>NC_072795.1:37885000-38510000 GCF_028583425.1 Eublepharis macularius | reverse complement strand
CTTTCCACAACTTTCCAACATAAACCTTTCTTCACAGGTCAGGTAAGACAGTCACAATTTGCTTCTGGTCTAGTCTCTATTTACTAGTAAAAAGCCCTGACCCCTTTTCACACTGGGTCCCTTCTCTCCTCTTTCCAGAGACTTCATCAGAGAAGTCAGCCAGTTTCCTGTATTATCCACCCCTTGACCACAGCTCTTGGGGTCAAGGAACTCTATACTTCTTTTACTGCTCGGCTCTCACTGATTTCCATACATCTGTATTTGTAGAGCAATCATGTTGTGTGTGCACGTATGTTTCTTTAGGTGTGTATGCACGTGCACATGTGTTTCCTTCCGCAAACAGAGATAACCTTTGGTCAGTTGGGATTAATTATAAACAATGAGTGAACTTTTTTTAAAGTGATTTTTATTAAAGATTTATCAACATAAGAATGTGTCATGAATTATATAAATAGTTTATTTACTCTTGAACTTTTGACCTTAGAGACTATACCTACTTTCAGAACTTTTTGTTGCTAAATATACTTTTCTTTCTCAGCTAGGACAGACTCAGCTGCTCTCTCTCTTTCTGGCTTAGTAACCTTCCTCTGCTCTACACAGCTCTCCCTCGACTCTGCCACTTAACTGCTTTTTCCAGCTGTCACAGAGCTAAACATTCTGATAGCTCCCATTGGCTGTTCTTAAGGAGAGGTGGAAATGCAGCTGTCTGACACAACTCTCTTGATCTAATACTTGGAACCATATCCTGTGCCCAACAACAGTGAAGTAGATACCACAAAGCACGTGCACTTATGATATCCACCCTTCAGCTAGTGCTATGCTCAAATGAAACAAAAACTACTTCCTGACTGCAATAGCTGAGAATGTATTTGACCAAAAAAAAAGGGTATTCATCTAAGATATTTAGAGGGACTTACAGTGCAAATTTATGTACAGTTATGCCAGTCTAAATCCACTGTAATGACTGAATGATTAAACAAATTAATATTATTTGTGGGATTATGATGCTTGCCTCATATGCAGAACCACTCTAGTCTAATCACATTCAAACCACTGGGATCAGACTGGAGTATCTCTGTACAGAATTGAATTATTAGAATCACAATTCCGCCAATAATATTGATTTGTTAACCATTCATTCATTCATTCATTCATTCATTCATTCATTCATTCATTCATTCATTCATTCATTCCATGTTGTCAGCCAGACTGACTCCCAAAACAGCTTATAATTAAAGCCAGTTGCTAAAATACATTGTTTCTTCTTAATTTTTAAAATCTGCCCATTGTCTTGCCAGCAAATCATTATATTAAGTATCTGAACTCACAATTCTTCTTGTGCTGAGCAGGATTTCTACTGCTGCAAGAGATTAACATTATGCTTTAAAAGATTCTGTTTCAGAAGCATTTAGTCATAACCCTTCTTTGTCTTCACATTGCTTAATTAATCTTGCTCAATACAACAGGAACTTTTAGATTCCAATATCTGGTTTATATTTGGTTAAAGAGCCAAGTGCAAAGCTACCATGTGTAGGATTATGATGTCTCTGAATCATAATCTTCACTAGCATATTATCTCCTGTTGACTGTAATCCTGTTTAGAGCAGCCAAAAGAGAGCAAGATATTTTTCTCCATCAGCCTATCCTTCCCATTCATCCAAAGAATTCTATTCCGAAATTTCAATTCTGGACACATTTTAAAGAATAAAGTTGATATATATGGAACTCACCCTAAAGTAAACAAGTTTAATGTGTTGTCTTTCAGTATTTTTTTTAAAAAAAACTAGTTCAGTCAGAGCCATACACACCCACCCCTTCAAATATAATGAGTTCCAAAGTTAACACGTATCACTTCGGTGTTTCAGTGCCCATAAAATTTTCCATGTCCTCAGTAGAACTGATCAAAGTGACATCACTCTAGAAATATGAGTGAGATGATTCCTACCCAAATAGTAACCTAGCAATTACTTCCCACCACATAAATTACTCACAGCTCTCTCTTGCTGAGAAGGAGAAAACAGGGTTAGAATTCTTAAATACTATGCACATGGCTAGTGCTCATTTTTAAAGATAAAATTTGTAATTGTGTAGAAAATAGTGGTCAAAGAAATGTTGGTTAGATTTGGGGATGGAAGTATCTCCATTTTTCTCACCGCTATTATTTATATATTATTTCTTTGCTTGATTCTTGAGGTGATAGCACAGATTTGGAAATAAGTCTCTGGAGATCAACCTGATACTTAAATGGCATATAGTCTGCTCCATACAGAAATGGTTGATGATGGTAAAAAGTGCCATCAAGTCATAACAGACTTATGGCAGCCCTTGCTGAGGTTTTCTAGGCAAGAGACTAACAGAGGTGGTTTGCCACTGCTTGCGTCTGCAATCCTGGTCCTCACTGGAGGTCTCCCATCCAATTACTAACTAAGGGTCACCCAGCTTAGCTTCCAAGATCTGATGAAATGGGGCTATCCAGGACAGGGCACAGAGATGTTTGGGATGCCTCAATTAGTTTTACAACTTCAACCAGAGATAAAGAATTCTTAGCAGACCCTGCTGTTTGGCCTGCTTCCCAGTTTAGCATCCTACAATCACCAAGACCATTCTCAGATGATCAACGTGCTTCGTGTAAATTGCTGTTTGGGAGTGGTAGGTGCTGCTGAATCAAAAACTCTCTTCAAAGTTTCTAAGAAGGGACAGAGAAGGGGATTGGAGCATCTATATCCCTGACCTACAGGCATTCAGTGAACTTGTGAATACAGCTGTACACATTGGCTCAGGACCCAAGTTGAATAGCCAGAGCTATTGTGTACTGTCTACACATAGGGTTCTAGGCTCCACCTGAATCTCTGAGGCACAACCTGTTGCCATGACTTTGTCTCCTCCCCCCGCCCCCCACACTGCATACAACTTTTCATACCAAAAAGTACTACAATGTGTACAGAAAGTCTGGATGCAGATTTAGGCAGATTCCACTTATGTGGAAGTTAGGCTTTTGCTAGGACTGTAAGGCTTTTCTTGGCATGTAAGGCAGAGATAAATTCTGCAGCAGTTGCATTCTATTTCTGGCCACAACAATGAGATTGGTATTCATGCTGCCTCAGCTAAAGCAGAAAGACATGCCCTAAAAGCTCATCAGTTTTGCTGGACTGGTGTTTGATTGCTCAATTGGTTAGCTGGAATTATTTAACTGAAGATGAAGATAAAGATAAAGGCTTGGGCAGAGTCCCAAGCAGACCAAACAGAAATAAATGCCATTATTACTCCTTTGTGTTTCAATCAGTCCCAGAGGAACCAGGAAAGCCAAAAGCTTTATTTTCTCTCTATCGCCTTTGAATCTCTGTAAGAGGGAATTCCCTTTGAGGTTATAGTACTAAGTGGTAAAAATTCTAACTTAGTAACCCACTGTTTTCCTACTGAATCAAGTGCAGGGATATACATTCCATGAGCAAGTAACTTTGGAAAGCAGAAGCTGGAATACAACCAAAAAAAGCTACAGTCTTTTATATACACAGACACTATTCCAATGGAGGCATTGGTCTTATTAAAACTAAACTTGCAGAAGAAAAGGGAATCATTTTGAAAAGCCTATAATATTCAACAACTACTGGAAAAGTGGAATGGAAAGAGAGGTAATATTACATAGAGTGAGAATTGAACCTTTTCAGCAGTTAAATTTGTAAACCCATGGAATAATCTCTAGAGGTAAAGTGGAAAACTCCACCATCTGGAATATCAAGAGGTAGACTAGGCAAAACACTAGCAAGCCCACAGTGGGGAATAATTCTGATCTGGCAGAGATGTGCGGTAAGTAGCGTTGCTGGTATTTTCCATGACTTCACTCTAAAACGACTTTAGTACAGTGCAGCCTAAGTGCAATCACACACACATATACAGAGGTGTCATTCTTTCCAACACTGAAAAAGAGCAAGAGAATGTATAGTACCTTCACTGTGTAGTTGAAGTACTTTGCTGACTGCACGAATCGGTGAAAGCCGTCTGTTTCCTTGGTTGCAACAGTTAGAATTAACAACTTATCTGGTAAAGTGGGAAAAAAGAGAGGCATACTTTCATCATTGAAATAAACATTTTAAAGGCTCTAGTGAACAATTAAGGCCCTTAACAATGGGTTGGATCTGTTGTGTATGAGAGGCTGTTTGCCCTAAGAAAATATTTATTTATTTACAACATTACGCACCTTTCCACACAAATAGGATCTCAAAGGTGATGAACATCAAATATTAAAACAATAAAATAACATTTAAAACGTATATATAAATACAATAAAAACCTATGGCCATATAAACACATACAAAGGAGACGGCCCAAACAAAACAAAAAGTCATCACTCATTGGTGGAAGACAATATCAGAGGGATATAGGTGAACCTCCTGGGAAGGGAGTTCCAAAGTTTTGGTGCCTCAACCAGGAATACCCTTTCCCTGGTTGCTACCCATCCAGCTTCAGATGGTGGGGGCACCTGAATCAAGGCCTCCAAAGAAGTAGACAGGTGTGCTCATATGGGAGAGGCAATCCTTAAGGTATGCTGGTCCCAAGCCACATAGGGCTTCAAGAGTTAGTACCAGCACCCTGAATTAGGCCCAGAAACAAATGAGGAGCCAGTGCAGGTTAACAGGTTTGCAGTGATGTGGTCCCTATGACCCACTTCAGCCAACACTCTGGTCACAACATTCTATACCAATTGCAGTTCTGGACAGTCTTCTAGAGCAGATCTACATAGAATGCATTACTGTAATCTAATCTAGATGATACCAGGGCACCATAGTGGCAAGATCTTTTCCACCCAAGGAAGGGCAGCAGCCAGGTTACCAGCTGGAGCTGGTGGAAGACATCCCTGGCCACCGCTGCCACTTGTTTATCCAACAGAAGGCCCAAGTCCAACAGTACTCTCAAGCTACAATTCACACCTGTACGAAGCCTGCCATAGATGTCTTAAAGTCACACTAAAGGAGGAAAGTGACCTATATGGAGATGGATGTGCGAGTATCAGTGGAAGCTTGAAACATACGGCTAATTGTGTGTGGGGTGGTGGTGGTTAGGTGTTAACATCCCCAGTGTGAAGTCCTAAAAATCAGTGGCTGAAAGCACTGTGGGTTTGTATAACTCCGGTCTGGTATGAAATGGGAGCCACCCCATATATTAAAGGATTTATCCCACAGAGCTACTTCCAGCAGGCAGGCAAAGATTTAGAACAATCTATTTCTTTGGGGGGAAAGTGTAGGAACAGGGAGGGAGGGACAGGGGAGAGCAAAGGCTGATGCTGTACCAAGGCTGGAGAGCATCCTTTGTTATGTTTCCCGCATCTTCACATCAGTGACTTGGGCTGGGGAAGAATGCCAAGGTAACATGCTCAATATATGTTATTCTCATTTGGATTTATTTCTTACCTATTCTGCAATAACTCTCATTGTATGCTGATGCATTCTCATTTCATCTCTGTCTTTTCTGTAGGATGTATGCTAGTTAATAAAATCCTTCTCTTATATGAGGGTTTAACTGCACTGAACCCACTCACCCACCCACCCAAACACACCATTCCATCTACTGGCGACTCAAGGCACTCGGAGGATTTGAAAGCAACAGAGAATTAGTGACACCTTGAGTGATGGCAATTTCTACCAGGTACTCCAAAAAACAAGGAGGGGATTTGGGGGAGGAAGGATTGGGATTCCTCACAAGTATGAATCTTGGGCAACAGATCTATCTTGGCCACTTGCTGGCTTGAGCAAGGGACCCCATTGGGATCAGGAGAGGATCCAGACTAAACTTTACACTAATGGAAGGGGAGGTATAATTTCCTGCCAATTTCTCATTCTTGCTGCAGTCCCCCATTTTGTCCCTCATGCCATTCTTGAGAATACCAGTTCCACAGGGGCAGGTCTCCCACTACAGCAGGATACCTCCTGCTAATCTAGTTCATTGTCTCCCAGTGCCCAGGAGGAAATGGGAAGAGAGGGTGAGGGTGTGCGCCTGCATTGTACCAGTACACTGGTGTCACTTCTGGTAAAAACTGGAAGTGATCAATGGGACACTAGAATTTGCAAAAACTCTCTTGTTTTACCATAGAGTAAAACCATAGAGTTTCTAAAAATCCCAGAGTACTCCATGATGACTTCCTAGGTTTTAACAAGAAGTGACCTCAGTGTGCCAGCATGATATTGGTGTGCCAGTCCCCACTTTCTAAATGCTCCCAGGGGTTGATGGCTGCAGCTTTGCAATCCTGCTTTGTGAAGATCAGTGGGAGGCAGGAAAGTTCTATTCCACCGACAGAATTGCCTTCCATTAATGGAAAAATTAGCCCACAGGTATTTGGTTGGATCCTATGAACAGAAGTTCACAAACAGATCTTTCTTCCTTCTGCCATGCCACTCCTGAGTGTTCAGGAAACTTTGGGAACAGTATGAGATGCAGTGCAGGAGGCTGCAGCTTTAATACAAATCTTTAGAAATTATTCCCCTAATCAATCCTCTACAACAGCAAGAGATTCTGAAAAAGAGGAGAACTTGGGCGAATCTGGGAGGCTGGAAGCCCCTGGCTGGGCTTCACCCATGATGTTGGAAGTCCCTGGCTGAGCTTCCTCTGTGATGTTGGGGCTGGAGGGTGCCCGTGGCTCTGCCTCGGCTGCTGGCTGTGGACTCTGATTAGACAGCAGGTGTTCTCTCTGATCACTGACTTCTGCTGAGTCAGGGCTGACTACACAAAGCTCCTCTTCTCCTGAGGAGTCCTCACTTTCACTGAGCCCAGACTGGCCCTGTGGATTGCTTCTGTCCCTAGATCATGAGATCCTACCCAGGGGAAGGGGAGGGATGCTTTTCATTATTTACTATTCTAACTTACAAAAGCTTCCAAAGCAGCTGTGCATATAAACCACAAAAAGCCTACAAACATCTCTTTACTGTAGCACAGTGATGGATGGCCTAAAAGATTCAGTCAATGTGTACCTGAAAGCAACAGGTTCATTTTTGTTTGCAACCACTGGCTTGGCTCCTACCTAAATTTTCTGCACATAAGTGCAATATGCACAATTAGGAACCTGCACTTAAAGAGCCTCTGTATAGACAGTTGGATTACATATATACTGACCCAGCTCCTTTCCTGACCCTCACAAATCTATTGGACATTGGTACATGAATAACTGTTGAATGCACACAGGAGACTCGGGAAAATGATCATGTGCAGAATTCCCAATCATATGGAGAGCCAACACACACATACACACACACTAAATATATAAACGCTGTCCAAATACTCAGCTCAGTGAGGAGGTAAGGAAGAAGGATCCCATTCACCTTCCTGTCTCTTCCCCACTGAGTGATATCTGAAAAAAAGCAAATTACTTGCCAAGACATTCCTGGGAAATTCTTATCTGAATGGGAATTAAATTCCAAGACCAGTAATCCAAGCCACTGTGTCACACTGGCTAAGTATTGCTTAAGTATGTTCTCAAGCACAGAATAGTTTACTCAAAGAAAATAAGAAACAGTATTTCATCATTTTACAAGTCCAAACAGTCAATTCTAAAAAATAAAAAATAAAACAATATGAAACTTTCAATGCATTAAGAGATTCTAAAAGCCTGTATATGAAATAAATTTGTCTAAACTAATCCCTGTGTCCTATTACTCAAGATACAAGACATAAAAGTTCAGTCCAAAATGTAACTTGGCATCCTCAATGTACAACTGCTGACACAAAGGCCAGGAAATGTTCAACTTCTCAATAACAGCCTTACATGTCTTTGAGTATCAGTGAAAGTCGGAATTACGCCATTTCAAAGCCCTTTCCAAATGATGAATTATGTATTTTCAATATGCTTACTTTTAGAGCACAAAAAGGGAACACACATTAGAAATCTGCTTCAAGCTTCTTGCTGGATTTCAGCAGAGCATTTCTGTGGACAAAAGATTTCTACCTGCAGAATATGATTTTCTCTCACACTACCTAAAGCCCAAAATGTCCTCCTAACACTGCTTCTGGAAGACAGAGGAACCCAAGAACAGCATTTTGGGCTGCACTGAGAGGAAAGAGGCAAGAAAAGTCATGCGCTGTTGGATCCAATCCACTATGTCATCCATGTGAACAGCTATTCTGCAGTCAGTCTAGTAGCTGTTCATCAGTTACTAATACTATCACATTTATTTATTTTATTTTTATTTTTTCAATTTTATACCACTTCTCTTCATTTAAGATCTTGAAGCGGTTCACAACAATTACAACAGTTAAGACCAATACAAAAGTATAATATTCAATAAAACAACAGCCTGACAGTTAAAAACCACTCTAGTCCCAACCTCAACCTATAAAAACCCTGCAAATAACATAAAAACTTCAGGTAGATAAAATGCACAGCAATTTGCTCTGTATCTCAGGAGATTATTAGACAGCAAAAGCATGCCTAAATAGTTCTGCCTTACAGAGTTTCCAAAACATCCACAGGTCCTGCTGAGCACAAGTGCCTTCCAACAGGGCGTACCAAAGGGAAGGCACCACAATTGTAAAGGTACTCTTCCTGGTGGAAGAAAGTCATACTACCCCGGGGCCAGGAACCACCAGCAAGCCCTGTGAAGATGAATGAAGCAGGTGTAGGGTGGGGTTCATAGTGGGAAAGGTGGACCAAATGTATGAGGGTCTCCACTGGGGACAAGATTGATCCCTGTGGTACCCCACAATGTAGTTCCCATCGGGATGAATCTTCATTCTTAAGGATCACCCTCATCCTTGGAGGAAAGGGGCAAACCATTCAAATGTGGTAGCTCTTACCCCCCAGTGAGGCTAGGTAACCAACCAGGACCAAATGGTCAATTGTGTCAAATGCTGCCATCGGATCTAATGAAATCAGCCATTCACAACTGACCTTATCTAGCTGAAGCCAGATGTCATCAACCACAGCTACTAAAGCAGTCCCAAAGCCCATCCTGAAGTAGAATGGATCATACAAAGCCCTTCATGGCCTTGGACTCTCATATCTAGAGGACTGCCTCTTCACTCATCTGACTGCCTTTGTACTCATCTGTGTAGGGTCTTTGGCATTTGCCACCCTGCAAATGGGCAAGATCAGCAACTGCCCATAAACATGCATTCTCTGTTGCAGCCCCCACCTTGCTGAACAGCCTGTCTGAGGAAGTCAGGAAGGCTCCCGCACTTCAGGCATTCCAGAAATTATGCAAAACAAAAGTGTTCAGGAGGGAATTTTTATACACATACCAGGAGTTATATTAAAACAGAATGGCTCAGGAAGATGCTTTAATAAAGCAAAAATGGACTACTGTATCCAGAAATATCTGTTGCTTGCTCTTGTGATCACAGGCATAATAGGGCTCTGGTACTCTTGCACTCAAACATGGAAGATTTTGAGTTGACTTTAACATGAATTTAAGGAAGGCCCGATCAGGTTAATTTGATAATATTGCCAGCAGGAAAAACCCCACATTTGTTACTTTTAGGATTGCCTGTTTTATTGTCCTCATTATGAAGACAACAGCAAAACAATTGGCCATAAATACGGTTGAACATTAGATTAATGGTATTATCTTGTTCTCACTTCATTGTATTTCTATGTACTTTCTACACTATTTAACATGTCATGTTAAATGCTTTTGTTTCAGATTTATGCAGTTCTAGTCCTATCACATTGCTTATTGCTCATCCCATTGATTGCATTGATTTACACTGAGTAAACTGCCATGAATCCCTGTGAGAAGGAGGATTATAAATAAATTTGGGATCTGGGATTTATCCCAACCAGCATCGCCTCTATCTTGTCTAGGGTTGCCTGATCCAAGTTGGGAAATTCCTGGATATTTGGGGGATGAAACCAGAAGAAACCTGGAGAAAGTGGGGTTTGGGGAGGGAAAAAACATTGGCATGGCATAATTCCATAGAGTCCACCCCTCAAAGTAGCCATTTTCTCCAGGTGAATTGATCTCTGTGGCCTGGAGACCAGTTGTAATTCCAGGAGACCTCCAGCCACCATCTGCAGGCTGGCATCCCTAATCTTGTCTGGATTAAATTTAACTTTGTTTACCCCTCAGCCATTTGACCTCAGCCTTAGGAGTTTGGCCCATGACTTTAGCAGCTGCCTCCAGAGGCTTAGATAATGAGATATAAAGCAGGGAGCCATCGGCATATTTCGTGATAATCCACTCCAAAATTTCTGAAGATCTCAGCCTAAATTTTAATATAAAGGTTAGAGAGCATTGATAATAAAATGAATCCTTGGGGTAATCCACATACTAGGTTCCAACTAGGTTCCTCTCCTAGAGAAACTCTTTACTTCCTGTCAGTAATAAAATAGCTAAACCAATGGAAGTTGGTTCCTATTATTACTAACGCTTATTGTAGCTGATTCATTAAGACATCTTGGTTGACTATCAAATGCTACTGATATCAACAATATTAGCAGTGATGGATTGTCCTTACCCAGGTGAAGCTCTCCAATGGTTCAGTCCCAAATCCTGGCCTGAAGCCAGAAAACTGGTACTCTGCCCATTAAATATGTACAGTTTGAGGCTATAATCCCCTCTCTGACCTTGCTCAACTTAAATGCATAAAAAAGCAGCCATGAGGGGAAGAAAAGCAAATAGCTTTTCCTCCTCTTTGGAAAAAAAGATCAGAGGAAACAAAGTGCACTGGAAAATGTGATCATACCATACTGACTAAGCCAAAACTATTGAAATTTTCTTACACAAACTATTCACATTTGGCAGCAATTGAAGAATTTGGTTTGAGAAAACATATTTTATATCTACTGTTTCTTGTGAGTGATAATATTAAGGAATGAATGAGACAAAATGCTGCAGATGCAAAATGGTGTTGGAACAAATACAAGGACAAGTGATTCTTTGATTGAATAACCCAAGAAGAAATGAACAGGGAAATGTTTGAATTAAAAAATGTTGGTATATTGGATTATCTCACTATTCATGAAGCACACACATACATTCTCAGTGCAAGACAAATACAAAATTTTTATAGATTTATAGATGGACTTCCATTTAGTGCACTTTGTTTTATCATTATTTTTAACCTCTCTTCCCTTTCAGGCAATTCAAAACAGAGTAGATGAGACAGGGCAACCTGAGAGATTTGGCCAAGGCCATCCATTGAGATTCATTCCTATATGGGGCAACGAATCCACTAGCCATACCCTACAGTGACTTTAATCCAGGTCTTACTATTTCCAGCATCTAAAGCATTGGTCTTTTATGTGGCATTTCTCCAAAATCTCTAGTTCCCATCTCATCACAAAGATACAAAACCCACAGATGGACCACCTGTTGATGAGGTGAGGACTATTTCACCATGTTCCTCCTTCCTCATCCATCAGCTGCAGAAAATGATGGAGAAATTCAACTTGGGTTTATCACCACCTCATTTTGTGTACATTTTCATAAAAGCAAAAATATGTGATTCTTTTGTTTTAAACAGTTTTAGAAAGTTATCTGTCCTGGGTTCCAATATGAGATTATAAATGCTCTAAAATATGAAGTAAACTGTATTAACATAGGTACACAGTAGGCCCTACTTAGAAGAGATGTAAGATGCAGACATTCAAGGATATACTGAACACTGGCTTAGGTTAACAAAGTATACCTTTATTCAGAATAAGCTAACACGAAACAAGAGAGAATAAGGCCCACCAGACTCTTGCATTGCCTAGCCCTTAGATTTTTTTTAAAAAAATGGTCTGGAACTACTTTAAAATCTGGTACTTTGGTACAATAACAAAACATGGAATAGACATCTGAATATTACAAGAGCTATTCACTCTTGTCTGGAGTAGAATCACATGAGTGAGAAGGATTTCTCACATAAATATGCAAGTCCTACCAAGTGCACACTAGAGCTTGCATGTCATTAGTTCAGAATTCAGTTCCATAGTCTGCAATAGGTATAATGCTGAATGAAGTGTGCCTTTAATAAATATAATTATCCTCATCTTCTGGAAAAATCAGTAATGACTAGCGATATATAGAGTAGTTCGAAATTAATCTCTTCATGGTTATGGAAAGATCACACATCCCAAGTTATCTCCAAGCTAAAGGAGGCCTTTTTTGATCGCAACTGTATCCATATCAAGGTTTCAGTTGGTTCATTGCAGCTTGGAAGCCTATTATTTTGAAGTGATAGTACCCCAGATGTCATTGGCTGCTGTAGTAGAAACTGTTAGGAATACACAGTTATAAAAGACTGAAGACTATCATCTTAGTGTGTGTAGGCTAAATGTGCTTACAAGAAACTCTCTTCATGCTGACAGAGAGCAGACAGAGCATGCCGTCAGCCTTCGATTATGTGTCTGGAATAATGTTGCAATAATACATTAAATTACAGTTACATTCACTCCCCTAAGGGGTATTACTAATCCTCTGAAAGAAAACTGCTTCTTCAAATCAGCTCTTGGGAAAAAATACACATTTAATTCATGTAGCAGGAACCCCGTGGTGCAGAGTGGTAAGCTGCAGTACTGCACCACAAGCTCTGCTCACAACCTGAGATCGATCCTGGCAGAAGCCAGGTTCAAGTAGCCGGCTCAAGGTTGGCTCAGCCTTCCATCCTTCCGAGGTCAGTAAAATGAGTACCCAGTTTCCTGGGGGTAAAGTGTAAATGACTGGGGAAGGCAATGGCAAACCACCCTGTAACAAAAGTCTGCCAAGAAAATGTCATGATGTGACGTCCCCCCATGGGTCAGTAATGACTCAGTGTTTGTTCCAATTTTATTTATGCTGAATGTACTGCACAGAGTCCTAACTTCTAATGTCACTCAAGACACAACAATGATAGAGTGGCTTCAACAACACCATTTTTTAATAATAACAACATTTGATTTATATGCCACCCTTAAGGATGGCTTAACACCCACTCAGAGCTGTTTATAAAGTATGCTATTATTATCCCCACAACAACAAACACCCTGTGAGGTGGGTGGGGCTGAGAGAGCTCTGGAAGAGCTGTGACTGACCCAAGGTCACCCAGCTGGCTTCAAGTGGAGGAGTGGGGAATCAAACCTGGTTTTCCAGATAAGAGTCCCGCCCTTTTAACCACTACACCAAACTGGCTCTCTCTTACTTGTTTACAAATAAGGACTCAAGGTTCTACTTGAGGATCCCCCACCTGCTGCAATTTAGACTGGGTCTGGAGAACCTGCCCCATACAAATTTGCTGCTTGCAGTGATCATCGTAAAAGGCCCTTCTCTGTCTGCCCCCACCCAAGAACAAGGAGACATCCTGTTCTAGAGCTGTACCCAATTTATGGAACTCTGTTCCAAAGAACATCTGTTGGCTTGGATCCAGTGCAGCAGTTCCATGACCAGAAGGATTTTCACCTGCAGAAAATTACTTTCTTGACTTTCTCCTCCCACTGCAGCCCCAAATGCTGCTCAAGTTAGAAATCGTCTTTTCAGAACCCTCATCAAAACATCCTTGCTTGAAATGCAATGAAAACAACTTCAAGTGATTTCTTCAATACCCATTTCTCAAGAATTTTATGTTGTGTTTGTTTTATGACTCTTTACATTGGCATTTTGACTTCTAAACTGGTATTCTGAATAGTACTAGTTCAGAGTTTTTATGATACTGATTATTTCTAATCATCTCAAAAAAGATAGGTAACAAGCAAGTTATTTAAAAATTTAATAATGCCTTTTTCTTCTTAGATTAAGATAGGTAACCGTGTTTGTCTGTAGCAGCAGGAAACAGCAAGAGTCCAGTAGTACCTATAAGACTAACAAAAATTGTAGGGTAGGAGCTTTCGTGAGCCACAGCTCACTTCTTAAACAACAAATAAGCATCCTTCCTTTTGATGCAGTTTCTACTGTCAGGGAAGCAGAAATATGCCGGGGGGGGGGGGACACAACTCATTTATTCCATTTTTGAACTGACACTTTGTATGCCCACAGAACTTGGGAGAGGAAGCAGCTTTGGACCAGTGGAAGATCAGCTAGAGAGAGTCTGCTTCTGCATTTTCTCAAACACATCTGCTTTCTAAATATAGGGCAACATTGAGACAAAGGTGCTTTCAAACTCTCTCACGTACATACCCCTGAGTTTCAAAACTGCAATGGGGACCCAAAGTGGCTTATACTACTCTCCTCAATTCCTGTGAGATAGTTAGGCTGAGTGTGCGTGACCAATTGGCCCACAGTCATCCCAGCATGCTTCCATGGCAGAGCAGAGATTTAAACCTGGGTCTCCCAGATCTTAGTCTGAAACTACCACACCACTCTGGTTCAATGGTATCCTATTACATAACTCTGACAGATTATCACACACTCTTCTTCCATTAAGATTTTTTATTGCACTTTATTTTTTAATGTGGAAATAGCATTCACATCTCTAGAGTGTTAAGTGGGAGAGAACCTCTACACAAGTTTATGTGCCTGATTTTTGTGGGAATGTAGGCTAGCATAGTGAATGCCTGAAGAGGATACTGAAGTTATCTCAGAGCCCAGTTTCTGGAGGAAAGTGACTGATGACAGTTTTGGGAGGGATGTACATTTACACTGTACTGGAAAGGCAAACTTGGATTCTCCACAAGCCACACAGAGAGCCCAAATGGGCTCAGAACACACCCACAGGGGGAGGAAAGGGTCCTATCTTCCCTCCAAACCATTTCCCCATGTCAAAACAGCATTCGGAGAGGGAGTTATTTCCCCATTTTTGCTGCTCCGAGTGCACAGACTACTCCATGTGGAGCAGCAAAAGAAAGGAAATACCCCCTCAAGCACTGTTTCCATGCAGGAAAAGTGCTTAGGGAGAAGGCAGGAGCCCTCCCCTTCCATGCAATGGTGTTCCAAGCCCTTTTGGGTTCTCCTTTATTTTTATTTTTTTTAATCCCGCAGATGCTGTGTGGCTGCAGGGAATCCAAGTTGGTTCTGGGGAACTCAGACTCAACTCTTTAAAAGCAGTGTAGTTTGGCTACAAGAACAGCATTTAGAAGGCCACTTGGGTTCACATTGTCAGTAGAAGACTGGGATAGAGACCCCTCTGGTCAAACTACACAGCACACTGCCTGTTTAAACAGCATTTAAAATCCCAGCTTTCACAACCGCTGTAATGTTTTGCCATGTAGATATTTTTCTGTGCTTTATTTCTGCGAATTAACATGAAGTTTTGAATGTATGTTTACTGTGACTTAAAATGCAGGCTTCTATGAGAAGAAAGAGGTGAGCTAGATGGGTAAATGAAATAGATGGTATCTGTACCTTAGGGGGACAAAGTGAACCGCCATTTAGTCAGAGAGTTCTGAGGGAAAGAGTTCAGTGCATTGTTCTAGTGTAGATCAGAATTGTTAGAGGGAAAAGACAGAGAAGGCGTGAAGCACTGTAACCTGAGAGAAATCCATGTGTTGAGTTTGTGTGTACGTGCGTGCTACAAGTATGCTACAAGCATTACACTAAGTGGCAACTGGGTAAAAGTAAGCTTTTGTGACTGAGTCTATTTAGAAACGTTTGAAGATCTTTACTGATCTTGAAACCGTTATACTTATGAACTACTCTGAAACAAACACACATATGTACTTATAAATAAACTCTGTTTAATTAAAACATCTGTTTTATCCGGAGGGGATCCCTTTTTATCTCACAGCAACCCACATGTGCTGACAGTTCTGTCAATCTACCAAATAAAACTATACTGTGGGTTACACTAAGAGAGAACTAAGGTGAGGCCTTTGATGGTAGTAAGAAACCTAAAGGAACAGTAACAAAGGCAAGGAGGCAGTATGACACAAGTCAAATAAAGGGAGCAAAATATCACAATTGACAACAGAATTTAAAATTTACACAAATAGAATAATATACACTATGTAATAGAGAATAATGTATCATTTAAATCAGGTAAGAAATTCAAGGGGTTTACTGATCCCTTAGCCTGCTCTTCTAACAAATTATGAGTAAACCCTACAAAGTGAGTGTGTATATGTGGGGGAGGCACCCTTTCATACTACACATGTACAAAAACATTATTCTCAGAGCTGGCTTCCAGGAAGACGATTGAACATTAATGTGATTCATAGGAGCTTGCACACGGTCAGAGAGAGTGCTGTGCAATCAGCACTGAGAAGAAGGTTCATCGGGGATTTTCTAGCGCTCACAGCAGCACTCTCTTCTGGTTTCATTCACATAAAAAGAAATTGATTCTGTTCCCTTAGTTATTTGAGGGCAGACAGAGCTGTGAATAGCTCTGTCTCAGCAGAGATCTGTTTGATATATGCAGAACACAGATGAAGTAATCTGCCTGGTCCCTGCTAAACTGGAGGTTGGCCAACAGCTTAACTTCTTGGTGTGTTGCCTTCCAAGGCTGCTATAGGGAATATTCTATGGATGCTATGAACAGATTTTTGTTTTTGTTCTTTTTCAGACTTTCCGAAAAGTGCTAAGGACTGAGAAGCCCTGGGAGCATGAGGGGGCTTCTCTCTTGTGTAAAAGTGCATATTCTTACTGTTGTCCATTAACTTCTATCACTTCCTAAACTCCATAGTGCTCAATTACATTCCTTTCCATTATAAACACTCCATAATGACATCCTAGTAACGAGTCCAGTAGCACCTTTAAGACTAACCAACTTTACTGTAGCATAAGCTTTCAAGAACCACAGTTCTCTTTGTCAGATGCATCTGACGTCGAGAAATGTGGTTCTCAAAACCTTATGCTACAGTAAAGTTGGTTAGTCTTAAAGGTGCTACTGGACTCTTTACTATTTTGCTACTACAGACTAACACGGCTAACTCCTCTGGATCTATAACTACATCCTGTTTTCCCTCAACTCCAGGCATAAATACGTTCTTCTCTATTTCTTCTCCCTCAACTGTTCAGAAATACTTCCAACCACAGTTTTCTTTGCTCCATTTGGCAAATACCTTCACTCTTCTACTTTCCCTCCCCTCCCACTCATCTTTAGATTGGACTCAGCTCACTCACCTTATTTGACCCTCCACAGTCAGCTGCTCAGTCAGAGACTGGACACAACAACCCTGTCAAGCTAGATGTCCTTTCCTCTTATCATCAGATAAACGAATACAAATTGCAGACTCACAGTGCAATCCTCACAGTGAAATCAATGGGTTTAGACTGGAGTAATTCTGCACTGTCAGTGGTGAGAGAACTATAAAGTGCTACCCACCATAGTTTGAGCACCAGGCGTGGTCCTTGTTAGTTCACCTTAAGAGGGAAAAAAAGGTAAGAATGCTGGAAAAGGTGCTAAAAGGGGGCAACCAAAATGAGCAAGTTATTGGAGCTTTCCTCTACAAAGGACAGATAAAGCATTTTAGCTTGAAAAGGACTACTAGGCAGGGATTTGATAGTGTCATAAAACAGGCTTCCCCCCCCTCTCTCATAAAAACAGAACTTCAACTCATCTAATGAAATTTATTTCCAGTTGATTCAGGGTAGGCAATGCAGAATACTTTAAATTAATTTATAGAACATTCTTGCCACAAGAGTTGCCAAGGGTTACTAGCACATTTGACTTTGAAACAAAATTACAAAAAAATAATAATGGAATATTGGCAGCTCTTAGCTCTGAGGGCTAAGAGGGATGACCATTTATTTATTGAATTATATGACAAATGTATTAGCCAGCTTTCATGCTAAGGTGCCCAAGGTGGCTTACAATGTAAAATATAAACAACATAAATATATATAAAAACAACAGCTAAAAATAGAGTTAGAACAGTTAAAGTATGTTGTCTAGAAATATTTCTAACCATAGTTTTCTCTGCTCCATGTTCAGAAGTAGCTTACCAGTAAATACCAGTTGCTAAGAGAAAGGGTATAAAGGATTGCCTTTTTTCTTTTTCTTTTCTTTCTTTTTTGTCCTGGAACTCCCAGGATGCTGGCTTGGCCATAGTGAGAAACAGCATGGTAGACTACATGAACCTTTGGTCTGATCCAGAACAGAGTCTTTATACAACATGATGTATTCTTGGCAAAATGTTTCTCTCTTTCAGACTGTTTATGTCATAGGAGTGATTTTTGGGTTTGCATCAGACAGCAGTAGATATATTTATAGCCTTGGCCAAATCCTTTGCTGGCCTTTTTTACCATTCTGTAAAGTGAATTAACAGCAAGTACTTAACAGGCTGTGTTTAAGGACTGCCTAGCGCAGAACTGCTATCTTGAAAAAAATAGTACTTCCTCAATCTGTTCAAGTAGAAAAGGAACTTACAAAGGGGTCTGGGCAGGAGAAGGTACATGTAGGACAGGTGTGAAGAGTGAAAATGGGTGAGACACTGCTGGAGAGAGGCAGTGAACACTATTACCTTTGATGAACTTCAGTGGACTAGGAATTATGGCCCTCTACCATCACTGGTAGCAGGACTTAAAATGTTTGGAGGTGAGCCATAATTCAGGAGTAAAGCAGATACTATGCTTACATGAAAACAATCCCCAGTATCTCTAGATAACAGGTTTCAGGAAGTAGGACAGCAAATGTCTCTGCCTGATACCCTGAAAAACCTCTAGTTCAGAATAATAATATCAACAACAACATTCAATTTACCTACCACCCTTCAGGACAACTTAACACCCACTCAGAATGTTTTACAAAGTGTGTTATTATTATCCTCACAACAATCATCCTGTGAGGTGGGTGGGGTTGAGAGAGTTTTGAAGAACTGTGACTGACCCAAGGTCACTCAGCGGACTTCAAGTGGAAGAGTAGGGAATCAAAGCCGGTTCTCCAGATTGGAGTCCCACCACTCTTAACCACTACACCAAACTGGCAAAAGAACTTTGAGAAAGGTGTCACAATTAGCCAAGCAGATAGGGTTGCTAGGTCCGGGTTGGGAAATTCCTGGAAATTTTGGGGGTGAAGCCTGCAAAGGATGGGGTTTGAGGAGGGGAGGGGCCTCAGAATGGTATAATACCATAGAGCCCACCCTCCAAAGCTGCCATTTTCTCCAGGGGAACTGATCTCTATCACCTGGAGATTAGTTGTAATTCCAAGAGATCTCCAGCCACCACCTGGAGGCTGGCAACCCTACAAGCAAACCCATAATTTTTAGCAATCTCTTCAAAAAGGGGCAGGGATGGAAGCTTAAGGTAGTTTACAGCAGTTTATGTAAAACTTAACCTCAAAAAGCTTAAGAACAATAAAAAGATAAAAGCATCTCTAAAACACCCAACCAATAAAACCGGCATAAATTATTAAAAATACAAAAAGTATCACTGAAGACATAAATGGCAGCATCAGATAAACTGGTCAAGATAAAAATCAACCAGAGGCCAGATCAAATAAAATTATCTTTACCTGCTACCCACAGAACAACCACCTAAGCACCAGGGGGATTTAAATTAAATTTCACTTAGGTTGCACTCTCCTATAGAAGACATTAAAGACAGCTTACAAAGAATATCCAAAGACATCATACATGCAGGGTTTAACTTATGGGTATTTCAGTGCAAAAGGTCAGGTAACTTGTGTTCATCACCAAGTGACAACATATGAATTTAAAAAAAATGATGTTGGAAGCAATCGTGGAACACCACTACATCAACACAGTAATATATTTCTTTTAGCCCAACACATGCCCAAAGTGTACACACTATTCACAACAGTGTAACCTTGTATTGCATATTGTTAACTATCCATATATACCCTGCCATCCCTAAACCCTACCCCTTCCCAGGTTCCATCCCCTAATCTCTAGGAATCCTACCTGGAAGTTGTTACAAGCTTTAACACTGACGGATAGATTTTAAATATAAGAAGTTTAAAAATAAGATATTATCTGGGAAAATGCACTCGTGAAGCTTGCCAATTTAGAAAGTTTTTTGGCACACACCTACAATTTAAATGAAAAACAAAACATCCAGATGTGTTTTCTGTGTATCAAGTTACTCTCAAAGGGCCAGTTCATGCACTCACTAGGCTCCAGTCTTCGGAACGAAGAGGTGAATGCACAGACATACTACATTAGCGCGTGTCAAATTTTTCAACTTTCAAAATCCAAATATGAGGGGTGCTAAAAAGTTGCAGCGTCACTAAGGAATTCTAAAAACATTTTATCAAATTAATCTAATTCAACTTTGTTTGGTAAATATATAAAAATTATGACTTTTTAAACATTTTTGTTGCATTTCCAATCACTTAGAATGTGCCTTATTACATTCTCCTTATGAAAATGTGTGTAGAAGTGTCTGAAAATCATGAAAAAACTGTGAATGCTAACAGTTATATTATATATTAATATTATATTGGGAATATTATATTAGTGGGAATATTATGTTGGTGGGAATTGACCTGCAATGGCTTCTAAAAGAACAAGACGAGGGACATTCATGCATATGAGCAACCTAATTGGAATTGGCCGAGAGTTGTTGGCCTCTGAACTCCCAACTGTGCATGACGTTCTGAGGTATGGACTAATGCTAAGACTACAAACTGGCGAGGATGTAAGAAACTATCCAGCAGCTAGTCTTGCAAAGGACATTTACCCTAAAGTGCTTGAAAAGTGGGAACTAGCAAACAGTTATTTTGCAGCCCCATTGTAAATTCATGAATTACAATCTTAAACAAGATCCAAAATTTCTGGGAACAGGCCAAATATCTCTTGGCAGAGGTAAGCGAGATGTCAAAGAGGCTTTCACTGCAAAACTTGACAAGCTTTTTGGCATCCTAAATTGCAAGTGTAAAATTGTTCTCTGCTGTGAATTGGGCTGCCCTGCAGATGATGGTTGCAAAAAAGGAGTTCACATGAACTGTACATGTCCTAAAGAGATGAAGATCCCTGTGAATGAACTTGCTTTCATTAATGGTCAGAGAGACAAGACTGGTTCTATTGGACCACATCAGAATGACTTGCCAGATCTCCCTGAGCACATCAGACAAGTCAAAAAGCAGAACCAGCAAGAGGATGAGAGAAGGCTTTCTGAATATAAGCATAGAAGTAAGCAGGATGTTTCAATACCATCAAATGAAATAATTTTCACAGATGATGAAAATGAAGAACAAACAGCGGATGCTCAAGATGGAAAGGAAGTTATGAAGTGACAGACATACCAACTACGCCTTCCACTTTAAATAAAAAGGTAGAACACAACACATTAGAAATACGTAATGTTGCTATGCAGAGCATCAAATGTGGTGTTGGCCTTCATGTCACAGCTGCCATCACAACTGCCGCCTTTATAGATGCTTGCTTGATCACTGAAGAAGACAAGAGACTGGTAGCTGATCACAATAAATTCAAGAGGGCCCAAGAGAAAGTTAGGATATCCCTGGATCAGCAATTTGATGATTTTTGAAAGAAGGGGGAAATTGACTACATCTTCTTTGATAGCCATCAAGATACAACTAAAGTTAGACTGAAAGAAGACAATTCAGATCAGTATTTCCCATCAGCAAAAAAGAGCATTATTATGTGTTCAGTGAGCCAGGTGGAAGATATCTCCACACTCTGGAGAAAGGCTCAAAGAGAAAAAAAAACCTACTGAAGTTATTGCTGATAATCTTGTAGAGAGCCAGTTTGGTGTAGTGGTTAAGAGCGCGGGACTCTAATCTGGAGAGCTGGGTTTGATTCCGCACTCCTCCACTTGAAGCTATCTGGGTGACCTTGGGCTAGTCACAGTTCTCTGGAGCTCTCTCAGCCCCACCCACCTCACAGGGTGATTGTTGTCGGGATAATAATGGCATACTTTGTAAACTGCTCTGAGTGGGCGTTAAGTTGTCCTGAAGGGCGGCATATAAATCGAATGTTGTTGTTATTGTTATTGTTACTGTTGTTGTTGTTTCATGAAGAAGAAGGGCGATAAAAGCCTGCAGGCCATTGGAGGTGATTCTACAAATGTTAACACTGGCTTGGAGGGTGGTATCATGCATTGGGTAGAGGTCATGCTTTGCCGTAAGCTGATCTGGTTGGTTTGTGCCCTCCATACCAACGAGTTACTCTTGCAACACTTGATCACAACACTAGTTGGGAAGACCTTGTCTAACAACAAATGGACAGGTAAAATTGGCAAGATGCTAGACATTGCTACAGAACTTGAAATTGATCCTTCATTCACCAAACTCTCAGTTGGAGAGCTTCTTATTTCATTAAATGACAGTGTGGTAAAGGATCTCTCAACTGATCAAGCATATGGGTATTGAATTGCACAGGCCATAAGCACAGGAGAACTTCCCACAGATCTGGCCCTTCTTGACACTGGTCAGCCATTCAAGATGGTTGACAACAGCAAACAGGGTTTGTCACATACGAGTTTTAAAACACGGCATTACAGGCAAAACTCTCAACAACTTAAGACTGATAGTGGAATACATGGTTGGAGTATTCCCCTGCTGGTTCAAGATCAAAATAAAACACTCTTGGGTGGAAGGCCCATGCCACACCTGGTTTCAGCTGTGGCTGCTTAGGCTGCAAAAGAAGGCTGTAGTGGATGCTGTTTTGCCAACCATCCAATGCTCATC
Source organism: Eublepharis macularius (assembly GCF_028583425.1). Taxonomy (NCBI): domain Eukaryota; kingdom Metazoa; phylum Chordata; class Lepidosauria; order Squamata; family Eublepharidae; genus Eublepharis; species Eublepharis macularius. The sequence continues at coordinate 38,487,575 of NC_072795.1, read as the reverse complement.
ATGCTATGCATTCAGCGAAATGATAATCCAGGCACTCTTGTGCTCCAATGACAGTGAGGAGAGCAGGTGTGCAAAAGGTTGTTGACTTGAGGGGTGGAGATGACGACACACTGGGAGATATTTCTGAACATCCCTGGAAGACATCTTCCCAGTGCTTCTTCCCCATTGGAGATGATAGCCTGGTCTGACAGGTATATGAATCTCCTTTGACATGCAATCTGATGACAGCAGAAGTAAAGAAGTTCATCGATGAGCCCATACAAGCTTCACAGTGGCCCTGTCATGGTCAGTCTATAGAGAGGTATGTGAAACAAATCACAGGGGCCACAGGCAGGGTGTATACATATGAGAAACGTGAGGGCTATATTAGAGGCCAAAAAGCAAATCGGCAGCTGATGTCCAAGAAAGAATCAAAGCAAGACTTGATGAAACTAGTTGTTTGAATATTTTTTAACTGATGTCATTACTTTCTCATGATGCTTTATGATTACAACAAGGATATGTTTTATGTGTAATAGGGTAGGTTTTATGCAGTGAAAAAAAATTGATAGCGTTACCTGGCTTTTCCAGAAGCTAAAATTATTATATATTGTTTTCTGAGAGCACTGTGGCCTGAATAGCCCAGGAGAACCTAATCTTATCAGATCTCAGAAGCTAAGTGGGGTTGGTCTTGGTTAGTAATTGGATGGGAGACCTCCAATGAAAACCAGGGTTGCAGAGGCAGGCAATGGCAAACCACCTCTGTTAGTCTCTTGCCTTGAAAACCCCACCAGGGGTCACCGTAAGTCAGATATGACTTGAGGGTATGATTTCATTTCATTTTTCTGAGAGCAGTGCATGTGCATTTTAATCAAACGTAGATTTACCAAGCTAAATGTTGTCCAGTCAAAAAAAATAATTGCAGATTTGAATTCTTGACATCAAAAAACATATTTTTAAACCCTCTCATTAAGACATTTGTGAAAATTAATTTTCAACCCCCAAAATGACATGACCTAATACTAAATGCCAGGTAACACGCTACAGACACTGTAACCATTCATATGCTATTGCTGTAAACAGCGAGGGACCATAGATTTCACTACTATAGCTATAAGTATGATCCTACTGGGTAGTTCCTATGTTGTTTAATATATCAGTCATGGAATTTGCCTATGCTCTGTTCCAACATTGTTAAATCTTTCAATCTTTCTTTTCTTTCTTTCTTTCTTTAAATCTTGCAAAATTACATGTATATTGAAATATTTTTGATATTTATTGTACTGACTCATGCTGTGTAATCTGCCTTGAATCTCAGTAAGAAAAGTAGACTACAAAGGACGTAAATAAATAAACAAAATAAATATGCAACCTCTTCTCAGACACGTCATGATGTTATATGTTGGGACCTACACATACATGATAAAGAAAATCATACATTCACCAGCTCCTCCATTATGCATACTAGATCCTCAACCAGCTGACTGCATGAAGTGTAATACAAAAGAAAGGGAAGGCTGCAGTGACTATAGGGAGCTGGGCGGTGGGGGGAAGGAATGCCAGGGGAAATGTGAGGGCATCAATGTTCCTCTGATTTCAGTTCCAGCATGACTTGGAAGTGATACCATCACATTAGGTGACACTCCCAGCACTAGCCCCTCAACTCTATGGTGTAAAAGGATTTTGTATTGGTATTAGACCAAACCAAAGCATAACTTGTAAAAATGAGCAAAGTAATCATTATCAAACTCAGTGTAAGTTACGTTTAGTGAAAAATAAATTGTGTAAATCATTATGGACAAATATTTCATGCAGCTGATACTCAATGCTTTGCCAAAATTAAGCCAACTCTTTACTTTCCCACTTAAGTGCACTGAACTAGTGGTGCTGTTAAAAAAAAATAAGCTACAGTATTCTGAACACTGCAATTACTGACATGCTGGCAATTTTACGTCCCACATAAATTGCATCATGACCACTGTACAGAGTACAGTAATCCATATAAGCAATAGCCAAATGTGTGTTTCCATAACCTTTTGTGCTTCCATTTATACAGTCACAAAAAATAACATAACACAAGAACATATAAAGGCTGCCTTATGCCAGCTCGAGTCAGATGATTAGTCTTTACTGTGACTATTTCCTAAATTCAGACAGAGCTCTGCTAACTGTGATCCTTTTCAGTGACTATGCCAGAAACCGATTCCAGGACCTTCTACATACAAATCATATAGTCTATGTCCAAATTCTGGGCTGCCTATACTTTTGTATTACTAAAAGACAAGCGGCTCCAATCTGTGGATACTTAAATTTGCAGATTGTGGAAATTTAGACAGGAAGATTTTTCTGCAAACTTTGAAAACTTTTTTTAAATGAAGGGAGGGTTTAAACTCCCCCCTCCCAATGAAGGAGAGTTGTCTGCACTTGAGCACACAATGCTCCTCTACTGGTCTGGCAGCATCCACCCTCCCTACCACGAGTGGCAAACATTGGAGGAGGAGGAGCCACCACTTGAGCCACAGCACCAGCTCAATGCCCCAGAGGGAGGAAGCAAAAGGGAAGGGAATGGGGTGGCTGCTGCTCTTGCACATTCTTTGTGGGTTCCTACATGTAAATATTAAACAGCCAAAGATAAAGCCTAATATTTCAGTGGAACGCTCACAAGATAAAAAATGCTTGTGTGCTCCATTGAGTTTATTTTAAAAAAGAGGGGAGTATAGAGATTACAGAAAGTTCCTTTAAGAATCTGCCCAATGCTAGCGAGATCATTCCATTACCATACAAAGTTTGTATGACCAAGAGGGATCAGAGACTTTCAGTTCCACACCTCCTTCTGAAGTGACTTAAAGATCCCAGAGTAAGAGATCCTAACACAGTACAGGGTATGTTCTAACTTAAAGATGGGTAAGATTCGGTTGCAAATTGAAAATCAAAGAGAGGTCTGTGTCCTGTGCTTAGAATACAGCTGTGGGAATATAGGGCACACAGCTTGCACAGCAGACTGACCTGTCCAAGTATTTTACCCTTGCATCATGGATCAAAAAGTTCTGATTCAGCTCATGTCAGTCATTATTGTCCTATCAAAAACTACTGGAAGGCTAGTTTTGACTAGACATGGGCAAGAACAGCATTACGAACAGAAAAAACCCACGAACAACCCAACCTGCTGTTCGTGAGCAAGCTGTTCGTGAGACCCACCCTAAACGAACAGGTGGTCATTAAAAGCCTTGTTCGTTGCCTTCGGCAGCCGTTTGGCAAGCCAGACAGTCTGGAGCCTGCTGCAGTCAATCCCATTGGCAACTGGAGGAAGGGACTGAACTCTGTCTGAACTCCTTCTGGCTAGCCTTCTGGCTTTAACCCTTCAAAGTACTTCCAGCAGAGAGTCACGTTTTTGCCACTGTGAAGAGAAAATGACAACAAAGGGAAGGACCCATGTATTATGCGTTTCTCAGGGTGCAATCTCTCTGAAACTTGGGGGGGGGTTCCTTTGGAGGACAGTGAGGACTATGTCCCCTGCAAATTTGATGGGTATGGGACATCGGGGAGGGCAGTTTGTAACCCCTCAAAGTAGCTTCCTTCCAACAGGCACTTCCGTTTTTGCCACTGTGAACAGAAAATAACAGCAAGGGGGGGTGACACATGGATCATGCCTTTCTCAGGGTGCAATCTCTCTGAAACTTGGGGGGTCCCCGTAGGACAGTGAGGACTATGCACCCTGCAAATTTGGTGTGTGTTGGACATTGGGAAGGTCAATTTGTAACCCCTCAAAGTAGCTTCCACCAGAGAGTCCCATTTTTGCCACTGTAAACAGAAAATGACAACATGGACTAACTGACAAGTCTAATAATATTGGATCCTTTTGCCGCCCCCCTCCCCCATGGCTTAGGGCGCTGGATAAGACGTTACTTCTACACGGTCTTTCTAAACAATACCTGTGCTCTATGGGTTATGAAAAAGCTAAGGATATAGTAAAACAGAGGATATTAAATATTGCAAGGCAACATGACATTGCTGGTCACTGACTGTAAAAAATAAACTACTACTACTACTACTACTACATGGACTATATTCCCTGCAAATTTTGTGGGTATTGGACATTGGGAAGGTCAGTTTGTAACCCCTCAAAGTAGCTGCCTTCCAACAGGCAGTTCTGTTTTTGCAACTGTGAACAGAAAATGACAACAAAGGGCGGGAGACACATGGATCATGCCTTTCCTGGGGTGCAATCTCTCTGAAACTGGGGGGGGGGGCTTCAGAGGACAGCGAGGACTAAAGGGGGAGAGCCATGGATCATGACTTTCTCATGGTTCAATCTCTCTGAAACTGGGGCGGGAGGTCTTCAGAGGACAGTGAGGACTAAAGGGGGAGAGCCACGGATCATGCCTTTCTCGGGGTGCAATCTCTCTGAAACTGGGGAGAGGGTCTTCAGAGGACAGTGAAGACTATATCCCCTGCAAATTTGGTGGGTTTGGACATTGGGAAGATTCTCCTGGGTGCAAGAGGGATGGGGAGAATCTCCTCACCTCTCTTGCACTGGGCAGGCAGGCTGGCTGTACGACTGCTCTCCTGGGCCTTTAAACTATCAGCTGGCAGTCGGCAGGGGGGATTCCCCCCTGCCGCCTGCCAGCTGATAGTTTAAAGGGATCTTTAAAGGGCCAGGTAAGTGGGTTTGAGGGGAGGGGGGCTAAGTGGGGGGTTGGGGTGGGGGTGGTTCTGGCCCACACGAACAACGAACATGTCTGGGAACAGTTCACGTTCATCCATGTTCGTTGTTCGTGGCTGGCACCGAACGTCGAACAGGGTGTTCATGGGGTTTTTTCCATTCATGCCCATGTCTAGTTGTGACTAACTGAAGAACCATCACTTTCAATGGAACCTAGATTGTAAGCCTAGGCCTGTTTTCTCAGAAGTAAAGCCCGCTATGTTCTACAGGTGGTTACCAGGTCTTCACCTGACAGCCCTGAGTGCTTTGGTAGCAGGGCAAGAGGGGGGATATCACATGACACATCAGAGAATTGATGATTTCACATTACTTCTGGGCATCACAGAAAGTCATTTCTCCCACTAGTTAAAAAGTAAGTGCAGATGAGGGGGCCAAATGACCAGGAGGTTGCCCACCCAAAGTGGACAAATTGTAAGCCTATCAGTGAGGCTTACCTCTATGTCAGTTATCTCTGACATGCCATTTGTGGTATTTCTGAGCAATGTTCCACAACATGGATTCTAACCTGAAGCAGTTAAATGGGTTAGACCTTTGCCCCATGAGGCTTGTGGTTGACGAGTAGTTCCCACTTTGAAATACCTGACACCAAAAGACTGGGAAAGCTATGAGTCTCCCTGAGATTCAGACTACATGTCATAATTGGAAGTAAATGTGGCTCTTTTGGTTGATGGTAACTGCAAATGTGGCCCTCTGCAAGCTGTGGAATATGTACCACTGCTCTATGTAAATGTACTAGGGAAGTGCAATGGGGAAATAGTTTCAGTTCCACATTATTATTAAGAAGGGAAGGTGTATCAGTTTTAAACATTCTTGGAAATATTGTATTGTGAAAACTCATTAGGTTCCATTTCCGTTTTCACTGATCGGATCAGATGGCTGTCCATTGTTTTCCCTGGCAGATTTTCCTGAGCTGAAGTTTTTTTTTCATCAAATGGTATCAAAATTTTATGGAACCTAGTCCACCCTCTCTTCTAAAGACCCCCCAAGTTTCAAGTGAATTGGATAACAGAGTCTGACTTTATAGATCATTGAACAAGGAGCCCACAGTCATCTTCTGTGCATAGCGTAAGACGACACAAAAAGGACACCAGGTTTTCTGCAGTGGCTTTTACAAGCTTAGTAAATAAAAGTATAAGTAGTCCTTCCAAATTAAGATTCACAGCCACCCCACAAATTGTGTTATGAAGAAACAGAAACATTTTTTAATTATGGTAAACTCATGTCTAGAGATAGGCACAAACCAGGAAAATTCCGAACTGTGCAGTTCATCACATTTCATGAACCACAAACTTTCACAAACTTGCCCCGGTTTGTGAACCGGTTCGTTCGGTTCATGAAAACGTCACTTCCTGGTCAGTAGGTCTGCAGAGAGCCCATTCCCTCCCCCCATTGCCTAGGAAACTGATTGATTGGTGCCAGGCTGTCTGCAGTGATGATCTGAAATATGAACCAAACGAACCTGGCTAAAATTCATCACAGTTCGTAAGAACTGAGCTCTCATGAACTGCTGGTTCGCAAACCATGAACCAGCCTGGTTCGTGATGAACTTCAGTTCGTATTTTGGTTCATGCCACCTTCTACTCATGTCACATTGCAATTAGTTCATTGGGAGCTTCCGTATCTCAACCGAAGCAATGAAAAAAATACGACATTACCCCAAATCACTAACATTTAAAAAGGTGGAAAATGGGCAACCCTGAGAGCAACCAAAAAAGCCAACAAACCAAGAAAAATGAACCTCAATAAACAAAAGAAGATTATAGCCTTGCCAGTCCAAAGCTGAGTAAATTAGATGCCTTTTATGGTTACAAATATCTGACTGCACAATGTACATAGGATTGCAGAAGACTAACTTTAACTGTATACAAACCAAACCTATTTTTGTATAACAGAAATGTTAGTACATTCTTAGTATTATCACTGTTGATTATAAGATCATCTCTCATTATTTAAAGCCACTTCTCAGCTTATTCTGACAACTTTGTCCCATGGTAATGTTTAGAGTGGGATCAGTTGCAACTACATACTAAAGAAAAATATTTCTCTATGTACTATATTGCATTTCTTGCAACATATGTAGATGCTCCTTCCTTAAAGTTTTGATGTTTTGAAAATGATCAATATAACTATGCAGCAAATGCTGAGCAACTGCCATCAGTTTTACAAAGTGATAAAAAAGCTTACTAGGTTTATTGGTAGAGAAAGCGTCTTGCCCTTAAGCAATTTTTTTAAACAAGGCCAGCTGTATAAACAGCAACAGTCAAAAACGAGATTCCCAGAACATTTTAAATTTCTCTTTTAGCACCCAGTTTATTGACCATTGAACCAGGGCCTTATCCAGCTTTTCTGTAGTACTCCATCTTTTCATTAAACTCTTATTTCATCCACTTCATTTTATCATAGCACAACATATATTAAAATTGTTACTATCTCATCAAACCATGCTACGGTACTTCAGAAGTATTTACTGGGCCTGAGAGGGACATACTGTAAAGTTTACAAGTGAGAAATACTGTGAAGGATCTCAGGCTACACATTATTATATTGCCACAATACATACCTCCACAACATCTATCATGCTTTGTAAAGTACAATGCATCTCAGGTCAGCGTCTCACAAATATGGTATTAAGGTTCTCTTTTCTACAGCAGGCAGAAACAGAAACTCAGTACACATTACATTCAGAAAGCTGAAATGTGATTCCAATATGCTCCAGTTACCAGAAGGGAGAGGAAAAAATGGTACTTTTACTTTATTGCTTTAAAATCCAGGACAAGAAAGCACTTTCACACGCTCTACAGTACCATGGGAGCCACTTTCATGTCACACTACTTGATCAAGTGGAGCGCAAGGGGAGGGCAAGTGAACAGGGAGGAATACACGTGAGTCTGTTCACTCACCAGGCAAGTGTAATTCGTCACTTGTAGCTTGGCTCACAGCTGTGTGGGTGGGGACAAACATGCAAAGTCAGCTTTACCTATATAGTCATGTGACTTGCACATGTGCTCCTGCAGCATGACATTATATTGTGTGGAAACAGCTCCTCCATCACTAGATATGGAGGGACAGCAAATCTGTTTCAATTTCATACGCATGCATAGCACAGGGTAAGGCAAGGCATAGATCAGACAGCAGTAGTTCTCCTCCGCTTTACACAGAAGTAGCTGCAAATGGAAGACTGAAGAAGCCTTCGATAGGGAGTGTCCATCATCAACACTGATTCAAACAATGTGATGCATTCTTCTGTACTGTTTTCAACAAGCTACATTAATCAAAAGTTCAAAGGAGACAGCATTGTCACATGTATTAAGGTGGGTCAAAGCCCAGCTGAGAATTCAGTAATTGCCCAAACCAACCAACTTTCATTTCTAAAGGACAACAAAATTGCAAATGCATTCTTGCTATAGCTCTATCTGGAGAACTTAGAATGATCTCAAATACATGGGATTGGGAAGCCAACATTGAGTTAGTAGCAGCTATGCTTTTCAGGCAAAAGAACCACTGCAGCAGCTGAGTTAAGAGCTACTACTTTACGCCTGCTGAACACAACAAGAGTTCTAGATCAAACACTTCTGCTAAACTGGCTTGCGGGTCATGTTGCCCCTTTTGTGAGTAACTGCTATTTTCACAAAGAAATGCAGCACAGATGACTGACATTTTACCATTTAAGGGGAAAAACTGCAGAGACAGAAACCACAGCATCTTTTCAAATTCCATTGAATGCCGGTCATGTTAAATGTCAAGAAGTATACATTAACAAAGTATTAAAAAATCATATATACAGTTGTGGCTTCATCATTATCCACAACTTGTACCATGCCAGAAACACACATGAAAGTTATAAAGGAAACTTTAGAACCACATTTTCCCGGCTTCTGGGTAGCTTCATGAGCAATTTTGTCCACTTCCAAGCATTAGTTTTGTTAGATTCCATCTCAATGGGATCTTTAATTAATGAAAGCCAGAGTGGTACAGCTGTCAGAGTGTCACACCAGGGAGAACCACGTTCAAATCACCACACTGCTGTGGAAACTCACTGGGTAACCTTGGGGCAATCACACCCTCCCAGCCAAATCTAGCTCATAAGGTTATTGCAATGATAAAAAGCAGAAGAGAATGATGTAAGCTGCTTTGGGTCCTCATTAGGGAGATATAAACGAGGATAAATATAAATGAAGATATAAATGAGATAAATAAATAAACTAAAGACAGACAGGAATTGTTGTAAATTATTCACTCTTTGCCAATGCATTTCAAGCTTGCTATTGGTTCTCAACCAAACACACGCTGTTCAAGCTCAATCACCAGGTGCAAGAAGTATTCAACGATCACGATTCATTTTTGCAGAAGTCAGTATTATACCTGCATCTGGGCCCTGGTAAATTTGGGGTTTACTTCAATCTGTATTTACGCACATGTTCCGTTCAGTTGTGCATCAGGAGACAGAATTCAAATTCATAAACTACAAGTGAAGTTTTGGTAACCAGCTTTCTTCATATCTGCTCCAGAATGCCATAATAACGGTAACAAAAACCGTTCACAGGTACTCTGAATGTATTTTAATAGCCTCATTTGGGACATAGAAAACAAGCTAAGCAGCAACAGAGTTACACCAAAAACAATTCCTTTAGATTTTGGAAAAGATGGTAATGCAATGTGTGCAAACCTACACCAACAACTTGTCAAGGATTAAAGCTGAAGTCTACTGTGAACAAAGCCAGTACGTTTAGGACCTGCACATGAAAGAAATTTGCAAATCAGCAGAGTCTGCTGTACAACAGTGAAGATTTTTCCTCATGTTTATATTAACCAAAATCCAAGAAAGAAAGAAAGAAAGAAAGAAAGAAAGAAAGAAAGAAAGAAAGAAAGAAAGAAAGAAAGAAAGAAAGAAAGAAAGAAAGAAAGAAAGAAAGAAAGAAAGAAAGAAAGAAAGAAAGAAAGAAAGAAAGAAAGAAAGAAAGAAAGACCTGCATAACACACAGTTTCTTATTTCATTAACATTCCGCCCACCCCCCACAAAGTAATAGATCACTGCATTTTCATTTGGATTTGAGGAATACCTATTATTCAACAGAGCTGTACACAGAATTTTACATGAATCACATCATTTGCTCATGTACTATTATTAACATGATGATAATTCATATGAAGTAGATGGGGGTCTAGAGAATACATGGTTTAAAACTGCCTTACACTGAGTCAGACCTTTGGCCCATCTAGTGGTAGCTCATACTTTTTACTCTGACCGGCAGAGGCCTCCAAGCATCAGAAAGAAAATGGTCTCAACATCTCCTACAAAGACCCTTTCACCAAAGAAGCCAGAGGTTTCTAATGTACCATGAACATTCAGACTGCAAAACGTATACAATGAGACTCAAGCTCAACATACGCAGAAACATTTCAGTGCATGTATGCATCCTTACAATCCGTTTCCTAAATGGGAAGGGGACAGATTATGATGCAAGATGTATACATCAGACATCTAATTGTAAAGTGGGTGGCTTGTGCTAATCTTAAAAGCAACGAAACCAGACCATCAACTAACAACATAGGTGTTTATATGGGATGCTTCCTGGGCTTGGATTCTGCCAAAATCTTTAGAGGTGAAAGGATTTCTACCTGCAGAGAATGATTTTCTGTCTCCCCCTCCATCTGCATCCCGAAGTTCTCCCTGAAATGCCACTCCTGTAGGGTAGGGGACCTCAAAACAGCGTGAGAGGTGAGCTGGAGGTCTATCACAAGTGGGGAAAACAGTGATCACCCACCCTTCTATCAGCAGAAATTGTCAGTGGGATCCACACACACCCTTCCAGTTATGCTGAAAAATACGACATTATACATTAACTAAATGAACCACACACACCACAAATGGCTTGCTGAGGAGAGAGCATGTGTCAGAAGGCACGAAATCTTGAGAGCAACAGATGAACAGGGCTGTGGTGGGGGGGAGATGGGCCTGCTCAAACCTTTTAATGCTTATGGAATCTTGAAGGAGGAAAATTGGGTGCGGATGTGTGTAGAGATTTCTAGACCTCTTATTTCTTGTCCTTGCCACATAAGTTTTCAAGACCTCACAGGCTTCCAGCCAGTGCACCGTTGTGCATCCAGATATATGCACACAAGCCGCTGTGATGTTCCAGAGGCTTGTGAGCATGTATCTGCATGCATAATGGTGGGAGCTTCTCCCAAGCTCAAGATTCACTACTGTACTCCATGTATTGTCGATCTGCTGAAGGAATTGTATGAGTTGGCCCTATGATTTTTTTTACTAACAGTCAGATTTAATTTGAAAAATATTGTAAGTAGTAACGCTGATCTATTAGCAAAGGAAGTGACAGTAATGCAGTATCTGTTTTCAAAAGTTTTAATTCACTGTAATTTTTTAAAAAGTATTATGCTACTGCTATTTTTGGATTTTTGAAGAACTGATACAATGTGTGTGTGAGGTGGTTATAATGTGGTCACATATATCAAATTATACATGCAATGCCCCTTTTTAAAATTGGGTACTAATTACTAGGTGCCTGTCACAGTTACCCCATTGCATTATATTATACACAGCAAGCTTACAGTAGCGAAGATCTTATTTTATCAGCCATTACAAACTGTAATTTGATGTTGGGTACCCTGCAATGGTTGCACAACTATACAGAAAAGCGCCCTTAATTTCCAGCGTAATTAATAATGTCTTCATAACTTACAGTGCAATCCTATGAACACTTTCCTAGAAGAAAGACCCACTGAATAGACCTGAGTAGGATGTTGAGGAGACCTGTTTAGGATTATTCTATTAAAGACCTTAAAACAACGAGAACTTTTATCTACCACCAGAAAGGAAATCACCATTGCATGAGCTTTTAAAGGCTAAAAATCTCTTCAACAGAAATGTGTAACCTTTATAATTATATTGCTTCATTATTATTATATTTTCCATTTTTTATCACATCATCCAGTAGAAAAGAGCAAGAATCTAGTAGCACCTATAAGAGTTTTGTGAGCTCTTTCATGAGCCATAGCTCACTTCTTCAGATACACTTCATCCAAGTAGCTTAGGAAATCACATGTAGTCCTTACATTCTCCATTTTATTCTTACAACATCCCTGTGAGGTAGATTAAACTGACAGAGGATGGCTGGCAAAAGTTATTCACGAGCTTCATGGATTAGTAGGCATTTGAACTTGGGTCTCTGCTGCTCTAGTGTGACACTAACTATTGTCTATACCAGCACTGGTGCAAGTCATCCATGAGCATGAAAGTTACTTAGCATTCAACGAAATATTAATACCCTAAACCTACATGGCATACCATACGGTCCTACATAGCAAAACAAAGCACATTTTTAAAAATAAGTCATTTATGGCCACAAAGGTGTGAATCAAGGGACTAATTAAAGTATACCATAGATTTAGGATAGTCTTTCCAATACAAATCCAAGTAAGGCCAGGAAACAGAACTGAAAGCCTGCTTCGATTCATGATGATTCAGCTACGGAGCAGACTGTGAGCAGCATGCTGCACCTTTTAAACCAAACGGCTTTTTGGAATAATAGCACTAGAACACATGCTGGACACTTCGCTCTAAACAGGTTTTGTGCTTGTCTTCTTTCTTCTGTTTTATACATCGAGGATTGAATTTCTTACTACTCTCCAGCTCTTTGGAACAAGATCATTACAAGATCCAAGGAGCTGAATACGAACAAGACTTGGAAGGAAAGAACTATTCAATTCATCCTGTTACGGAAATGGCTGGCAGGGGGGATAGCAAAAAGAGCTATTCTTGCTGTCTATGAGCTGATATTACATGGAATCTTCCATTCTCCCATACATCAAGCCTGCTCTATCAAACAGCATGATCAAATTATCAGTATAGAAGGGCCAGAGAGAGATGCCAGAGAAGTAGGATTAAATAGAAAAAAATTAAGAAGAAAAAAGTTACCTCCCTCAACTCAAAACTTACACTTCCAGCACTAGCCCTCTCAAATGCAAAATATATAGCAATTACCTTTTTAAAAACCTTCAATATCATGGTAAAACTCTTCCCTCACTCACTAAGAACTTAACAATTTAAGATTTCCCTACATCAGGGCCCCTGGGTGAAGAAAAAGGTGTGAAGCCTATCACATGTGATATTCTGTCACACTTACACGATTCCCTGTCTGTGTATCTGAACTACAGTAAAAGTACTGCAGTAAAAGTACTATAGTAAAAGTCATGGATTCAGTAACCCATGCAAGTTTCACCCATTTTCCTTTACAAAGAGTGTTCTGTGTACAACATCCAAGATCCATTCTGAATTCCTTATGTTCATTTCACATCTTGAACACTTAAAGAGAAATTTGTGTTTTTATCTCAAAAGAAACTTGTTTCAGAAGACCCACTTCCATGAGAAAACACTTCAGCCCAATTTCTGAATGGGAGCACTGAGGGTATTCCTGAGACATTTCTGTTCAAACGTAACAAGAAAAAATGAGAGAGTCAAGAAACAGAGAAACATGTAGCAACTTCATGGAAGACATAAAACACCATTACTGCTTGTGAACTGGGGCAGTCAGCATCTACAACCACAACAACTGGGCTTTTGTTTCACATTTTGGAGACGGACTGGAGAGAGAGAAGGGGACGAATAGATTTTACTTAGCAGTGAAACGGTTTGATCAAACTTGCCCTACTACCAGCCTCCATCCCACCGAGCCTCCTCACTAGGAATGTGTGAGCCCAAGCTACACGGGGTTCATTCCAAGCTTGTACTGCAATCCTGCAGATACTTACTTAGCAGTAAGTGAACACCGAACCCTGTGAGAGGCAGGGTCAGATTTTAAATCTTGAATAGTGCCAAAAAGCGGCAATAGTTGGATCACGTCATTCAAACAGCAGCTGTTCTTCATTTCTGTATCATTCAACCCAATCATGTTATAGCTGCCACAGGGACGGGGAAGGAGGGGGAAACAGTGGCCCGTTTCTCCGAACAAAGGCCCTTCTGGCTTTGAAACCCGCCTGGAATGCCTCTCCTATTCCTTCCAACCAAATGTGGGTTAAGCACTCTGATCGTGACAGCAGGCGTGTTCCACATTACACATGTGCTGGGGCTAAAACGGGGTCTGAGGGGGAACAACCAAGAGAAAGTGGATTAGTAAATCAGTCTCCCGTCTCACCTGCGGGGATGGCCGATTGCTCGGTCTCAGCAGTGCGGACGGGCTGCAAGAGAGAGCTAGCTAACCCCAAGAGGAGGAGGGCGACGGGTCCAGCCACACTCATCGCCATCTTCGGCTCTAACCTAGCCAAAGCAGCGGTTCTCCGGCCTTTCCCTCTCGCCAAAGAGTTCTGCTCCGACCGATTCCGCGGTGTCCCCCTCCCCAAAGCACGGCACGCTCCGCTAACTCCAGAAAGACAGTGCTGGGAGAAAGGCTGCCAGAGCATAGGGTGCAAATGCAAAGAACCAGGAAAAAATCCACTGGCAGAAGCGATCCGGGAAGGGGAATCCTCGGCGAGACGCGACCGGGTGACAGTCGGATGCGGCCGCTCTTAAGGGCAACAGGCAAAGGGCATCCTCGGGGCTCTCCGGGGCTTTATAAGAAAGGCGGGCGTGGGAGGGGAGACCCGCGGCAGGCGAAGCGGCGCTTCTGCAGAAACAGCTGCGCTATGACCGCGATTGGCCCGGGAGCCTGGGAGGAGGGGAAAGCGAGTCGGGCTTTCTCCGGCCCCTGCTCGCATTTCCCACAGCCCAGCCTGGATCGTGCGCCCGCGGCGAGAACATCATTGGGCGTTCTCGGAGGAGCGCGTGTAAAGCCCATGCACATGCTCGGTAGGAAAGTGAAGCCGTTGCCCAAACCCTGAGTTTTCATTGGAGCGCTTCCCCTCGCCTCTAGGCGGGGGTGGCGTTAGTTGGTACTGTAGCGGTACGGGATGGAGGTTGCAACGTTCCATGCGATAGCTACGGAGTAACGGACTTAGAGTCTAAAGTACTTTGCAGACTAATTGTTTTTGTTTACCAGGAAGACGCCCTGCTAAATCTCCTATATATTTTTGTATACCTAGGTTTGCTATGTGGGGATGCCTTTTAACATTTTTGTTAGGCTACTACTAACTTCATCTTCTGGTGGTGGCTGGAGATCTCCTGGAATTACAATTTGTCTCAGATGCCAGAGATCAGTTCCCCTGGAGAAAACTTGCTCCTTTGAACGGTGGCATTATACTTTGCTTAGGTCTCTTCTCTCCTAAACCTCAGCATCCAACCTCAAAATTTCCAGGTATTTCACAACCGAGAGCTGGCAACCCTGTGCAACATTAGAAGTAGGGACTCCCGGGTTCATCTGAATGAACCGAGGAAGGACCAGAAGTACTTCATAATACACGAAGTAACAGCGGCTTGAATTCTATTAGCGTATTACTAGAAACATCAAATAATACCTTTGCAAGAAGATAATGGGAAGTGCAGAAATGGACAAACTAACTTCATTATTGAAAGGACAAATAGAAGAGGACTTTGCTGGACCATGGACTCTATTTTATAATTGGGTTAAAAATAAATATAAGGACTTGAATGTATGAAGGATATGAAGGCTTTAATGCAACTTGTTTTCAACTATCACAGTCGACTGAACTGTAGTATGAAATGATATGTAGATGTGTAGAGTACTGCTACAAGCAGATTGTATAGTGTGATTTTCGTTCTTTCCTCTCCTATCCCCCCTTCTTCAAATCTATTTCCCTTCCCTGCTTTCATTTTTGTGAAAAACTAATAAAAATTAATTTAAAAAAATAGAAGTAGGGACTCTCCCCACACACACCCACAAATGCTCAGTGGTAGTGAATGAGGAGCTCATCACACCCCAAGCTCTTGTTTGCTGCCCTGGTGAAAATGGGAGGGGGTTCAGTTAGGAAAATAACAGTGTGGGAAAGGTTCTAAAAACAAACATTGCAGCATGTTGTGGCTCTAATGCAATCCAAAGCTCCCTACTGCTGCTGTATTATCAAAACAGTAATGTCAGAAAATCACAGGTTTACTGAATTTCATTTAACTTGACCAGTGGCTTTCCTGTTAAATCTCCAAGCCCTTTGCAATGATATGGAACAAATTCTTCATAGTCTTAGTGTTCCATAGTACCTTTGTTGGGAGATCAAAGAAGGCCGGAGAAACACTAACACTCAACAAAAGCCTATGCAGAAATGTCAATACTAGCCATAAAGCAGATCGGCAGAATTTGCTGCCAATGGAGTTAGATATAACCACGAACAAAGATGTCTTTAAAAATGAATTTGATTAATAGAATGAAGGTCTATCATCGGTAAAGATGGTAAATCTCTAACACCCAGTGTTAGGAAACATTAGGATGGGCCTTTTATGCCCTGTTTGGTGACCAGTAGGGTTGCCAACCTCCAGGTGAAGCCTGAAAATCTTCTAGAATTGCAGAGATTTCCTGGAATTACTGACCACAGGGGTTGATTCCACTGAAGAAAATGACTCCTTTGGAGTGTTGACACTATGAAATCACATCCTTGTTGAAGTTCCTTGCTGCCAAAACCCCAGCCTTTCCAGGCTCCACCCTCAAATCTCCAGAAATTTCCCAACCTGGAGTTGGCAACCCTATTGGATAGGTACGCCTGGTCTCCCATAATGGTTGCCAAGTCACCTTCTCAGACCAGTAGTAGAAGAAAAAAAATCACTGTCAGGCAAATAGCACATTACTTCCAAGGAAAAACAGAAAGTGATGTCAGTCCTCTCTAGAATTTGTTAGAAACTCTATGGTACAATCATTTCTGGCATTTCCTAGAGAGATGTGACATCACTTCAAGGCTTTTCCCAGAAGTGACATCATGACCAGCAATCTCCCTATATCCCTACCCTCCTGGACTCTTTCTGGTTGCCTGACAACTCTACTGTTGACACTCCAGGTCAACTGGTTGGCCACTGAGAAACAGGATGATGACCGCTAGTCTAATCCTTATGGTTTTATGTTATTTGTGCTTGGATATTCCAAAGCACCAATCTACCCCTTTGTAACATTATGGGACATAGTTTCATAGCACTGTAATTGGATATGATGGAGGGAAACCAACATACTCCTGAAGTCTTGCCAGTCTTCCTAACAAAGCAGATATGGAACTAGAATGTACACTATATTAAATGCAGCACCTTTATTTTCTATTATGTATTAATCACTTTTTTACAGTTTTTACATGGCATTAAAATCATCCTTTTCATTTATACATTCTAAGCCAATTTAAGACAAAACTTTTTAGATGCTGCCAAAAATAGTGTAAGAGAGGTTTAAATGGTGCTCATACCTGAAAATGGCTTCCATGATGCATTCTAGAAAGATGTTTGCCCTGGCACCCCTAAATACAACACGAGACCATAAAGACAAAGACAACTGAGTGTGGGTTCAACTAGTTTTGCTTATTTATTTAAATTCATTTAAATGGCTTATCTATGCTGCTACTTATTTAAATAAGCCAACTATTTTGAGGATGAGCTGCACAAGGCAACCACTTGTGGAGCCCACCTGGCAAGTCTACCCTGGCTCCAAACTTGGCTGGCAGTTATCGCCAGCCTTGTTTATCCCCACCTGCACAGTCATTTTATGCTGAGAGGTGCCCAGCTACATCCACCTCCCCTGATGGGCTACAAGGCACCTACCAGGTTTGAGAGGTGCTGCTCAGTACCCAGGGTGCTCCTTCTCAGCACCGCCCAGCCACCCGGCATGTGATGGCCTGTTCCAAACATGCACCCCAATCACCGTAATGCCTCAGGGTGTTTGCCCATTAACCCTATCTATCCTGAGCAACACTCCCTGTTCCTGCCAACTAGTTGTGGCCTAACCAGTATTTCAACCAGGCCTATTTGAATTGACTCCCAACACAGAGGCAGAATGAAGCAGGTGAAAAAAAGGGGATTGGGTACCCCATTGCCAACCTGATGACACCCCCCCTATTCCTCCTGGGCCCCATAATGGTGACCAGCTAGTGGCAGTCCTATGCTATACCTGAGGAGAGAGGATGGGTCAGTCACTGCAGCAAAGTACCTACTCTGGCGAAAGTGAAGGTAAGTAAATAGCTTCCTGCTGCCTTCCCCAAATCGGCTGAGACCATTTAGCATCCATCAGTAATTCCAGTGTTCCATTTGCTTTGACGTAGGCTGGGGCAAACTGAATCCATGGCATTGTTGCCATGAATGCCTCTTCTTAGCATAACTTGTGAAGTTGTGAAAATGCCTTCAGTGTCTTATGTGCTCTCTCCTCACTTTAATTTTGCATTAGCCATATCCCTTCTTTCTTGGTAATATCTTATTATTCAAAGATGTCTGTAAAAAGGATCAATAAAGTCTGAAAATAGTATTAGAACATGTAAAATCATGTATAAATCCAATACAAATTATGAGTTCTTTTAAAAAAATAATATAGCCTTTAAATCTGTATACAAATGTTTCTGATTATTTTCCATCTGTATTTAATTGTGACATAAAAATCTGGCAATCTAGTTTGGGCTTCTGCATGTGTTGAGATGAACATAATATGATACTTGTATAATTGACTTCAAAATGTAATTGCGGCTTTTTTTTTCCAGAGCAAGCTCTGGTGCTTTATTGGAAATATACAAACTCTTATTTGCTTTATAAAGTTAAAAAAAAGACACTTGCTTTTTCTTCCTGTCTTCCAACATCAACACGAATATTGTCCTTTTGGAGTATAAACCATTGTAGAAATGGCTGACAAGTAACCAATGATTCTGCTTAGTATTTTTGGATAGGAAAATTCTTATGTTGTGTATTTTACCACATAAGCATAGCTTATTGGCTCTGTGTACTGTATTTGTTGAAGCACAATGGTACCAGATGGCAGGGCTCCCTGCCACATATGCAGGGCTTTTTTTCAGCGGGAACGTGGTGGAACAGAGTTCCGGCACCTCTTAAAAAGAGTCACATGGCCGTTGGCCCTCCCCCTGATCTCCAGACAGAGGGGAGTTTAGATTGCCCTCCGCACTGCACCGTGTGACCATTTTTGCCGAGGGCAATTTAAACTTTAAGAAACTCCCTCCTTGTTCCAGTTGACCCAAGTGATGTCATTGTGCGGTCTTGAGTTCCACCACTGAGTTCCACCACCTCTTTTCCCAGAAAAAAGCCCTGCACATATGTATGGAGTAGCAAACATGTTTGCCACCATATAGTATGTCATGCAGCTGTCAGAATAAGATAGGTCTATCACCCAAAGCAACTACCCAGGATAGCAAAATTGGACTTTGGTTCAGAGACAGTGTTGCCACCTGTTGGGTAACAAACTACGGAGGATGGTGGTTCACTTTATGTCCCACTTATGGAGCTTCCTAGAGATGTCTTGCTAACCATTGTTGGAAATGGGAGGATGTTGAATTAGATGGCTCTTAGTTTGATCCAGCAGGATTCTTCTCATCTTTTTATAACAATAATGGATTTTAGAAATCTGAATGGTCAAAATGCTTTGGATTGGATACAGTAATCCACCAGTACAAGGGCTGTGGATTTTATCCATGTTTCCTTCACACCTGCAGTCCTCTTGGATCACTGTTAGTCAATCCAGGTCAGGGGGGCTGCATTGAAGAGGAGGAAGTGGATGAAATTGCCCCCTTCCACTAGCACAGCTCCACTGACATAAAAAGTCAGGAAAGGTGGTTTCATGTCCTTCCATGCTATGGCTCCCTGTCTGTGCAAATCCTTCATCCCCAGAAATAAACTTTTGTGGGAACAGGTAACACTCCTAAGGGTAGGATAGAGTGGGAAATATCAGTGTCTTCCAGATCACAGGATCCAACCCTTTGGATGCTGACAAGCACTAGACATGTTAATTAATAAATAATAACCTGGACATCTTCTCTTTCTGTCTTGTCTTCTATAAGCATTCATATCAGAAATAAACATAGAGGCAGTTTTCCTCTCCTGCTTTTAAAACAAGTCACTCTAGACAACTGAATTTTCAGACTTTTCATGTAACCTAGGGACCTAAACAGTTCCCCTGGAGAAAATGGCAGCTTTGGAGAGTGGACCCTCCATCTCACACACACCTGTTGGGCTCCCTCTCCTCCCCAAATTCCACCCTCCCCAGGCTCCATCCTCAAATTTCCAGGAGGTTCCTGAGCAGGAGTTGGCAACCCAACATCAACATTAGTTTTAGATGAGATCCAACCCAATATCTATCAAAACCTTTGACAGCATCTGTGGTGAAACCAGGTTACTTAGCTGACTACAGGCTTCTCTTGTGTCTGCTATATTCGCTGTCAATTGCAGCAGAAAAAAAATCAACATGGTGAACAGATGCAGTTTGTGCTTAAACAGCGAAGGGGGAAAGAGTTACATTTCACAAAGGGATCACTCTTCAGATAAGCTTGTTCCAGCGGGATATCTTTACATCCTAATCTGGTCTACTCAAAAGTAAATCTGGTTGGCTCCGACTTTCTGGTAAGGATGCTTAGAAATACAGCCCCAGAGTGAGAAAAGGCTGAGTCAGCCCAACTGAGATTTGAACCTGTGGTTCTGCGGAAGTGTAGAGGTTCTATAATTACTGCCTAGACCACCAAAGAAGCCTGAAGGAAGTTAGTAATTTAGATTCGTCATAAAAGATTAAGGGTTGTATATATAATATGTAACAGTACTGTGCTATTTAAAACATGACAGTGCCAAGAGTTATCTCACATGAGAGAAATCCTGAGTCTAAACCAGTTGCTTTGCACTATGGCCTAGTGAGAAACCCATCCTTACCACATTGTCATAATTCCCCTTCCTTCCTCTCATTGAATGGACAATTTGAATCACATTCTACACTGATTCCCAGTCTGAAGACAAACTGATTTGTGAAGAAACCCCCCTTATCAAGGAGTATTCACAAGAAATACTCAAAGGAATTGTGCATTACTGCAAAACAGAGATTGCAGTCTTGTGCACGCCCCATTTGAATTCATTATAGCTCACTTCTGAGTTAACGTATAATATTGCTCTGAGAGTGTCTGGAAGAAAAGCTATATTGCTTTTGCAATTCATTGCCCATGGCTGTAAAGCCTATCGAAAGGTTAGGAATGCATCAGCTGCTTTTTTGGAGTTTGAATGTCCTTTCCCAATCTGTGATACATTCCAGGTTATAGGACAAGTCCAAGATATTTTGTCACCTTAAATGAGCTCTTGCCTGTAACATGCATTATAAACTGTGGAGCGAGGTGGGGTGGGGCCAAAGTCCCAGTACATACAACCCAACAAAACTTTTATTATTTGTTAAGCCAGTCCAGAAAACCTAAGTATATATTGCAGTCAGAAGCAGATTTGTTATGCATGCCAGAGTTGCCAGCTGTCCTGTGTTTATGCTAGAACACCTCAATCCAAATGGATCTGCTTTAGTTTAGATAACATTAATTTATAAACATTACTATCTCAGTACAGATCCCTATATTATCAGAGGAATTGGAGCTTGAAGGAGCAGTCTTGGGTCTGTGGGTAAAATTTAGCCCTGTGGTGAGCTACTGTGGACTCTGTGTCCAAGCCAGTCAGCTCTTTTAAGGAGTAGAAGGGAAAGAGACTGCGTGACATTAGTTCATTCCCTGTGGATGATTAGCAACATGAAGTCTGGGGATTTGCCAGGCCTGGTATAAATACCCTCCAGGTTTGAGTCTAGGCACAGCTACTTAGACATGGCCCTGACACATATATCAGGATGTACAGCCCTTGAAAAAATCACCTAAATTAAGAGTATGGGGAATTATACTTTTCATTGGAGGGAGCAGAAAACAAAAAATTCCAAATATCCATGGAGGCTCCATGTTTTCTCTGGAATTTTGTCTAACAAAGTGTTTCTGGAGTGTGAAAAAAAAAATTCTTGGCTAGAGCTGCCAACAATTCGGATAAAAAAATGGCCTGCTTCCTTAACAGAGGCTTGGGGCTGGTGGTGGAAAGTGCTGTCAAGTCATAGCTGACTTATGGTGACCCCTGCTGGGGTTTTTAAGGCAAGAGGCTAAGAGGTGGTTTGCCATTGTCTGCCTCTGATAAAGACTTGTTAGGATGTTATTTAGCTCCAGGCCACAAGAAGTTCACTTACTCATTTCTACACATTAAGCTTTTATTAAAGGGACAGGACTTTTTTCTGTATAGGTTGTTAGAAACCCGGTTTTCAGCACAGATTTCTGCTGGGAGTATGAAATCCTGCTGTTTCAGCTTTGCCTAAGAAGATCTTTGAAATGCAGATTCCTGAAATTTATATATCCCATGTTTATGTCCTCCGTGGTGATGAACTTGTAAAAGAACGGTTAAAGGTCTATTTAAATATTTTAAAATTAACACATTAAGATTTTTTTTTAAAATCATAAGTAAATATTTCATGGGCGTGGGACTATTTCAGGCCTCTCAGGCAGAAGACGGAGTGTTTTAGCCCAGTTCCAGGACTGGAGAGATTTTATCATTTAACTCCCCCTTACAATGCAATGCTGATAAAATATTCAGTATACAAAAACCTCATTTAGCAGAGACTTAAATCCACTGAAATTAAAGTCACAGCATGCAAATGCAGGCATGAGGAGAATTGTGCTATAAAGAATCTGTCAGAGAGTGCATTGTTTTTTTCATGCTTGTTGGATGCTTTCTTCAGGACCTTCATATTCCCCATAAATCATCTGAGTGCTACAGAAAACCGTTCCAAATGGAGAACGAATTTGGAACTGTGCATTCATTTTGCAGCAGGCTGGAATGTTTCAAAACTAGTAATCAAGTTGTAACTGCAGTGTCACTGGAAAGCCTTTACAGTAGAGATATGTGGTGCAGCTTACGTGTACTTTAGCAGCCCACTATAAGAAGAAAGCCTTTGCTTGTTCGTGCTATAAGCCCTTAACAGCACTAGATTTGAATAAATAAAGCTAGCTTTAAAACAGGGGAGAGGAAGATGGCTTAGAAGACTGCATGCCCTAAAGGATTTCTTGGTAGATGAACATTATTACTCAGGAGGGCTGTTCTTCTTCTCCTGTAATTTTAATAGCAGCTGGGATGGTAAAAATTAAAGAGCAGAAAGTTTCCCCATCGCTGTATTGCCATGCTGAAAAAAGCTTCTTGTTTGCACCAGATGCTGGTGCTAGAGACAGGAACAAAAAATAGGAAGGCACCTTCACAAGGAAAGACAAGCACGACTGGTACAAAGGTACATGTGAAGGAAAAAACAACACTGACACAGTGAAAAAGCACAGTGGCAATATTGTTAAAGGAGTCGAAGCAATTAATCAAACATTGAAGACAAATAAACAATATCACTACAGCCTCAAACCGCTGTTTAGAAATTTAAAGTTGTGAATGTCCAATGAAGAAATGAAAAAAATGACGGCCGTGTAGAACAAGTCCCAAAGGGAAACTCCAAAGGGATGCCGTCTGTGGGCTAACCAGGAAGTCCTTTCCTTACCCCAGTTAGTCCCACTAGAAGATAAGAATTTTTCAAAATGCCAGCCAGGCGTTCCAGGCTCCGCCCGACAAACAGGGCCGGCAGTGCTACCTGTTGTTTCATCGGCAGGACCTCCTCCGGGGCGGTTATAATCACTGTTAACAAGCACAAAAGTAAATACTCTAATACATGTTACAAAAACATACAAAATAACACATTCTGCCCACATACTCACAAGTAACGGAGCTAATGTTACAAGTAATGGAGCTAATGGTCTGAATATAGGTACTGAATATTCCTGCTTTCTATAAATGTTTTATAAATATTTTATGAATGGTTCTCATAAATGTCACTTATGGTGTATAAATATGGTTCTGTCTCTTTAATGCTGCTAACATGTTAATTGCATATAGGTTTATATTTGGAAATGTATGACACGTCCCCTACGGGAATTAACCATCGGATTCACACCAACTAGGTGATATGTACTGAACTTGGTTCTAGCTATACGTGAGTAAAAAATAAGTATTTATATTCTGATGTACCAGGAAAGAAAGGACATGGGAACTTATTTAAATATACATTTTATTACAGTGTATGTTACAACTGTTTGTGAGCCTTTGATAAAGTTGGAATATGAAATGGGAGAAGGGAAACTGGCAATGCCCGTTAGGCTCCGCCCAGCAGCAGTAGGTTTTCTGCGAGCCTCTGCTTCTCTTTTGAAGAATCACCAGCGAACAGAAGGATATCCAACCATCTATAAGAAAAGAAACATTTGTGAGAAACCAGTGGATTTCCCTTACTCACCTTTCAGAACAAATCTGGAATACGTCTTCACCAGTTGGATTTTGGAACTTTGTGCCTATAAGGACCATTGTGTCTGATTGTTCTCTTTTGTTATCGGTATATATTTATTGTTGATAAGAATCTACATTTATAATAATATTTTCTACTTTCTTAGTCTTTATATATTGCACTTTCAGCACTTAGCACTTTTCATCAAATTAAAAATAGATATATATTATATAACTCAGTAAGTGATATAGCTCATTGTGTTAATCCTCTGGTAAGTTGTTCCTTTGCTGGTATCGGGCTATGGGCCTCAGCAAGTGCCCAACCATGCTCACGCTGGCCTTGGAGGGATCCTTCCCTGACATACTTTTTTGCATGGGTAAAACATATGGGAAGTATATGTTCTCTCTAGTATAGAGCTGCAGTGGTGCCTTCAACCCAGGGGCTGGAGCTTGCTTGCAACCCTTGAATAAACGACAAGCCTATTGGGATCATGTATATCCAATGTATTGTTTAGTTTGGCCTTGAAGCACAGAACAACTAAAACAATGGAATGAAAGAAGGAAAGGCAGGCATCTGGAGGCAATTGAGAGCAAAATTAAATGGAATGGAGAGCTGCAATGGAACCTTGCTTGTCTTTAAACTTCTATGAGTAGCAACCATAGGGCCCCTTGATTTTTGGATTTGAGCATAAGGAAGTCATGCTCTTCTGTCTCCTGCAAGTGGCAGGAAATGGAAGATCTCCTCAGATGCTTTGGGGGTGATCTTGGAGGAGTGCTGGAGAAATCAAGGTATAACTCACTCTTCATACAGCCAGAGGGTCTAAACAGAGCATAAGAGATTTGCTACTTCAGCCCCTCAAATGCTCTTCCCACTGGGAAATGGTCCACCAGGTCTCTAATCAGCAATGGGCCTTCTGCTGGACTACGGGCTTTAGCTGGTACTCAGCCAAGCTTTTGTCTCTATATGGACCTGATCCACAGATTTAAGTATCCACAGAGGGGTCTATGTTGAGAATTAACTACACATATTTATTGAATTATTGGAGTCCAAATAAAATATGTGGAATTAATATCCTTTTAAAATACTATAAATGACAAAACATAAATCTTTTTTTCAGAAGTCAGTAATTCAATACAAAGACAATAGTGATTGGATGGTAAATTTTAGCCCTGTGTTTCTTACTATCATGTTTAAATCCTGTGACAGTGACTATGTTCAATATTGTGTGTGTTCAGTACCTCTTAAACTCAGTGCATTGCTTTCGAGATTCAAAAGTTTGTTTTAGTCAATCCTTGGCAAGGGCAGTGCAACATTGTAGGGGAAAATACTCTGCAATTAGCACTTAAATAAAACCATACGAAGAATTACTAGCCTCAGACATAGTTGCGCAAGCCAAGGCAACTCTGAGGAAGTGCTGCTCAAAAATCTCTCTAGGTTCTCAATTGACTTGTGTTTCTTATTCTGCACCCAGTTGATGAATCAATGCATTAAAGAAGGGCAGAGGAAGCAGTCAGTATCTCAACATTCACCCCTGTAGCTGAAGGACAGATTCATGTGTTTTCCATAGGGCTGATATCCATGTGCTTAAGAGAGGCTCAAACTGCACACAAAGTTATATTTTAGGCATTTTTTTTCAACCATTCTGTACATGGGTTAAATACAGAAGTGGGCATGGACCGGGAAAACCCCATGGATCATCAGCCTGTGGTCCGTCGATTTTCACAGACCACACACTTTCCACGGACCAGCCCTGTTCACGGACCAATTCGGTGGTCCATGGTCTGTCATTTCTGGCAACCCTGGCTCCACCCCCTTCACACCCAGAGAGCCCAAACTCATCGAAAATCTTCAGCAGCCTCTCCTCCAGCCACCCTCCAAGTTTAGTCAAGATTGCATTTCAGACATCCGAGTTACAGACCCCCAAAGCAGCCACCCCCAGGAAACTTCCAGTAGAAGTTTCAGAAATGCCCATTGGCTTGCAGCACCAAAAAGTTGCAATGAGGCAAAATCAAACAGAAAAGGGTGGAGGAAGAGCCCCCTCACTCACTACACAGACACCTTCCCAGCCGTTGCCTAGAGAATTTATTCTTCCTCCTTGCTTGCATAGAGCAGAATGGGAGCTCTCTGGTTGGCAGGCAGAGCTGCCTATCAAGGTTTTGAGGGCTAAGATTGGTGTTGCCATGGTTGCAGAACGTCCACCTCTCTGTTGCCTAGGAAATTAATTCTTTCTTCTTGCTCTCATAGAGCAGAATGGGAACTGTCTGGTTGGCAGTCAGAGCTGCCTATCTAAGTTTTGAGGGCTAAGATTGGTGTTGCCATGGCTGCAGAACGACCCCCCCCCCCCTCCATTGCCGAGGAAATTCATTCTTGCTCCTTGCTCCATAGAGCAGAATGGGAGCTCTCTGCTCGGCAGGCAGAGTTGCCTATTAAGTTTTTAAGGGCTGCAAAAGGTCTGTGGATGTCCTCTCCATTGCCTAGGGAATTGATAGATCAGCGCCAGGATGTCTGGACTCACGGACCAACGGACCAGCCCAAATGAATCAAAATTCATGGGCAGTTTAAAGGGCCCTGCTGCTTGCAAGAGGCAGGTCCCTTTAAACTATCAGCTGGCAGGCGGCAAGGGGTAGGTCCCCCCCCTGCTGCCTGCCAGCTGATAGTTTAAAGGGCCCTGCCACTTGCAAGCAGCAGGAAAAGTTTATATGACCATTTCCCTGGGGAAATGGCCATTTAAACTGCCCCTTTAATACAACCCAAACTAACTAGTAGACCAGTTCGTGGAAGTTTGTGGAAATGAGCTTCCGTGAACCACTGGTTCGCACAACACGAACCAGCCTGGTTCGTGCTTTTTTAGGGGGTCATAATTCGATTCGTGCCCATCTCTAATCCTTAACTGAGATCAGTATGCTGGTCTTCATGGGTTTCCCAGGCTTTGATCCTTGTAGGTAGAAACAACAATATGGAACTCAAGACCTTTTTTGTGCAATGCACATTTTCTGCCTCTGAGATGTCATGACATGAATCATCTGAAAACTATACCTCAAAGAAGCCGAATGCCAGAGTGGCTTAACCTCACATTAACTTCTAAAAATTTAAATACAACAAAACTTGGGTATAATGATAGCAAGATCAAGCCATGATATCTAGTGCAGAATATCAGATCATGGGTACTCAGCTGTAGCTGAATAAATAAGTCAATGCCTGAAGGTCTGGAATGCAGTCCAAAAGCAAATCCCAGGAAGACTGTAATAGGGAAGCGAATAAATGCAACACACATTAGGATCCAAGAGCTTATTTACTTAGACAAACACCAATATTTATAGAAAGGCTGGCTAAAGGGATGGCCACACAAAGCTACCCTGAGCAATAGTGTATGAACTCTCTGATAATCTCTATGGCAATAATATGACTGCTGTTGTCTTGGCATAAGGGAGAGGGAGAACAAATTCTAGCAACACATCAAGAGACTGCAACATCCAACTGTATGCCCCATCTATGTCCTACTCTGTAAGGGGCTATTCCAGGCAACTAGATGACCTCTTTCTAAAGGAATTGGTCACGAGGTTCCTACGATTTACCATTTTGTTAAGGCTACTAACAGATTAAAACTAAGTGAACATAGGAGATACACATACACAAGTGGGGAACCCACATGGACTTGTGGGAGTCACTTAATTTTCCCCTGTATCCTCTTCCCCCTGCTATTTTCTCTTTCTCTGCACCTGTTAGCCTGCTTTATTCTTTCCCACTAACCAACTATCCTTTTTATCTCCCCCATCTTCAGCTTTATTTATTATTTACTTACTTTATTTATATCCCACCTCTGTCTCTAATAGGGACCAAGGCAATTCATATCATTTTCTTTCCTCCATTTTATCCTCACAACAACTATGTGAGGTAAGTCAGGCTGAGAATGTGTAAATTGGCCCAGGGTCACACAGTGAGCTTCCACAGCAGAGTAGGGATTGAAACCTGGGCCTCTCAGATCCGAAACTCTAATCACTACATCACATTGGCTTTCAAGCAGAGGCTGCTGTTGAACAGTAGCAGGCAGCTGGGCCTTGGTGAGTCATGAAAGTTGGGTGATAGCAAGTTGCCCTGTGGTGGCTACTGAGTCTGGCTTCACTGAGTCCTTCTTCAAAAGCCAAAACAGCTCTGGAAAGGGACCTATCACCTCCTAATGATTTTTACTAACAGAAACCAAGACTTGAAGGTTGCCGATAATGTGTGGTTGCCTAACAATGGCCACTGATAGCATTAATTTCTTAAAACTACAGGTGCTGCTTCTATTATCTGGGGGGGGGGAGGTTAACCTCCTATTTGAAGATTTTATTTTTTCCATACCTGAGGCATTTTTCAGGTTTGTAGAACGATCTATCCTGTCTGACCATAGCTCCAGTCTCTGGATTTAAGTATCCACAGATCTGGAGATGTTGAGCATTAGATATATTGATTATGTGTATAAAAATGGTGCATGCATATGCCACTGGTATCATCACAGCAGAAGCATTCCTTTGTGAATGAGAGTGGGGAATGCTTCTTCTAAGATGTCAGCAGCTAACCTGCAGGTTTTGAATTACAAATAATTTTCATTTGAAAAATAACGCATTCCATGATTAATCAGGGACATAATTTTAAGAGACTGAAATGTATTAAGACATTAATTTTAGTGGCTGAATTAACAGTGTGTTGGATCCCTTCATGTGCTACCATAGTGGCATGAGTTCCATTTTTCCATAGTTTTATCTATGCCATTAGGGTAAAATTTAAAGTCGTGTCACATCCGTATAAGTCTTTTTTTCAGTGTCACTAGAAGGGAGGCTAGCAATTAGTTGGGAAAGACTCATGTGTTTGACACTTTCCATGTAGTATCAGTCCCTCAAACATTACCATAACAGCAAGAGATAAAGTCATGGAACAGTAACTCCCACACCACTGTGGCAATGTGTGAATGAACCTAGAGTCCTATAAAATGTAGAAAACAATCAAACAGCACAAGCCCCAAATCCAAAGATCTCATACAGGAATATGAAGATCTCATACAGGAATATGAAGGAAAACATACAAAGAACCACTGGAAAACATTTCTCATAGTGGCCTGCTACATCACCTCGGTGCTATGAAGATTCTTCAAACAGATGGGGAATCTGACATATCTGGTAAAAGTCAACAGACCTGTGTTGTCGTTGGGGTGAATCATTCTTGGTCTCCACTGGTGTGATCATTAGTGGCTTAGAATGACAGTGTTATTTTCCTCCTGGAATTCACCCCACTTTTTCTGTTCTTTTCCAGTGAAAAATCAAAATATTTTTCTTTTGTTCTTGTTCTGAAAGTTAACACTATGAACCCATTATATCATTGTCTGGCCCCACTGCAAGTCTAGCATCATGACAAAAAGTGTGTCTACGTGCAGTTACTTCAGTAACCTAACTTGTTTCTTTCTTTTGTTTTAAGAGCTAAAGGTTATGACCCTAGACACATGTATTACCATATATTTATTTAACTATTATTCAATCATGTCCATTATCAATTCTCACAACATTTCCACAGAAGAAACATGAGGTGAAATCCAATCCATTGAAACCAGTTGGACATCTGCCACTGATTTCAGTGGACTTCTCCCCTCATGACTACAAGTGCCTCTCTTTCAGAATCAAGCAACTAAAAAATTAAACAGAATGAAATAATGGAAACTTCAGAACATTTCTTGTTTTCCTCAGTCCATGGAAAAAACCCTCAAATATTATTCAGAAATATTTCATTATGGTGTTTTTAACTTTCTCTTCCACATGTCTCGGAAAGACATTATTAGGTGTCTGGTACTCAGGAAAACAATTTTATCTTTATTCATATTAAAAATACAGTTAAGGGATATAAGAAAGAACATGGTGCAATCCTATGAACTCCACTGAAAAGACCTCAGTAGGATTCTAAATAGATCTGCTCAGGACAGCATTGTTAAACAGAAACTCCAACTGTATGCATACTTAGTGAAGAATCTTCTCTAGTTGCCTTGCCTGAATTATTTGAGATTACTTCTTAAATAAGAAAAGAAGTGCTAGAAATGCTGGTTTTAAATGGTTTACTATAGCTACTGCCATAATTGTAACTTTGCTGTCTAAAAATAGGTTTATTGTTGTTACAGTTCTTTAATCTTAGTCCAGTTAGACATTTTCTCTTAATTGCTGCCTACGAAGGCATGCTCAGGGTAAATGAATAGTATTCAGAGCCTTTTGTTGGCTGCCACTCATATCAACTTCAGAAAAAAACCAGAGGACATTTTATATCTGAGGATTCAAACTACAATGCATTGTTCTTGTTCATTTGTCCCATTCATAAATAGGTGTAAACTGAAGCTGATGACTTGGCTTATTTCATTTAATATTTGAATAGACATTTGGGCAGCACGCAGCCTCTCCCTGCAAAATCACTTGTATTATGACCCCTTTCTTTCTCTTGGGTAGATTTGGTCTTTAATCCTTTTATTCTTGCCCCCTCTTGGTAGATTGCTGCCACCAGGAATTAAATTCCAGAATAATTTAAATTTCTCCTTTTAGTAATGTGCCCAAGGGTCAGGCTTTTTTGTGGTACTATGCGGCCCTGAGGAAAGAAACGGGATATAGGAATGACTCTGGGATTAAAAAAACAAAATAAACTTTTATTTTTATAAGAAGCGTATAGGTTTCATATTATTTCTAAAACTTGATGGTTTCAAAAGAGTAGTTCTCTCAATTCTTAAAGCTACTTTATTTAAACCCAGTCACACAGATCTTCTCTCAGGCTTCACACAGTTTGCCTGCATTTGATATTGATTTCTCTCTCAGTTACAAGTAAGACCTTTTCTCAGGTGCACACACACTTTTCCCTGACTGAATATTCTTTCACAAACACACAGTTCAGGTTTCCACATAGGTTATATTTCTCTCAGACAACATAAACAAGCTCAGGCTGCACACAGCTTGCCTCTCTTGTCCTGACTAAGGGCCAAGCTAGAAGTGATGAATTACAGTTGAATGGCAAGTGAACAGACTCGCGTGTATTCCTCCCTGTTCTCTTGCACTCCACTCAATTGAGTGGAGTGCAAGTGGAGTGCAAGTGAACAGGGAGGAATACACGTGAGTCCGTTCACTTGCCATTCAACTGTAATTCATCACTTCTCGCTTGGCTCTGAATCTTTTCTCTCCACTCTGTCTAAAATTGCATTCACCCCGCCCACACTCTCAGTCATCAACCAGTCATATTACTCACTCATCCCTCTCTTTCACCCCCACTCTTCATCTATACCACACCAAACATTTAAAGACACGTACACACATTTACTTAAAATCATTACAACTTTCAAAAGTCATTTACTTTTAGCCAGATTCAAAACCAAGATGAACTCAAGACAAGTTTTGTTTAGTTTGGTTGTGGACTTGGTTTTCTTTTTTTATTTATATACTGATAGGTATAATCAGTGCTCAAGGAACAAAAGATTAATGGTGTGAGTTATCAAGCCGTGCTAAGGGTACAATCAGCTGAAATCTGATAATAGCACAAGAAAGCATTCTGAAATTACATAGGAAGATATTTTCCTTCACTCTGTTCTTGAGCCTATGTAATCTGATGCTTAAACTCTGAAAAGGAAGCGTGAGATTCCCCCTCCCCTTCAGTAATCTTTTGCTTGGTATGTATTTTCTTCAAATGTCTGATACAACGTTCACCAAAGGTAATATAGGATTTTCCATGAACTTCAGTGGACTTAATTGATGTATCTGTTGGTTAAAGGGAAATAACAGAATTTGCAATCTGAGAGGCATGAGGTGGGATGATGGGACAGAAAGAGATAATTGCATAAATCTCTACACTTACCTATTTCACTATATTTGCACATGCTTTGGAATATACCTGGGAGTGATCTTTATATAGCCTGAAAACATAGAGCAAGTAAAACTACATAGTGTTTGTTTTGGGAACAAGAACAAGGTGCAAAGAAGCCATGACTTTTTGGTGTAGTAGTTAAGAGCAGCAGGACTCTAATCTGGAGAATTGGGTTTGATTCCCTGATCTTCAGCTTGAAGCCAGCTGAGTGACCTAGGGTCAGTCACAGCTCTCTCAGGGCTCTCTCAGCTCCACCCACCTCACAGAATGATTGTTGTGAGGATAATAATGACACTTTGTAAACCACTCTGAGTGTGGCATTAAGTTGTCCTGAAGGGCGATATATTAATGAAATGTTATTATTATTATTAGTATTAAACATTTTTAGAGAATCCCAATTTGGCAATTAAATTCAATATGAAACTTCACTCTGAGTTAGATTTCATCTCTTTATGACTGGAAACACTCAGAGCGGAACCACAAGTGACAAAAGGCACAGATTGGACACTTGTCAGCTTCCCTCAAGTTTTGATGGGAAATGTAGGCATCCTAGTCTTGCAGCTTGGCTCTCCAACTGCTGTCCAATAGACTTTTCAACTGTCACTTGTCCAACATTCCGTCAAGCTGCCTACATTTCCCATCAAAACTTGAGGGAAGCTGACAAGTGTCCAACCTGTGCCTTTTGTCACTTGTGGTTCCGCTCTCAGTCTACATTCCGGTTCTGAAAAAAGGAGATGCCAAAGACTGCAGCAACTGTCAGATCATTTCATTAATTTCTCACACAAGCAAAGTGATGCTCAAGATTCTCTAACAAAGTTACTCAACCAGGATGGGGAAGGAATAGCAGAACTCAGTTGAGCTGTGTGAGAACATGTGCAAAAAGCCAATTATGCTGTACTGCATGGTTAGGAAGGAATACATAGAAGCTACATAGACCAGCCGCAAATGGGTTGATGAACTGTTGAACTGACATCAAAATCAGCCCCCTTCTCACAATCTGTGAATGGTGTGGTTTTCTCTTGTTGGTAATTTATGCAGGTGGTTGGGTGTCATTATGTTATCTTTTATGAAATTCTGTTTAAAAAATGAGACAAGATTCCATGTTTTGCAAAGATCTACAGAAATTACCCATCTCAGGAATGTCTCTCATTTCCTAGAGTTCAGAAATATGATGAAAAGGAACTCATAAAATAGTGTGTAGTTAGCATTTGAATTGGCGGGGGGCGGGGGGGGGGCTTACAATATACTAGATCTTTCCCTCCACATCCTCTGTTACAATATATAAATGCAAATAAGATGAAGCAACTGAAATGTTGTAGGGCCTGGATTGAAAATTCAAAGCCCAAGCATAACTCCTCTGGGTCCAGTTATGGTTGCCAAACTCCACATGGTGCTTGGAGTTCTTCTGGAATTAATCTCAAGATTACAGAGATGAGTTCCCTTGGAGGAAACGGCAACTCTAGAAGGCAGACTCTATAGCATTACATCCCCACTGAATTCTCTCCCCTCCCCAAACTCTGCCTTCTTCAGGCACTGCCCCCAAAACTCCAGATATTTTTCAAGCCAGACCAGGCAAGCCCAGATCAGTGTAACATGAGCCCTCGCAGAGACATACTGCCATTCCATACATACAAACACAAAAATGAAAAAAAAATCTTATTTTATTTATATCATGACATGTATGCACTGTGTTAAGGATGCTGTGAATTTCACAATGAATGTCTGACAATTGAATTTATCCTGCTTGAAGAGCTGAAAATGCCATCCAAACAAGTTTGCATTGGGTTTTTGCAAAACTGCAGGGCTGATTCAAACTGATAGGCAGCCATTAGTGTAACTAAAGAACTGCTTAGATAAAAATTCAAGGGTAGGCGTTTATTAAAACACAGTATTGATTTATCACTAATTTATATTATTTTTTACTGATTTGACCATTTAAACAATTTAGTGGAGCTGTTGCCCCACACGGACAGGGGCGGGGCAGGTAGTAGGAGTCAGTTGAGCTGTGTGGGAACATGCATGTGCAAAAAGCATTGCATTGCGTGATTAGGAAGGAATATGTTGCAGCAACATACTGACCAGCCACAAATGGGTTGATGAACAGCTTAATTGACATCAAAATCAGCTCCCTGTTCATGATCTGTGACTAGAGGTGGGCACGATCCAAAAAAAAAATACCAATCAAGCCGTTCGTGGATCCAGGCTGCCGCCAAACCCAGGTGACCAATTCTAACTGATCAAGTCCCGTTTCCAATCCAGAATTGGGAATCGGGGAGGCCAAAGTGGGAGGGAGCCCCGCTGTTTCCAGTGATATAGGAACGGTGGTTGGTGGCAGCGTCCGCCAGGCCCGGCGGGCACGGGGAGGGAGGGGACGTTCACACACACACATACACTTAGAGCAGGGGGGGGAGTTTTTAACCCGGCAACGAGCCGCCTCCCCTCAGGGAGGGGACATTCACACCAGGGCTGGATCTATGGTTGCCAGTGCCCAGGGCAACCATAGTCAGGCTCTTGTGTGCACGTGCTAATGGGTCGCCCCCCCCGCCCATGCAGCAAGCTGGCTGTGCCGGTGCGCTGGGGAGCTGGTAACAGCGCGAGTGGCTCGAAGGCTGCCCACACGCCCCTTGTCCTGGCGTGCCCCTTGTCCTGTCGGCTGCCCGCGCGGCCAGCTTGCACACACGCCCCTTGTCCTGGGGAATGGTGAACGGCGCAGGCGGCCTCCCAGCCTCCTGCACTGCCATTTGCCTTTCCCCAGGACAAGGGGAGGCCGGCTTGCCCGCACGCCCCTTGTCCTGGGGAAAGGCAAATGGCGCAGGCGACCTCCTAGCCTCCCGCGCTGCCTTTTGCCTTTCCCCAGGACAAGGGGCAGCCGGCTTGCGGGAAAAGCAAAAGGCAGCGCAGGTGGCTGGGAGGCCACCTGTGCCGTTTGTTTTTCCCCGGGACAAGGGGCGCACGGGCAAGCCAGCCACCCCTTGTCCTGGGGAAAGGCAAAAGGCAGCGCGGGAGGCTGGGAGGCTGCCTGCGCCGTTCGCCTTTCCCCAGGACAAGGGGCGCGCGGGCAAGCCGGCCGCCCCTTGTCTTGTGGGGCAGGTGAACGGCGCAGGCAGTCTCCGAGCCACTCGTGCTGCTGCCAGCTCCGCAGCGCACCGGGACAGCCAGCTTGCTGCATGGGCGGGGGGGGGCAACCCAGGAGCGCATACAAGAGCCTGACTACGGTTGCCCTGGGCACTGGCAATCGTAGATCTGGCCCTGGTCCTGGGGAAAAACGAACAGCGCGGGAGGCCTCCCAGCCACCCGCGCTGCCTTTTGCCTTTCCCCAGGACAAGGGGTGGCTGGCTTGCCCGTGTGCCTCTTGTCCTGGGGAAAGACGAATGGCGTGGGTGGCCTCCCAGCCACCTGTGCTGCCTTTTGCAGAGAGTGACAGACAGAAAAACACCCATTCCTCCTACAACACCCCATTTTTTTAAAAAGCAAAAAACCTCTGTGCCCATGGCTTCAGAACACCCCCTTCCCCCTCCCTCCCCTGGGTTGCTGCTCCGTGGTTGGAAGGAAGCCTGCTAATCAAGGAAAGCTGGGCTTCCATTCGTGTTTCGAGGGCGACAGTAGGAGCGCAAACACAGTTCAGGCATTCCCCTGGCTCCGTTACTAGGGGAATAGATTATTGGCGCCTGAATGTCTGGCTCTCTGATTAGATCACGATCCCCCCCCCCCCGATCAAGCCCCCCCCCAACGCTGGATCGGTTGCCGTGGATGAAACTGATTAGTTGTGTCCCGATGGCGCAAACGCCATAATTAGGGGGTTTTTCACATCGTGATTCCAATCGTGCCCATCTCTATCTGTGACCAGTGTGTTTTTCTCTATTTGGTAAATTATGCAGGCTTCGTTATTCTCTTAATAAACAATACTTAGGGCTTTTCTGCACACTTGATTTAGTCCTGATTTTCTTAGTGATCGATCCCAAGCATTCATTTCGATTTGGATATGGTTCTTCTGCTGTCTATCCTCCCTTTGCATTTTTACTGTTGTGGAATCAGTTTATGTTCTGCACATACCTTAAATAATCAAGATTTTCAAGTGAGGATGCTGTCATCATAGGTGGCATCATCTATGATATCACAGCCCCCTGCCCTTATTTTTTTGTGCATGTTTATATTGAAAGATCAATGCAAGGGCTGTATTTTTAAAAAAGATTGAAAATGAACACATGGGAAAGTCTTTGCATAGGGAAGCCTAAAAGGGGAGCAGCTCTGCCATCCCACAGCCCAAACCAGAGAGCCGAGCCTGGGCTGACCCAGAGCCAGGAGGTAGAGGCTGGCACTGGTGGGGTAAACTGACCTCTTCTGGGATGGAGGCCAGAGCAGCAGCAGCAGCTATGTGCTGTTCAAACCACATTGCTTTTTCTGGCTGCGGAAATGCCTCTCCAGGCCACCAGTGTGTTTGCTATTTTACTTATCAATAGATCGACCTAACATTGTAATAAAAGGTGCAGCAGGTTCTCTGAATTCCCAACTTTCATTTAAAAAAAAATTCTCTAGCCCCTTCCCTTGTGAAAATTTAAGGGAAAAGGTGTATCTCTGCAATGGAAGGGGCTGCAGGATAATTTTGTTTTTTAAATGAAAGCAGGATATTCAGAGAACCTGTTGTATCTTTTGTTGCAATGTTAGGTCAATGTATAGATATGAAATTGCTAATTTAAAAGTAAGCCTCTTCTGTCGCAGGGATATGTGCTTTATTTCTTTTTTCAAGCAAGGAAGAATTCAGAGAACTGGAGAATTCGGAGAACCTGTTGCACTATCAATATGAAATTGACAATTCAAAACAAAACAAGGAGGGGGAAGTATGTTTGGAGGGGAAGTGGTTTGATGATGATGAATGTTCAATCATCAAAAAGTGGGATGGAGCTGTGTGGGAGTGTGTGGGTCAAACAACCCCATAAGAAACATTACAAATGAGGAAAAAATGTGGGGAAAATGAGGTGAAGGTGGTCTCAACAGAACTAGAAAAAACCTTGAGGAAAACCAAAAAACTCAAAGTGAAAACTAAACAGGAAAGAAACGCATGTGGAACTCAGTGGATAATTTACAGCAGTAGGGAGCCAGTGGAAAAAACCATGTGTGGAAAACTCCTTTATTAATATTATGAACCTGAGAACTACATTTGTAGAAAGCCTTCCTGCTTACTTTCCTGAAGCTCTGATAACCACACCCCTCCCTTAGTGTCTCCCTGGTTGTTTCTTCTCAGCCATCTCTTAAAGAAACCTTATCCTCACAAATAGGATGTGAACAGAACTCGTGAGTATCTCTAATATATCATGGTTAACAGGACAGCAGCCCAGACCATAGTTCCCTAGACCACCAGCACTGGTAAAGTGCACCCCCTTATTTCCTTTTCTATGTTTGGGCTCCTTGCTATAGATTGACATTTGTATTGTTGAATATTTCTGGGAATTTATAACTCTTTCCCATACCATACAATGTGATAAATCAATGTTTGTAATGACTTGTGAATATGAAACTTTGTAAAACCATTGAATTTCTCTGTAACCATCTGGAACCCTGCACTTATTTTCCAGGGTGTTATTTTGCTGTATGAAAAGATATTTCCTAACCTGATATGGCAAATTATAGGTTTCTTACAACTGAAGAAGCCCTGAATGGCTGTGTTGCATTAATTGGAATCTTTTTCCTTTCCAGAGTTCAATATACACAAGCAATTTTGCTTAAGATACCAAACTGACAATGAGTTTTTTCATGGTATTAAGATGTTTACAATCTGGACACCCAGAACAGTTTGAGACAATTGCTATTCTGTTGTACAGCGTAAGGCTAGCTGTCTAGAAAAGACCCTGGGGAAATGAATTATCCAAGAAGCATTTAAGAAAGCTGTAAATGAAAGAATATGTCCCAGGTCAAAAGAACATCTGGTTGGAAAGACTATATGTGGTGGTGGAAGAAATATCCCATCCCTGGAACCTGTAATGGCCCTTAACAGACATAAATTAATAATTTACTGGCCCCACTTTAATAAGGAAGCATGTTTTATTGTACATTGTGGGAAAGAGTTTTAAATAACGAGGCACTATAATGAAAATGTGCAGTACAGCTACAGTCAAGATATTGGTTCTGACTGAATCCAATATCCCTTAAACAAATGTGGTACATTTAAACTATGTGGCACGTATGCCATCGAGAACTTTTTAAATCCCCATTTTGGCTGCTTTCCCTTCAGCCAGTTGGGGTTGTCTATTTTAAAGTGACTCAGCTTGAGATTACTTCACATTTTACTGAGGAAAATCTCCTGGTTTACAAGCCTGTGATTTCCTGCCAGATTTCCAGAGGCCTCAGATGGGGTTCATTCATTTTTTCCCCCTCTCAGTCATCCCCAGTCTGACATTTCAACCATGCTGTTGTATACTTTATGCTATTAAATTAATGCACTGCTGAATTCAGAGCTCTTGCTGCTGCTGTATGAGGAAAAGACTTTATAGAAATGCTTTTTTTTCTACAGAGAAGAAACCATAAGCAAATGTGATATTTACAGTCTAATTCTAGTCATTGTTTATTTATTTATATGCTGCCTCTCCAGAAACATGTTTGAGACAGATCACAAAGTACAGTAATACAACAAAATAATAAAACAGTATAAAATTAATAATAAGCAAATCATAAAAAGGGAATAAAATTGATGCAGAACCCAGCCAAGTTTTTTTAAAAAAAACAAAACAAAAACAAAAAACATAGAACAGGCCAGCAGTCTAAATGCTCTTCATAAAGGAGTTCTCAGTCTAGAAGCAGTGCATAAAACAATTTTAAAACAATTTAACAAGTTGGAACACATCCATTAAAAGCCTCAGTAAAAATAAACATTTTGACCTGTCACCTAAAGGAGAGTAAGAGTAGGGTTGCCACTAAGAGTAGCAACCTTACTACATAAGTGCTGAAGGCTTTCCAAAGGTAAGGTGCCACCACTAAAAAAGGCCTTTCTGTAGTAGCCAGCCACTCACTGTACAGCTGGGGCTCAGAGAGTAGTAGGGTTTCCAGCTCTGGGTTGGGAAATTCCTGGAGATTTTGGAGTGGAGACTACAGAGGGTGGTGTTTTAGGGAAGGGCCTCTGCTGGGTATAATTCCATAGAGCCCACTTTCCAAAGCAGCCATTTTCTCCAGGGTAACTGATCTCTGTTGGCTAGAGGTCAGTTGTAATTAAAGATGGGCACAAACAGGAAAAAAAACCCCGAACATGATGTCCGTTGTTCATTGCCATCCATGAACAGGGGCTCATGAACACTTATGAGCATGACCTGTTCACTAACATGTTCATGGTTGGATGTTCGTGGGGGCCATCAGGCTCTCCTCCAGCCATCATCCAAGTTTGGTCAAGATCCTTACTGCACCACTCACAGAAACCTGACCTAAGCAGGCACCAGGAAAGGTACCAATAATAAATAATAGCTTGGCCCAGAGCCTGACAGCAGCCCTGGAACCTGAAGGGGTAGATCCCTATCCCACCACACACAAGCTCCAATGTACTATCTCTATCAAAATGCCAACAGCAGCTGTCTCTCTCCCTCTCCACCGTCTGCAAACTAAGCCAGAGTTGGGAGCCCCCCTCCCCCCTGCTCTTTGGTCCCTTGTAATAAATTTGGAGCTCCACACTTGAAAGGAAGACCTGCCTATCAAGCTAAATTGGGCTTAGATTAGAGTTTCCAGGGCAACAGCAGGAGTTCAGAGAGTTCAGACAATCCCTGCCTAAGATGCCAAAGGAATTGATTGCAGGTACCAGACTGTCTGGCTTGACGAAAAGCGAGGCTTGCAACAACTACCTGTTCATTTAGAATGGGGCCTCATGAACAGCTTGTTCGCGAACAACAGATTGGGCTGTTCGTGGCTTTTTTTTGTTTGTATTGCTGTTTGTGTCCATCTCTAGTTGTAATTCCAGGAGATCTCCAGCTGCCACATGGCAGCTGGCAACCCTAGAGAGATGACAAGATGACGAGCCAGCCACTAAGGGAGGAGCTGGGCCATCAAGTATCATGGCCCCAAGACATTTAGGGCTTTAAAAGTAAACCAGTGCTTTGAATTGTGCCTAGAAACTGATGGGTGGCTAGTGTAACTCCTTCAGCTCAGTGCTATGATCCCTTTATCCTGTCCCTGAAAGTAGTCTAGCTATTTAAAAAAAAAACAGGAAAAACACCACAATGAATATGTAACAAACAGAAGAATGCTAACATTCACACACTCCATATGGACTGATTCAGACTCACAAAACATATATGACCAACATTGCTAATATTACCTAAGCTTGTTGATCCTATGATTCTAACAAACCTAAAAATCCTAATGTATGTATATGTGTAGGTGCAATAATAAAATCATACAACCTGTCCTGGAGACCACACTTCCTGGTTGATGATGGAAGATGCTGCTTCTGACAAGGGTGGATTGGCAGAGGTGCATGCTGACTGATCAACAAACCCTTTTATCTACTTCTGTGCACTTACATGCCCTACACATTACAGTAGGCTTGCAAAGATGCAAAATGCACCTTATCCTTAATGCTTCACATCCTGCAGTCTTGCATACTTGTATATACTGAAAGTGTATGCATAATATGTAAACAAGGGTGATTATTATGGATTCTTGGTGTGTGTCTCAATCTGCATTGGGTTGTGACATGTAACTGGAAATCTAGGGAGTTAGGGATACAATAGTAAAGTGGTATAGGGATGGACAAATGTACAAAGGGAGGCAGGAATATATCCATATTCCAGGACAGGCAGCATCCCATGATAAAGGTGCTTGTCTCCAAGGGACACAAATTGAATCACACGACTTGTTGAGTAGGATATAATAAACTGTACTATGGAGGAAAAAGGGAAACAGGTTTGTTGTGTTCTACTTGCCCTTTCAGAGTTAGATACACAATTAAGTCCAGGTTAATATAACTACAGAAAAGTAACTAGAATAAACTATAACAACAACATTCAATTTATATACCGCCCTTCAGGACAACTTAATGCCACGCTCAGAGCAGTTTACAATGTGTGTTATTATTATCCTCACAACATCACCCTGCAAGGTGAGTGGAGCTTAGAGAGCTCTTAGAAAGCTCTAAGAGAGCTGTGAACAACCCAAGGTCACCCAACTTGCTTTAAGTGGAGGAGTGGGGAATCAAACCCAGTTCTCCAGATTAGAGTCCTGCAGCTCTTAACCACTACACCAAATTAGCTCTCAGCCTAATAAACTCAAAAACTTATCATGGTAAATGAACAAACATTCCATTTGGGTTTAGATCAAGATGGGTAGCTGTCTTAGTCTTTCTGTAGCAGTAGAAAAGAGCAAGTCACTCCTCTTACCAAGATATAAGGACAGATAGACTCACATTCTAGTTGTATCTGACGAAGTGAGCTGTGGATCATGAAAGTACATACCCTACCACAAATTTTGTTAGTCTTATAGGTGCTAATGAACTCTTGCCCATTTGGGGGTAGCACTGGATCCTCAAATTGAGACAAATACAATTAGGATGCTAAGACCGGAACAGTGTGTGAAGGCACTAACAAAGGGTTGGGGGTGGTAGAGTAAGGCAGACAGAAGCAGTTTGTTCCATGTTGTCAGGTCTTTTGTGCAGAAAGAGAGAGAGACAGCCATGTCCACAGAGCACTTGCACTGTACTTTTCCCCATTGCTCTTTGCCAGGGGTCATTTCGTAGAAAAAGAGCTGGAGGAACTCATTAGCATAACTCATTAGCATATGCCACGGCTCATGACATCACCAGAAGTGTGTCATTAGCATAACTGATTTGCATATGCCACACCCCTGACATCACCTATTCTGGCTGTTTTGTACCCAATCCTGGCCATTCAGGGCCGAAGTTGGGCCCAAAATGGCAAAAAAGGGCTGAAAATGGCCAAATGGTCCGGATCGGGCCGCTGCTGAGTAAGAGAGTGATCTACCACCCATCAGAGGCCCGATCCGAGCCGTTTTGGCCCCAATCCAGGCGGAAACAAGCCCAAAATGGCTGAGAGTCAGGTGGGCAGGACCATTTGACATGTGACCTCTTTGGGGAACTGCCAGAACTGTATTCCTGCGTGTTCCCCCTCAAAATGAGCCGTGCTCTTTGCAGCTATAATATCTGTTCAGGAGATAAGGCCAAGTACAGTGATCAAAACACATTTTCTACTGCCTCATTTAACTTACAGGAAGAAGTTAAATTTCTTTCCTTGCTTTGGGTGTAGCGTTTGTTCAAGGGAAAAGATCAGGAAACATGCAAGGCAGAAAGAAATCACTGTCTCTTCCCTTTAGCTCTTTATGAGGATTGAAATTGTGGTAATCACAGACCTGCCTGTTTGATAAAAGGGTCTACCGAATACCAATCCTCAAAAGAACTAAAAGGTAGACATTTGCAAGTCTTTAATTACAATTAGAAACCATATCTATCTTTAAGCATTGGGCTGGAAATGAAAATTTCCATTCATTATCTAAGTGGCTGCTTACTTACTTAAGTCTTTTCCTTATCTCCACAATATATGCCTATAATTTCTGCTCTAATTTTAAGTGGACTTTATGCAAGGCAGACCAAAACCTATAGTGCAAGATGGGATGATCGTTTTGTAAGCTTTTTGCCCTGGCAGTATCAAGCAAAGACAGCTGATTGAGTTGAACTAGTTTTATTTATTTAAATGGCTGATCAACATCACTGCTTATTACTATAAGCTAACTACCCCAAGCATGGGCTGAGCTAGGCAGCCTATCACAGCTGCCTTTTATGATCCGGTCCACCTCGGCCAGTGCTCCTGCTGGCCTCATTTATCCTTGCTTGCACATGTACTATGTGTTGAGAGGTGCCCAGCTTCATCCCTTTCCCCCAAAGTGTCATAAGGTTATTTGTATTTCTTTGGTAGCAGATTTATCCAGTCAGAAGCATTTTCCCCAACATGCAGCAATTAATACTTCAGGCAATCAAATTGTAGAAAAGATACAACTTACAGTTTATTTAGGTAGATTCCATTTACTGCAATATCTTGGAATATAAAGAGTTCTAGTCTAAAGCATTACTAGCACTAAACCACGGCCAGCTAATTCAGCATCAAGGCTGCAAGCAAGTGGGCAGATGAGGCCATTGGTAGAAGCTCTGAAAAATACACCCTTCCCTTCGGAAGGCCATGAACAAGAAACAAAATCTCTCAAAAGAAACAGAGGAAGGAGAACTCAGGAAGCATACCTACCACAGAGAAACACACACACACAAAGAGACATGCAGTGCCCCCCCCTCCCATCTTCAAGGCTGCTGAAGTGTCTATCACAACACCTACCAGGTTTGGAAAGTTGCTGCTCAGCACTGAAGGTGCTCCTTCCCAGTGCACCAGCCATAACACCTGCGGTGGCCTATTCCGGGCACACTGTCCGCCAATGCCAGGTGCCTCTGGGTGTTTGTCAATTAACCTTATCTAACTTGAGCAACGCATCCTATTTCTGCCAACCAAGTAGGCTTGGAGTTCTCCCAGTGTTATAACTGATCTCCAAGAGAACAATTACCCCAAAGAGAATGGCTGCTTTGGAGAACAGACTGTATGGCATTATACCTCACTGAAGGCATAATGCTTCCCCTTCCCCCTTTTTTTGTAGTGTAACAATGTCTATTTGACCAAGTACATAAAAGAAAATTCAAGAAAGAAGGAAACAGGGTAGGGAAATACAGGAACATAACCAAACATGGATGTAATTTTGAAATAAAGATCTCTGTGCATGAGAAGAGTGGGGGCAGGGGGCAGAGAAGGACCAATAATGGTACCTTGCCCCGGATCCTTATACAGAGTGATAGGTAAATATTTGTAAATCAGTATTTCTACATTTGTAAGGAGATTGTCTGCATGTTTTAAAAATGTTTTGTCAGGCAATAGCTTGAATCTTAATATCTTGAATTTCTTTGTTGTTCTGAATATTGTAGTTTCAACAACTACAAATTCTTCAGTGACTGTTTCATGGATCTATAAATATTTAAAACCCAAAAGAAGATGAACAGGGTAACTGCTTGTTTGTTCCATGGTAAACTGTATTAATATAGTAAGTGTGATGAGGTTTGTGCTGCAGACCCTCATGTTTGGTTTCATCTTTCTTTCTTTCTTTCTTTCTTTCTTTCTTTCTTTCTTTCTTTCTTTCTTTCTTTCTTTCTTTCTTTCTTTCTTTCTTTCTTTCTTGCTACTTTTTCCATACAAT
Organism: Eublepharis macularius; assembly: GCF_028583425.1. NCBI lineage: Eukaryota > Metazoa > Chordata > Lepidosauria > Squamata > Eublepharidae > Eublepharis > Eublepharis macularius. Next base: position 38,443,631 of record NC_072795.1, on the reverse strand, counting down.
GTTTTATTCTGGTGGATATTTAAAAATATTTAAAAGAAGCATGTTCACCCTTAGAAAGGGTTTATATTTTGTTTTTAACTGAATGCTATTCTGCATCACATTTCAATTATACTGACGCATGGCTTTCAATTAGAAATCTAAATGTGAACTGCAGTTTATTTTAGTGGGTTAGCTTCTAGCACCGTACTGGAATTTTATTGTGGGGGGAGTGTTTGTTTTGCCTTAGCTCACAGCTTCCCTTGATTCCCCACAGTTTGTTCAGTGAAAAAGTCATACAGACCACAGTAAGCTCTTATGTGCATTCATTCAATAGCCTGTATAGTATTTCTTTTTTTTCTCCCAAGTTGGCAACTAGCAGAATAGGAATATTAATGCAGTGCTGGAATATGTTGCACAAGTGTACAGGATGGCAGTATTTCCGAGTCTTGGCATTTTGTTTGCTCTGGGCTTGAAGACTGAGTTCTTCAAGCAGTTGCCAAATGTTATATCCAGTAGATATTGTAAATATGGTGCTGTGAAATTGCTTTTTGATTAGGGTTGCCATACAACCAGTGGAGGGAGGGCTGAGAGAGGAGACAAGGGGGCTTGTGTGTGGTGTCGGTGATGTTGCCAACATACCTATGTCACTTCCAGATAAAACCTGGAAGTGACAAAGGGTAGCTGAGGAATTGCTGGAAACTCTTATCTACCCATATCAATTCAGGTTGTACCCAGAAGTGACATAATGATGTCAGCAATGCCGCTTTTTTAGCTTTTATTTTTCTCCTACCTCTGCTCAGGGCAGCAGTGGCAATGGATAAGCCTATTTCTGATCAGTGTGAGTGGTTTGTCCTCAAGAGACTGGGCCTGTAACAGAAGAATGTTAACTTTCCTGAATGATTATTGTTTCCTTGGGGAGGACGTCTTTGCCTGTCACTGTGCTACTTGCATATTTGTAAATAAAATAAATATTAGGGACTGACACATGCTTCAAAACTCCTTCCTTTATGGGATCTAGCCCAGGTAGTGCTGCCCTGGAAAGCTCCTTGGGAAAGTGGGCAGCCAAGAGGAGATGAGAGGGAATAAGTGATGTAGAGGATTAACTGATTCCGTTTAACCAATATGTAGTATTAAAGTTAATGAAGTATAAATGAGATTTCTGCATATTTTGAAGTCCCCTTACATCTCCAACTTTTTGCTGTAAAAGCTCTTGTGCTTTTCTGCTTCGTGTCTCCTTCAGATCATAATATATACACAATCCCTTTTTTTCATCCTTACAACTCAAAATGTTCTAGATTCTTTTTTTACCAAAGCAGCAGAATATTGAGGAGTGACATATACTACAGTTGATTGTCACTTCCGGTTCCTCTTGAGTCCTGGTTCACACACAAGGCTAAAGCCATTTGTTTGAATTAATTCTATATGTGCCTTTTGCTCTTCTGACCTTGACCCTCTCAAAACAGCAAATTGCTCAAGCAGGCAACAGTTGGTATCAGTCAAATTCACACAAACTGTTTGCAAGCCATCTAAAGGGGCCAGACACACAAGATACAGATGTTGCATGCATGGACTGGGCATTGGCACAACATCCATGGCAAAGTGGTAAAACATGTGGGCCACTAACACAAAGCATCACTCCAGCATAAAATCATAGAATCTTAGAGCTGGAAGAGACCCAGAGGGTCTCCCCTGCATAATGCACTAAATTCACAGCTCTTTTCACAGTCCCCCAGTGACTCCTGTTCTATGTCCAGAGGAAGGCAAAAAAGCTCTGGAATCCCTGGCCAGTCTGGAGCCTGACCCAAAAGTGGCAATTGGCATTAGCCTGGGAACACAAGAAACAGCCACAACAGCCTAGCATTAACTCATTCCTTCCTGTACTCCTTTTCATGATCTGCTTAAGTTCTTACTGAATCATGGAATCAGCATTGCTGACAGATGGCCATCTAGCCTCTGCTTAGAAGCCTTCAAAGAAGGAGACCCTACCACCTCCCAAGGAAACCTGTTCCACTGAGGAACCCCTTTAACCCTCGAGATGTTCTTCTTAATGCTTAGCCTTATGTTTAATTTTAACCCACTGGTTTTGGCCTGATCCTCTGGAGCAACAGAAAATGACTCCTCTTCATCACTGATGTGACATCCCTTCACATATTTTATGGCTATCATATCAGCTCTCAGTTGTCTACTCTCCTAGCTAAATATATCAATTTCTTCAACATTTCCTCATAGTATTTGGTCTACAAACCCCTTTATAGCCCTCCTTTGGAGAAATTCTAGCTTGTCAACATCCTTCTTAAACTGCAGTGCCCAAATTTGAATACAGTATTCCAAATGATGTCTGAACAGAGCAGAGCAAAGTGATACCATTACTTCATGTAATCTGGACACTATACTTCTGTGTTTCAGTATAAACCAATATAGCAATATTCCAGAAGTTGAAAAAATCTCCACCGTTTGCTGCAAGATGCCAGTTGTGAAACTCCTTGCAAGAAACAAAGTGTGCTGATGGACCATAAATTCTGCAGGGCCACTGTAGCAGTATCTTGAATAACTGTGATCCCCTCTTTACTAACACTCTTATTCAAATTTAAACTGCACAAAAGGCTGTGTCCCTTATGTTTTATGCTTGGTTGGTTTATTGATTTCTTTTCTAAATGAAAGGTCAGGCTTTAGAGCACACATTGGTGAGCATTACAGGAAGAATTGTAGCTCTGATTTGCCACAAACTGGATCAATTAATCTGTAGAGTAGCAAATGTGAGGGGAAAGTATTGTACCTAATGATTAAAGCAGCTGGGACATCAGCTAATGAGCAAATAGACCAGAGCTTTCACGAAAACCCTTTGACTCTTGGGATGTTTTCTTTCCTCCTATGGCTTGACAATACTCCTTTGCCCTTATTCATGCTTTGCCAGTTTAGAACATCAGACTCACATCTGACAGTCTGATCATCATCATGGTTTTTTTTTCTGTGCTAGATTGATCAAGATACTATAAAATGAGGACATTCCTGAGAAATAAGCAATGTCTGAAGTTGGAAACGGCAGACTGGGCTTGGTGCACTGTATTAGGCTTTTCCTTTCAGACCCAGGATAGGCTGGATCCTACAGAGGATTTCCAGATGGAAGGGGGACAATCTTTGCCAATTCCCCTTCCATAGCAAATCTCAACACCCCCTCAAGCTGTTCCTGGAGGTCTCCTCACCTGTCCCCCCAACTCATCTCCCACTTTCTACTAGGACCAATTTGGTGTAGTGGTTAAGAGCGGCATGACTCTAATCTGGAGAGCTGAGTTTGATCCCCCCATCCTCTGCATGAAACCATCGAGTGACCTTGGGTCAGTCGCAGCTTCTTGGAGCTCTCTCAGCTCCATCCACCTCACAGGGTGATTGTCGTGAGGATAATAACAATCACTCTGAGTTAATGTTAGGTTGTCCTGAAGGGTGGTATATAAATCAATTGTTATTACTGCAGCCAAAATGCACCCCCCTCCAAGAGCAAGAGTTTCCTTTCAGGAGAATATGTGCTGTTTTTAAAATTAAAAAACACATACATGAAAGAAGATATCTGGTACTTTATGGAAGAAAAAGTTTCCTTTGTCTGCTGTTCCTGCTGAGAAAATTAAGGAGGGCATACATAATGGTTTTTGAGCTTCACCTCATCACTGAGATTGCAATGTCCTTAAATGTGTGCAGCATAATAAAAAAGAAATGACAAAATTGTACTAGCTGTATTTCTAAAACCCAGAGGGAGGGAGAGAAAAGGTATAAATCTCGCATTGCCCTAAACTGAAGCAACTGTTTTAACTGTCTGAGGATGGATAAAACTGCCCTGTTCTTCTTGCTTTTGTATGTTATGATCCTTTTTTGTTTCACCTATTTTTGTTACTGGTGTTCCCAGTTTGTTTGTTTTTTCATTTATGCTATTTGTACATATCTGATGCAAAGATAACATTAAAATTTTAATGAAAAAAGATCAGAAACACTGTGAAACAGAAACAGTTTGATTTATACATGGAAATATGAAAACTGATTTTTTTTTTTTAAATCAACAGTTTGGCTGTCAAAATTTGTATTATCCCTAACAGCCTCATTTTTTTTTCCAAATTTTGCAAGTTGATTGATGTGTGTGTGAAGTTATGGGGATATATTTCTAAATATTTTTAAGAGCTCTAGAACTGTTTAGATTTCTTGCTTTGCTGGGAAGAAGAGTACCTGGTATCATGTAAGTCCAAACATATAACTAGGGGGTTAAACAGCATGTATAATTTTGACGTTGAAGAAATGGGACTAGTTGCTGAAACATATGACTATAAACTATGCCAGTACTGCCCTCTGTTGTCCACTTTATATGTTCAATATTTGAATTCACCTAGATTTTTGTAATCAGAAAATGTGGCCTTATATGCATCACCTTTCTGTGTTTTCCTGTAAGAGCTGCACATTTCCCTGCTTTGTGCTTGCTTCATTTTGCTGTCAGAAAACCTAGGAGTAAACAAGACTATGACACACAAACCTTTTCAATAAATTAAGGCCTACTAGGCAACTTATTCCAGAGTTCGGCAAGAAAAAAAAAGATAAAACAGGCTCCGTGTAAGGTTATTCCTCATCAGCACACATCACATGCTTAGATACATTCACTACTCTGTCTTAAATAAGGATAGCAAGTGCTACCCAATTGTGTCTTCTAGTTGTTAACTCATGTGTTTGTCATTTGAAGGGGGCTTATCTGATACACATGTGAACAATATGCTTAGAATGGCTAACTCTATGTTCTTTTATAAGTAACTTCATTAGTCATTGTATATAAATGTGACAGTATAAATTCTATCCCTGAAGAAGAGACTTGCTTGGAACATAAGTTTCCTGGGCAGTTAAACCAATTATTGTATCCATAATCGAGAAGCAACAGTACATAACTGGAGGTCTGTGCTTGACTTGGGGGATCTCAAATTGTGTGACTTTTACTACAAAGGCTACCCTGACCTATGCAGCATGTCTGCGGCAACTTGATGACAAAAAACTCCTGGTATGGTAAAGCATAAGATTTTGTTATGGAAATCCTAGAGATTTCTTGGAGTTTTAAGTGGTTTCTGAATTATTTGTCACTGATGAATGAATGCATCAATAGCTTCTATGTGGGAAGTAATACGCTACTAATACAAACTTATCTGCTGGCTTTATAATATGTTATAAAGCAGAGATTTATTTATTTGATATATTTCTAGACTGCCTTTCTTTAAAAGCTCAAAACACTTTCCAAACATAAAACATCACATGCAATAAATAATGGAAAGATCATGCCAATAATAAGAGTGCCAGTATAAAAACAACACTCAGCCAAAAGCTGTTCTTTTTTTAAAAAAAAATCTTGCATTTTGTAAAAAAAGGAAACCCTAAGGCAGATATGCTTTTTTAGCTCCTCTGGACAGACTTTATGGTTTCAGCTGGCATTTTTGGCCTATATGAAACTTGTGATAATTTATATTGGATAACCAGCTGAAGAGGAAGAGAAAGCCATCTGGGAATCTCACTCCATAAATGTTTTATGTAATAGTTTTATCTAAATTACATGGAATTAAGTAATACATTCTAAGCTGAAAATCTTATAATGCTTTCAAAAGACCGGATTTATAAACAGGGGAATAAACTGAGGTATTTTGTATCATGAGTAGATAAAAGAAAGACCTTTCAGGTTTCTGCTCCAACTATATGAATATAGTCTTTTAAGAATAGGAAACCAAATTTACTCTTGGGGTTTAATCATCAGTTTTAGGAGAGTTACATAAAAGATTTTGCTTGATCCAGCATTTCATCATGCCTAACAGCTCCAAAAATGGTTCCTGAAGAGGGTAAGACCTGTGACTATCAGAAAATATCCCTCCCCAACCAAAAGCCACAGTCTCAATCCAAATTGTCTCATGAGAAGTTTTTCTAAAGTTAAATAAAGTGTAGAAAGGTCCAGTCATGGACTCCTAATAGAATGTGCAGTTTGGCCTTTAGTGTATGCATGCACTTCTCAGCAGGAACAGCTCACAAAGGAAACTTTTTCTTCCATGAGTTACCACAGATATCTTCTTCCATGTATGTGTTTTTAATTTTAAAAACAGCACATATTCTCCTGAAAGGAAACTTGAAATGGAACTTTGATACATTAAATTGTGGTTGGAAAACACCAGCCAATTTCTTGGGTATGATAAGTAACAATTTTATTGATATATAAGGAAAAGCATCCCAACAATACAAGTAGTTTTATTTCAGATTGTTTATACTTGCTGTGTATGTAATTGAACCCATATTCAATTAACTTTTTGTTCTTGGGTTGTTCCATTTACTACATTTAAAAAATACCAAAAAGGAACCGTAATATATTTGAAATCATATACTTCAGTTAGTCCAGAAAGAGTACCTATGTTAGTTTGATATAATATATATTAACCTGTTGGCATGGTGTGGCAGTGAGCAACTATGGAGGCTGCAGGGAGTGGTGGTCTGTGGGAGGTGGACCCCTCCAGGACGGGACCCAAAGCAGCTGCCCTGCTTGTTCCATGCTTAAGGCTGCTTCTATGAATGCCATCCCCATTAGAACCAGTGTTAGCAATATCTTATAAAGCTGTAGCACTTGGCACTCTTTATTTCTAGGAACATAACCACAGTGTTAAAGGAGGTATTACTATACTTTACAGATCATGTTCAATGCTATATTTTTATATAGTATGCTATGGTATGATTGGCTTTGGAAAACGGATTAGAAGAATTCATGAAAAATTGCCACAAATATGGATGGAACCTTTAAATATTTAAACATGTTTCTGGGAGACATACATACAAGTTGCTTTCCTGTAAAAATGGAGCTACCTGGTTCAAAAGTAGTCCAACATATACTCGGGACTATCAAGTATAAATATCTCCATCATGCCTGAAAACATGAAGCTGCTTATACAGAGTCAGACCACTGAAAAATCAAGGTCAGTATTTACTACGACTGGTAGCAGCTCATTTAGCAGGCAAGTTGCTTCCATAAATTCAAGATGCTTTCCAAGGTGCTGTTGAAGAGTCGGCTTACATACTTACAGGGATACACGTTTTGACCCAGGTCCCACCCACACATGACAACATCCTGTTTCCATTCCTAGAATTTCACACCCTACAAACTTCTGGTATTTTATATAATTTTATGTTTATAATCCAGCTTTTGGGATCACTTAATCCCCAATGAGGGCAATGCCTGGAATCAGGGATGCCACTCCACATTTACTTTGCTTGTTTAGAATAGAATAGAATAGAATAGAATAGAATAGAATAGAATAGAATAGAATATGGAACAGACATGCTTTTAACTGTCTTTGACAGGAACAGCACCCGAACCTCACTTTATTTTCAAAATACCTGAAGTCCTTAACCTGCAGACCTTCCAATCACCCTCTGTCAGTTGGCTAGTAGTTAAACTGCCAAACTCCTCCCCCACAACTTTCCAATTCACCATTTGAAAGTGATTGACTGAGGCTCCAGGAAGGCAGAACTTGAACCTGTCTGTCACACTCCTCCCCCTTTCAAATTTAGACTTTTGCCTAATACTCAGGGGTATTTTTAGTGCTGATATCCTACTATATAAAAGGCTAACCATGTTCCAGACAACTCACTTCCTACCCTGGTGTGCCTTCAGAGGGCGCTGCTGTGGAGGGAAGCCCAGAAAAGGCAGCCCGTCCCTCCAAGAGTGTGCCACAGCGGGAAGCCCAGGCCGAGATCAGGCACAGAGCAGGTGGCAATGCCTTCACCCAGCTGGGATCAGGAGCGGAGCAGGTAGCAATGCCTGTCCCCCGACTTCACCCAGCTGGCAGCAGTCCCTGCCCCCCTTCACCTGGCCAGAATCAGGCATGGAGCAGGAGGCAATGCCTGTCCCCCTTAATCCAGATGGGATAAGTAGCGGAGCAGGTGGCAATGCCCGCCCCCTCGTCCCCTGGCTGGGATCAGGAGTGGAGCAGGTTGCAATGTCTGCCCCCCACCTTCACCTGGCTGCAATCAGTCACGAAGGAGTGGGTAACGGCTGCCTGGCTTCCCGTCCCTTTTTAGAGCCCATTGTATTTTTTCCCACAACAGACTTTGTTACTAGTTAATAATAATAACCAGTATAAACCAGTTTATAACCAGTATAAACACTGTTAGAGAAAATAATCATGTATATTTGTATTAACCATCAAGCACACCTCGAATGCTTGAAACTGGATCCAAAAATGCAATCTGTGCACAGAGACTTATTAGAAACTTAGATACTTATTAGAAACAGATATCCTTACTGTCTGGGAATACATTCCAGAGGAAAATGCTAGTTTCTTCAACTAACCACAAAAATAGTATTATTGCCATTTGTTCTAACATACATAATGCGCAGGCTAGATTTACATTCTGCTTTCCCTTTGGCCCGCTCAGCACAGTTAACACATTTACTGCTGAACAAAGCAGTTGCAATAATTCAGTACAAATTCTCAACAAACGTAAGAATCATTATATGAAAAATGATGGTAAATGAGTTTGCTCATGTTTTCAATGGTAGCTGCAGGGTTAAAAAATGGAGGCTGGGTGGAGGCTTTCCTTCTACTGCTGCTAGCTGCTAGTCTTCTTTAGCTGAGCCATGCTAAATAATAATTTTAAACTACTAATGAAATCTAAGCTGTAATAAGTACACATACAAAATTGTATATATAGATATATAATAGGCATGTGCGTAATGAAAATCACAAGTCTTCTGCTGACTGGCTGACTGCAGCTTGACAGCCATTTTGGGAATTAGTAGAGAACTTGGCTGCTCAGAGAGAGATCTATTTGGGGGGGTCTGTAAAATCACCCCCCCCCCTTTGAAACTTAGAAAATCCTTAGAGGGAGGAATGTGCTCTGTGTGATTTGGGGGCTGTTTGCTGAAAAAACGGCTCACCCAGATCCTCCAGTCGGCCTCCCTCCCCTTTCCCATTGAAAAGAATGGCCACAAAAATCATGAGAATGGGGGGGAAAACCTTGATGAATTTCAACCCTGACCTGTTAACACTTCAACAAAAAGCTACCCAATCACGTTAAACATTTCACTCAGTGGCCCCAGATATGAAACTATAATGAATTTTTTCTAGATGCAAGTCCCTAATATATACACATACTACTGTGAACAATTAAAGCATTCAGTATATATTGCAATTTTTTAGTTATTTACGGGGAATATCCTGGTATAAATGTCATGAAGACTGCAGCTACTCCTTCTTGTTTTAGAAATAAGTAAGTGATAAAACTAAAATTTCTCATGCAAGCTGAATTTATAGCTGCTTTAATGTAATGTCCACAAAGGTAGCAGGACTTCTCTGAAGTATACATAATGCAAAAAGGGAGGGGCAATTAATGTCTGTGTCTTCTGTGCATCCTGTGTCCTGCTCCGGCGTGCATCCTGTGTCCTGCTCCGGCGTGCAGCCTACCTTTTCTCCTCTTGTTTGCTGCATTACTATTTCCTGCACGTTCAAAAAACATGAAATCCTGTAAAAACAAGAAAATAGTTAAAATACTTCGCTCAAAATTCAAATACCTTTTCATACATATTTTACAACTCATTCTCATCCTAACACCACAAACTGAAGGTCAAGATAGAACTTGACCCACTTATATACAACAATTGCCTATGGATTTTTAGACGTTTTATAGGAACTTATACCCTTTAAAGTTATACCCTTTAAAGTTCACTGAAGTCAATGAGCTTAGAAGGGTGTATCTCTTCTTCAAATTGTGCTGTAAGTGTCTGCGTTGATCTCTAACAAGGGACTCCTGTGATGTGTGTCTCAGTTCTGCACCTTCGACTGTAAAAATATCCTTTATGGTTTCTTCACACATATTGGGAGTGAACAAGCCTCTTCCAGACACTGGTGAAAAAAAGAACAATCTGAAGAGACAGAGTGGTCCTCAGCAGGCTGCCAGAGGAGCTGTTTCGTATGACAATCTTTATACTAAACATGGAGATTACAATCCATCCCAACTAGCCATCAACTCTTCCACTTGTTCAGACATTGCACAGAAACTGTCTGAATATGGGGTTGCCAAGTTCCATAAAAAGGTAGGGATGAGCTATGAGTGAGTTCTGGAAAGGATAGTTTGCCAGATTTTCAGGAGGGGAGAACAATGGAGAACTGGTTCAGAACAGTAGGCAGCAGGGGGTTCTGCAGTGGCTCGGGGTTGAAGGTGCGCCCAGACCATCCTCTGCTTCTGCACAGTGAATCATTACATAATACTGTAAGTTTAAGTGACTGCAGTCTTGGGCATTGCACTTACAAACAGGAAACAGGACCCAATTATCATTGCTTTCATTTTAATATCAAGATCCACTGGGAACTGGATTGCAAAGTTGCTAGCGTCCGTAGAAGCCTCCCTCACATAGCCAGTCCATTGTCTTGAAATTCGTCCAACTGCAGATTTCCCATCTAGTGCCTTCACCTGATTTTAAATACATACAAAAAAAGAAGTGTGAGTGCAAACATAAGTTTATTGATTCAAACGTATTCTGTGGCACTGGCATCTACGTATGTGGCAGAGACAGCATCTCAGCAAGCATCAGCATATTATATAGCTCAGAAAATGAAAGTGTTTCTCCTGTACCAAGGGCTGGTTCATGTAAGTTCATATGTAGCCAGGTAGCGATGGATACAATTTGTAGGCTCTAATTTGGTCTTTGTATTTCACTTTTTTTGTTTGGAGGGTTTCCTCCTTTTGCAGGGAATACAACAATAATGTGTATGGCAGGTGCAATAACGTGAATGGCTTTGGATAATTTTGCATTTTCAGAAGACTTTTCATGGTTCTCAAGCAAAAATAGCAAAGAAACTTTGAGACTTCTCACCAAATAACTAACAAATATCTTATAGGAACTTTTGTAGACTAAAAGAATGAAAAAGGGCAATGAAAATACTACCTGTTAATATATACCCATGTAGAGTACACCAATGTGGAACAGAACTGTTTGTGAGTTAAAATAACACACATACAAGAAAAGATACCAAATAATGACTTAACAAGATTTGATCATAAGAGACTGATAAACAGTTACTACGTTACAACTGGAGTCATACAAACCAAAATGCAACTGATAATGGATGGCAGGCCTGAATCCTCTGTCAAGAAGTAGTATCTGCCCCCCACCGCACCCCACCCAGGGAGGAAGCACTCCTTTTTAAAAAGACAGAGTCTCTTTTGTCTGTCTGCATTAATTACTAATCCAAAGGTATGGAGATTACTCTCTCCAACAGTCAATCTCTTACAGTCAAACAGCCTCTCTGACTAAAGAGGGTCACATCTACATTTCCATATCATATGCATAGTGTTTCGTAATCGTTACCACCTTTTCCGCGTGTTTACTAGGACCGCAGTTTTTCTAGAGTTTTCTTCTGCTGCAGGTTGACAGAACTGTTTTCTTCCATTCTTTGGCATATGAATTCTTAAAGCACTCTCAAGAATCCTCCTATCTATATCCAGTCCCTCCCCTGAAGCTCTTTCCCTTTCAGTTCAGCCACAGAAGCCTCCTTGCAAAACAAGCTGAATACAATCACACATGTGCTAAGTAAAAAAACCCCAAAAACTTAAAGGGAGGCAGGCTATTTTAGGCTACAATGACGAAAGTGCCCAACCTCCCCTCCAAAACCGTTTTGGTTTGTTACTGTTTAGAGGCTGTCCTGTGACCTCACAGCGCAAGGTAAGTGCTTGTGGGGAGTGTGCATGGAGGATGAGTTGTAGGAGCAACTCAACAAAACACACAGCTAAACTGGAAAAAGGGTGGGAACAACAGGGTCTGTGGAAACAGCCTAAATCTCACACAGTAAATTGACACACGTCTTCATTCTTAGCAACACAGGGCCGAACTATACTATGTTTTTGAAGCAGTTGGGGATATGTTCCTCAGACCCAGTTTGCTGCCTTTTTCATATCTAGTACTCACACAGGGCCCCCATGAAACATGCTTTCAAGCCATTCGCAGCATAAAATTGCAATTCAGCAGACACAGGACAGAAGTGGAGCTGCCCTCATTCTGATCTATCAGAATGAGTTGGTACATAAGGCCCTTTAGGTCCTTACTCAATGTGTTTCAACACATTGTCTTGAGCTTCATTATCAGTTGCAATTCAGCCATCACGTATCAGCAATGCCCTTCCACTCTCTACACTGGACAAACTGGCCAGTCCCTTCAACAAAGAATTAATGGATGTAAGTCTGACATCAGAAACCAAAACATTCAAAACCAGTGGGGGAACATTTTTAACCTTCCAGGACATTCAGTTGCTGACCTAAAAGTAGCAGTTATCCTGCAGCGGAATTTCAAAGGGATATTAGAAAGAGAGACTGCTGAATTGCAACTGATAACGAAGCTCAAGACAATGCATCGACCTGGACTGAATAGAGACCTAGGCTTCTGGTCTCATTACCAATGCTGATTTCTGCATACCTCACCATATCCAATCATGCCTGTTATTGTCATTAATTGGCTATTGCCATTTGGCTTCTGTAATCACTCTACTCTCCAAGATATAAGGACAGATGGACTCACATTCTAGCTGTATCTGAAGAAGAGAGCTGTGACTCACAAAAGCTCATACCCTACCACAAATTTTGTTAGTCTTATAGATGCTACTGGACTCTTGCTCTTTTCTACTGCCACAGACAGACTAACACAGCTACCCATCTTGATTTATCTCAAACCATTCCAGTTTATGTAGTTCTGAGATCTCGTCTGGATCACTGGCTCCTAAGAACACAGTGGAAGCTCTCGAAATGAACCTTCCGACAGAATGGGTCATATAATCTCTCTGTTTTCTCCCTTCTTTCCCTTCACAGTTCCTCCCTTCTCTTCTGAGAACCACTTTGAACTCTCTTTCAAATTGTTTGTGTTTATTTTGGATATTTAGTATTTAGTACTACTTAGGTGTTTGATATTATTCTAACTAATAATCCCTTTATTCCACTGAAGTAAGCTATAACTATTTTTCTAATATATCCAAATTGCAGCTCTCCTTCAAACCTGAAGCCTGCCCCTTGAGGTCCAATTTGAATACATTTCGTTATTTAGGTGTTAAAATCTAAATCAGCAGCATCTGCTAGGATAAGCACGAGAGATGACAGATGATATATTTCTTTCATACGTTTAACTACTTTGTGTGAAACCTGGATCCTGTATGGGAGTCTAGGCCCATTCACACAGAATATCTAACATTCATTTGTAGTGGCCACCCACAGTAACAACATTCAGAGAAAATAACTAGCTGAGAAACAACAATGCAAGAATGTACTTACCTCAAAATGAATATCCTCACAACAGCGGCATGGCACACAAGGTGCAACAATTTTAAGCATATCCTCTCGGGCCTCATTCTGGATAATAAATTTAGGCAGACAAGGGTGCCACTTCTGTTTCACATAGCCAATGACTGTGCCTGGTGGGGCTTGAACCTCAAGCTTCAAGAAAAAAAATAAAGCACAATTAAGATGAAGCGTATTCTTACAGTTTTTCTAGTGCAAGCAAAGACTTAAAGGGCTCATAAGCAAAGAGTTCTGCATTAACATAAATGGAAGAGATAAGACTGAGAAGGCAACCTGCTAGCAGCCAGTGCTAAAAAGATCATGATTTATGTTAATGAAACCTTTGAGAAGTGGATTATGAGGAACAATTTGAATATGACTTCATGGACAAGCAACACAGGACATCCTTGTACCTGTGACCTTAAAAGTCAAACACCTTTTGTCCAAATGGAAAGTTTTGTATTCGTGTTCTCCATGTCACCTCAGTTCCTAGAACGTATCAATGTTCTGAAGATTCATGAGCTCGTAATGATCTTGTGCCTTATATGACAGCCACTACTAGAAGGAACTTCAAAATCAAAACTAAAATACTATACATTTTTAGTTGAGTGTAAGTCACAGTGAAGTTGATAATAACTTAGTTACAAAAATCATACACATTGAAAGACTTGGCTTCTTGACAGAGGTCCTGCTGTCTCCCCCCTCCCCCCGCAGCTCAGTATATGGATTATAAATAAAAAACTGGAGAACTGCCATCTTGCATATATTTAGTATTATTTACTATAGGATAGTTATTCCTTCAAAACCTATAACAACCTTGTTGGTTTCACAGTTTTTGTAGTTACAAGAGCCAACTTTTCTTTTCTTTTTAAATAAGATTTTATTAATACCATAATACATTCATAAGAACAAGAACAACTAAAGTGATGTGCAAAAGCCATTAACAACCATACATCTGATAACTGTTTTCTCAAGAAAGGGTAGACTGAGGTCCATAAAGAAGGTATTCAGAGTGGTTCCTATGAATTATTTAAATAAATCTTGACCAAGAAGAATTATAAATCCAGATTAATAATCGTTTGGTATGGAAGCTTTGTTAATAACAGGTCATTATTTGACAGAAAGTCCAGAAATGGTTTCCATTTTGCATAGAAATTGGTTGTGCAGTGTGGCTTTTCCCTTTGTTGCAATCTATCGGTTATTTTCTCCATAATTAGTTGCTCCTAGATTTTGTTATACCAAGTATTCAAATTAGGAGACTTATGAGACTTCTAGTTAAGGGCTATAGAGGTTTTTGCCACAACCAGCAACGATGAAATTAACTGTTGCCTGATAGTTGGAAGTTCTCAATCTTTACAAATATTTAAGAATATTAATTCTGGCTGTAATGGTATATTATATGATGTAATCGCTGGATTGTATCCCAAAAGTCTGCTATACATGGACATTGCCACCAGCAATGTAAGAAGATACCAATCTCTGCATTTTTCCAAGAGCCAACTTTTCTGATGAAGAGAGGTGTGGTTCTCAAAAGCTTATGCTACAATAAAGTTGGTTAGTCTTAAAGATGCTACTAGACTCTTAACACAGTAGCACAGGTTGCCTTTGCCATGATATTGGAATTTCAGTCATTTGCCTTCACACTAGCAAATTAACTCTAGTAGGAATATACCTATCATGTATAATGCTGCCCTCGTGTTATCAGTCTCTGCAACCAACATCCCTAGTGCTTACTTGAGAGTCTGGTGAAACATGACGACTCCATGTGATACATACTAGGGTTTTGTATTCTGGAATCCCCCAGCTGAAAATATGCACGAAAATCATGGTTTTTGGTCATTACCATTGTTTTCCAGAACGGTTACATAAATCCAGGATTCTTATGCATTATGAAAAATGTCCCCCTCCGCCAAAAAGTGTAGGTGTTTTTGTGTTTAGGTGCACACCATCAAGCAGCAGGAGGTGATTTGTTTTTCTTTGATTCTCTAAATTTCTCCATGCAGAGTTCTGATGTAGGTGGCTCCCAGGCTGTGCAAGGCAGGTGCAAGCCAGGCCGAGGGTCTAACAGAGCTGCAGTTCTAGCTTGCTCCTTCTCCTTCCCTCTCTACTTTGTACGGGTGGGACCCATTTTTCTCCAGCAGGTAGGATGGCCAAGGAACCTTGTTTAGGGGCCCTAAGAATTAGTCCCCTTGGTCCAACTTGCTTGAATTACGGGTGCTCTTCTGCGGACCGGCTGCACTAGATTATTCCTATTTTGCAAACACAGAATACAAAAGTACCCTCTATGTGTATAGTGGAAATCTCTGTCCTCCCAGATTCCGTCTTGCAGCTTCTGTTTCCTCCTTGTCTGGCACATCCCCTAGGCTTTTCCAGTCAAGACAGGAAGGGCAGTCAACAAACACAAAACCATCTTTCCAGCAGACAGGTCTTTTAAAACATACTTTGGCACACAAAACTAGAGTGGTTCTGCTTGGGGTAAATAATGCATCACCATTCTAAAAAAAAATATTTGCATTATAGAGTGGTAGATAAGACATGCCTTATTCATTTTGCCCACAAAATCATAACTTGGCTTCTGCCCAGGATGAATACTTTGGAATTAAAAATTACAATGTATTTCATAAAGACAAAAACACATCTTAGCTAAAAATGTTTTCACAGAAGAAAAAAAGTAAAGGAAATGGGAAATACATGGCTGCATGTGTATGCAGAAGTATGTACTTGGGAATGTCTGCAATGGTACATATATTTATTAAAACAGCCTGCTTGATATTGCAAGCAGAGCCTCCCATCAGAAAAGATATACAAAGCTTATAAGTGATGGTTGGCCTCTACATAGTGCAAATGAGATGCAGATGTTTCCTTCCTACCCCCAGCATCCAGCTGTGAGGTTGAAAAGGCAAGAAGAAGGGCTGGAGGATTCTTGTGGCTAAAAGGATTTCAAGATGAACGGATGTAGAAAGATGATATAAATGGGTGAAATTGCCCTCCATCATGTCTCTCCTATACCAGTAAACCTCTTGCACCAGAAGAAGTCTTCTTGTGCAGATGGAAGGCATGTAGCACAGAATATTAAATAATTCATACCAATCAGGAGAATCCTCACAGAAAAAACACTCAAGTAATAGAAACAACATGAATCAAAATGTAAAGGAGCCTTGACTAGCAAACAAAACTTCTATGAAATATCATAAGAGAGTTTCTCAAAAGTCTTGAGCATTAGAAAAATATGTAAGGGGGAAATAATAAAACATCAGCTCAAGGATAGAAAAACAGTTTACCTCTTGCAAACAGCAAATGCAAGGACAGCAACAACAGGTACACTGAAAATTTCTTGTCACTTCTACGACTGCTTGGCCCGCACTGTCAAAGAGCTTGATGGTGAATGGCCGTGATGGGCCATAACAGTTTACAGTAAAGTCATCATTTTCTTCAGCTGCAAAATACACCCATTGCCCCAAAGTGTTCTTGATGTCATATCTGTTGCAAGTTTCAAAGCCTGTTATCACTGCAAAGGAAGCAATATATATATATTCATTTGTTGGAGGCAAAGGCTTGATACAAAAAACAACAAAACACATGAAAATCTTAGAAGAAAATTTAGACTTTTACCTGTCCAAGTTTCCTACTGATTAGACAATGAAAATATATAGCTAAGCAGAGGTTTAAAACCCTATCTGACTTTTAAAGCTCCCAATTACCTGATTAGGAATCATAACGAGAGGTGACTATTGCTTTGTCTCAATAGAAGTAGGAAGGCACAGCAAAAAAAAAAAAAAAAGATGAGAGCAAATGAGACAAACACCAGTACAAGCAGAAAAGTCCAGTTGACAGGCAGCCCAGAAACCCACAAAGCTAGAAATTGC
The DNA here is from genome assembly GCF_028583425.1 of Eublepharis macularius. Classification (NCBI taxonomy): domain Eukaryota; kingdom Metazoa; phylum Chordata; class Lepidosauria; order Squamata; family Eublepharidae; genus Eublepharis; species Eublepharis macularius. The sequence goes on along the minus strand of NC_072795.1, from coordinate 38,426,475 downwards.
CCTCAGCATTTTGAACAGAAAGAAAAATGCAATTTAGCAAGACACAACACATTATTGGAGAGATAAACCAAGCAGCTTATTTTTTACAGCTCCATATTAAAAGCCTTTAGAGGGGATACAGTATCTCAGTGACTGGGGACCTCTTTATGAAGAGGTAAGTTTACAAGCTGAAACCTTGCTGAACATCACTTTACAAACATGTATTCTTTATTTAAAGAACTGACTGGAATATTTATATGTTCTTCCTTGATACTTCCAATACTTCCTGGAATGAGAAGAATCCCCTTTTTGAGGGATTCTCTTTTGTAGCTGGAGTCCATTTGGATATTACATCCTAATGACCTTCAAGATGCATGCTAGCCAACCAGGGTGTTTCGAAGTCACCATTAGAGCTAGGAAACTTCTCCCTCAAAGCATAACAGACAGAGCTAGATTTGAGGACTGCAGCTACTCTTGCTGGGTTTCCTGTCCTCACAGTTTACACATGCAGCAGAACAGAGGTCACCAATTCAGGCTGCAGGAGGGGGCATTTCATAAAGTTCGAAAGGGGCAGGGAGAGTAGAAAGAAGTAAATGTTCCTGCGAACTTATCACCAAATAGCATTGTTTGGGTGCCAGGGCAGCTCAGGAACAACAATTTAGTCTTGAACTGGATTCAATTTAATATGTAATTTATTTATAAAATTAATTACTGCAATTCATGGTTTGTCCACAGGTTCATGTGGATTTTAAAAAGGAATAGCTAAATTTGTGGAGGAAAAAGCTATAAACAGATATTAGCTATTATAGTTAAATCATACTTGTGCATACAGAAGAAGTGATTTTCACAATGGCGAAAGCTGGAGACAACAGCAGGAAAAAGCTCTCATGTTTGTACCTTTCTTAGAAGTCCTCAAAGCCTTTTTATTGGCCACAACTGGAAACAGAAGGCTTGTCCCACAAGAAGGCCAGAGTGGTGGTCAAGAGCAAGCATTCAATAACGGGGCGGGGGGGGGATCCTCAAGTCCCTGGATAACAGGAGCCACCAACAGTACCTCTGAACTAACCCTCAGCTGAGACAGTAAGGAAGCAAGTCTCCAGCCCTACCAGGTATTAAACAAGGTCAGCCTTGCAAGGTAGGATGTCTGCAGGTTGCATTCCACAAAACAATTACTTGCTAGCTGTAGCCAAATTGGCCTGGATTGAAGCTCCAACCTCCGCAAAATACCACAGTAGAATAATTAATAAGCTTTATTAGAAGAGAATGGGAAATTACAAACATAGAAGTTGTGCAAAACAGGAAACAAAATAACACAACGATATACATATTCTAAAATACAATACACGCTTTGGTCCTCTGACACAGATGTTACGTTGTCAGACTAGAAGCACAAAGGTCCAAGTTGAATTCCCAAGTCCAAAATCCCAGCACAAGAGTCCTGCCTGGATTGACACCTAGCCTAGCAGTCAGATTCAAAAGCACAGAATGGCATGCAAGCAATCTGAACAAAAGCACGACCTGCACTAGAAGAAAGACCCTTGATGTATCCAGTCTGCTTCAGCATGGCCTGATCCTGACTAACCAATAAAGGTGTTGTTAGGTCTTGTGACCATGCTCCCCTGCAGCTGAGACATACTCACAATTACAGCAACTAGCTCTCACTCAGGGTTCCTTGCACTAATAAGCTGGAATGAAAGTGCAAGCCCTCCCTCCCAGCTTGGCTTTGAAGCTCTGATCTCAGCTGCACCTGCGTGCTTAAGGTCCATCTCTTACCTATCACTCTGGGAACTGCCCAGTGACTGTACTTTCCAGAGACAGCCTAACCAGGCCCAGAAACCTGCACTAGAGATCTCAAAAGCCAAGAATAGACCAGTTTCTTGAAAATTTGTCTGAACTGGCATGAAAATTCTCATGTTCTTATGCTTTTCTGTGAGAACATTCAGCATGGGCATTGACAATCTCATTGTCAAAAAGCACTTGTCTTGCTGAAATTAAAACTCTCACCTTCCTTGCTTGCTTTAGCTATGTGAAGTCTGGATTATTAAATCTTATCCCTTTTCTTACATATGCTCTCGGCATTATACCCACTGGCCTCCTCACTTGACACACTTTTATTGGAGGAATGGGATGTATTTGTGTGAAACATCCACCTTTAGCACAGGGATAATTTTTCTGCGGCCTTCAGAATGATCTCAACAGTTATCCTAATCTAGGGAAATAAGCATGACTGAGAGCTGCAGTGGAAGAGTCACAACTTTTCAAAATGCAAAATAGAAATAGTCAAAAGAAGTTATCGCTGCACACATAAAGCATTTTTCATATAGCCTTTGGTAATGCCTTCTAGGCATAGGAATAAGGAGGCAGCATAGTTTTAAACAGCATCAGAGTTTACTAAATCAAGTTCTTTCTCTGTGGGGGCACCACAGTAACCACAATTAAAATCCTGGAATGGAGTATGGCCATATAAAAACGTGACCCAGATTAAAGGAAGAGACTTATGACAAACACCACACCTTCTACCATACAATTCTCCCCTTTTCCCCTGAACTGCAGGAAGTTGCTGATCTGGAACTCAGCTTTTACAGTACTGCAAGACCATGAGGCTGTGCCATGCTCTGAAACACGTTAACATTGGAAGCTTATTTGACTCCGATGCCATTTTAAAAGCACATTAGAACTCTGGTTCTCTGGAAAGTGTCAGCTGTTCCTTAAATACTGCTAGGCTTGCCATCACTCCACCTGGGGTGGGGGAAACCCTGCCACCACCTGCTGCCCCCTGGCCTCACTCACCTGGCTGGCAGGGGAGGGCATGGGGATGGGCAGAAGTACATGTACGTGCTCCCCCTTCACAGAGGAATCCTGGTACATGCTGAAATGGAGTGAAAACTGCCCCACTGGAGGCAGTTTTCACTCAGCTCCAGTTCAGCACTCAGCGGGATTCTTCTGTGAAGGGGGAGAATGGGAGCGCATGCGTTGCATGCATTCACAGGAGATTAGTACCTCGCTGTCCCCCGCTCCCCTGCTTGTTCCCCTACTTTATACCTCACCTTTCCTCCCCAATGGGGACCCAAAGAGACTTCCATCATTCTCCTCTCCTTTTTATCCTCACAACAAACCTATGAGGTAGGTTTGGCTGAGAGGATGCAAGTGGCCCAGGTCACCCAGCGAGCTTCCATGGCAGAGCGGGGATTCAGACCTGGGTTTCCCAGATCTTCCTCTGCAACTCTACCCACTACACCATATTGGCTCTTTCCACCATATTGGCTGTAATTGGCAATGATAGGGATTGAACTTCTACAGTCTAACAAGTCACTCTGTATTATGGATTGCACTATCAAAAATAATGTGAAGCAAACTTCTGCAATCAAAATACAAGTTTTTCAATTTAGCTATGGCCCTTCCCCTAAAATTTATGTTTTTAAGATAATAAAATTAATATCTTAGGAGAGAAAACCATTATTTATAGGAAGCATATAAAGTACATTAATATTCAACATCGCCACCGTATTCTTGAATAAATGAGGCATCTACCAGTACATTATCAACTAAGCACATAATATATAGAAGATGAAAATGAGCAATGCTTTGGTGAAAACCAGTAACACTTCCCACTGTGTTAATAGTAAGTATACATTTCATAGATCCACTAGTAAGGGCACCCATAATTTACAATTCAGAGCCACAAACAATTGAAAATTCCCAGCATGCCCAATAACAATTCAAGTAACGTAACAAAATACATACTTTCCATCAGTTCAATCTGCTGTTGAATTAATATCTGATCAATCTGTTGCAATAGTTAAACAAAAAGACTGTTAAATTGGAAATGCATTAGAAAATAATTACACAAATAAATGAAATGACTCAGTAGACTTCCATGCTTCTCATCAAATGGATTACTCTAACACTTTGTCTATATATTCTACATTAACAGGCCATCAGTTCAAACAATGAACTTTACCATTCAGAGAAGCAACTGTAAGTTGTTCACATTATGCCTATTGCAAAGATGATAAAAGAACCCCAAGACATGTCTCAGTGTATTAATACCTGCATTTATTAATATGCTGTATGTGAGGAGAGGTGGCTCAGAGATCACAATTCTGGGCACTCTACAACATTCACTCATCAACAATAGCATTTTGGGGGAAGGAAAGAATGGACTTTAAAAAAACTTTCATTTTCTGTGGATGGTATGGATTCACTGTCTGGTCAATAAATACTAGACCAAGAAGAATGTTATCGGAGGGAACAAGTTGGAGGCATAACAATGAAATCATTTGGACCTTTTCCCCTGACTCCAGTTTCCCCCTCCAGGATATAATTGTTATAAAACCCCTATATCCCAGCAGTGGTACGTGTAACATTGGTTGAGAACCACTGTATGAGATAACCAGATACCTGTGCATGAAGATTGCAACCAGCTACTAGCACTGATGAAGAGGTAAAATTTAAACTGAAGAGCCAATTGCCTATTCAGCATTTATTTCTTCAAGGAAATATCAGGCTTTTGTTCATGTGGTTTCAGGGGCCACTGATATATTAACTACTATGTTGCTTTCTCAACAGAGGATAAACTGAAAAGAAAAGGTACCTGGCTTAAATATTCTAATCCAGGAGGACATTTGGGAGGCACAGGTGGTGCTGGCATCCAAACTACACTGCCAGGCGCATTAGGCTGACCTTCAACTAGTTGGGCTGAAGTCACTTGTCCTAGAGGGAAATGAAAGCACAAAACCCCCAAACACACATAAGTAAACAATTACAGTTAGAATAAAAGCCATCTGCCAACAATCTCATCTCAATTGTTTGGTTGGCCTGGTTTTACTCTAGATATCTCATTATGCCAATATACAACGTTTCGACTCAGTAAGTGTAGTTTTTCTGGATTTTTTCCCTTTCTACATTCTTGGAACGTGGAATTGTAGAACTTTGGACAAGGGTATGAGGAACACAAGTTCAAATCATTCAGCTATTACTTTGGGCCACTTCTAACCTTAATCTATTTTGCAAGGCAATTATAAGGCAAACATGCTTCCTGGAGAAAGAGTGGCTTAATATGTAACCAGGGCTCATTTCGAGGGGGAACACACCAGAATGGTGTTCAGGCAGTTCCCCCAAGTCAGGTGGCCCCGCCCACCTGACTTTATGGCTGTTTAGGCCTTGATTGGGGCCAAAATGGCCCGGACCGGGGCCATAACACCATGGATCGGGTCGGTGCCGGGTGGGGAAACCTTCTTCAGCCTGGCACCGACACGATCCCGGCTGTTTCGTCCGTGATCCAGGCTGAAATGGGGCCAAAAAGAACATCTTCAGCAATTTTGGGCCTGTTTCGGCCTGGATTGGGGCCGAAATGGCCCGGAACCAGTCGGTGCTGGGTGGAGGAAGCCTCCCCACTGGGCACAGACGCAGTCGGTGCCAGATCGGAGAACCCTCTCCACTTTGGGGCATTTTGGGCCGTTCTCTGCTGGATTTGGGCCCAAAACGGCTGAGATTGGGTCGATGCCAGGTGGGGGATGGCTCCCCCTCCCAGCACCGATCCAGTCCCAGCCATTTCAACCCTGACCCGGGCGGAAAAGGGGCCTAGAAAAGGGCCGAAATGGCCCTGATCGGGTCAGTGTCGGGTGAGGGAAGTCTCCCCCACAGGGCACCAAACCAGGCTGGGCCATTTCGGCCCCAATCTGGGCTGAAATGGGTCCTAAATGGCCATTTTCAGCCATTCTGGGCCCATTTCTTCCTGGATTGGGGCCATAATGGCCCAGATCGGGTCGGTGCCAGGCAGAGGAAGCCTCCTCACTGGGCACAGACCCGGTCGGTGCCAGATGGGAGAACCGTCTCCCACCTGGCACCAACTTGGTCCTGGCCGTTTTGGCCCCAATCCGGGCAGAAAAGGGCCATTTTTGGCCACTTTGGGCCCATTTCAGGGCCGAAGGAGCCTGGACTGGGGCCGAAATGGCCCAGATCGTGTCAGTGCCAGGGGGAAGCCTCGCCAACGGGCACAGGCCCGGTTAGTGCTGGATGGGGGATCCTTCTCCCACCTGACACCAACCCGGTCCCAGCCTTTTTGGCCCTGATCCGGATCGAAACGGGCCAAAAATGGCCATTTTGGCAATTTTGGGCCTGTTTCGGGGCTGAATGGGCCTGGATTGTGTCAGTGTCCAGCGAGGGAAGCTTTCCTCATCTGGAAGCGACCAGGCCCCGGTCGTTTCGGCCCCAATCCAAGCCCAAAAGAACCATTTTTGTCTTTTTTGGGCCCAGATCAGGGACAAAACAGCACGGACTGGGTCAGTGCCAGGCAGGGGAGAGTTCCCCCACCCGGCTCTGATCCGATCTGGGCTCTTTCAGTCCTGATCTGGGCCTGAAAGGCCCAAAATGGCCACTTTGGGCCATTTTCTGCTGGAATCGGGGCCAGAATGACCGAGATCAGGTTGGTGCCAGGTGGGGGAACTCTCCCCTGCCTGGCACTGACCTGGTCCTGGCTGTTCGGCCCTGATCTGGACCCAAACGGGGCCAAAATGGCCATTTTTGGCCTTTTGGGGCCCTTTTCGGCCAGGATCAGGACTACAACCGCCAAGATTGGGTTGATGCCTGGCAGGGGACCCCTCCCCGGCCCAGCACTGACCCAATCTGGGCAACTTTGGGCCCAATCCAGGCAAAAACATGCCTAAAATGTTCATTTTGAGCCATTTTGGGCCTGTTTTGGCCTGGATTGGGGCCAAAAGTGTTGGAAATTGCAATGTCTCGTGTACTGCAGCAGCAAGAAGGGAAAGAGAGCCTTCAATGCAGAGGGCAGCAAGGATCACTTAGTTTAGATAGTGAGAGCAGCATCTCTCTTGTTTACTGGGTGTCATTTCCTTGTCTTGTCTCTTATTGAGCTAAACAGGGCAATACCCTGCTGCTTCTTTCTCCTGCCGTATCACTCTTCTACAAGACGTAGTCAGATAGTCAGGACCCTATCTCTATCTCTCTTCTTCACTCTCAAGTATGTATTTCTTAAAAAACTTTTTAGCCTCTTTAATCAGCACAGAGTAACTTCTCTGCTTTATTTGAACTCTGCCAACAGGGTTTCGGGCCCAGGCACACGCTTGCTGTATTTAGAGAGGCAATGGACTCTGCCGGAGCTCAGATAGCCGCAGGCAAAAGTGTAGCATGGCAGACAATAGAGGAAAGATGGCTGACCCCTGGGGAGCAAAGCAGGGGTTCTGGATCCACCAATCACTTATGCAAAGATAAAGAGTTATTTGATGAATTGAATCCACATTATGCGGGGCTCTTTGTAGTGGATGGTCAACCAATGGTTGCTCAAGGAAGAGGCCATGTAACTGTGTATTGTGCGCTACCCAGTGGCCAAGTTAGAGAAGCACAGATTGTTAACTGCCTTTATGTACCTCAGTTGAAAAGCAATCTCCTATCCATCCCAGCAATGGCTCAGGTTAGATACTGTGTTCAGAGGAAAGAAATGTCTTATTAGCAATGAAAGTAAACTGATTGCAAAAGGCACATTAAAGGATGGACTATATATGCTTGATTGCTCTGAAAGGGGAGTGAATTTAGTTAAAAGATGCAACCATAAGAACTGTTCTAAGCTCTTACATAGACACCTTGCGCCTGCCAACATGGATTATATATATCAACTTGAAAGGCAGAATCTGACTAATGATTTGCAAATGAGAAAATGTCCTGATACAGAGAAATGTGTTTGCTGTATTCAAGCCAAAGGCACCAGACCTTCTTTCACTAGGCAGAGTGAGAAGCAAACTACAAGACCACTAGAGCTGATTCACAGTGATGTCTGTGGACCAATGGGAACAGCAACACTCAGTGGAAGTAAGTACATTCTGACATTTACTGATGATTTTTCAAGATTTACTGTAACGTATCTGCTCAGAGAGAAGAGCCAAGTTCTGGAAAAATTCAAGCTGTACCTAGCAATGGTGCAGAACAGATTCCAGAGAAAACCACTGGCTATCCACACAGACAATGAAGGCAAGTATGTGGGGAAGGAGATGACAAGCTTCCTAGCAGCTGAAGGAATACAGCATCACCTGACCATGCCCTACACGCCCAAACTCAATGGGATAGCGGAAAGAATCGCTCTCTCAATAAAATGTGCAGAAGTATGCTCCAAGAAGCAGAGCTACCTCAAAAATATTGGGGAGAAGCTGTCAACACTGTTACCTATTTGCAGAACAGGCTGCCTACAAAGGGTGCAAGCAGCACACCATTTGAACTGTGGTACAACCACAAGCCCAATGTAAGACACCTAAGAGTGTTTGGATCCAAGGCCTACACTTACATTCCAAAGGAAAAGAGGTCCAAGATGGATCTCAGAACAGAAGGAGGCATATTTTTTGGATATGCACTGGAATGCAAAGGATACCGAATCCTCAACCCAGAGACAGACATGGTGAAGATTCACAGCATGGTATATATTGACAAAAGAGAGAAGGCAACCAAGCCAAACATCACAGAATCTACACCAAGAGAAGCTGATGCAGCACGGCAGCCAGAGACGGTGCAACTGTGTGACCTGACTGAGACATATGAGACATCTGCAGAGCCCACAGAAAGAGAAAGGGAAGCAGAGCCAAGTGTCAGATGCTCAGCCAGAACAAACAAAGGAGTTCCACGAAGGAAATTTTCCTACCTAGCAAAAACAGAAGCTGTTCCAGAACCTTGTAGCTGGGAAAACATAGAGGGAATGCCAGCAAGAGAAGCAGAGAAATGGAGAAAAGCTGCAAAGGAAGAAATTGACTCCCTGATCCAGAACAAGACATGGATTCTCACAGAACTATCATCTGGAAAGAGGATGGTAGGATGCAAATGGATCTTCAAAATCAAACTTGATGCAGATGGAGAAGTGCAGAGGTACAAAGCAAGACTAGTTGCAAAGGGATATTCCCAGAAGTATGGAGAAGACTATGATGAAACCTTTGCACCAGTAGTGAAACACACTTCAGCAAGAATACTACTGAGCATAGCAGCCGCAAGGAAGATGCATGTGGAGCATCTGGATGTGAAGACTGCTTTTCTACATGGAGAGCTGAAAGAAGATGTGTACATGACACAGTCTCCTGGACTTGAACAGTCCAAAGACAGAGGACTTGTATGCAAACTGCAGAAGAGCATTTATGTCGTGCACAGGACTGGGCACAGCAGTCAGGAGGCTCACTGGTACTGCAGGGCGGAACACAACAGGCAGGAGGTCAGTAGTCCAGAAGTCAGGTCAGGTGTCAGAGCCAATACGTCAGTCAGAGAGAGGAGCAGGCAGAAGAGTAGTCAGAAAGCAGGCCGGGGTCAAAATCCAATCCAGCAGCAGGGCAGGGCACAAGGCAAGGCAAGAGCGTCCAGGCGTAGAGCTCTGGTAGCAGGGAGTGGCGAGCTGAGTTGCTTCCACGCTTGGTTTCCTCGGCGTCTTCCTTTTATGCTGTCCTAATGAGGAACAGCTGTTGCCTCTCTCTCTAACAATTTAGTTCGGTGTTGCACCTGTAAACGGGCACTCCTTCGCCTATCCAACAGAGCTGACTTATCTCTATGTTTCCTCCTTTCAGCTGGCCCCAGGTGCTCAGGTTTCGCTTTTGCCCTGGGGGAGTCTTTGTCTCTTACAGCCTCTGTGGAGGTTTCCAGCTGTTCCTCATCCCTGACAGTCTCTGCAGAAGCTCCAGGCTGTTCTTGCTGAATTCCCCCTGGAGCAGCAGCAGTGGTTTCTGACTGCTCTTTCTCTCCAATAGCTTCTGCAGGGGCTTCTGGCTCTAGAGAAGACCCTTCTGGCCCTTCCTGCTCATCTTCTGAGGAGGATTCTGAAGCAATAGGTAAGATGGCCAGTCGAGGCTGGGGCTGACTCATGACACCATCCCCCCTCCAAAGGCCCCCGCCTCCCAAGGGTCCGGGTTTGCTGGGGTAGGCCCGATGGAACTGGCGGATGAGGCGGGGTGCATGGAGGTTCTCGGCCGGTTCCCACGACCTATCCTCTGGTCCGTAGCCCTTCCACCATTCCACCAGGTACTGCAGATGGCCCCGGTGCCAGCGAGAGTCCACGAGTCGTTGCACTTTGTACTCCTCCTGTCCGTCCACCAGGACCGGGGGAGGCGGCGGTACAGGTTCACGGAGGGGATGTGGCGGTGCCACCGGGGTGAGCAGGGAGCGATGGAACACAGGATGGATCCGGAGTGTCGACGGGAGCTCCAACCAGTAGGCCACAGGATTGATCTGGGCGGTAATTCGGTAGGGCCCGATGAACCGGTGGTCCAATTTCTGGGAGGGGCGCTGTGATCGAATATGCCGAGTGGAAAGCCACACAGAGTCCCCCACCTTCAAAGGGTCCCCTTCCCGTCGTCGCCGGTCGGCAGTAGCTTTGTAGGCCCGTTTGGCCCGGTCCAACTGTTCCGGCAGAACCAGGTGGAGGGCCTGCAGCTCCTGGACAAAGGCATCTGCTGCTGGTACTGATGAGTTTGGCATCGTTCTGGGAAAATAACGTGGGTGGCGTCCGTAGGTGGCCAGGAATGGGGTCTGACGTGTGGAGGTGTGCACTGAATTGTTATACGCGAACTCGGCCATGGCAAGGAGGTCAGCCCAGTCATCCTGCTGGTAGTTTATGTAGCAGCGCAGGTACTTCTCCAAAGTGGCATTGGTCCGCTCCGTCTGCCCATCGGACTGTGGGTGATGGGCCGAGGACAGGTGGACCTGGGTTCCAAGCAGTGTCTGGAGGGCCTTCCAGAAATGCGAAGTAAATTGCACCCCCCGATCTGAAACCAGATGCCATGGAATTCCATGGTGCCGGAACACATTTTGGACGTACTCATACGCCAGATCTTTGGCTGTAGGTAGCAATGGGCAAAGTACGAAGTGGGCCAGCTTGGTGAACAGGTCAACAAACACCGCAATGCATGTATGCCCTTTAGAGGGTGGCAGGTCCGTGATAAAATCCATGGAGACGGTTTCCCAGGGCCCCTCGGGCGTGGGCAGCAGTTGTAACAGTCCCGTTGGCTTCCCTGGAAGGTCCTTGGCTCGCCGGCATGTATCACAGGACTGCACATAGCGAAATACATCCATCTGCATACGGGGCCACCAGAAGTCCCTGGATAACAGGTGCAAGGTCTTGTACCTCCCAAAGTGACCAGCTGCTAGGGTGTCATGGGTAAGCTGCAGTACCTCCCCTCGTAGCGCACCTGGGGGAACATAGACTCGGCCCTCATATGTAAGGAGGCCCTGTTGCAGGAGGTAGCCTGGGGGGTCTGGCTGAACAGGGTCCTGTAGCACCTGGGTGGTGCGTTGTGCCCAGGGGTCTTTGCTTTGAGCTTGCTGGATCCGATCCTGCAGGGCATCTGGGGCATTGGTGGCCGCAAAGAGCTCAGGAGCCAGAATGGTTGTGGCTGGCGGCTTCTCTCCTGCCCGCCGGCTGAACTCAGGTTTCCAGGACAGGGCATCTGCCAACTTGTTCTGTGAGCCAGGGATATATTGAATGGTAAACTGAAAGCGGGAGAAGAACAACGCTCATCGGATTTGGCGTTGTGTTAGGTTCCGGGTGGTTTGCAGAAGTTCCAAGTTACGGTGGTCTGTATGCACCACCACAGGGTGCCGAGCTCCCTCCAAATGGTGCCACCAGGTCTCAAAGGCAGCCTTGATGGCCAATAGCTCCCTCTCCCAGATAGTGTAATTCCGCTCGGCTGGGGTGAGCTGTCGGGAGTAGAAGGCACATGGTTGGAACACCTCGGGGGAGGAGTGTTTTTGTGATAGGACTGCCCCCAAAGCAGTGTCAGAGGCGTCAGCCTGCATGATGAATGGGAGGCTTGGATCTGGGTAGACGAGGATCGGTCCGGTCGTAAACCGGGTCTTCAGGGTTTGAAAGGCCTGTTGGGCTTCCTGGGTCCATTGGAATGGCAGGCGGGGTCATGTTAATCGGGTCAAGGGGACGGCCAGTGCAGCAAAATCAGGAATGAACTGTCGGTAGTAGTTCGCAAACCCTAAGAAGCGCTGAACCTCCTTACGGTTTCGGGGAGCCTGCAAGGAAAGTACCACCTCGACCTTAACGGGATCCATCTTTACTCCTTGGCTGGACACTCGGTGTCCCAGGAACTCAACTTCTTCCCGGTCAAATTCGCATTTTTCAAGCTTGGCGTACAACCCATGTTGTCTGAGTCTTTCCAATACTGAGCACACATGCTCCCCATGGCTGGCGGGGTTGCGGGAGTAGATCAGGATGTCATCCAAGTAGACGATGACATAATGGTCGAGGAGGTCCCGGAACACATCGTTGATAAAACGCTGGAAGACCGCTGGCGCATTACATAGGCCAAAGGGCATTACCAGGTACTCGAACTGGCCGTAACGAGTCCCAAAGGCCGTCTTCCATTCATCCCCTGACCGTATCCGGATGAGGTTGTAGGGTCCCCGCAGGTCTAGTTTAGTGAACCAAGTTGCTCCTCGGAGCCGCTCCAAGAGGTCAGGGATCAGAGGTAGTGGATACCAGTCTCTGATCGTAATCTGGTTAAGGGCCCGGTAATCATTGCATAAACGCAAGTCCCCTCCCTTCTTTTTGACAAACAGGACTGGTGCAGACGTCGGAGAGGCTGAGGGTCGGATGAACCCCCATGCTAGGTTTTTCGCCAAAAAGTCCTTTAGGGCTACTCGTTCTGGCTCTGATAACGAGTACAGGCGTCCGTTGGGAAGGGATCTATCAGGAATCAGGTTTATGGCACAATCGTAGGGTCTATGGGGAGGTAGTTGATCAGCCCGCTTCTCCTCGAACACGTCTGCGAACTCTGCATAGCGGGGTGGCAGCAGGGATCCCTGGACACTGGCGTCTGTGCTGGCGAGCAACTTCGGGCAGGGATCCGGCTTCCTGGTCGGAAACTGGAAGACTTGGCGCTTCCAGTCGATGAGCGGGTTGCTGCCCAAGAGCCAGGTCAACCCCAGCACCACCAAGAAGTGTGGCATGCAGACTACATCGAACTGGACTCGGTCCCGGTGGCCCTCCACAACTACCTCCACTGGCTCAGTCTCATGGGTTACTGGACCGGATTTCAGTAGACGCCCGTCGATGGCCTCCACCAGGGCAGCAACAGGTTTCTCGTGCAATGGGATGTGGTGCTGGTGGGCAAACTGCTGGTCCATGAAATTCCGGGAAGCGCCGGAGTCGACCATGGCGCGGGTTTCCACGTGCTGCCCGTCTGGCAACTGAAGGTCTAGGTGGAGGAGGAGGTGTCCCCCTCCGATGTCGAGGGCCCCATTGGTGTAAACCTCTCACCCCGGTCCGTGTGGGTCGCCGTGAGCCGGGGCTGGTCTTTTGCTGCACCTTCGGGGCGGCGCTTTTCCGGGCAGGCGTTGGCATAGTGGTCGGCCCCACCACAGTACAAGCAGAGGCCCTGGGTGCGTCGCCTTGCTTTCTGTGCGGCCGTCAGACGGGGTCGGGCCCCGCCCAGCTGCATGGGCTCCTCTCCTTCTGCCCCATTGGAGCGACTGGGGCGGAGTAGGGGACTGCAGGCACCAGCCGGGGGACCCCTCGCCACCAGGGCTCTCCGCTGCGCGCCTGTCTCCGGGCTTCCAGACGCTGGTCAATGCGCTGGCACAGCACCACAAGGCTTTGAAGGGAACTGGGGCGCTCTGTTTGGGCCAGCTCGTCCGCAACCTCATCGGACAAGCCCTCCACGAACTGGTCCTGCAGTGCTGCCTCGTTCCACGCAAGGTCCTGAGCTAATAGCTGGAATTCGGTTGCATAGGTGGCCACAGACCCCCGTCCCTGGCGGAGCCATCGTATGCGCCGGTTGGCGCTCTCAGCCTTGACGGGTTTAGCGAAGGCTTGCTGGAGCTGCTCCACAAACCTGGTGTAGTCTTGCAGCAGCGGCAACGGTTCCAGGAGCAGAGGGGTAGACCATTTGGCCGCCTGGCCTTTCAAAAGACTCAGGATGAAGCCTACCTTGGTCTTATCATCAGGAAAGTCTCGTGGGCGCAGGCTGATGTACAGCTGGCACTGGGCTAGGAAGACAGGAAACTCCTCCACATTGCCAGCGAACTTCTCAGGCGGGCTCACCGGGCACTTGGGCGGGGCCGGTGGTGGCACTGCTGGAGCTTGCTGCTGAAGCTGTTGCTGAAGCTGCGCCACAGTGTTGCTCAGTTGGGTCACTGTCTGCTGCAGCGCCTGGTTCTGAGCTACAAGTGCAGCAGCTGTGGCTGCATCCATGCTGCCAGTAGCTGCTGAGTGTGGGGTGGAAGCAACGTGTCACGCACAGGGCTGGGCACAGCAGGCAGGAGGCTCACTGGTACTGCAGGGCAGAACACAACAGGCAGGAGGTCAGTAGTCCAGAAGTCAGGTCAGGTGTCAGAGCCAATACGTCAGTCAGAGAGAGGAGCAGGCAGAAGAGTAGTCAGAAAGCAGGCCGGGGTCAAAATCCAATCCAGCAGCAGGGCAGGGCACAAGGCAAGGCAAGAGCATCCAGGCGTAGAGCTCTGGTAGCAGGGAGTGGCGAGCTGAGTTGCTTCCACGCTTGGTTTCCTCGGCGTCTTCCTTTTATGCTGTCCTAATGAGGAACAGCTGTTGCCTCTCTCTCTAACAATTCAGTTCGGTGTTGCACCTGTAAACGGGCACTCCTTCGCCTATCCAACAGAGCTGACTTATCTCTATGTTTCCTCCTTTCAGCTGGCCCCAGGTGCTCAGGTTTCGCTTTTGCTCTGGGGGAGTCTTTGTCTCTTACAGCCTCTGTGGAGGTTTCCGGCTGTTCCTCATCCCTGACAGTCTCTGCAGAAGCTCCAGGCAGTTCTTGCTGAATTCCCCCTGGAGCAGCAGCAGTGGTTTCTGACTGCTCTTCCTCTCCAATAGCTTCTGCAGGGGCTTCTGGCTCTAGAGAAGACCCTTCTGGCCCTTCCTGCTCATCTTCTGAGGAGGACTCTGAAGCAATAGGTAAGGTGGCCAGTCGAGGCTGGGGCTGACTCATGACAATTTATGGACTGAAACAGGCTGCAAGGGCCTTGGACCAGAAACTGAACCAAATGCTCATCAAGCAAGGATTCAAGCAAGGTGGGGCAGAATGCTGCCTATGCTCAAAAAAGACAACAAATGGACTTTTATTCTGATTTATGTTGATGATCTTCTTCTTTGTTATGAAAATCAGCAAGATTGTGATGAAATAATTCAGCATCTGAACCAAGAGGTTGAGGTGAAGTGTCTTGGAAATGTCAGCTTTTACCTCGGCATCCAGATAGAGTAAGAGGAAGATGGAAGCTATCTTCTCAATCAAAAGCAAAAGATCATGGACTTCCTAGACTACATGAATATAAAAGATGGAAGACCAACATGCACTCCAATGGAAACAGATTTCCTGAAACAAGATAGAAACAATGAACCTCTGAGAAACATCAAAATGTACAGAGAAGCAATTGGAAAACTGCTCTACATAAGTACAGTACATAGCAGCAGCAGTTGGAATACTGTGCAGGAAAAGTGCATCACCAAGTGTGAATGACTGGAATGCAGTCAAAGGACTGGCAAGATACCTAAGAGGAACTGCACAACTGAAGCTCAAGTTACCAGCAAGCAACAATCCCAGACTAGTGGGATTCATTGATGCTGACTGGGCAGAAGACACTACAGACAGAAAGTCTACCAGTGGACGAGTGTTCTTCTACAGTGGAGGAGCAATCAGTTGGACAAGCAGAAAACAAGACCTTGTAGCAGCACCAACTACAGAGGCTGAATACATATTAGCAGCAGAAGCATGCCAAGAACTCAAGTGGATTCTACAACTGTTAGAAGACTTGGGGATAGATGAACCCAAACCTATACAACTCTTTGAAGATAATCAATCATGCATAAAACTTGCAAAGACAGAAAGAATTGGTTCAGGAACCAAGCATATTGACATAAAGAGTCACATTGTGAGAAACATGCAAGAAGGGCTTGCTGAACTACAGTACTGTCCTACAGAAGAAATGATTGCAGACGTTCTCACCAAGCCACTTACCAAAGAGAAATTTCAAAGTCTACGTGAAAGGCTGGACTTTGTGGACTTTGTACACTAGACATTGAGAAGAGGTGTTGGAAATAGCAATGTCTGGTGTACTGCAGCAGCAAGAAGGGAAGGAGAGCCTTCTACGCAGGGGGCAGCAAGGATCACTTCGTTTAGACAGTGAGAGCAGCATCTGGAATGTGCTCTCAAGATATTTTTAACCTTTAAAAATAATAAAAAGAGGTTGTAACATGTATTGATAGCTCAGCATTGGTGAATGTGGGTTGAAGACAATTTTCCTAACCTGAAATAGTCCGATTGATATGAATGTAAGTAACTGTAGAATGGTTAATACCAAAGAGACAGTTCTGTAAGGCCCCGCCGAGCCCCACACAGCTGATTTTTAAAGAAGAAATATGCTACGGAACTTATTCACAGAACTTCCAGCAATATCTGATTTGGCTTTCAGTCTGACATTTGTGGCAAGAAAGATTAAGAGCTTAAATCTTCTTAGATTTAAGGAGAAGAGTGGTGCTCATTGGAACTGAGCTGCTAGCCACAGAGCTGCTAGCTTGTATTAGCTCTATCAGAAATGTGTGTTGCCTCTTTAAGGCTTTGAATGATGGGAATTGTAGTTTATACTGTCACCAACGGGACGAGAGATATTCGAATCATTAATTACCTTGTTCCTGTGTTTTGTTTATGACCTCTCTTCCTCCCTTTGTCTATACTGGGCATCTCCCATGAGTAAGGGGATAGATGACTGCTTTTACCGTACCTTAAATAAACTACTGCTATAATACACAGGAAGCATCTTTCTCTTGGCTGAACTGTAAGTTGGCTCTGGGTCATTTGCAATGGAATCCCTTGGGTCAGCAGGTAGCTAAAGAGGAGTGGTAACCTGGAACTCCAGGACAGGAACCAAAGAGGTGTTTTCCTCTTGTCTTTTCGAAAAGCTGTTGAGCCTAAAATTCACAATGAATTTTGCAGCCCTGGAAATCAGGAAATAACAATATGCTTGGATGAGACTTTTTCTGTCCATTGGGGGAGGGGGGAGAATGCACTCTTAGGATTATCTGAATTAAATCAAACTGAAATGTATCACTGGGTGTGTGTGTTTGATTTTTGTATTCATTTTATTATTATGTCCGTTAAACTGACAAAGGGGATACTCATCATATATATTAGATTCAAATCTAACTCTGTATTACAGTCTGAATTTTTTTTAATTTGCAAATTTCCTCTCAAAAGAAAAAAAAGCTGCATCTGAGCCTTTATGTCTCCCATAAAATCATCCAGACTTTTATATACCAAAAAGGACTCAAAACTCCACTAGAGGGCACACCAAATGTTTATAGTTCACACACTGACTTTTTAAAAAAATCAACAAGCTGAACTTCTTGTTTGGCAACAGATTTTCTGTTTGGGGAGCAAGCTTGCCTCATTGTTGGCAGATGGGTTGAAGGCCGACCAGAGACGGCACCCTCTCCACTTTTAACACATCCAGAACATAACAGCTTGATTTTATTGTATTGTACATTTTATTTTATTGTAAAACTATTTGCTTCTGGAAGGAGATTACAGCTGCAGGACAAATGGAAAAGGCTGGTGGGCCAAAGATTGAAACAATTAGGCTTTGTTTCTGCCCTCTTACTATCAATAGAGAATGGTAAATTACTTTGGCTTAAAAAAACAGCAGTTATTGGAGCTTGATTTTAGAAGTACAAACCTGCATGCTAAAAGGGTGTGCTCTGTTTCCTATTATGGATTAGAACCTCTGGTAACCCTCCCTACATATTTAAAATCTATTCCTAAATATCGTAATACTTTTTAGGCAGCCAGATTAAATGCCGTTCCATCGCCTAAATTAAAAGGTCTATTTGCAGGAGCTCCTTTTTCAAAATGTTTGTGCTTTTGTAATATGGGGAAGATGGATACTTTGGCTCACAATTCTTGAACGCCCTTTATTCAGAGAACCTCAACCAAGCAAAGGCGGAAGGGTTCTCAAACTAACCATACAAATAACAGAGGCAAACCACCTCAGAACCCGAAAGAACACTACACAGTGTCCAAATATATCCAATTATTACTTTCAAAAGGCTCATATGTACAGTCAATCAATATATGCAGTGAATCACAATAAATACAATAAATATATATAATTCCATTAATCGTCCATTAGTTCCTAAACGATGTAACATCCAATCCGGTGAGCAATCCTAGAACGAACATCAATACTTCAGTTCACAATTTCAATAGTGGCTGAATGATCCACTCGAAAGTAGGTTAGAAGATTGGCGGTTGGCCAGGAGATTGGCAACGAGCTTGCCAGCTGACACTGACACTGTCAGTGGACTGACACTGAGATCATTTGCAATCAATGGTTGAAAGATTTGGGGGATCCTATTATGGATATTATTGATTTGGGCATTGTGGGGAACTGGCTGTGAAGAAGGAGTTCCGAAACGAGTTGAGGACTAAGCTGGCAAGCTCGTTGCCAATCTCCTGGCCAACCGCCAATCTTCTAACCTACTTTCGAGTGGATCATTCAGCCACTATTGAAATTGTGAACTGAAGTATTGATGTTCATTCTAGGATTGCTCACCGGATTGGATGTTACATCGTTTAGGAACTAATGGACGATTAATGGAATTATATATATTTATTGTATTTATTGTGATTCACTGCATATATTGATTGACTGTACATATGAGCCTTTTGAAAGTAATAATTGGATATATTTGGACACTGTGTAGTGTTCTTTCGGGTTCTGAGGTGGTTTGCCTTTATTCAGAGAAGACAGAGAGAGATTGATAACTTTGCTGTTGGAGAAAATGGACCTATAGTGATCAAAGTCTCTCTTTGTGATAATGATCCAAGTACTACTAAGTTTCTGGCTTCTTTTCTGTTAGTAATCCAGCACAAAATTAAAACTAAAAGCCTTTTATAATTTGAGCAGGCCTCATAGGGTTTCCTCCCCTTTTTCGGTCATAGCAGTGTGGCTAGGCTTAAGGCTATGGCCATTAAAGCCATACCATAAACAAGGATAGAAGCAGAATTTTTTTGAGAGGTGATTTCTCACATTTTAAGATCCGAGCGGTAGTGTAAAACTGTATCATCATAAAAAAGTCTATACAAACTCTGAACAGGAAAGTTGCAGTTGCAGGAATACCCCTTCCACCCAATATTACTTTCATTTTATTGATCAAAATAACACTGCTTACCTGGGAAAGCTGATGCAGGGGCATACATGGGAAATCCAGATGTAGTTTGAACTTGTTGATATCCTGGAGCAGGTGGATATCCTGGCGCAGGTGGATATCCCGGGGAAGGTGAATATCCTGGTGGAGGTGGATAGCCTGGCCCTGGATTTTCAGGAGGTTCAGGTGTAGGCTTATTTGCTGGAAGAATGCAAAGACAGACTTATTTTGTGTCTCTAGTGTTTTATCCACGGTCACTTTATAGTGTCTCTGAATCAGTTCTGCTTCCCATGTTCTCCAGAGTTCTGCATGTGCTGAGGGGTCATGGAAAGCAGAAACGAGGTTTGACCGGTTTTAACCGGTTTTTCCACCTGCGCTCATTCCCCGATTTTTTTTTTAAAAGCCGATGGCATGCTGCAAGCATTTCAGGTTCTGTCAGTGCAGAATCAAATACTCTAGTTCTGCTTTTCAGCCCCCCTCCTTTTTTTCTCGGGAGCTGATTGGTCTATCATCCTCAGCTCCCGTTACTTTTTCCACCATTTTTTTTATTAGTGATACCACAGTAACGCTGCTGTTGATGTGAGAACCAATTTTTTTTTATTAGCAGAAATGCAGTAATGCTGCTATGATATGACCACTCTTTTTTGTTAGGCAAAGAAGTAGTAACGCTGCTATGATATATAAACAATTTCTTCCGGTTTTTTTTGGGGGGGGGGAGTCAGCGGTACTGTGGTAACGCTGCTGTGAAACGTAATACATTTGTAATGTATGATTTTCCTCAGAAAAGTGATCGTCAGTGTTTGAAGTTACAGCACTGAAAATGCCATGAAGCATAAAACATCTAATATGGAATAAGTTTAGTGTTCCTCCTGCAATGGCAGCTCTTCACCCCGTAACGTTTCTGTGATGTAGATTTAGATCCTGTTAGGTAAATTGTCCTCTTGGCGCCAAAAGCATTTTTCCCTCACTGTGCTGTTTAGTGTCATTCTCCTCGTAACAGGTTCATGGATATGGCTGCTATTAGAGCCCCTGGAGGCAGAGGGGTATCTTGGAGAGAGCTGAAGTCGCTTGATCTCCTTTATAGATGGGGGAAGGAGAAGGCGCAGGAGGCTCTGGCAGTGAGTCACCTGAACATCAACACCTTTGAGAAGATCACACAGGAGATATTGGTCAGGAGGCACAGGAGGACGGCTTTTGAATGCCGCACAAAAACCAAGGCTATGTGGCAGGAATACACTGGTGACACATATTGGAAAGGAGCAGAGGAAAAGTGGTAAGTTCTTTGGGGGACTTGAAGGGAGGGATGGGACAGAATAATGACAGAAGAAAGCAAAGGGGAAGGGAAAGGAAAAAGTGGGAAGGACCTGTAGAAACAGCTGCGCCTCTGGGTGCACGCTTTGAATGAGCTGCTGAAGACGCAACCCTTCTTCCAGGCACAAGCCTGCTGGACGCAAGGGCACCCAAAGACCATTCCGGGGTAGGCGGCTGCTGCTCTCTCCCAGGATGTCTTCAAGTTGGGGGTGGGGAGGGGGGCTTGTGCCTGGAAGGATTTGCGTCTTCAGCAGCTCATTCAAAGCGCAAACCCTGAAGCGCAGCTGTTTCTCTAGATTCTTCCCACTTTCCCCTTCCCCTTCGCTTTCTTCTGTCAATATTCCGTCCCCTTCCCTTTCACAGTCCCCCAAAAGAAATTTGCTGCTGCTGCTGCCACTGCCACTAGTACACAGCTGCGGGCCATGAGGAAGGGTCTGCGGAAATAGCGTAGCAACGAAACTACGCAATCGTGAATTAAAAAAAAAAAACACCAACCCCCCGGAAAACATGCCACTACGTCGATTCATTCAAACGAGGTATTCGATAGTGTAAAATTACACCCAGACTCCAACTCGAAGCTGCTTCTGACGGTGCAGAATGCAGGAGAGCCATGCTGACTCCATTTCGAATGGATCGAATACTGATTTACTGGCTTCATGCATAAAACACTCCTGTTTTCTCTAACTACTTCATGGCCCAATGTGCAGTAGGTTCGGTGGAATGCCTGCTTATTACAATAATGTATACAGAGATTTAAAATCCATTTGTTTATACATAAAGCCGAAAACACCAAAGCAAAATACTTGAATTAATACCCTGGGGGACTGGCGCATGTGGAACACAGTCTACTCAAAATGCTAATTTATTGAACCCATTTTATCACAGTGCTCTTTGTTTACATTTTCAAATGTATGAAGTGTTTTATTTAACAAACTTCAATTTTAACTTTGCAAGTTTCATAGCAACAGTAAATTCACGAAGCTGGAGAGATATTTTAGCATATTTCCAATTCTGAAATTCAAAATATACTAGCATTATATACCTTTATCAAAATATCTTTGCTTTGTTCATTACCAGTTGCAACATCTTTGCTCCTTTTTTTTTGTGGCTGCCCAGGAAAGCATGCATAACTATTCATCATGAAAACTGCCATGTGAAAGGTTTACATTTTGCTCAGGAGAAAGTAACATGGGCCGATTCCACACCACCTTACCTCCCACGTTTTTTCCCGATATTATTGCGTCATGTGCGAGGGCGCAATAATCACCCGCGTGTTCACATCACCTTCTGACTTCCGTCTTTCTTGCGCGACGCCACGATCACATCCCCTCAATAAAACCCGCAATGAACACACGGGGTGTGTGGTTTTGCTGTGAAAAGTCTTGTGCCTTTTTTTTTTTTAAATCAAGCGGACATGATACTATCCTGTCCTGTCGAAACCACACCCCATTAATTGGTGCTGATTGGCTCTTTTTCCTACCACCATCGATAGTCTGCAGTGATTGGCCCCCTGTTTGGGCGGGCAATTTTGAAATGTTTTTTAATGCTGGGTCCGTGGAGTTTTTATCTCTGTTGGTAGTAGGTGGATTTTTGGATTGCTCCTCATGAAACCATTTGATTAAGGTGGGTGATCACCTGTGATCGGGGAGGCGTCACCCACTGCGGACTCGTTGCCCCACTACATGACACGGGTTCCGCGATGGGCAATCAACATCCTGGTCCGTCCTATGCAGCATTCTCCCCAGCTTTCATCTGGAGATCCACTCTTGCAACATGACGGAGCAGTCGAGCTGAAAGCTGACATGACAGCTGGCACAGAAAAATGTTACAAAGTGGTCCGTTCTTATTCCGGGTAGGTACATGGTGGTTGACTGAGTAGCGGTGTCGGCATACCGATGAATTGCCCTTCCTTTTTTTCCTTTAAGTGAGGGGGCGGGGCCACGGAGATGAGGGGTGCGGATTGATTGGGTGATGCTTTAGGGGATGGACGATTTAATGAGCTAATAGCGCGATGAAATTTCGGTGGTCTGCTGCGACGCCGTAGTGGTACCATTACGATTTTTTTTAAAAAACCGTGTGAACAGAGGAACGTGTAGCGCAGTGGCAGCGAAAAACTAGCGCTAAAACTAGGTAGTGTGGAATCGGCCATGGTTAAAAAATGAACAGTAGTCTTGTAGCATTTCAAAGACTAACAAAAATTTAGTCCAGCAAAAGCTTTTATGGACTAGAGCTCTTTTCTTCAGATGAGAGTATACCTCATTATGCAGCTATGCTATGCAAGTGATATGATTGAATGTAAGGGTTAAGAAGACATGAAATTCAGGAAGCACAGGATGAAATGTAACTGTAAAATTCAAATGTAATCAAGAAAAATATAGAAACCATTCACTAGTTATGCTAAGCTAGTGGAAAACTCCTACCAGATACTGCTGCATTGGGATTCATATACAGTGTGATCCTATGCAGAGTTACTCCAGTCTAAGCCTACTGAAATCAATAGGCTTAGAGTGGAGTAACTCTGCATAGGATTGCACTCTTAGAGGTTTCACCCTACCTCTTCTGCAATGTTGCAGAAAGATTTCTGAGCACTATCTTAGCAAAACATGAAATTTCTCACATATTGCAGAGTTATCTAGTATAGCATAACCAATGATCTCTCTCTCTCTTTTATGCTTAGCTATCGCGTTTTGGAGGTCTTTCATTCATAGAATCGCCATAGGCCGGAGACGACTTGACGGCACATAACACACACACACATCAACTATGTACAATTACATTTCACTCTGTTCTTCCTGCATTTCAGGGCCTCTTGACCTATTTGTTTGATTTTATACCCACTCTATGAAGCCTCTGCATAGTGAGAATTTGTAGCATCTAGTCCATGAACACTTAATCTACAATAAAATATTTTAGTTTTTAGGGTGTCACAAGACTATGGTATATTTTTGCTGCAGCAGTCTAATACAGCTACCCCTCTATAAATCACTTAGCTCAAGTTTGTGATGCCTCAAACAGCATACATATATTCACATCATGAACAAAGTGTAATGCCCTGAAATATAAATAAAACCAATTTTTAAAAACTCAGGTAAGAACTATACAGTTTTATTCGGTGACAGGCAGAAGCATGGGTGATTATTTGGGTGATGGGTGAATTTGATGAATGGGGAAAGCAGTAAGTGTCAGAGGGCATAATAAGGGCTATATCATTCAAGTTAATCAGGAATTTCTTTAAATAATCTGCCAATAAAACAGGCCAAAGCACATTGATCCATAGCCTATTAAATCATGCATACTTCTGGCTGTAGGCTCCATCAAATGAGCCTCTCTCCCAGTCTCCACTATGTCTGTAAGGGGGTATTGACCATCTAGCCCCCATATATGAGCGACCATGCATGGTTAAGCCGCACCTCCACCAGATGCTATATGGTTTTTATACGGTGAGCAGGTATTGGACTATAAATGACCAATAACAACAAGAATAATCCTGCTTCTATAGCATGGGATATGTAATGTTTAGCAACTCTCTACTTCTGGCAGTATCAGATAACAACAACAACATTCGATTTATATACCACCCTTCAGGGCAACTTAATGCCCACTCAGAGTGGTTTACAAAGTATGTCATTATTATCCCCACAACAAACACACTGTGAGGGGGGTGGGGCTGAAAGAGCTCCAGAGAGCTGTGACTAGCCCAAGGTCACCCAGATAGCTTCAAGTGGAGGAGTGGAGAATCAAACCCGGGTCTCCAGATTAGAGTCCCATGCTCTTAACCACTACACCAAACTGGCTCTGGAGCAAGGAGCCCTCGTGCAGATAAAGCATTGCTGATGATCCTTATTTTTTTATTTATAGCCTGTTTTTTCTCCCCAATACAGACCCAAAGCAGCTTATATCACATGGTTTTCCTTTTCTCCACTTTATTTTCACAGCAACCATCCCATGAGGACAGTTAAGCTGTCAGACTGTGATGGCCCAGATTCATCTAGAGAGCTTCCATGATAGAGCAGAGAATGGAACTCAATTGTCCCAAGCCCTAGACATCTACTCTGTTATGCCACATAAACTGGCATGTGAAGATGCATATTCCAAGACAAAAAAACAGAGTTCTAAAAAGGAAACAATGTTTTACTCACGTTGCATTTCCATGGCTTTGTATGCAATGCTATCTGAAAAATAAAATACTTGTATTTTAATATAAGCATACTTATTTCACACACCCACCCCATGCACCCAGTTTTCTGCTTTGGAGTCACTGACAAAACAAATGTATCACATTTGGCCAGCCTAAATCAAAGATGCCGCAAAGCCTACTTTACTTTTGAAGGACTTCTTCCAGAGTTATTAGGTGAGCTGCTGAGACTCATACTAATAAAGGAATTAAGTATGCGCAAGATTCATAGGCAGAACTTCATTTTCAAGTCAGTTTTCTTGGTTCCGAGTGTCACACCCTTCCTTACACCAGTGAAACTTACCACATGACACAGAGTTTTTTTCCATGAAAAACAAAATCCCCTCTTCCTATTTAAAGTTGGGTCAGTTCCATTTCCAATGTCAATTCTTTCAATATTGTCAACATTTCAGTTAAAAACATGCATATGTGAACTGCGATCATACTACAGCAGTTTTACAATTGCATAAAGAGTTATTCTCCAAAATTCTAAAACGTATTTATTTTATAAACACCATAAAGAGACCCACTGCAAAGTTAAATCCATTAAAGGAAACCATTGCAGTCAGTTTACTCATTCCCCCTTGCTTCAGAACTAAAACAGACTAAACTATTGTAGAATAAATGAATACAACATGTGTGTGTACGTTGGGGTGCTTTTACACATGTGCACAACAGGATGGGCCCTCAGGCAGCAATCCTTCATCATTGGTGTACACAGACATCCTGAACAGTGAAATGTTGGATGACACGGAGTCTGAGAATTCACACTGTAAGGGGAGGGCCTGCTGTACGTACAGAAATCCTGAGGTAAAATCCACGGTTAAAAGGATCACAACCAGCAGAAGGACCTTGTCTATCTGAGGCTCCGAAAAGTTGTGCCAGTTGGATTAGACCATATTGAACTTGGTGGGCATGACTAAAGAATAAAAACAGCTAAATTCCTGTAGTGTCTGAAGGTACCAGAAAAGCCACCTATATACACCAGAACCCATATTATTTGTCTAGAAAAATTGCTATCCAAGCTATGGATTTTAAATCCTTTCACAGGGCAAGTTAGTGTTAGCGTTTTACTTCCTGACTTGTAAAACAGGATTATTTATATCACAAGATTATTTCGAGGATGAACAATACCAGCATCCTAACACATTAAGTAATACTCAAAAAGCTATCGAAATAACAACGAGCAACAGGTGGAAATAAACGCAGAGCAGAAGCAACGAGCATTACTTTCTAGAATTTGGAGTATGGCTTCTGCTGGATAGCATCTCTTGGGGACTGTTCCTGCTTGGCAGAATCCACCTGGATTCCATGGAACCATCTTGCAAGGAACCACCCACCCACCCTGTCTTTTGAGAAGTATTTAGAACTCTGTGTTCGTGATCTCAGTTCTAAATGGGTGTGGGAAGTATTTTATCTCTGTGCTCAAAGACCCACCACTGCCTCTTACAACTTAAATATCAACTGAGCCCTCACTTCAAATAGTAGTAAACTACAGAGGCAGGTATATTAGAAAATGACTCAGATTAGTATACCATTCCACAGTCAATATCACATCACATTCAAAGTATTCACAAACAACACCGAAGCTTAATTGTTACCATATGACCCTTCCCTCAGATATCTGCCTTCCCCTGTCTCTGTACCAGAAAAGCAGTACAAATGGCCACGTAGAACAAGCCTGTAAATTGTTACCTTATGACCCTTCACTCAGATATCTGCCTTCCCCTGTCTGTATACCAGGAAGGCAGTGCAATTCCTCCTGCAGAACAAGCCCATCAAATGAGTCATCCCAGAAATTCATGGATCCGGTGCCACTTTTTATTTTAACGCTATCACCTCTTGGTCCTTCCTAAGGGCTTGGAGCAGCTAGGTTGCAGTTTATGCAGATAGGAAAACAGTAGGATGGATATCAGGTCTCTGCATGGAAGTGTAGTGCAGCTGTAAAGTGAACACTGGATTAAGAAAAAAAATGAAAAGGGACATTTCCCCACATCTTAAAAATAGTGCCCCCCTACCAGAACACTGGTGGCTTCTTTGCGTGATATCTGATGTCACCATTTCTGAAAACGTAATCACTACTGCATGCCCCCTTTTGGAAACAGAAATTGCGCAAAAGAGCCGCCAGTGTTCTGTGAGTCTTTAAGATGTGGGGAAATGGCCAAGGTGTCCTTTGGGCTGCTTCCACCAGCACAATATACTTATGCAAACCACATTTAGACCACGAACTCATGAATCAGCCACAGCAGCCGTTCACCATTACCTAGACCTCCCCCCGCCCCAGTATCTCAGTATTAATATCACTCTGCTGAGATTCCTGAACTCCTACAGCCCCCACTCTCCTGGCTTTCTGCAAATGATGCCAAACTGAATTATTCAAAAAGGCTTTTTACTCAAATGGGAGGTCTGTATTGTAGGGATGGGGTCTCAGATGCTTCGCTAATGAGTTAGGGACCATAGACTTCACTATTATGTTGATTTACATATTATCTGTTGCTTTAAATATGTACTCCTATGTACTACCTGTGCTTTAAATTGTCTAATGTCAATCCTAGAAGTGATTACGTTCTGTTTCAGTATTTTCTTCTATTTTGTATTGGATTCTTGCTAACACTATGTCTTTTTAAACTTATATCTATTTACCCTATGGCATTTTTTTATGGAAATGTCCTTGATACTGTATGGAAATGAATTTCATATGGATTGTACTAATCTCATACTGTGTAATCCACCTTGAGTCTCAGTGAGAAAGGCAGACTATAAATGACAAATAAATAAAAATATATATATATTGCAACACTTGGGGTAGTGGGTCAATTTATAGGGTTACCAATAATTCTGGAGAAAAAACATCCGGAGTCTGGAGAAAAGCCCTTTAACAGAGGTTTAATTGGGGAAAATCAGCACTGAAGATTTCAAGACCTCAAAGTAAACAACATTCTATTAAGCCTCCGTTAAAGGGACTTTAAAAAAAAGTCTAGGTGATGGCAGCTGTGCTCACAAGTGGGAAAAGTAGTTGAAGCTGTTCAATAGGTTGTTGGGAAATTCCTAGCGATTTGGGGTGGAGCCTGAAGGGGGCAGGGATTGGGGTGGGATGGGGCCTCAGCAGGGTATAAAACCACAGAATCTACCTTCCAAAGCAGCCATTTTCTTCATGGAAAGCGTATTTATGTAGTTTGGAGACCATACGGTTTTCCAGTAGCTTCCTAGGCCTCGCCTGGAGATTGGCAACCCTATGGTGTTAAACTAACACGGCAGTCATTGCTGCATAAATAAATGTTTAAAATACGTCTTGTATAGTAGCATTTCCGCTCCTGACAATTTAAAATGCACAATTAGTTTTGCCAGGAAAGAGCGCGCATGTTGGAAAACAAGCTCGTTCCCTAAGGCGTGGTCACCCGTCTCTCCTCGCCACCGCTCCCCCCCCTCCCATAAAGCATCTGCAAGAAGCAGATTTGGGGCGTATTCGAGGACATTAGCAGCTTGGGAATAGGGTAAGAAGTCCTTTTCCTCCCCGCTCCACCTGTAGCTATGATGGGCGATAAAAGCAAGCCCTGGCAGCAGAAGTAATCTCCGACCTGCAAAGTTGAGCTACCAGCTCTTCGCAGCCCGATGAGATCATTTGTGTTTCTCCAGCCCACGCGTGCTCGGGATATAAGCGCTTGTTAAAGCTCAAGGGCTCGTTTATAATCCTCCCAATGACGATGATTTAGGGTTAGAGTTGCCACTTTAAAAAGGGTAGCAATCGGTGCTGTTTAAGGAGCTGGACAGCAGGCAGAAAAAAACAGGGGATCCCCCTTCCCGTGCAATAATAAATGGAGGGGGGGGCGGAAACTCTTCTGTTGAGGATGACCCATCGGTGATTTCCCACGTGCGAAATAACAAAACCGCGACTGAAGGCAGAGAGCTCTGGTTTCCTGCCTCTTTTGGTTTCCTTGTAACTTTCTGTTGGTTGGGAAAAGAGCGGAAGTAAACTGGTGCCCAGTACAGAAAAGCGGGACCCTGTCTTATTCCGCTGGCTTCTCCCCGTGTTTCTTACCTAGGGAAGAGCGCTCCTTCGGAGGTTACTTCGTGGCTTTTACCTCCTCCTCCTCTATCTAGATCAGGCGAAGAGAGCGGCTCCTCCTGTCGAAGACCCGCCCTGCTCTGCAGGGGAAGGGAGGGCTGCGAGGGACTTGACAGCAGCCCACATTGGCAGCCGAGAAGCGAAAGGAGAGGCAGGAGAGGCCGGGGCAGCCTTGCCAAGCGCAGGAAGAGAAACCGGCCCCTTCCTTTCCCCACCCAGTGGAAAGCTCTTCTTATGCAGCCGATCGTTTTTACAAGCTTTCCAGCTGCCTATTTCTCTATACCAGACCCAGCGCTTAAGTGGTTTAGGAACTGAAACTTCCTAGGTGCTCAGTTACCAACCTCCAGATGGTGGCTGGAGGTCTCCCGGAATAACAATTCATCTCCAGGCCATAGGGATCAGTTCCCCTGGAGAAAATGGCTGCTTTGGAGGGTGGACTATTATGTCAGTATACCCTTTCCCCCTCTTCAAACTCTTCCCTCTCCTGGCTCCACACCCAAAACCTTAGGGAATTTCCGAACCAGGAACTGGCAGCCTTACAGGAGGTCCAAAAACAAAAGCCATCTGATGCCTTTTATTAGCACAGGGGCAAAACAGTGTACAAACTTTTGAGTTCCTCAGAACTCTTCACAAAAAAATGAGGAGGAGGGAGCTGCTTCAGGCCATTATCTTAAGAACTCCTCTCTGAATTCGGTGCATGATGTCACATAGATTTGACAGTATGGTAGATCTGGGTGGAGCTGATATCAGGTTGCACATCTGGTCCTCTGGCAAGAATAGCGGAACAGTGGTAGCCTCCAATCACAAATAGAGATGGGTACAAATCACAATACAAAGCAAAAAAATACACGAAACAGGCTGGTTCGTGGTTTATGAAAACGTGGTTCATGGGGCTGCATTTTCCACGAACTCCACGAATTTTTTTACCCCGTTTGTGAGAGTCATCAGCAGTTTCTGAAGCCAAACAGGCTGGCGCCTTGATCCATTAATTCCCACACGGGGGGTGTGTAACTGACAGCCCCGTTCTCCTGCCACAGGAGAATGGGGCTGTCAATTTCACAGACCCCACGCTGGGTTCAGCCAATGGGCTGAAGCTGGTGTGGGGTGAATGAAGCTGACAGCCCCGTTATACTGCTGCTCAGGCGGCGGGAGAATGAGGCTGTCAGTTTCACAGACCCCGCGCTGGGTTCAGCTGACGGGCGGTGCGGTGCAGGGTGACAGCCTTCTCCTGCTGCTTCCCAGATTCAGGGGAAAGGGGGCTTTCAGTTTCAAACACCCCATGCCAGCTTGAGCAGCTGGCGCCGGGTGTTTGAAATGCCACGAACCAACAAATCAAGTTGTGAACTAGGAAAAGTTCGTGGAAGTTTGTGGTTCTTGGTTTGGGGAACTTGATGAACCATGAATCACGTGGTTTGGGATTTTTTTGTTCGTGCCCATGTCAAATCACTAACAAATATAAGAACCAAGTGAGTGATCAGATATGTCTCTAACACTAAATGGAACACACGGTTTCTTTAATAGGCTGAGAGTGAAGGAAAGTATCTTTTTACTAAAATTCCAAGGTTCCCTTGACAAGACTTTCTAGAATTATGGCAGTGCTACTGAGAAGGCCTTGTCTGTTTGGGGCAGGTACAAAGACAGGACAGCAGGACTGGAGTCCTGTAGCACCTTAGAGAAATTTCCAGAATGTAAGCTTTCAAGAGTTAAACAAAGACAGGAAGATCTCTGAAGTGGACTTCAGCGCATATTACTGCTGCTACCCATAATTTATCACTGTGGCCCTGTTGCTCTTGTTTGTGTCACATTTTTATTCCACCCTTGTTCCAGAGAGGTCAATGTGGTGCGTTTGATTCTCACATTCTCTTAAACCTATGAGGCAACCTAGGCTGAGAGAGAACAACTGCTTCACTCAGCAAGATACATGGATGAATGAGGATTTAACCTGGGCCGATTCCAGATAGCCCTCCGCATCCCGAAACGTCGCGCGTCGTCGCGCGGAAAACGCGAAATATGTGCGACCTCATGCAAAACTCGCGCGAGAAAACGCCATATTTCGTGTTTTACGCGCGACGTTTCGGGATGCGGAGGGCCGTCTGGAATCGGCCCTGGTCTTCCCAATGGCAGTCCACTCCCCTGCGCCACGCACTATACCACTACGCCATAGGCAACCAGGCAGCCATCACAAACTCAGAAGCAAGACCAGGGGAAGTCAACTATTTCTCTAAGACCAACAATGTAATCCTGAGAACTATTTCCATCCTGAGAGTAAGCTCCACTGAATTTACCCGAGTAGACATGCTTGAGATGGCGCTGCTAGTGACATATAGAAAAGAGAAATAAGATTGTATATTACCCAGAAGCACCCTCCCCCCATCTTTTTTTTTGCCTGTTTTGCTCTCTGAAATATCTATAGCATTGGTCCCTTTTCCCATCTAAAATTATTGTTGTTACCCAAGAAATAGACCTCAAAAAGAAACAAAGCTGTGAAAGACTAAGTACAATGTATATTTTAACAATAAAGTACTACATGAAATATATAAACTCAGTTTCTATATGTCTTTTTACCAACACCACAGCCTGTAATCATTGTAATTTATACTGAGGGCAAATGATATACTGAAATACTAGAATAAGGCAAATAGGAAATATGGGTCAATGTACCATTCAGAGATCTCTAAGGATTAAAGTGCATGGTGCTTTACTAAAGTGTTCAATATTCATATACAGTAGTACCAGTACCTAATATGATACAGAGTCTAACCAGTCCTCCCATTAGGTAGGCTGGGAGAAGGGCCTCTCAGGAAGCTGGGTAGCAATTGGGAGAAGATCCAGGGAGGTGGGATAAGGGGAGGCCTTTAAAGTCAAGTTCTGGTGAAGGCTGAGAAGGAATTGCAGGAAGAGGCAGCTGGAGCGTGCTGTCACTCCTAGGGGAGAAGGAGCCCATGGTGCCCATTCGGAGGGAAGACGGCCCCCAAAAGAGAAGTTCCGGAAGCCCCCCAAATGTCCAGGCATGTCTGTGAGCCTGTGGACACCCCCACAGATGAGGATGGGCCTGTGACCACCTGGACCTCTGCTCTCTGGCATGGGGCAGTCAGTGCCTAGTGCATGAGGCCTGTTTCACCTGCAGGCATGGGGGACTACATCCAGCATGAACGTCCGCTGATGGCAGGGGACACCAGAGAGAAGGCTACAACACATGTAACAGTGCGATCCTCCATTGTTGGTGATGGTGACAATAGCAGGGTGTAAGCTGACGGCAATGCTAGAGAGTGGGAGATGTTTCAATGATTCGCACTCGGCTCCTGCCACCTCAGTTACCTGTAATCCGGACTGAGGAAATCACCTGCCTTCATAGGCACACCAAAGAGTACCCCATAGTCCGGGTGCCAATGGTATGCCAGGGCATGACCCAAGAAATGGAGTTGTCCTGTGTGGCAGAACTTCCCTACCCAGTCCTCCATGGGTGTGATGCTCCAGGATTTCTCTAGACCCTGCACTTGGTGATGGATCCCCAAAAGGGCAATGGCTGGTAAGGAGATGGCAGAGAGGTCTGGCCCATCAACAGAGCCCCAGTTGGACCATCCTCCTCAATGTCAGCCAGCATGGGACACTGACCCTGGATTCCTGGCGGCTCAAGAGAATGATGAGATCCTGGAACCCCTGCACCATGCAGTGGCATGGAGTGAAGGTGAGATCCACGATGAGCGCTGGGCATGCCACCTGAATATGTAAGGCAACTATGGGATCAGTTGGACAAGGCTCGGGAGGCGACTGGGCAAAATCTTGGTGCAGCCCAGCAGGCACAGAAGCAGTATAACAGGGGGTCATTGCCACAGGCTCTGGCTGTCAGCAGCAAAGTTTTGGAAAGTTAGCGGGTCTTACCCCAAGGCCACAGTGAATCTTGGCAGGGACCATTTCTGGTGACCCGTGTTGTAAGCCCTTTGTCATATGAAGTAAAATGCAGACCCCTCCACCAACTAAGAAAGAAATTATACATCAATAACCTTAGAGAATGGAGGGAGCGGAAGCCTGTGGCATGCCAGTTGGCCAATGATCCCCATGCCCTCCTCGAGGGAGACCTGCCATGAGGGAGTCAAGAACCCACCAACTCTGTGCCCAGGCTGGATGACAACCTGACACTGGCCCAGCAGCAGCAAGTTCATCATCTGGTGGAACAGGTGCCTGGCATCTTCTCTTCCAAGCCAGGACGTACCTCCTGGATGACACAGGCAGTTTCCACTCCCCGTGGGCAAGTGGCTCGAGCCGTCTGGTGCCCTACCCCCCAGAAGCAGTGTGAGATGGTAGCCCAAGAAGTTGATGTTACGTTGCATATGGACATAATTGAGCCCTCTCACAGTGCCTGGTGCAGTCCGATAGTTTTGGTGCCTAAACCAGATGGGAGCATCTGGTTTTGTGTAGACTACAGAGAAGTGAACAAGTTGGGGTAATTTGATGTCTACCCCATGCCTAGGGCTGACCTCTTGATTGTTCAAGTTGGGCATAACCCATTACCTGTCTGCTCTAGATCTTACCAAAGGCTATTGGCAGGTCCCTATGAAAGCATCTGACAGAAGACAGCCTTTGCCACTCCACAGCGCCTTTTCTAATTTAAAGTGATGCCCTTCGTACTTCATGGGGCCGCCACCATGTTTCAGAAGCCTTAGCTCAATGCCAGGACTTTGCCCTGGCTTATATCGATGATATAATAATATTCAGTCTTGACTGGCCATCAGACCTACAGCATCTGCGGGCCGTTCTCCAAGCACTACATGCAGCAGACCTGAAGGTCAACCCCAAGAAAAGCCCGGAGGTGTTTAGAGAGCTGAAGTACCTGGGGTTCCTCATTGGATGGGACCAGCTGAAGCCTCTGCCAGAAAAAGTGGCTATATTGGAACAGAGTCCTCCTCCCACCACCAAGAAACAGATGAGGCACTTTCTGGGCCTGGTGGGCTATTACAGCAAGTTTGTCCCCCAGTTCACAAGCCAGATAAGATTTTTATCAGACTGCCTAAGAAAGGATCAGCCTAACACCATCCAGTGGGACCCCATCTGTCAGAGTGCCTTTGACACCCTGTCCTTCGAAATCCAGACTTTGAGATGCCATTCACAGTCCACACTGACACATCTGAATCTGCCTTGGGAGCGGTCCTTTCGCAGGAGGTCAATGGACAGGAGCACCCCATCTTGTTTATTAGCCGGAAACTGCAACCTGCAGAGCAGAAATATGCAACAATAGAAAAGGAGGCCCTGAGTGTGAAATGGGCTGTGGGGGCCCTACAGTACTACCTATCCAACAACCCCTTCATCTTAGTTACAGATCATGCACCATTTAAATGGATGACTCGCATGAAAGAAAATAACAACAGGGTCCTGAGGTGGTACCTCTACTACCATTTAACTTCTCAAACTGGCATCACCCTGGTTGAATTCATGTCCCAGATCTTTGAAGATTCACCTGGCCAGGTTCAGCAACACCACCGGAAGGATTGTGTCCTGCAATGGCATCCTCCTGTCCACCCCTCCCTTATCCTTAGGCCAGCATCAGCCGACACCCAGGCACAACCCTGGAAAACACCCAGTAGACTCACCCTTCTCCTGCAGTTACTCAGATAGCTCCATCTCGGCCAGGCCCATAGGAGATTGCCAGCAGCACAAGCCAAGCAGGCACAGCCCCCAAACTTCCAAGAGAGCCATTGCAGAGGCCCCAGAAGCAGCAGGGATGAGCCAGGCAGAGACCAGAGGAAATGCCATGCCCTGGGCTGGGATGGAGTGGGTGGGGCTAGGAGACTGCAGAGTCTAACCAGTCCTCCCATCAGATAGGCTGGGAGAAGGGCCTCTCTGGGAGGCTGGGTAGCAATTGGAATAAGATCCAGGGAGGTGGAACAAGGAGAGGCCTTTAAAGTCAGGTTCCTGTGAAGGCCGAGGAGGAATTGCAGGGAAAGGCAGCTGGAGAATGCTATCACTGCCAGGGCAGGAGAAGGACCAAGGTGGTGCAACCCCCTTCCCTGCCCATCTGAGGCCGGAGGACACCTGCCGGGACAGCTGGCAGGATGGCAAGCCATCAGGTGGGGGTGCCAGTGAGGGAGGATCTTCACACTCTGCTTCACATCTCCTTCATATTACAATGTATACAAAACCCCTTCTTTCTCATCCTTATACAACTCAAAATGTTCTAGATTCTTTTTTTACCAAAGCAGCAGAATATTGAGGAGTGACATATACTACAGTTGATTACCACTTCTGGTTCCTATTGAGAGCCGAAACAGACATGACGAGATACCTAGGGTTCAACTCATGTTCTCTTACCTCAAAGTTTGTTGGGAAGTGTAGGCGTCCTTGCAGCTTAAAGTTTAGCATTTACAGAGCAGCAGGGAGCGAAGTGCAGGCGTGGGGCGCCTTTCCTCCCGCTCTCGAGGTGCATCGCGGCATTTTCCCTTCCCCACTTACACAGAGTATCGCTTCATCTCTCCCCCCCCTCACCCGGCCTGGCCCCTGCAGAGTGACGCCTGGCTGCACCAGGAGAGCCGACAGGAAAGGCGCCCAGAGTATCTCCCCCCCTCGCTCGCCTTGCCCCTGCCCAAAGCCACATGGCCCAGAGCTACATAGCCCAGCGTGCTCTGCCTTTACCCCGATCGCACGGACCGTCTCTCCACCCATCCCTTGCCCAGCCCCCGCAGAGCGACGACGAGCTATGCAGCTCCGAGCCCTGTGGCTTCAGGTGGGGGCCAGGCGAGCGAAGGGGGGGAAGATGCAGCAATGCTCTGGGTGCCTTTCCTCCTGCTCTCCCCGTGCAGCTTGGTGTTGCTCTGTGAGGGCTAGGCGAGGGCATCGCTGCATCTCCCCCCTCGCTCGCCTGGCCCCCACCTGAAGCCGTGCGGCTCAGAGCTACATAAACTTTAACCTGCAAGGACGCCTACACTTCCCGACAAACCTTGAGGTAAGAGAACACGAGTTGAGCCTAGGTATCTCGTCACGTCTCTTTCGGCTCTAAGTCCTGGTTCACACACAAGGCCAAAGCCATTTCTGTGAATTAATTCTATATGTGCCTTTTGCTCTTCTGACCTTGACCCTCTCAAAACAGCATCTGCAAATTGCTCAAGCAGGCAACAGTTGGTTATCAGTCAAATTCATGCAAACAGTTTGCAAGCCATCTAAAGAGGCCAGACACACAAGATCCAGATGTTGCATGCACGGACTGGGCATTGGCACAACATCCATAGCAAACTGGTAAAACGTGTGGGCCACTAACACAAAACATCACTCCAGCATAAATCATAGAATCATAGAATCTTAGAGCTGGAAGAGACTCAGAGGGTCTCGCGTCCAATCCCCTGTACAATGTACTAAATTCACAGCTCTTCTCACACTCCCCCAATGACTCCTGCTCTATGCCCAGAGGAGGGCAAAAAAGCTCCGGAATCCCTGGCCAGTCTGGAGCCTCCTGACCCCAAAGTGGCAATTGGCATTAGCCTGGGCACACAAGAAAGGGCCATGAGAGTCTAGTGCCATACTTCTTTGTAGCAATATAAAGAAATATAGCAAAATACCGCAAGTAGAAATAAATCTCCACTGCTTGCTGCAAGATGTCAGTGGTGAAGCTATGTCATGTCTATGTATATCCATGCCGTTTGTTTATTCTGTCACTGATGCCACAGTGTATTGAATGTCTAATGTCTAACCTGCTGTATTCTCTCAGTAGCCATGTTCTTTTCATATTATAACTGTTATTCCTCCAGCCAGGATGGGCCTCATGTTATCTCACAAAACTATGCGTCTCCGAGCTAGAAACAACCTTGTAGACTCCAGGCACTTGCCTTTGTTACTTTGCCCAGATGCTGGAAATTCAGTATTGTGTACTCACTGCTCAGCCATAACTATAATGGGTTCTCACAGAACCAGTATAACCCTGCGTGCCAAACGTAACCGTTGCTGGAACGCAAGAAAACTCAAGTATAATATTGACCTGTTGTTTTGAATTGTCACTTCTAACAAGCTCTGTGATGGAGTTCAGACCTGAACTGTAAAATCTTGAATAAAGCCTTTTCTATTGGGACCAATGGGTGTTCACTGGAGAGGGTCTAAGGGACAAGCTACAACAGCAAGTGAACAGACTCACGTGTATTCCTCCCTGTTCACTTGCACTCCACTTGATCACTCAGCGCTCAGCTGTGCAAGTGAACAGGGAGGAATGCATGTGTCTGTTCACTTGCCGTTCAAGTGTCATTCGTACAAGTGACGAATGACACTTGCCTGGCAATTGAACAGACTCATGTGTATTCCTCCCTGTTCACTTGCTCTCCACTTGATCATTCGTCACTTGTAGCTTGGCTCTTAGGGATCTACCTGCCAGGAACTGACAAGCTCCTCATAAGCAACTAAGTGTGGCAGACGGCCTTGGCTGTATTTGGACTGATGGACCACAAATTCTGCAGGCCCACTGTAGACCCTGAAGAAAAATGACTGTATACTAAAAGCCCAAAGACATTAGGAGAGCTGGGGCAGCATCTTGCATAATTGTGATCCCCTCTTTACTAATACTCTCTTATTCAAATTTAAACTGCACAAACGGCTGTGTCCTTTGAGTTTTGTGCTTTGTTGGTTTATTGATTTCTTTTCTAAATGAAAGGTCAGGCTTTAGAGAACACATTGATGAGCATTACAGGAAGTATTTTAGCTCCGATTTGCCACAAACTGGATCAATTAATCTGCAGAGAAGCAAATGTGAGGAAAAAGTATTGTACCTAATGATTAAAGCAGCTGGGACATCAGCTAATGAGTGAATAGACCAGAGCTTTCACGAAAACCCTTTGACTCTTGGGATGTTTTCTTTCCTCCGATGGCCTGACAATACTCCTTTGCCGTTATTCATGCTTTGCCAGTTTAGAATATCAGACTCAGAGCCAAAACAAACGAGAAGAAATACCTAGGTTCAGCACATGTTTTCTTACCTCAAGGTTTGCTGGGATCTGTAGGCGTCCTGGAAGCTTAAAGTTTAGCATTTACAGAGCAGCAGGAAGGGGAAGGGAAATACAGGCGCCTGTATTTCCCTTCCTGCTGCTCTGTAAATGCTAAACTTTAAGCTTCCAGGACGCCTGGAAATAAGCAATGTCTGAAGTTGGAAACTGCAGACTGGGTTTGGTGCACTGTATTAGGCTTTTCCTTTCAGACCCAGGATAGGTCGTCTAAATTTTAGGCTGGATCCTACAGAGGATTTCCAGATGGAAGGGGGACAATCTTTGCCAATTCCCCTTCCATAGCAAATCTCAACACCCCCTCAAGCTGTTCCTGGAGGTCTCTTCATCTGTCCCCCCAACTCATCTCCCACTTTCTACTAGGACCAATTTGGTGTAGTGGTTAAGAGCGGAATGACTCTAATCTGGAGAGCTGAGTTTGATCCCCCCCTTCTCCTTTGCATGAAGCCATTGAGTGACCTTGGGGCAGTCACAGCTTCTTGGAGCTCCCTCAGGCCCATCCACCTCAGGGTGATTGCCATTAGGATAATAAGAACACAGTTTGTCAGTCGCTCTGAGTGGATGTTAAGTTGTCCAGAAGGGTAGTTTATAAATAAAATTTTATTATTACTGCAACCAAAATGCACCCCCCTCCAGGAGCAGCACTTGGACTTCACAGATGAAAGTCACTGATGTATCTTGAGACTTTATGTTGAATTAGTTTGTCCATTATAGAAATAAACCACCAATTTCTACCCAAAACAGATACTAGAAAGTTATATGAAATTCTGAAAATTCAGAAATGTTTCTGCAATGATACAGACTTGCAAACATCTATTTTTTTTTCATCTCAAAGCACTATCAGTTAAAAAATAGTTTCGATTCAGCAGCCAAAATTATAGGCATAACTGCTCTAAGTTTTTGGATTGAGGATTATTAAACTCTCAACCCATTGTGTGTGGGGTGTGTGTGAATAAATATATCTTTTTAGATTGCGGACGGCATACATAGTTTTTGAGCTTCACCTCAGCACTGAGATTGCAATATCCTTAAATATGCACAGCCAGGGCTTTTTTTCAGCTGGAACGCAGTGGAATGGAGTTCCAGCACCTCTTGAAAATGGTCACATGGCTGGTGGCCCCGCCCCCTGATCTCCAGACAGAGGGGAGTTTAGATTGCCCTCCGCGCCACTGGAGCGGTGCGGAGGGCAATCTAAACTCCCCCGTCTGGAGATCAGGGGACAGGGCCACCAGCCATGTGACAATTTTCTCCGAAGGCAATCCACTGAGTTCCACTACCTCTTTTCCCAGAAAAAAGTCCTGTGCACAGCATAATAAAAAGGAAATGACAAAATTGTACTAGCTGTATTTCTAAAACCCAGAATGAGGGAGAGAAAAGGTATAAATCTCATATTAACTGTTTTATCTCAGTTTTTTTTTCATTTATGCCATTTGTACGTATCTGGTGCAAAGATAGCATTAAAATTTTAATGAAAAAAGACCAGAAACACTGTGAAACAGAAACAGTTTGATTTATACATGGAAATATGAAAACAAACAGGGATTTTTAAAAAATCAAAACAGTTTGGCTGTCAAAATCTGTCATATCACTAAGAGCCTAATTTTTTTTTTCAAATGTTGTGGGTTGATTGGTGTGTGAGTTTAGAATTATGGGGATATATTTCTAAATATTTTTAAGAGCTTTAGAACTGTTTAGCATTCTTGTTTTGCTGGGAAGAAGAATATCTGGTATCATGTAAGTCCAAACATATAACTAGAGTGTTAATCAGCATACATATATAACATTGCCACTGAAGAAATGGGCATAGTTGCTCAAACAATTTTGAAGAATCTTACATATGGATATAAACTAGGCCAGTACTACCCCCTGATGTCCACTTTGTATGTTCAATATTTTAATTCACCTAGTTTAGTTTTTTTAATCAGAAAATGTGGCCTTATATGAATCGCCTTTCTGTGTTTTCCTGTAAGAGATGACCATTTCCCTGCTTTGTACTTGCTTCATTTTGCTGTCAGAAAACCTAGGAGTAAACAATAAATAAATAAAGGAAATAAATTAAGGCCTACTAGGCAAATCATTCCAGAGTTCAGCGAGAAAAAAGATAAAACAGGCTCCGTGTAAGGTTATTCCTCATCAGCACACATCACATGCTTAGATACATTCCCTACTCGTGTCTTCAATAAAGCTAGCAGGTGCTACCCAATTGTCTGCTAGTTGTTGTTAACATGTGTTTTGTCATTTGAAAGGGGCTTATCTGATACACATGTGAACAATATGCTTAGAATGAAGGCTAACTCTATATTCTTTTATAAGTAACTTCATTAGTCATTGAATATGTGACCGTATCAATTCTATCCTTGAAGAAGAGACTTGCTTGAAATATGTAAGCTATTTGTTTCCCATGCAATCAACCAATTATTGTATCCATAATTTAGAAGCAACAGCGCATAACTTGAGGTCTGTGTTTGACTTGGGGGATCTCATATTGTATGACTTTTACTACAAAGGCTACCCTGACCTACGCAGCATGTCTGCTGCAACTTGATGGCAAAAATAAAAACAACCCTCCTTTAAAGACTACCTACTGGTATGGTAAAGCATGAGAATTTGTTATGGAAATCCTAGGGATTTTTTTGTGTTTTTAGTGGTTTCTGAGTTATTTGTCACTGATGAATGAATGCATCAATAGCTTCTATGTGGGAAGTAATAAGCTACTAATACAAACTTATCTGCCGGCTTTATAATATGTTGTAAAGCAGAGATTTATTTATTTGATATATTTCTAGACCGTCTTTCTTAAAAAGCTCAAAACACTTTCCAAACATAAAACTTCACATGCAATAAATAATGGAAAGATCACGCCAATAATAAGAGTGCCAGTATAAAAACAACACTCAGCCAAAAGCTGTTCTTTTTTAAAAAAAATCTTGCATTTTGTAAAAAAAGGAAACCCTAAGGCAGATATGCTTTTTTAGCTCCTCTGGACAGACTTTAAGGTTTCAGCTGGTATTTTTAGCCTATATGAAACTTGTGATAATTTATATCGGATAACCAGCTGAAGAGGAAGAGAAAGCCATCTGGGAATTTCACTCCACAAATATTTTATGTAATAGATTTATCTAAATCAGATGGAATTAAATAATACATTCTAAGCTGAAAATCTTATAATGCTTTCAAAAGACTGGATTTATGAATGGGAATAAACTGAGGTGTTTTGTATCATGGGTAGATATAAGAAAGACCTTTCAGTTTTCTGCTCCAACTTTAATCATTGTGTGATGAAGATCTTGTTCTTCTAAAATGGAGCAAAATAGTCATTTAACTATAGGAAACTAAATTTACTCTTGTGGGTTGATCAACAGCTTCAGGAGAGTTATATAAAGGATTTTGCTTGATCCAGTTTTTCATCATGCCAAACAGTTCCAAAAATGGTTTCTGAAAAGGATAAGACCTGTGACTACCAGAAAAAAATCCCTCTGCAACCTAAAACCACAGTCTTAATCCAAATTGTCTAATGAGAAGGCTTTCTAAGGTTAAAGAATGTGCTGAAAGGTCAAGTCATGGACTCCAGTCCCAATGGAATTTGCAGTTTGGCCTTTAGTGTATGTGTGTAATTCTCAACTGCTGCTATTTTCTCAGCGGGAACAGCTCACAAAGGAAACTTTTTCTTCCATGAAGTACCACAGATATCTTCTTCCATGTTTGTGTTTTTAATTTTAAAAACAGCACATATTCTCCTGAAAGGAAACTTGAAATGGAACTCTGCTGCAGTAAAAAAGTAGTGGTTGGAAAACACCAGCCAATTTCTTGAGCATGATAAGTAACAGTTTTATTGATGTATAAGGGAAAGCATCCCAATTATACAGGCAGTATTAGATTGTTTATACTTGCTGTTTATGTAACTGTTCACAGATTCAATTAACTTGTTGTTCTTGGGTTGTTCTATTTACTATATTTAAAGAATACAAAAAAGAAACCATAATATATTTGAAATCATCTCATTCAATTATTCCAGAAAGAGTACCTATGTTAATATTGTCGAAGGCTTTCACGGCCAGAGAACGATGGTTGTTGTGGGTTTTCCGGGCTGTATTGCCGTGGTCT
This sequence comes from Eublepharis macularius, assembly GCF_028583425.1. Classification (NCBI taxonomy): domain Eukaryota; kingdom Metazoa; phylum Chordata; class Lepidosauria; order Squamata; family Eublepharidae; genus Eublepharis; species Eublepharis macularius. Next base: position 38,384,728 of record NC_072795.1, on the reverse strand, counting down.
TGGCATTGTACTTCCTGATGTTCCTGATAAACTAACATATGTAAAATTACCCCCCCCCATTTGTTCAATCTGCTTGAAACATAGAAGTTCCTTAGAGGGAAGACTGTGCGCTGTATGATTTTGATGCTGTTTACTGTAAAGACGGCTGCCCCAGATCCTCCAGGCAGTCCCCCTCCCCCTCCCCACTGAAAAGAATGGCCATGAAAATCACGAGAATGGAAAAAAACCTGATGAATTTCGACCCTGACCTGTTAACACTTCAACAAAAGGCTACCCAATCACGTTAAACATTTCACTCAGCAGCCCAGATATGAAACTATATTGAAATTTTTCTAGATGCATGTTCACCTACTATAGTGAACAATTAAAACACTCAGTATATATTGCAATACTTGAGTTATTTATTGAGAATATCCTGGTATAAATGTCATGAAGGCTGCAGCCACTGGTTGTTTTAGAATTAAGCAAGTGATAAAACTAAAATTTCTCATGCAAGCTGAATTCATAGTAGCTTTTGTGTAATGTCCACAAAGGTAGCAGGATTTCTTTGAAGTATACATAACGCAAACAGGAGGGAGCAGTTAACGTCCTTATCCACTGTGCGTCCTGTGTCCTGCTCCGGCGTGCAGCCTAACTCCTCCTATTTGCTGCATTTTTATTTCCTGCACGTTCAAAAAACATGAAATCCTGTAAAAACGAAAAAAGAAAATAGTTAAAATACTTGATTCAAAATTCAGTAAGTCTGTATCATTTTATAGTAGAAATGTAGTGATATTGCATATAAAATTTTTAAATAGATAACAAGTCATTCCCTTCCCCAACCCCCACCCTCTCGACCTGGACATACAGAATGTAATGCGTGGAGTACTTATAAAAGTCAAGGAAATACATCACCGTATATTCTGAAGTAGCTAAACTGATAATGTGCCTTTCAAAAAAATCAAAAAGTGTCAGTTTCCTACATAGTTCCTTACATTTACGCTGCAATAGACTCAATTTTCTTAACTCAGTTGAAGAACTCATTCATACTCTCCTGGATTTTTCTAGCTAAACATCTTCCAGCAATAAAAGCTAGATGATCTGATCTTATGGTACGGTTTAAGCCACTTCAGCTTAAGCAGTGACTAATGTTGCTATGGCTAAACTACAACTGTGATCCTCTAAAGTGAGGCTGGGTCAAATGCTATAGTCCTCAAAATGCCTCCTACATACCCTCAGTTATGAATGGATCTTTGTTTAATATCATATTGCACTCTTTGGTATAAAGTTGATATGCTGCCAATATGAATTTAATTTGATAAAATCCATAGCTGACTTCAAGACCGTGACAAACAGTTGCTTGATAGGAACATGTGTATGTGCGTAAAGTGCCATTGAGTTGCAGCCAAATTATGGGGATCCCATAGGGTTTTCAGCACAGGAGATGAACAGAGGTAGTTTGCCATTGCTTGCCTCTGTGTAACTACCCTGGACTTCCAAGGTGGTCTTCCATCCAAGTACTAACCAAAGATGACCCTGCTTAGCTTCTAAGGTCAGGGCTGACAGGAATCTAGGAATCCTAAATTTCGTTATTTGAGTGTCTGTATCTCCATGCTTTAGCAAGGCTGTTCCAGGTTAATCCATTCATATTCTTTATGACTTACGAATAATAAAAAAACTCAGTTGCTACATATTTTACGACCCATATTTTATGAGCAAACCATAGTACAGTCTGAAAGACTGACATGTTTTTATGGGTTATATAGGTCTGCAAGAAATGGCCAATTCTTTGTTTCATTTCCTGTGTTCCAAATGAAGCTATTTACATCAAGCCAAGTAAATCTTATATACAGAGTTTCTGCCTACAACAGTGGACTCCTAAACAGAGTTATACTCTTTAAAGTCCAGTGAGGTCAATGAGCTTAGAAGGGTGTAATTCTGTTTCAGACAGTGCTATAAGTGTCTGCGTTGATCTCTAACAAGGGACCCCTGTGATGTTTGTTCCAGTTCTGCACCATAGACTATAAAAGTATCCTTTATGTTCTCTTCCAGACACTGGTGAAAAATGAACAATTTGACTCTTCATAGGCCCTCAGCAGGCTACCAAAGGAGCTGTTTTGTATGAAGATCTTTACACTAGTCCCCTCAATCCTCTGCTTCTGCACAGTGAATCATTACATCATGTTGTTAGATTAAGAGACTGCAAATTCTGGGCATTGGACTTACAAACAGGAAACAGGCCCCAATTATCATTGCTTTCATTTTAATATCAAGATCCACTGGGAACTGGATTACAAAGTTGCTAGCGTCCGTAGAAGCCTCCCTCACATAGCCAGACCACTGTCTCGAAATCTGTCCAACTGCAGACTTCCCATCTAGTGCCTTCACCTGATGTTTAAATACATACAAGAAAAGAAGTCTGAGTGCAAACATATGTTTATTGATTCAAATGTATTCTGTTACACTGACATCTACATACTTGACAGAAATAGCATCATAGCAAGGATCAGCATAATACAGAGCTCAGAAAATGGAAGTGGCACACACCAGGAAAATGGTGGTTTGTGGTTTGTTGTGTTTCATGAACCATAAACCACGAACCACCACAAACTTGACTGGTTCATGAACCTGTTCGTTTGGTTCCTGTGGTTCACTTCTGGAGGCCGTAGAATGGTCCACTTGAAAGTCAGTGATGTTGAATTCACAGAGTGTCTTCAGCAGGCTCTCCTACAGCCACCCTCCAAGTCTGGAGAAGATTGGATTTTGGATGTCTGAGTTATAGACACCCAAAGTGGGTGCCCCCAGGAAAGTTCCATTAGATATAATAGTAGCCACGAATGCCAATTGTCTTGCATTGACTCCATTAAATACATGGCAGCACCAAAATGTTGCAATGAAAAAGTGGGATGGAGTTAGAGAATCTTCCTCTGAGAACAGAATGATGGCCCCCAGAGTGCAATGACGGTTCCTGGGAGCAGAAAAACTGTTCTGGAACAGGGACAGAAGTACTTTTTGAGGGGCCAGTCAAGGAGATGTTCTTGGGGAGACAGGAAGATTCTTTTAAAGGAAAGGACAGAGACATTCTATGAGAGGAGGTTAATCTTGGGGGGAAGGAGTAGATGTTCTTTGGGGAGACAGGAATATTCTTGTACAGGAAAGGACAGAGGAGATCCATGAGGGAAGCTCAATCCTGGGGGGAAGAAGACCTTGGGTGAGCAGAAACCTTATTGGGGGGGGGGAAAGATGTAGTCTTTGAGGAGAAATGCTCTTTGAAAGAACGGAAAGAAAAGACAAAACATTTCTTTGAGAGGAAAGAATGTTCTTGGAGGGGATGGAAAAATAGAGTCCTGGGTAAGAGCTGCAGCGACCAGAGTTCATCTCCCCAACAGGGTGACCAAGTGGGAAGCCTTCCACCAGCAGAATCTATCTCCGCAACAGGGTGGGCGATTCTTGAGGGGACTCATGAAGAGGAGGTTAAATAGGGGATGGGGTGTGGGGGTAATGTGGGTGGCTGCATCAGCATGCGGTTGGGATATTGAGACCCTGGATGGTCTAGTGGCAAGGAATTCCCAAAGCAGGGGATCAGATTCTCTGGAATGAACCCAGCTATGGACAGCCGAGACCCTCTGCTGGGATGCAGCCAAGGGGCAGCAGGCACTGGTGGACTAGGGGACGGGAGGACCCACGAGGAAGGAGGTTAAAATTCCCCTTGGAGGGGTGCATTTGCACTTGCAAAGGACAGAAAGTGGTCCAGAGCCCTGATCCACCCAGACACCTTTCCATTTGGGAAAGGTGCTCTAAATAATAATGATACTGTTAATAAGTATAATATATAAAAGTATTCTGTGAGTCCTCACAGGAACCCATTAGGCTTCACCCCTGAGGATGGCACTGGGAGAGGTGCTCAGAGTAATAATAAAAGACTCCTCAGATGAGTACCCCACTAGGCTTAATCCCTGAGTGTGGCTGTAGAACAGAAGCAGGTGCTTCAGAGCCCTGAAGCACCAAAATATCAAGCACCAGCTTCAAATACCTCCCTCTGTGACTGAAAATCCAACAGCAGTTCCTCCCTGACTGCCTGTCCGAAACTGAAACCACTCGCCTGAGAGCTGGGGGTTATTTACTCCTTCTGCTACCATAGAGCAGAATGGGAGCTCTCTGTTTAGCAGCCAGAGCTGTCTATCAAGCTTTGGAGGGCTGACATTGGTGTTCTCAGGGCTGCAGAAGGTCTGCAGAAGTCCATTCCCCCATTGTCTAGGGAACAGATTGATTGGTGTCAGGCTGTCTGCAGTGACGAACTGAAATACAAACCAAATGAACCGCCCTTAAAATCATAGTGGTTTGTTGCGGGTTGTCAAAAATGAGCTCCAACGAATCGCTGGTTCGCGAACCATGAACCATGAACCGGCATGGTTCGTCATGAACTCTGGTTTGTATTTCACTCTTTTTGTTTGAAGGGTTTCCTCCTTTTGGGGTGGGGGGAGGAGATAACTACAACGGCAAATGCAGTAATGTGAATGGCTTTGGATAATTTTGCATTTTCAGAAGGTCATTCATGATTCTCAAGCAAGAATAACAAAGAAACTTTGGTGACACCTCAGAAAACCAACAAATATCTTGTAGAAGCTTTTGTAAGCTAAAAGCCTACTTCATCAAATGCATGAAAAAGGCAATGAGAATACTATTTGTTAATCTAAACCCACACAGAATACACCAATGTGGAACAGGAGGACTTGTTTGCAAGTTAAAATAACACACACACAAGAGAAGATACCAAATAACAACAAGATTTGATCATAAGAGACTGATAAACACTTATTATGTTACTAGTGAAGCCATACAAACCAAGTCCCATCTGAGAATGGATGGTAAGCCTGAATCCTCTGACAAGAATTAATATTCACCCCTCGCCCTGTCCCCAGAGAAAGCACTTTTTAAAAAGACAGACTGGGAGTCTCTTTGTCGGTCTGCGTTAACTACTAAACCACAGGTACTAAGATGACGACTCTCTTCAATAGCCAGTTTATTTATTACAGATGCTTAGTGAAAACCTTGTATCCCAACCAAAAATCATTCGTTACTTTTTAAGATTTGTATGAAAAATCAATCTAATCACTCTTTAAATTATTAAATATAAATGAATCACAATGATACAAAAACAACTAGCATATTTCAATGAAACCAGAAACAGAAAAGCATATTTCATCTCTTATCCTATCTTAAATTTAACAGATAAAATACAATTTCTAAGATTCTCACCAAAGCACTTTCAGAAAGATAAGACAGCCTCATGCAACCCAAATCTGAGAGATTTAGGGGTTTTAGGGTGTGACTACTTTATAGTCATAATATATACTAACTGCCCCGTGGCATAGAGTGGTAAGCTGCAGTACTGCAGCCCAAGCTCTGCTCATGACTTGAGTTTGATCCTGGTGGAAGCTGGGTTCAAGTAGCCAGCTCAAGGTTGATTCAGCCTTCCATCCTTCTGAGGTCAGTAAAATGAGTACCCAGTTCTCTGGGGGTAAAGTGTAGATGACTGGGGAAGGCAATGGCAAACTACCCTGTGACAAAAAGTCTGCCAAGAAAATGTAGTGATGTTTTCCCAAGCCACAAGAACTCCTGTTACCACATCCCCATCCAATCAGAAAGCTTGTCTATGAGCTCACCTGCTACTCTCAGTGCCTACCCAAGCACGGGTCTCTTATACTTTAGCCCCTATATCTGAAGCTGTGATCACCTCCAATTTATGGTCACTATCAAAATTTGCTCTATTGTGTAACCTGAGTTTTAGCTCATTTGCAGTAATCAGTCCTGTCTTGTGTGGTAGCTTCCATATGCAGCTGCCTGATTCCCTGCCCCCACCCCTTTCCATTTTTACCTGAACTTGCTTACTGGGTTCCCTGTTCTGGGCCCTAGCAAACTTTCCAACCCATCCCAGTTTGTGTAGTTCTTAGATGCCGTCTGGATCACTGGCTCCTAAGAACACAGTGGAAGCTCTCGAAATGAACCCCCAGACAGGATGGGTCATACAATCTCTCTGTTTTCTTCCTTCTTTCCCTTTGTAGTGCCTTTCTCCTCTGCTGAGAACCACTTTGAACTCTTTAAACAGATGTTTCAAATTGTTTGTATTTAAATTTTGTATTTAAATTTTGTGTATTTAGTATTTTGTACTATTTAGGGGTTTGATATTATTCTTTATTCCACTGAAGTAAGCTATCACTATTTTTCTAATATATCCAGATCACAGCTCTTCTTCCAAACCTGAAGCCTGCCATTTGTGGTCTAAACTGAGTATGTTTCATTATTTAGGTGTTAAAATCTGAGCCGGCAGTATTTCCTAGGATAAGCACAAGAGATGGCAATGATATGTTTCTTTCATATGCTTAACTACTTTGTGTGAAACCTGGATCCTGTATGGGAGTCTAGGCCCATTCACACAGAATATCTAACATTTGTTTGTAGAGGCCACCCACGGTAACAACATTCAGAGAAAATGACTAGCTGAGAAACAACAACAGAAGAATGTACTTACCTCAAAATGAATATCCTCACAACAGCGGCATGGCACACAAGGTGCAACAATTTTAAGCATATCCTCGCGGGCCTCATTCTGGATAATAAATTTAGGCAGACAAGGGTGCCACTTCTGTTTCACATAGCCAATGACTGTGCCTGGTGGGGCCTGAACCTCAAGCTTCAAGAAAAAAATAAAGCACAATTAAGATGAAGCGTATTCTTACAATTTTTATAGTGCAAGCAGACTGGAAAAAGGACTTAAAGGGCTCATAAGAAAAGTGTTCTGCATTAACATAAATGGAAGAGATAAGGCTAAGAAGGCAAACTGCTAGCAGCCAGTGCTAAAAATATCATGATTTATGTTAATGAAGCCTTTGAGAAGTGGATTATGAGGAACAATTTGAAAATGACATCATGAATAAGCAACACAGAAGATAGTCATGCACCTGTGACCTTAATAGTCAAACACTTTTTGTACAAATGGAAGTTTTCTTATGAATGTTCTTCATGTCACCTCAGTTCCTAGAACATTTCGATGTTCTGAACATCCATGAACTTGTGGGGATCTTGTGCCTGTATGACTGCCATTACTAGAAGGCACTTCAAAACCAACAAAAATATGCTATACATTTTTTCTTGAGTGTAAGTCACACTGACCTTGATAAAACTTATTTACAATAATCATACCTATTGAAAGCCTTGACTTCTTGACAAAGGGCCTGCTGTATCCCCCATCCCTCGGCTCAGTAGACAGATTATGAATAAAAGACTGAAAAACTGCCATCTTGCATATATTTAGTTTCATTTAAACTAAATAGTTTCTGACAGAGGGACAAACTTCCTGTCGTCCCTCATGGAACAATTGTGGGGAAAGCATGGCATCAAACACCTCTCTTCTACAAATGGCATGACTGAGATTCAGTGCTGCCTTGGTACAGATGCTCAGAACTTATGTAGATACACACTCTAATAATTGGGATGATGTATTATCAGCAATTATTGCTGTTATGGATAGTCACTGTGTTTATCTTGTACTATCTTGATACCCGTGCTTCACTACAGTATTTAACTACTTTAAATCCAGTTATAATACTTATGAGTATGTAGCATTTTTGGGTTTGTGTTGTTTTTTTGAGTTGGCAACCCTAGTGAACTTTTAGGGGAAGACTGGGAGGTGCATTTTACCTCAGGACCCATTCAATGTCTCCCAATAGCAAACGCATACTGTTTAGAATGTGTGTGTGTGGGGGGGTGAGGACCAATCAGGACGCATATGCAAATGTCCTTGAAAGGCTGGCCCAATTGGAAGAGTGGCCGAGCTGGCAGTGGGCGGGGACACAAGCAGGCAGCAGCCTGCCAGCCACACAGGGAAGCTGTATCCCTTTGGGAAAACACATTTTACTCCTTTTTACCTCCTTAGGGGGCAAATTTCTTAAAATCCCTTCTTAGTGGGTGTTTACATCATGAAAGGAACGTTCTCCCCAAATTTTACATTTCTGGGTCCAGGGGTTTGGGCTGGGCATTGATGAGTCAGTCAGGAGATTTGTGTTTATATATATATAGACTAGCTTGATGCCCGTGCTTCGCTATGGTATTTAACTACTTTAAATCCCGTTATAATATTTATGGGTATGTAATGTTTTTTTGTTTGTGGGTTTTTTTAAAGTTGGTTTTGTAGTATAATAGCATAATACCCGCGCTTTACAGGAGTGTTTGAATAAAATGGAGCATGTTGATGCCAAAAATTGATGAAGTGAATTTTGAAATGTAACACTTATTGAAGAGAATTTTAAAGGAAAAGAGTGTAGTGCAATAAATACAGTGAAAAATACGCACCAACTTTTTTTCTACTGAAGGACCTCTTTATACTGAAGGACCTCTTTTTCTATTGAAGGACCTCATTGGTGGTTTCCCCCCATTTTGGAGCCCCCACTGTGAGGAGAAGCTTGTGGGCTTGGAAGCCAGGAGGGTTGAGCATGTTGAGGAACTCCACAGGGTAATGGACTGCATCATCCATTTGCACAACTGAGTCCACAGATCTGTACTCCATTTCTGCCCCTTCAAAGGAGTGGTGTTTAATTAACGATGGCAGCCTTGTCTTTCTTGGGGGTCAGAGTGGCACGCTTGCACAGCCTGTCCATGGACTTCTTCATGATAGTGATGATATCAGGGTATATCGTGGCTGTTAGGTCTGCTAGGGTCGTCACTACTGTGCCCAGGCCTGCAGGGATGGTCACCTGCCATACTGGCTTTTATATAAAATCCTTTTTCAGGAGTCTTGTACTGTTTTTCTTTAACCATCTCCAAAGCAGCCATTTTCTCCAGGGGAACTGATCTTTATCACCTGGAGATCAGTTGTATCTCTGGGAGATCTCCAGCCACCACCTGGAGGCTGAGCCAACAGGGGAGGCTGCCCTAAGAGATATATCTAAATAGCTGGAAGGGTGATCTCCTAGGAGTATGTACACTAAACTTCAAGATCCAATCTAAATCCTCAAATGAAATACTCAATACAAGACAATGCAAAATAATCAATGCAATTTAGTAATGAGAAAATCAATGCAAATTTGTTTTAAGTCCATAAAGAATCGGCTTAGAATACAAACAATCAGATTGTTTGTATTCTAAGCATTGGTATATGATTACGTATCTGTACTTTTAAAAATGATCGGCTTTAATCATGTACTTGTACCTTTAAATTGATTGTTCTTTTCAATTAGGTATAAATTATGTTGTGTGACACACCCTTCCCACCCTGACACACACGGATATGACTTGTTGGAAAATGAATTGTTCATTTGATTTTGTAATGTAAGTAATAATGGAATTGTTGGGGCTCCCTAAATGTGCATAGCGGGGATAACCTCGTTTGATATTAATTTTTAGATATGGTGGCCTGAAGAAGGACCCTCAGGTCTGAAACGAGAAAAAGGAATTTTTTGGCCGGCTGATGCTCGTTGCCTTCCTCTCGCAGCAGCTCAAGCTAATCCTTGCAGCAGTTTTATGGGTGTTTGCCCCTGGATGCACAGTGTACTCCATCTTATTGCACGTACTTGGGAAGTCTATTGATCAGAATTGGACGAACTATCTTCTCAGCAATACTGCCTTGGTTTCCTTTGGACTCTGTTGATATATATGTATACTGTTTTGATTTTGTGTGTCCTCAGGATGTTGTATTAAAAATTTTTTTTTGTATAGTAACGTATAACTTTGATGAAATATTGTATTTACACTTTTCACCACTGTTCTTGGTTGAAATTTTTTCCGTCTGGGGCGTGCTTTTTCCGGTTTGTTGTTGTACTTGTTTGAAGCTTGTTACCCCCTTCTGTGTTGGTGTAGTGCTTGATACTGCAAGCAGAGCCTCCCATCAGAAAAGATATGCAAAGCTTATAAATGACTGTTGGCCTCTACATAATGCAAATGACATGCAGATGTTTCCTTCCTACCCCCAGCATCCAGCTGTGAGGCTGAAAAGGCAAGAAGGAGGGCCGGGGGATTCTTGTGGATAAAAAGACTGCAAGATGAGTGGATCTAGAAAGATGATGTAAATGGGTGAAATGATGTTCCATCCTGTCTCTCTTATGCCAGCAAAGCTCTTGCACCAAAAGAAGTCTTCTTGCACAGATGGACGGGATGCAACACAGAATATTGAGTAATTCGTACCAACCAGGAGAATTCTCACAGGAAAAAAATACTCAAGTAATAGAAACAATATGAATCAAAATGTAAAGGAACCTTGACTAGCAAACAAAACTTCTATGAAATGTCATAAGAAAATATCTCAAAAGTCCTGAGCATTAGAAAAACATGTAAGGAGGAAATAAAAAAACATCAGCGCAAGGATAGAAAAACAGTTTACCTCTTGCAAGCAACAAATGCAAGGACAGCAACAACAGGTACACTGAAAATTTCTTGTCACTTCTACGACTGCTTGGCCCGCACTGTCAAAGAGCTTGATGGTGAATGGCCGTGATGGGCCATAACAGTTTACAGTAAAGTCATCATTTTCTTCAGCTGCAAAATACACCCATTGCCCCAAAGTGTTCTTGATGTCATATCTGTTGCAAGTTTCAAAGCCTGTTATCACTGCAAAGGAAGCAATATACATATCCCCATTTGATGGAGCCAAAGGCTTGTTACAAAGAGCAACACAATACATGAAAATATTACAAGAAAATCTAGACCTTTACCTGTCCAACTTTTAAACTGATTAGACAATTAAAATGTATAGCTAAGGTTTAAAACCCAATCTGCCTTTTAAAGCTCCCAATTAGCTGATTAGGAATCATAACCAGATGTGACTATTCCTTTGTCTCAATAGAAATAGGAAGGCATAGCAAAAAAAAAAAAAAAGGACGGGAGCAAATGAGACAAATACCACTACAAGCAAAAAAATCCAGCTGACAAGCAGCACAGAAACCCACAAAGCTAGAAATTGCCCTCAGCATTTTGAACAGAAAGAAAAATGCAATTTAGCAAGACACAACACATTATTGGAGGGATAAACCAAGCAGCTTATTTTTTACAGCTCCATATTAAAAGCCTTTAGAGGGGATACAGTATCTCAATGACTGGGGACCTCTTTATGAAGAGGTAAGTTTACAAGTTGAGACCTTGCTGAACATCATTTTACAAACGTGCATTCTTTATTTAAAGAACTGACTGGAATATTTATATGTTCTTCCTTGATACTTCCAATACTTCCTGGAATGAGAAGAATCCCCTTTTTGAGGGATTCTCTTTTGTAGCCGGAGTCCATTTGGATATTGCTTCCTAATAACCCTCAAGATGCATGCAAGCCAACCAGGGTGTTTCGAAGTCACCATTAGAGCTAGGAAACTTCTCCCTCAAAGCATAACAGACAGAGCTAGATTTGAGGACTGGAGCTACTCTTGCTGGGTTTCCTGTCCTCACAGTTTACACATGCAGCAGAACAGAGGGCACCAATTCAGGCTGCAGGAGGGGGCATTTCATAAAGTTCGAAAGGGGCAGGGAGAGTAGAAAGAAGTAAATGTTCCTGCGAACTTATCACCAAATAGCATTGTTTGGGCGCCAGGGCAGCTCAGGAACAACAATTTAGTCTTGAACTGGATTCAATTTAATATGTAATTTATTTATAAAATTAATTACTGCAATTTATGGTGTTGTCCACAGGTTCATGTGGATTTTAAAAAGGAATAGCTAAATTTGTGGAGGAAAAAGCTATAAACAGATATTAGCCATTATAGTTAAATCACACTTGTGCATACAGAAGAAGTGATTTTCACAATGGCGAAAGCTGGAGACAACAGCAGGAAAAAGCTCTCATGTTTGTACCTTTCTTAGAAGTCCTCAAAGCCTTTTTATTGGCCACAACTGGAAACAGAAGGCTTGTCCCACAAGAAGGCCAGAGTGGTGGTCAATAGGGGCGGGGGGGGGGATCCTCAAGTCCCTGGATAACAGGAGCCACCAACAGTACCTCTGAACTAACCCTCAGCTGAGACTGTAAGGAAGCAAGTCTCCAGCCCTACCAGGTATTAAACAAGGTCAGTCTTGCATTCCACAAAACAATTACTTGGTGGTAATAGGCTGAATAGCTGAATAGGCCTGGACTGAAGCCCCAACCCCTCACAAAACACCACAGTAGTATAATTAATAAGCTTTATTAGAAGAGTATGGGAAATTACAAACCTAGAAGTTGGGCAAAACAGGAAACAAAATAACACAACGGTATAAATATTCTAAAATACAATACACACTTTGGTCCTCTGACACAGATGTTACCTTGTCAGACTAGAAGCACAAAGGTCCAAGTTGAACTCCCAAGTCCAAAATCCCAGCACAAGAGTCCTGGATTGACACCTAGCCTAGCAGTCAGATTCAAAAGCACAGAATGGCATGCAAGCAATCTGAACAAAAGCACGACCTGCACTAGAAGAAAGACCCTTGATGTATCCAGGCTGCTTCAGCATGGCCTGATCCTGACTAACCAATAAAGGCATTGTTAGGTCTTGTGACCATGCTCCCCTGCAGCTGAGACATACTCACAATTACAGCAACTAGCTCTCGCTCAGGGTTCCTTGCACTAATAAGCTGGAATGAAAGTGCAAGCCCTCCCTCCCAGCTTGGCTTTGAAGCTCTGATCTCAGCTGCACCTGCGTGCTTCAGGTCCATCTCTTACCTATCTCTCTGGGAACTGCCCAGTGACTGTACTTTCCAGAGACAGCCTAACCAGGCCCAGAAACCTGCACTAGAGATCTCAAAAGCCAAGAATAGACCAGTTTCTTGACAATTTGTCTGAACTGGCATGAAAATTCTCATGTTCTTATGCTTTTCTGTGAGAACATTCAGCATGGGCATTGACAATCTCATTGTCAAAAAGCACTTGTCTTGCTGAAATTAAAACTCTCACCTTCCTTGCTTGCTTCAGCTATGTGAAGTCTGGATTATTAAATCTTATCCCTTTTCTTACATATGCTCTCGGCATTATACCCACTGGCCTCCTCACTTGACACACTTTTATTGGAGGAATGGGATGCATTAGTGTGAAACATCTACCTTTAGCACAAAGATAATGTAGGGAAATCAGCATGACTGAGAGCTGTGTGCCATGGGAAGAAGATGGAAGTTACAACTTTTCAAAATGCAAAACCAAAGTAGTCATCACTGCACACATAAACCATTGTTCATATAGCCTTTGATAATGCCTTTCCCTCTACTGACAGCAAAAGCTCCAGGTCTGGATAGATTTACAGCTGCTTATTACACATTTTTTGAGGCTATATTGGCTATACCTCTGCAAAAAGTCATGAATGAGATACAAAGAAAATGTTACCACCGACGTGACAAGAAGCAAATATAACCTTGATATATAAAGAAGGAAATGATCCATTAATACTGCAATCATACAGGCCTATCTCTTTATTGAACGTGGACTATAAAATATTTACAACAATAATGGCTCAAAGATTGAGAAGATGCATTTCATAGGTAATACATGAAGACCAAACAGACTTTATCCCAAAGAGGTATATGAAAGATAATTATCAGATACCTTCTTAGTGCAATTGAACATTCAAGATGAAAAGGTGAAAAAACTGCATTTATGTTTATTGATGCTGAAAAAGCATTTGACAATGTTTCTTGGAAATTTCTTATGATAGCAGTGCAAAGAATGAATTGTGGGAATGAGTTTCTGAATTGGATTCAAAGTATTTATACCAAATAGCAAGTTGCAATTTTAGTCAATGGTTCGCTTATAAAGAAGACTGAAATAACAAAAGGAACACATCAAGGATGTCCAATCTCACCACTATAGTTTATCATTGCACTTGAAGTTTTGGCAGAGAGAATCAGACAAGATAGCAGAATTGCTGGAATAAAGGAGGGGAAAGAGATGTATAAGATGAAAAGCTACACAGATGATGTGGTTATAACAATGACAAATCCACATACCTCTCTGATTTATGTAATGGAACAAATATTAAGATTTGAGTAGCATTCTGGGTATAAGCTGAATAAGATGAAAAAGATAATGTTACTCTCAACAACGAAAGAGGAATGTGAAAAGGTCAGAAGCATAACCGACTTACCATTGCTACAAAGCTAATAAACTATTTAGGGATAAATGTATCATCACGAAATGAGAACCTTACGAAGATAATTATCAAAAAGTTTGGACAGGAATTATTGAAGATTTGCAGAGATGGCAAAATTTAAACATTTCAGGGTTAGGAAGAATTGCTGCTGTTAAAATGAATCTATTACCTAAATTGAATTTCCTATTTCAAATGATCCCAATTTACATTGAACAAAAGACTTTCAATAGATGGCAAAAAGCAGTAAATGACTTTATATGGAAAGGAAAGAAACCAAGGATAAGACACAAAGTATTGCAAGATGACAAAAACCGAGGTGGATTGGCTGTACCAAATATTAAATTGTATCATCATCCAGCGGTGTTAGTTTGGGTAATAGATTGGATTATGAATCCAAACTAGAGATGGGCACGATCCGCATTATGATTGAAAAAAACCTATGATGATGGCAATTGCGCGATCGGGACCCGGCGGATCGTGCTCAGCCATGGCCAACGATGCAACGATCGGGGGGGGGGGGCTTGATTGGGGTGATCGTACTCGGATCGGGAAGCCAGACACCCAGGCACCAGCAATCTATTCCCCTGGCAACGGAGCCAGGGGAAAGCCTGAGCTGTTTTTGCCCTCCTGTCGCCCTGGAAACCCGAATGGAAGCCCAGCTTTCCTTCATCAGCAGGGCTTCCTTCCAACCACAGAGCAGCAAAGCAGTCACCAGTTGGGAGAAGCCAGGGGAGGGAGGGGGAAGGGGATGTTCTGTAGCCATGGGCACTCCAATCTCATCCCTGCAAACCCTGATAGGCAGCTCTGACGGCCAAACACAGGCCAGACCCCCCCACCCCCTGACGGTAGGCGGCTTGTCACCATCTCCCCGTGCCCGCCAGCCGCCGCCAACACCCACCTTCCCACATAGCTGGGAATAGCAGCATGCCCTGCTTTGGCCTCCACGATCCATGGCTCGGGAACGGGAGATGACCGGTGTGGATTGTTTATTGGGGATCGTTGCCGGTGCCGATCCACAATCGGCTGGATCATTAATTTATTTTGGATCGTGCCCATCTCTAATCCAAACAGCAGACATATTAAATTGGAAACAGCAGATGCTAAAGAATCTATAATTATTTATGGATAAAAAGATCATGCAAATCTATTCATAAACAAGATGGGACCCATACTGTAAGGGATGGCCTGCTTAAAACATGGTTTCAATGCAGAAATAGATTGAGTCCACCAATTTCCCTACTGATGTCACCAATTAACACCTACAATGATGTAGCAATTAGAAACAGAATTGATCAACCAAGCTATGACTCAATGATAGACAAAGAAGGAAACATAAAAACCTGGCAAGAAATCCAGGCACAAGGCAAAAACATTCCTTGGCTGACATCACCAAATAGTATCAAGATTGAAGGCTCAAACTCAAAGAAGGCAGCAGGCTAAGAGCAAAAACACATTATGAACTATTAATATCTGGAGACTTGTTGCATCTTTTGGGGAAGATTTATAAAATACTACTGCAATACCATAAAGAAATGGAGCAAGTCAAAACTTGCATGATAAAATGGATGCAAAATTTTGGGGAAACTATTCCGATGGACTTATGGGAAAATTTATGGACTAAGGACATAAAATTTACAGGCTGCCAGTTACTGAGAAAAAATTGGTAAAAAGTGTTCTTTAGATGATACCTTACTCCCAAAGATATTGCGAGGATTAGTAAGGGTTACAGTGGACATTGTTGAAAATATCAGAATATGGATGCAACATTTAACTATATGTGGTGGTCTTAAGGAATCACGAAAACACTGGATAAAAATACATGCAGAGATGCAAAAGATCCTCAAACTCAGATCTGAATTAAATCCAAAAAGTATGCTCTTAAACATTTTAACAACTAATGTGATAAAAGAAGGAGACCTCTTCTGTTATATGGTGATGACAGCGAGAGTACTATTTGAGGGAAAATGGAAAAACGATGCTTGTCCTGGTCTCCCAGAGTGGAGAGAGAAGATTCACGAATACGTTTCAATGGCCATATTAACAACCTACTTACAAAACAAACCAATAACTGAGTTTTGGGGAAAATGGAAGGATTTCTTCAATTACTTAAGCTAAACTAATCGACATAGAAGCTTAGAGGCAGGGAGGGAAAGAAAGAGAGAGAAGGAGAAATGTTATGTATATAGACTTAGGGAAAACAAATATGTAATGTTTTGTTTATCAGGTCAAAGAAATTTGAATGTATTGCTTGTTTTACTCGCAAAACTATTGTATCTGTACTGTTTATATACTTACTGGTTGTATAAGATGGTCTAACTTTTAATTTTATGTCTAATTTAGAATCTGCATCACTTTTATACTATGCACTTACTTTCTTTTCTTTTCTTTAAATAAAATTCTTTAAAAAAATAAAAATAAGTATAATGCCTTGCCTTCTATTGTGTCCTTAAGGCTAGGAATAAGGAGGCAGCATCATTTTAAACAGCATCGGTGTTTACTAAATCAGGTTCTTTCTTTGTGTGGCACCACAGTAACCACAACTTCCTTTCTCTCGGGTCTAGCTGACACTTAATCCTGAAGTGGAGTATGACCATGTAAAACCTGACCCAGATTAAAGCAACAGATTTATGACAAACACCACACCTTCTATCATACAATCCTCCCCTTTTCCCCTGAACTGTAGGACGTTGCTGGAACTCAGCTTTTACAGTACTGCAAGCCCATGAGGCTGTGCCATGCTCTGAAACACGTTAACATTGGAAGCTTATTTGACTCCGATGCCATTTTAAAAGCACATTAGAACTCTGGTTCTCTGGAAAGTGTCAGCTGTTCCTTAAATACTGCTAGGCTTGCCATCACTCCACCTGGGGTGGGGGAAACCCTGCCACCACCTGCTGCCCCCTGGCCTCACTCACCTGGCTGGCAGGGGAGGGCATGGGGATGGGCAGAAGTACATGTACGTGCTCCCCCTTCACAGAGGAATCCTGGTACATGCTGAAATGGAGTGAAAACTGCCCCACTGGAGGCAGTTTTCACTCAGCTCCAGTTCAGCACTCAGCGGGATTCTTCTGTGAAGGGGGAGAATGGGAGAGCATGCGTTGCATGCATTCACAGGAGATTAGTACCTCGCTGTCCCCCGCCCCCCTGCTCGTTCCCCTACTTTATACCTCACCTTTCCCCCCCAATGGGGACCCAAAGAGACTTCTTCCATCATTCTCCTCTCCTTTTTATCCTCACAACAAACCTATGAGGTAGGTTTGGCTGAGAGGATGCAAGTGGCCCAGGTCACCCAGCGAGCTTCCATGGCAGAGCGGGGATCAGACCTGGGTCTCCCAGATCTTCCTCTGCAACTCTACCCACTACACCATATTGGCTCTTTCCACCATATTGGCTGTAATTGGAAATGATAGGGATTGAACTTCTACAGTCTAACAAGTCACTCTGTATTATGGATTGCACTATCAAAAATAATGTGAAGCAAACTTCTGCAATCAAAATACAAGTTTTTCAATTTGGCTATGGCCCTTACCCTAAAATTTATGTTTTTAAGATAATAAAATAAATAATAAGTATACATTTCATAAATCCACTAGTAAGGGCACCCATAATTTAAAATTCAGAGCCACAAACATTTGAAAATTCCCAGCATGCCCAATAACAATTCAAGTAACGTAACAAAATACATACTTTCCATCAGTTCAATCTGCTGTTGAATTAATATCTGATCAATCTGTTGCAATGGTTAAACAAAAAGACTGTTAAATTGGAAATGCATTAGAAAATAATTACACAAATAAATGAAGTGACTCAGTAGACTTCCATGATTCTGATCAAATGGATTACTCTAACACTTTGTCTATATATTCTACATTAGCAGGCCATCAGTTCAAACAATGAGCTTTACCATTCAGAGAAGCAACTGTAAGTTGTTCACATTATGCCTATTGCAAAGATGATAAAAGAACCCCAAGACATGTCTCAGTGTATTAATACCTGCATTTATTAATATGCTGTATGTGAGGAGAGGTGGCTCAGAGATCACAATTCTGGGCACTCTACAACATTCACTTATCAACAATAGCATTTTGGGAGAAGGAAAGAAGGACTTTAAAAAAACTTTCATTTTCTGTGGATGGTATGGATTCACTGTCCGGTCAATAAATACTAGACCAAGAAGAATGTTATCGGAGGGAACAAGTTGGAGGCATAACAATGAAATCATTTGGACCTTTTCCCCTGACTCCAGTTTCCCCCTCCAGGATATAATTGTTATAAAACCCCTATATCCCACCAGTAGTACATGTAACATTGGTTGAGAACCACTGTATGAGATAACCAGATACCTGTGCATGAAGATTGCAACCAGCTACTAGCACTGATGAAGAGGTAAAATTTAAACTGAAGAGCTGGTTACCTTTTCAGCATTTATTTCTTCAAGGAAATATCAGGCTTTTGTTCATGTGGTTTCAGGGGCCACTGAGATATTAACTACTATGTTGCTTTCTCAGCAGAGGATAAACTGAAAAGAAAAGGTACCTGGCTTAAATATTCTAATCCAGGAGGACATTTGGGAGGCACAGGTGGTGCTGGCATCCAAACTACACTGCCAGGCGCATTAGGTTGCCCTTCAACTAGTTGGGCTGAAGTCATTTGTCCTAGAGGGAAATGAGAAAACAGAACCCCCAAACAAGCATAAGTAAGCAATTTCAGTTACAATAAAAGCCATCTGCCAACAATCTCATCTCAATTGTTTGGTTAGCCTGGTTTTACTCCAGATATCTCATTGTGCCAATACACAACATTCCTACTCAATAATTGTAGTTTTTCTGGATCCTTCCCCCCTTTTACATTCTTGGAACAAACATGGAACTGTAGAACTTTGGACACAGGCATGAGGAACACGAGTTCAAATCATTCAACTATTACTTTGGACCACCTCTCACCAAATCTATTTTACAAGGCAATTGTAAGACAAACATGTTTCCTGGAGAAAGAGTTGCTTAATATATAACAAACATGGAAAAGAGAAGGCTTCTCTATAGGTGCATGCACCATATTTACTTGCCTGACCTTCAGAGAAACAAGAGTTAATTTGTTGGCCTCTCTGGGCCAATTATGACACTCAGAATTCCTGGAAAGAGCTCTCAAGATATTTTTAATCTTTAAAAATAATAAAAAGAGGTTGTAACATGGATGGAGACCTCAGCATTGGTGAGTGTGGGTTAAAGACAATTTTCCTAACCTGAAATATGGGTGTTGATGACTATTTTATGCTTAATACTAATGGGGCCCCCTCAATTCCAGAGCCCCACACACCTGATTTTTAAAGAAGAAATATGCTAGGGAACTTATTCACAGAGCTTCCAGAAATATCTGATTTAGTTCTCAATCTGACATTTGTGGCAAGAAAGATTAAGAGAAGCTTAAATCCAAGGAGGAGAAGAGTGGTGCTCATTGGAACATGACCCAAAGAGGTATTTTCCTCGTCTTTTCGAAAAGCTGTTGAGCCTAAAATTCACAATGAATTTTGCAGCCCTGGAAATCAGGAAATAACAATATGCTTGGATGAGACTTTTTCTGTCCATTGGGGGAGGGGGGAGAATGCACTCTTATGATTATCTGAATTAAATCAAACTGAAATGTATGTGTGTGTGTGTTTGATTTTTGTATTCATTTTATTATTTTGTCAGTTAAACTGACAAAGGGGATACTCATCATATATATTAGATTCAAATCTAACTCTGTATTACAGTCTGAATTTTTTTTAATTTGCAATTTTCCTCTCAAAAGAAAAAAAAGCTGCATCTGAGCCTTTATGTCTCCCATAAAATCATCCAGACTTTTATATACCAAAAAAGACTCAAAAATCCACTAGAGGGCACACCAAATGTTTACAGTTCACACACTGACTTTTAAAAAAATCAACAAGCTGAACTTCTTGTTTGGCAACAGATTTTCTGTTTGGGGAGCAAGGTTGCCTCATTGTTGGCAGATGGGTTGAAGGCCGACCAGAGACGGCACCTTCTCCACTTCTAACACATTCAGAACATAACAGCTTGATTTTATTGTATTGTACATTTTATTTTATTGTAAAACTATTTGCTTCTGGAAGGAGATTACAGCTGCAGGACAAATGGAAAAGGCTGGTGGGCCAAAGATTGAAACAATTAGGCTTTACTTCTGCCCTCTTACTATCAATAGAGAATGGTAAATTACTTTGGCATAAAAAAACAGCAGTTATTGGAGCTTGATTTTAGAAGTACAAACCTGCATGCTAAAAGGGTGTGCTCTGTTTCCTATTATGGATTAGAACCTCTGGTAACCCTCCCTACATATTCAAAATCTTTAACTATTCCTAAATATCGTAATACTTTTTAGGCAGCCAGATAAAATGCCATTCCATCGCCTAAATTAAAAGGTCGATTTGCAGGAGCCCCTTTTTCAAAACGTTTGTGCTTTTGTAATACGGGGAGGATGGATACTTTGGCTCACAATTCTTGAACACCCTTTATTCAGAGAAGACAGAGAGAGATTGATAACTTCGCCATTAGAGAAGATGGACCTATAGCGATCAAAGTCTCTCTTTGTGATAATAATCCCAAGTACTACTAAATTTCTAGCTTCTGTTAGTATCCAGCACAAAATTAAAACTAAAAACCTTTTATAATTAGAGCAGGCCTTGTAGGGTTTCCTCCCCTTTTTTGGTCATAGCAGTGTGGCTAGGCTTAAGGCTATGGCCATTAAAGCCATACCATAAACGAGGATGGAAGCAGAATTTTTTAAGAGGTGGAGATTTCTCACATCTTAAGATCTGAGTTGTATTGTAAAACTGTTAAAAAGTCTATACAAACTCTGAAAAGGAAAATAATTGTAGTTGCAGGAATACCCCCTCCACCAAATATTACCTTCATTTTATTGATCAAAATAACAAATCTGCTACAACTGCTTACCTGGGAAAGCTGATGCAGAGGCATACATGGGAAATCCATATGTAGCTTGAGCTCGTTGATAGCCTGCTGCAGGTGGATATCCTGGCGCAGGTGGATATCCCGGGGAAGGTGAATATCCCGGTGGAGGTGGATAGCCTGGCCCTGGATTCACAGGAGGTTCAGGTGTAGGCTTACTTGCTGGAAGAATGCAAAGACAATCAGGCTTACTTTGTTTCTCCATTTTCTGTAACTACTTAATGGCCCAATGTGCAGTAGGTTCCGTGGAATCCCTGCTAATTACAATAATGTATACAGAGATTTAATATCCATTTGTTTATACTTAGAAAACACCAAAGCAAAATACTTGAATTAATACCCTAGGGGACTTGCACATGTGGATGACAGTCTCTTCAAAATGCTAATGTATGTAAAGGTAGTTCCCTGAGCAAGCACCAAGTCATTGCTGATCCACAGGGGGACATCGCATCTCGACGTTTTCTTGGCAGACTTTTGTTATGGGGTGGTTTGCCATCGCCTTCCCTAGTCATCTAAACTTAACCCCCAGGAAACTGGGTACTATTTTACCGACCTCGGAAGGATGGAAGGCTGAGTCAACTTTAAGCCGGCTACTTGAACCTAGCTTCTGCCAGGATCAAACTCAGAGCAGAGCTTGGGCTGCAGTACTGCAGCTTACCACTCTGTGCCACGGGGCTTCCTATGCACAAGACCCTGGGGGACTTGCACATGTGGATGACAGTCTACTCAAAATGTTGTATCCATTTTATCACAGTGTTCCTTCTTTACGTTTTCAAATGTATGAAGTGTTCTATTTAACAAACTTCAACTTTAACTTTGCAAGTTTCATAGTAACAGTAAATTCATGAAGCTGGAGAGTTCTTTTTAGCATATTTCAAATTCTGAAATTCAAAATATACCAGCATTATATACTATTATCAAAATATGTTTGCTCTGCTCATTACTCATTGCAACATTTTTATAGTTTTCTATTGTGGCTGCCCAGGAACACATGCATAGCTATTCATCATGAAAACTGGCATGTAAAAGATTTACATTTTGCTCAGGAGAAAGTAACATGTTTAGAAAATGAACAGTAGTCTTGTAGCATCTCGAAGACTAACAAAAATTTAGTCCAGCAAAAGCTTTTGTAGACTAGAGCTCTTTTCTTCAGATGTTGTGAGTATACCCTCATTATGCAGTTATGCTATGCAAGTGATATTTTATTTTATTTATTTATTTATATTTCAATTTATATACCGCCCATCCCCAGGGGCTCTGGGCGATGAACAGTTTAAAATCAATAAAAACAAGAAAACAACAATACTAAAATCAATATACAAAACAATAATTAAATAAATTAACCAAGTGCAATGGTGGGGAGACCCCCCCCCCCGGAAGGTGGGAGGCTGACATGGCATCGCCCCCTTCAACCACCGAATGCCTGGTGGAACAGCTCTGTCTTACAGGCCTGGCAGAACGATAATATGTCCCGCTGGGCCCGGGTCTCCATTGACAGAGCGTTCCACCAGGCTGGGGCCAGGATTGAAAAGGCCCTGGCCCTGGTTGAAGCGAGGAGGGCTTCCTTAGGGCTGTGGACCACCAGTAAACATTTATCCGCTGATCGAAGCGGTCTCCGGGGAACATACATGGAGAGGCGGTCCCGAAGATATGCCGGTCCCAACCCGCTCAGGGCTTTAAAGGTAAGAACCAATACCTTGAACCTGATTCGGAATTCAACTGGAAGTCAGTGCAGCTGGCGCAGGACAGGTGTGATATGTGACTGGTAGGATATACCAATCAGGACCCGCGCCGCCGCATTCTGGACCAGTTGTAGTTTCCGGATCAGGCCCAGAGGTAGCCCAGCGTAGAGTGAATTACAGTAATCTAGCCTGGAGGTGACTGTTGCATGGGTCACTGTAGCCAGGTCCTGGGGCATCAGGTAGGGGGACAAGTTGCCTGATCTGACGAAGATGGAAAAATGCAGACTTGGCAACCGCCGTGACCTGGGCCTCCATCAATAGGGAGGCATCCAGGAGCACGCCCAGATTCTTCATCACTGGCAAAGTTGCCAGTGGTGTCCCATCCAGGGCAGGGAGCTGGATCCCAACATCTGGCAGCCCCCGTCCCAGCTGCAGGACCTCCATCTTCAACGGGTTCAATTTCAGCCTGCTCTGTTTCAACCATGCCGTCACAGCCTCCAGAGCTCTGGCCAGATTGTCTGGGGCCGTGTTTGGCCGGCCGTCCATCAACAGAAAAAGCTAGATGTCATCTGCGCACCAACTGAGTGAGGGGGCACATGTAGATGTTAAATAACATCGGGGAGAGTATCGCCCCTTGGGGAACCACACACACCAAAGGGTGATGGGGCGGATAGATCTCCCCCGAGTGCCACCCTCTGTCCCCGACCCTGGAGAAAGGAGACCAGCCATTGTAAGACTGTCCCCCTAATCCTCACGTCGGCAAGGCAGCTGGCCAACAAATCATAGTCGACCATGTCAAACGCTCTATCCTGGCTGTTTTGGACCCAATCCTGGCCATTCAGGGCCGAAATTGGGCCCAAAATGGCAAAAAGGGGCTGAAAATGGCCAAAAAGGGGCCCAAAATGGTCAGGATCGGGCTGCTGCTAAGTGGGAGAGTGATCCACCACCTGTCAGAGGCCCGATCAGGGCCATTTTGGCCCCAATCCAGGCCCAAATGGGCCCAAATGGCCAAGAGTCAGGTGGGTGGGGCCACCTGACATGTGACCTCTTTGGGGAACTGCTGGAACTGTGTTCCTGTGCGTTTCCCCTCAAAATGAGCCCTGATTGAATGTAAGGGTCAAGAAGATATGAAATTCAGGAAGCACAGGATGAAACGTAACTAGGTAAAATTCAGATGTAATCAAGAAAAATACAGAGACCATTCACTAGTTATGCTAAGCTAGTGGGAAACTCCCAACAAGAAACTGCTGAATTGGGATTCATATAGAGGTTTTACCCTACCTCTTCTGCAGGGCTGCACAAAGATTTCTGAGCACTATATTAACAAAACATGAATGTTCCCACACATTGCATTATTAACTAGTTTAGCATAACCAATATTCTCTCTCTCTCATGTTTAGATTTGAACTTTGCATAATTACATTTCACCCTGTTGTTCCTGCATTTCATGGCCTCTTAACCTAACTGTTTGATTTTATATACCCACTCCATAAAGGGTCTGAATAGTGAGAACCCACTCACAGCATCTAGTCTATGAACACTTACTCTGCAATAAAATATTTTGGCTTTTAGGGTGCCAAAAGACTACGGCATATTTTTGCTGCAGCAGTCTAATATGGCTATCACTCCAGAAATCACTTGGCGCAAGTTTGTGATGTCTCAAACAGCACACACATATTCACAACATGAACAATGTCTAATGCCCTGAAATATAAATAAAACCAATTTTAAAAACCTATTTTCAAAAATCCTATTATGAGCATTCATTCAAATAAAAAAGGGAAACACTCAGACACGAGGTAGACTTGCTCTGATGGCAAATTCTTTCTCCCTCACTTCTGAGATTAACTGCAAGTCAGCTTGATCTCAGGACAGGTGAGAAAAGTCTCTGAGCAAACTATAAACACCCTCTTGTTTTTATTCCGTGACCAAGATTGTAACCTCGGACAAGGCTTGTCCCAGAGGTGTTTTGAACTCGTAACAGGGATGCACGATTCAGGTTTCTGATTCCAGTACAGTACCTGAATCGGACCCAATTTGTAATGATTTGGAAACCCTGAATCAAAGCTTCCCAAAGTGAGGGCTGCCACCGCTGTGCCCTCTCACCGCCCAGCTGATCAGCCTCCCCTCTCCCTGCCAGCCAGGTAATTGGGATGGGTGGGGGTGGGGGGTTTGCTCCCCCTCACTTCAGTATGCTCCACTTCTTTATGGAGCAAATTGAAGTGAGCTAAAGACCAGAATTCTGGTCATTCTGGATTTTTTTAAAAACAAAAATGGCTCAAAGATTGAGAAGAATCTTTGCGGGGTGCACACCCCTAACTCGTAAAAAACTATGGCACCAGATTATGAAATGTTTGTATGACTGTCCTGTTACTCAAGCTTGTTGGGTGCCATGCATTCTGGGAAAATGTAGTTCTGAAGGGATGTTTTCTATTAACCTTTTTGATCTTTTATTCTGTAAACAATTAGTGCTAAGGTATACGTATAAGGTTCTCTGATGTAACTGTTCTTTATGCATATGAGCTAAGGAGAGTATGCACCTCAGCTTCATTTGGAAACTAGCAACAAAGCCAGTCTTGGGAAAAAATACAACAGGATCTAGAAAGGGGAGGAAGGGCAGGTGGTCACTGCCGCCTTCTCCGCGCCTGAACCCAGCTGGCTGAGGGAGGGGGCATTGCCATCTGCTCCTTGCCTGATCCTGGCCGGGTAAAAGGAGGGGCAGGCATTGCATCTTGCTCTGTGCCTGATTCCTGCCAAATGAAGGGAGGTGGGCATTGCTGCCTGCTCCACGCCTGATCCCAGCTGGGTGACGGGGGGTGGGGGTGGGCATTGCCTCCTGCTCCACACCTGCCACGTCCTCCGCGCCTGATTCTGGTGGGGTGAAGGGAGGGCGGGCATTGCCACCTGCTCTGCTCCTGATCTCGGCTGGATGAAGGGGGGAGCGGGCATTGCCTCCTGCTCCACACCTGATCCCGGCTGGGTGAAGGCAGGGGGGTGGGCACTGCTGGCTGCTCTGGACCTGATCCTGGCCTGGGCTTCCCACTGCAGCAGTGTCCTCTGGAGGCATGCCAGGATAAGAAGTGAGTTGTCATTAATATGGCTTGCCTTTTATATAATACGACAATAAACATTTCTTTATAAGATTACTGTTAGCTGTCTTAATTATTTGAGGGTATTGGCTGAAAGGGGAATTGAACTGGCATGCAAAGTACTCTGACAATAAATCCCATTTCAGACATAGAAAAAATGTTGGTGTAGCATACTATTGTGTTTCTAGTCCTGCTTCTGTAGTATGAGTTATGTAATGTTTAGCAACTCTCTACTTCTGGCAGTATCAAATAAAGCTGGAGCAAGGAGCCCTGGTGCAGACAAAGCATTGCTGATGATCCCTTTTTTTTTAAATTTATAGCCTGTTTTTTCTCCCCAATACAGACCCAAAGCAGCTTATATCACATGCTTTTCCTTTTCTCCACTTTATTTTCACAGCAACCATCCCATGAGGACAGTTAAGATGTCAGACTGTGATGGCCCAGATTCATCTAGAGAGCTTCCATGATAGAGCAGAGAATGGAACTCAATTGTCCCAGGCCCTAGACATCTACTCTGTTATGCTGCATCATCTGGCATGTGAAGATGCATATTCCAAGACAAAAAAACAGAGTTCTAAAAAGGAAAAAAATGTTTTACTCACGTTGCATTTCCATGGCTTTGTATGCAATGCTATCTGAAAAATAAGATACTTGTATTTCAATATAAGCATACTTATTTCACACACCCACCCCATGCACCCAGTTTTCTGCTTTGGAGTCACTGATCAAACAAATGTAGAACATTTGGCCAGCCTAAATCAAAGATGCCATGGAGCCTACTTTACTTTCAAAGGACTTCTTCCAGAGTTATTAGGTGAGCCACTGAGACTCATAACAATAAAGGAATTAAGTATGTGCAAGATTCATAGGCAGAACTTCATTTTCAAGTCAGTTTTCTTGGTTCCGAGTGTCACATCATTCCTTACACCAGTGAAACTTACCACATGACACAGAGGTTTTTTCCATGAAAAACAAAATCCCCTCTTCCTATTTAAAGTTGGGTCAGTTCCATTTCCAATGTCAATTCTTTCAATATTGTCAACATTTCAATTAAAAACATGCATATGTGAACTGCGATCATACTACAGCAGTTTTACAATTGCATAAAGAGTTATTCTCCAAAATTCTAAAAGGTATTTATTTTATAAACAACATAAAGAGACCCACTGCAAAGTTAAATCGATTAAGGGAAACCATTGCAGTCAGTTTACTCATTCCCCCTTACTTCAGAACTAAAACAGAATAAACTATTGTAGAATAAACACAACATTGGTGTGTACGTTGGGGTGCTTTTACACATGTGCACAACAGGATGGGCCCTCAGGCAGCAATCAATCCATCATCATTGGTTTACACAGACATCCTGAACAGTGAAATGTTGGATGACACGGAGTCTGAGAATTCACAATCTCAACCCATACACTGTAAGGGAGAGGGCCTGCTGTACGTACAGAAATCCTGAGGTAAAATCCACGGTTAAAAGGATCACAAGCAGCAGAAGGACCTTGTCTATCTGAGGCTCCGAAAAGTTGTGCCAGTTGGATTAGACCATATTGAACTTGGTGGGCATGACCAAGGAATAAAAACAGCTAAATTCCTGTAGTGTCTGAAGGTACCAGAGAAGCCTCTTCGATATACCAGAACTGTTATCCAAGCCATGGATTGTAAATCCTTGCTTAGCTATCATTTCACAGGGCAGCCTCAGGCAGTAAAGTAAAAGAAGTAAAACTATTAACATTTTACTGACTGACTTGTAAAATTGGATTATTTAGAGGATGAGCAATATCAGTACCCCAAAGCATTAAGTAACACTCAAAGAGCTATAGAAATAACAATGAGCAACAGGTGGAAATAAGCTTAGAGCAGAATAAGCTTACAGCAGAAGCAACAAGGATTACTTTATGGAATTTGGAGCATGGCTTCTGCTGGATAGCATCTCTTGGGGACTGTTCCTGCTTGGCAGAATCCACCTGGATTCCATGGAACCATCTTGCAAGGAACCACCCACCCACCCTGTCTTTTGAGAAGTATTTAGAACTCTGTGTTCGTGATCTCAGTTCTAAATGGGTGTGGGAAGTATTTTATCTCTGTGCTCAAAGACCCACCACTGCCTCTGTCATGAGTCAGCCCCAGCCCCAACTGGCCACCTTACCTAGTGCCTCAGAGTCCTCCTCAGAGTCCTCCTCAGAAGATGAGCAGGAAGGGCCAGCAGGATCTCCTCTGGAGTTGGAAGCCCCTGCAGAAGCTATGGGAGAGGAGGAGCAGCCAGAAACTACTGCTGCTGCTCCAGAGGGAATTCAGCAGGAACAGCCTGGAGCTTCTGCAGAGACTGTCAGGGACGAGGAACAGCCAGAAACCTCCACAGAGGCTGTAAGAGACAAAGACTCCCCCAGGGCAAGAGCGAAATCCGAGCCTCTGGGGCCAGCTGAAAGGAGGAAACTTAGAGATAAGGCAGCGTTCCTGGAAAGGCGGAGGAGTGGCCGGCTACTAGCACAACACCGGGCTGGGCTGTTCGAGGGAGAGGCAACAGCTGCCCCTCATTAGGACAGCAATAAAGGAAGACGCTGGGAAGACCGAAGCGTGGAAGCAACTCAGCTTGCCACTCCCTGCTACCTGGACGGTCGTGTACCCTGCTCTGCTGCTTGCTTGGACTTTGACCTTGGCCTGCCTATTGACTACTCTTCTGCCTGCCCCTCTCTCTCTCTGACTGATAGCCTGATCCTGACACCTGGCCTGACTCCTGGACCCCGGTTTGCTGTCTGGTAATCCTGAACTCCTGCCTGCTGTGTTCAGCCCTGCAGTACCAGTGAGCCTCCTGCCTGCTGTGCCCAGCCCTGTGCGCGACAGCCTCTTACAACTTAAATATCAACTGAGCCCTCACTTCAAACTACAGAGGCAGGTATATTAGAAAATGACTTAGATTAGTATACCATTCCACAGTCAATATCACATCACATTCAAGAATTCACAAACAACACCGAAGCTTAATTGTTACCATATGACCCTTCACTCAGATATCTGCCTTCCCCTGTCTCTGTACCAGGAAAGCAGTGCAGATGGCCCTGTAGAACAAGCCTGTCAATTGTTACCGTATGACCCTTCACTCAGATATCTGCCTTCCCCTGTCTGTATACCAGGAAGGCAGTGCAATTCCTCCTGCAGAACAAGCCCATCAATTGAGTCAGCCCAGAAATTCATGGATGCAGTGACACTTTTTATTTTAACGCTATCACCTCTTGGTCCTTCCTAAGGGCTTGGAGCAGCTAGGTTGCAGTTTATGCAGATGGGGAAACAGTAGGACGGATATCAGGTCTCTGCATGGAAGTGTGGTGCATCTGTAAAGTGAACAGTGGATTAAGAGGAAATGAAAACATGTTCTTTAGGATGCTTCCACCAGCACAATATACTTGTGCAAACTATGCCTGGACCACTCATGAATCAGCCACAGCAGCCTTTCACAATCACCAAGACCCACCCCCAGTAGCTCAATGTTAACATGTTGCAACTCTTGGAGTAGTGGGTCAACTTCTGAAAGCACTGAAGCTTTTCAAGGCCTCAAGATAAGCGACATTCCATTAAGCCTCTACTAAAGGGACTTTTAAAAAAGACTAGGCAGTGGCAGCTGTGCTCACCAGTGAGAAAAGTAGTTGAAGCTGTTAAATAGGTTGGTTGTTGTGGATTTAATAGGTTGTGTTAAATAGGTTGTTGGGAAAATCCTGGAGATTTGGGATGGCACCTAAAACCACAAAGTCCACCCTCCAAAACAGCCATTTTCTCCAGAGAAAGCTCATCTCTGTAGTTTGGAGGTCACTTGTATTTCCAGGGGATTGGTAGGCCTCACTTGGAGGCTGGCAGACCAATAGTGTTGAACTAGGATGACAGTCATTGCTGCATAAATAAATGCTTCGGTTTTTAAAGGTTCAGGGGAAGGCACAATCATTCAGTTTCTCAAACAGCAACTTCCCCCATAAGAGCCCACTTGTGAAACAGGAAATATTAAAATGTGGCTTAGGACACGCAGGGAAGGAGAGGATCTGCTTCTTTATGGGAAAAATGTTATTTCATGGAAACGTCCAAGAGTTTTCCTCTTGTATAGTAACGTTCGCTCTTGACAATTTAAAATGCAAAATTAGTTTTGCTAGTAAGGAGTGCATATGTTGGAAAACAAACTAGTTCCCTAAGGCGTGGTTACCCGATTCTCCTCGCAAGAGGTAGAGATCTGGGGCGTGTTCGAAGACTTAAGCAGGTGGAAAGGAATGGAGGAGGCAGTCCCTGCCCACCCCGTTCCACCCGTAGGCCGATAAAAGCAAGCCCTGGCTATCTCCGACCTGCAGAAGTTGAGCTGGTAACTCTTCGCAGCCCGATGAGATCATTTGTGTTTCTCCAGCCCACGCGTGCTCGGGTGATAACAGTTTGTTAAAGCTCAAGGGCTCGTTTAAAATCCTCCTCCCAATGACGATGATTTAGGGTTAGAGTTGCCACTTTTAAAAGGATAAAATCGGTGCTGTTTAAGGGGCTGCACAGCAGGCAGAAAGACAACAGACGACCACCTGCAATAATAAATGGAGGGAGGGGGGTGGAAACTCTTCTGACCCGTTGGTGATTTCCCACGTGCGAAATAACAAAATCGCAACCCGCGACTGAAGGCAGAGCGCTCTGGTTTCCTGCCTCTTTTCGTTTCCTTGTAACTTTCTGTTGGTTGGGAAAAGAGCGGAAATAAACTGGCGCCCAGTACAGAAAAGCGGGACCCTGTCTTATTCCGCTGGCTTCTCTCCGCGTTTCTTACCTAGGGAAGAGCGCTCCTTCGGAGATTACGTCGTGGCTTTTACCTCCTCCTCCTCCTCCTTCTCTATCTAGATCAGGCGAAGAGAGAGCCGCTCCTCCTGTCGAAGACCCGCCCTGCGCTGCGGTGGAGGCGAGGGAAGGGAGGGCTGCGGGGGACTTGACAGCAGCCCACATTGGCGCCCGAGAAGCGAAAGGAAAGGCAGGAGAGGCCGGGGCAGCCTTGCCAAGCGCGGGAAGAGAAACCGGCCCCTTCCTTTCCCCACCCAGCGCAAAGCTCTTCTTACGCAGCCGATCCCTTTTACAAGCTTTCCAGCTGCCTATTTCTCTATAGCAGACCCAGCGCTTAAGTGGTTTAGGAACTGAATCTTCCTAGAAGCCAAGTTACCAACCTCCAGGTGGAATTACAACTGGTCTCCAGGCCGTAGGGATCAGTTCCCCTGGAGAAAATGGCTGCTTTGGAGGGTGGACTATTATGTCATTATACCCTGTTGAGGTCCCTTTCCCCCTCTTCAAACCCTTCCCTCTCCAGGCTCCACACTCAAAATCTTAGGGTATTTCCCAACCAGGAGCTGGCAGCCTTACGGGATGTTCAAAAACAAAAGCCATCTGATGCCTTTTATTAGCACAGTCTCAGTGAGTACGTGAACTATAAATCACATACATGCATAAAATTAAATTGTGTACAAGCTTTAGAGTTCCTCAGAACTCTCCACTAAAAATCAGGGAAGGGAAAAGGGGGCTGCTTCAGGCCATCATCCTAAGAGGGGCTCTCTGAATTCTGTGTATAAAGTCACATAGATTTGACTGGTGTAGTAGGTCTGGGTGGAGCTAATACCAGGTTGCACATCTGAGCCTCTAGAAAGAATAGGGATGCAGTGTAGCCTCCAATCACAAATCTAAAAACAAATATAAAAACTGAGTGAGTGATCAGATGTGCCTCTAACACTAAACGGAACACAGGTTGCTTTAAAAGGCTGAGGGCCAAGCTACACATGACGAATGACACTTGAACGGCAAGTGGATTTAGTGGAGGGCAAGTGAACAGGGAGAAATACACTTGCTGTTCAAGTGTCATTCGTCATGTATAGCTTGGCCCTGAGAGTGAAGGAAAATATCTTTATGCTAAAAATATGGCAGGTTCCATTGGCAAAGGTTTCTAGAATTATGGCAGTACTCCTGAGAAGGCCTTGTCTGGTTGGGGCAGGCACAAAGACAGGACAGTAAGACTGGAGTCCAGTAGCACCTTAGCGAATAACATTTCCAGAATGTAGGAAGATCTCTGAAGTGGACTTCAGCGCATATTACTGCTGCTACCCATAATTTATCACTGTGGCCCTGTTACTCTTGTTTGTGTCACATTTTTATTCCACCTTTGTTCCAGAGAGCTCAGTGTGGTGCACATGGTTCTCACATTCTCAGAAACCTATGAAGCAGCCTACGCTGGGAGAGAACTGCCTCATTTGGCAAGATAAAATGGATAAATGGGGATTTAATCTAGCGCTCCTAATTCTAGTTCACTACCCCATTGCACACACTATACCACTGCATCATAAGCAACCAGGCAGTAATCCCAAACTCAGAAGTAAGACCAGTGGAAACTATTTCTCCTAGACCTACAGTGTAATCCTGAGAACTAGTTCCATCCTGGGAGTAAGCCCCCACTGAATTTAGCCAAGTAGACCTGCTTGAGAGAGCACTGCTAGTCACATATAGTAAAGAGAAATAAGGTCATATATCACCCAGAAGTGCTCCCCCTTGTTTTGCCTGTTTTGCTCTCTGGAATGACTGTAGCATTGGTCCCTCTTTCCATCTAAAATTATTCTTGTCAACCAAGAAACAGAAACAATTTGCATCTCTTCTTTTTTATTGTTGATTGTCAAGTGAAACCTCAGCATTGGTTAATGAAATGTTCCCTTCAGGATGTACTGCCTTATCCATGAGGTCATTGCCCTCTCTGTTGTATAATGTGTTCTAGCACATTGACCCTTGTTGTGCAATTTCATCTTGATGTCCCAGCCCTCTCTTAAGGGGACCTTGTGTGCATGAGTGGTAAGTATCTTGGCGGTAACATTATGATGGGGAGGCTGCTGCTGTCGTCTTAGGGCCAAACTACAAGCGACAAATGACACAGGTTGGACACATGTCAGCTTCCCTCAAGTTTTGATGGGAAATGTAGGCAGCTTGGTGGAATATTGGACAAATGACAGTTGAAAAGGCCATTGGACAGCAGTCAGAGAGCCAAGCTATAAGACCAGGACGCCTACATTTCCCATCAAAACTTGAGGGAAGCTGACAAGTGTCCAACCTGTGTCATTCGTCACTTGTAGCTTGGCCCTTAGTCCCCCCCCCCGCAGCCATTATTGTGGTTGTCACTTAGCTTCTGTAAGATGCTGTGTAGTGATTCTTCTTATCTTGACAGCAGCAAGTGGCTACCATTGACAGGACACAAGACTGAAAGAACAAATGGAACAGAATGTGAAAGTATTGAAGGGACAGTTATACAGATTATTTTTAAAAATCCAAACAAGTGCCTTGACTTTTTTTTAAAAAAATGCATTGGAATCTTTTTTAGAAGACAAGCAAGAAAAAAAGTTGTTATATTTTTAAAGAAGAGAGGGGAAAAAAACAAGAAGAATTCCAGGCAGAGAGAGAAGTGAAAAACAAGTGAAGTGAAACAAGGGAAGACATAGAAAGATGACAAGAAAATTATAGAAACAAAGATGCATGAACTTAGTTGCACATTTCTAATCTAGAGTCAAACCAGCAGAATTTTGGGCCCCAGGCCCAGCCGTAAGGGTATACCTTGACATGTTACCATTCAGTATGCATCTATTCACAGCTGATGCAGTTCAAGCTCCAGAAAGGAGAAGGGAGTTATAGCCTAGGGTCGACATAGTATTACATAAACACCTAGTGTCTTTAAATGAAACTAAGTCCTCAGGGCCGGATGAATTGCATCCAAGGGTACTACGAGAACTCACTGATGTCATTTCCGAGTCTCTCTCCATTATTTTTGAGAATCCTTGGAGAACAGGCAAGGTGCCAGAAAACTGGAGGTGAGCAAATGTTGTCCCCATCTTTAAGGGGGGAAAGGAGGGTCTGGGTAACTACCGACCCGTTAGCTTGACATCTATACCTGGAAAAGTTTTAGAACAAGTTATCAATCAGTCACTGAGCATTTAGAAAGGATGGCTGTGATTAATAAGAGCCATCATGAGTTTCTCAAGAACAAGTCAAGCCAGATTAACCTTACCTCTTTTTGGATAAAGTTACTACCTTGCTGGATCAGGGGAATGCTGTAGATGTAGTTTATCTCGACTTCAATAAGGCTTTTGATAAGGTTCCACATAATATCCTTGTCAACATGTTGGTAAAATGTGGTTTGGATCCTATTACTGTTAGGTGAATCTAATTGGTTGACAGATCGCACCCAAAGAGTGCTCGTTAATGGTTCCTCATCCTCTTGGAGAAGAGTGACAAGTGGAATCCCTCAGGGATCGGTCCTGGGACCTGTTCCATTAAACATTTTTATAAATGATTTGGATTAAGGAATAGAGGGAATGCTTATTAAATTTGCAGATGATACTAAACTGGGATAGGTAGTAAATATGGTCAAAGACAGAGTCAGGTTACAGGATGATCTTGACAGGCTGGAAAATCTGTGCTAAAACAAACAAAATGAATTTCAACAGAGATAAATGCAGTTCTGCATTTAGGTAGGAAAAATCAAATGCCTAATTATATGATGGGAGAGACTTGTCTTGGCAGTAGTATATGCAAAAAGAATCTAGGGGTCTTAGTAGACTGTACACTGAACATGAGTCAGCCGTGTGATGTAGCTAAAAAGGCAAATAAAGTTTGGGCTGTATCAACAGAAGCACAGTGTCCAGATCACATGAAGTGATGGTATTGCTCTCCTCTCCTCTGGTTAGACCTTGCCTAGAGTATTGTGTTGTTTGGGATATATACAAGCTGGAACATGTCCAAATGAGGGCAATGAAGATGGTGAAGAGTCTGGAGGCCAAGTCCTATGAGGAAAAATTAAAGGAGCTTGGTATGTTTAGCTTGGAGAGGAGACAACTGAGAGGTGATATGATAACCATCTTCAAGTACTTGAAGGGCTGTCATATAGAGGATGATGCAGAGTTGTTTTCCGCTGCCCCAGAAGGTTGGACCAGAACCAGTGGCTTGAAATTCAATCAAAAGAGTTTTTGGCTAAACATTAGGAAGAACTTCTTGATAGTCAGAGCAGTCTCTCAGTGGAACAGGCTTCCTCAGGAGGTGGTGGGCTCTCCTTTGGAGGTTTTTAAGCAGAGGCTAGATGGCCATCTGACAGCAATGCTTATTCTGTGAACCTAGGCAGATCATGAGAGGGAGGGCAGGAAGGGTTACATCAGTGCTTAGTTCTCATGGCTCCTTCTTACATGCCCAGGGTAAGGCTGATCGCAACCTTGAGGTCAGGTAGCAAATTTTCCCAGGCCAGTTTGGCTAGGGATCCTGATTGAGTTTTGCCACCTTCTGGGCATGGAGTAAGGGTCAGTGTGTGTGTATTTGGGAGTTTCCTGCATTTTGCTGGGGGTTGGACTAGATGACCCTAGGGGTACCTTCCAACCTGGTGATTCTTTGATTCCGGTCTGCTCCAAGAAATGGAAGAAGGCAACCCAAATGGAGATGGACTCAAGCTGGCTAATGTCAGGTGCTAGCCATAGAGAGTAGACCCTTTCAGAGAGTTAGCAGGCTTTTTCTTGGGTATTCAGGTAGGGAAGAAGCTCTTACTGGTGTATTACATAATATCAGACTCAGTATTAACTCAAGTAGAAAGTGCTTTATTTTCTATAAACAAAATGCACAAAAACAAAGTAGTACATTTTCAATTTGTTTTACATTACAAAGTATCCTTGCCTCCCCTCAGTTCGTCTTTCCTTCACTGTGTACACTTGCATGATAAACACCAAAACCTGCACTTGTACATGCTATGAGGGAGCTGTCGGGGAGCCCTGAGCCAGGAAGGATCACATCCTATACAAGTTCACTATATCAAAAATAATAGTTCAATATACATTATGGTGTGCACAATCTATATCAGAGCAGCAGCCTCATAAATGCAATTATACTAGTATGTAGCTTCAAAAACCTTTGGTTACAAAAATAAGTGATTTGAATGAAAATCCTTTCTATGCCCAGGCTTTATTCTTAGTTTTAGCCAAGCGAGAACAACAATAAGATATTTTCTCTGATGTTTTATGATGTAATAAGAAGTTTCTATGATGTAATAAGATGTTTTCTCTGAAGAGTTCACAATGCAGCAGTCAGTTCTGTTACCAGACTCCAGCTCTCTGTTGCCGATTGCCTGAGTGTTCAAAGAACATGAAATCCTGCAGAAGAAGAAAAACGTAATTAGATAATTGGAAATGAAAACCTAATACATTCCCACATTTCTTTGACAGAACTCCATTAGGTAATTTTTCTCTTAAGTATTAAAAAGGTGGACAGAACCTGGCACGCTGTAGCATGCACAGGATAATGTGTTCCTGGCTTGAAATGGGAACTGACACTTCACTGTTCAACTGCAACATCCCATTTGCTATGTGGTTACTTCCCAAGTATATCTTGTGGCATTTAATACCAAGATACATCACAGTGTCCGAGAAAACTGGCACCCCTTCCTGCACCCATCCTTCAGATTTCTGCCTTACTGGACCAGTGGGAATTTGCCAGACTTTTGGGCAGGCGGATGCAACAGCTGACGTACTCAGAGGCTATCAAAGATAAATTGTTGATGGTAATTCTAACAAGTGTGAGTCACTGTCTCCTCCTTTTAACTTAACAGACAGTGGCTTGGCATATTTACACCACCCTCCTTTATAAGCCAAAAGGTCCAGAAAGAGTGCAGCCTACAAAGCAGGGGATCAGGAAAACGATGCTCGGAATTATACCCTACATTAGATAGTTTCAGCAACTGCTCAGCATATCATAAGAGTGAGACAATTCAACTTACAATAAGGAAACAAGCCCCAATCATGACTGCTTTCATTTTGACATCGAGATCCAGCGGGAATTGGATTCCAAAGTTGTCAGCATCTGTAAAGGCCTCCCTCACAAAGCCAGTCCACTGCTTAGAAATTCTTCCAACTGAAGACTTTTCATCAGTTGACTTCACCTAATTTTTGAAAAAAAGATTTTTTTTGAAACCGGAAACAAACAATTTTACACATGAAACCATGAAGTCACTAGTTGGAAAGGAAAGCTTTAACTATGCATCCATGCTAAGCCATACTAACACTAGATATGCTTTATATTTTCCTCTCGAAATCCTGCTGTTCTGCAAGTGCACAGTCACGAGGGATACAATGTACCATGAAGCATCTTGAACACTTTTTAGTTTTCAAACAATACCCAATAGCCTTTTTTGGCTACAATCATAGAAATCTAGTTATTCCAAGTCCAACCGAAAAGGTAATTAAATTCTGGTCTTGTATCAAATTCTATTAACTATTGCGGAATCTCAGGTAGGAAGGCTGGTTGTCTTTGAGACTGGAGAACAAGCATTTTCTTGGCACCACTGCAATGCAGATTCTGGCACTGCTTGCAGTACTGGTATGAGAAGAGAAACAGTGCAATCCTAAAAAGAGTTACCTCAGTCTAAGCCATTTGCTTCAATGGGTTTGACTAGAGTAACTCTTCTTAGGATTGCACTGTAACTCTACCTTTTCTCCATCTGCTTTCGCTCAATTTCCCTCCTCGTTGCAACCTTCATCTTCTATGACTTTTGTCTATGGGGTCCCTCCTCCCTTCTTCACCAGCAGAAAAGCTGGTAGGATCTAATCTCCTGTTAAGCCATTCCACTCTTCTTAGAGAATGGTTGGAATAAAGTGCAATACATATTTTAGCTGGTTTTATGGGTTGCCACCAGCTGCATGAAAAGGCCAAACTAAATATCATAAATAAAAATACAACTCTCCTACCCCCACAGGCAACTCAGCATTTGGCCATTTCTCCTTAATCTCACAACAATCTCAGTTAAAAATAGTAGACTGTAACTCATGACAACAAAGCAGGAAGGTAGTCCACTCCACCCACCAAGACACAGGCCAATGTGATCAACCATAGAGCACAGGTAACCTTACGTCAAAATTAATATCTTCACAGCAGCTGCATACTATACAGGGTCCAACAACTTTAAATATGTCTTCTCGAGCTTCATTTTGGATAGTGAATTTAGGCAAGCACGGGTCCCAAAGCTGTTTAATATATCCAACAGGTGTGCCAAGGGGTGCATGAACCTCAAGCTACCAAAAAACAACAACAAAAGACAGAATCTTCAGAATGTAGAATTCAGTTTTTATAAAAAGTTCATAAAAATCAGCCCAAACTACAGCCATGAAAATCAACTAGGTTTGATTTTTTTGGTAAAGAATCAGATGACTGAGGATTTCAGCAAAACACCAAGAAATATTGGGGGTGGAGGGGGGGGTCTAGAAAAGAGACATTAGAGGCTAGAAGATAAAGTGGGAAAGTGTCTGCCCAAAGGCTTTGCATTCAAATATGCCTTAGTTGAAATTATACTCAAAAGTAGGTTGCAGGATGGCTCAGGGACGCCTGAAATAAAACACTCCAGAAATTTCAGGAGCAAGAAAAAAATTATCTCCCAGAATTTTGGGAGCATTTCAGGGTTTTGTGAGGTACAGGAATTGTGTGGGAAAGGGAGGAAGCTAGCCCAGGAAACAGCTCTTATTTGACGAGACACTGAATAAACTGTTGGGCAGGTAGACCTGGCCTCTATCCATGACCCTTTAAAATTTTAAAAGAGAAAGGATCAAGCTGGCCCAGGACTTACCATGCTAGTATTGTCTGTACTGGAGGCTTCTCCCTACTGCCAGCATTGGAGACAACAGAACTTGCCCCCTCAGGTGGGAAATGGCAGGTACGCTGGTGGGCTCGTGGGCTCCTGTGAGGCTTGGCTGTCACAGTTGGCCATTTCCTCTGCCAACATGGGGGATTATTATTTTAATTTGCAATTGAATATTGTTATATTGATATAACAGCATAGCATATGTGTACCATGTTCTTGGAATTTCCAGCTTTCATTTTAAAAAGCAAGTCTTTAGCTTCTTCCATTTCAGAGGCATGTCTTTTTAAAAAATATCTCCACAACAGAAGGAGCTAGAGACTTACTTTTTAAAAAATGAAAGCTGGGAATTCTGTTGTATCACTACACCTATATTTAACTACCGATTTAAAAAAGCCCCCCAGTGGCAAGGGAAGAAATGGCCACTGGGACAGCCTAGTCACACAGGAGTCCAGGATCCCCCCAAACTACTCGCCGTTTTCTAGCTGTGGGATAGGATCTGCTGCCACCAGTGCTAGCAGCAGGGAGAATTCTTCAGCATGTAGAGTACCAGCCTGGCAAGTCTGTGGCAGGCTTCCTCTCTTTCCATCCCTCTTTTCCCACTTCTGTTGCCTGCGGTGGTGGTAAGAAAGACAAAAATGCCTGGGGAAAAAATCCTGAATTGGTATCAACACTTCTGAAAAATCAAGATAATGCAAACAGTGTCTAACTAAAATCCGGCTCTGATGATTACAAGAAGTTCTGAAATACTCATCCCTATTAGCCACTAAGGAGAAGCATAGGAAAGATGACGGCATGAAATTAGGAGAGCCTTTGAGAAATGGGCTTTGGGTATCAATATGAAGAAAAATGTGCAAGAGAGAAGGTTCATGGATGGTGGAAATGAAAACAGACACACAGATATGCATCAACCCTAGACCTGAATGATGACAAATGGAATGCTCCATTTGAGGTATTTAAAGGTCACTTCTCCTAACTTGATGGTGGGAAGTGCAATCAAGTCATAGCTGACTTATGGCGACCCCTGCTGAGATTTTCAAGGCAAAAGACTAATAGAAGTGGTTTGCCATTATCTGCCTCTGCAACCTTGGGGGTCTTTGGAGGTCTCCCATCCAATTACTAACCAAGGCCGACCCTGCTTAGCAGCCAATATCTGATGAGATTGGGCTTACCTGGGCTGTACAGATCTCCCCTAAATTACTAATCATTTTTTTAAAAAAGTACCTGTGCTGTTTAGGTTTCCAGTGGCACCCACATTGCTGGGGTTATACATGAAACAGCCTCAAATGTTTAATAATTCAGAGAAGTAACAATTTCTCAATGATTTGATATAATCTATCGATATATAAATAAAATGAAAAAATAAAACCCTTGTTGGTCAATGATCTTCATGCCATTTAAATTACGTAAGAAAGTATTCCAAATAATACACATCTTTATGATTGGAAACGCTGACTTAAAAGAGAATGTAAGAACAGGATTTACCTCCTGCAAACAGCATGGACAACAGCAACTGGAGCACCTGAGAGGTCTTGTGAGTTCTATAACAGGCTGGCCCAGATTGTCAAAGATCTTCATCGTAAATGGCCGTGAGGGTCCACAACAGTTGAGTGTACAGCAGTCATTTTCTTCAGCTGCAAAGTAGACCCTTTGTCCCAGTGCATTTTTTATTTCATACTTATTGCATGTTTCAAAACCAGTTATTACTAAAAAGGAAATTACATAAATGCAGGTGATGAGTTCATTCCACATCCTTAATCAGAGAATAATAAAATATCCCCAGTTCCAGCTAAAATCTACACTGCTTGGCCTTATAGCGGCACCTGTCTGTCATAAATAAATACATTTATTTATTTAAAAAACATTCACATCCCACTCTGTCAATGAAAACAGAGCAGCTCACAGTAGTATAAAAATGTTAGAATAAAAACAGTATGTAAAATCGGCAAGAGGATCTGATGCAAGACTGATTAAAGATAAACCCTAAACACCAATAAAATAAATAGTAACCAGGAGGCAGTTAAGCTTTTTAGAACAGCCATTGGAAGAAAAATAAAACCTAAGAATGAATGGAAAACAATAAATCAACATACCATTTAAACTATCAAATCAGTCATGATCCACCAATAGGGATGATTAAATGTGAAAGCATATAGCTGAGGAAAAGACTGCAGCAAAATGACCACTTCCATTCCCTGCTCCCAAACAGCCATATCATCACAAGATGTGTGGTATAATAAAGCACAGTTTTATATTATTTCACGGTCATATATAAAGAGAAGTGAAAATAAGCAAACATTTCATTTCATTAGTGTGAAAGCAAGAATCCATGTAAGAGACAGAAGTACCATCCAGTTCAGGATACCCAAACGAAGTACTAAACTTAAAATGGCCACCATGAATCTAGAACTCTCTGACATCATAATGACACAAGACAGT
Organism: Eublepharis macularius; assembly: GCF_028583425.1. Lineage (NCBI taxonomy): Eukaryota > Metazoa > Chordata > Lepidosauria > Squamata > Eublepharidae > Eublepharis > Eublepharis macularius. Next base: position 38,343,847 of record NC_072795.1, on the reverse strand, counting down.
GACAATGAGGAACATTATGTTATCACAATACTAGGCCAGTTCTATCATATATTACAAAGGAAAAGGGAGAATTAAATGCCAAACAGCCACAGGCAGCAGCAGTGAATATTCACCACAGCTTGGTTTGTGCTCTAGGAATGGTCTTAAGTGTCAAAGAAATGATATTTTTCAGAAACACAGCAATATATGCTACCAATCAGTAGCATTATTAATGGAATAGCATCATCAAAGGGCATCAAATAAACAGGTCAAGAGCCGATCTTGTTACCAAATGTACGATTTGCTCAAATGAAATGAGATAAATATTGAGAAGCAGGCTGGGACAGAAGATGAAAAGGTCTGTGCATTCAAGAGCACATTCATAATAGTGAAAGCAGGAAATGAAACTGGATGGGACAGATGGGTTTCTAGGTGCTAAGGCAGCTGTTTTGCAAAGCACTTCCGGACAAGAATCTGTTAACAAATATGGAAAACAAAACAATGGCCCACAGACTGGAAATGCTCAGTCTACATTCCACTTCCAAAAAAGGGAATGTCAAAGTGCAGCAACTATCAGGCTATCATGATAATTTCTCATGCAAGCAAAGAGATGCTCAAAATTCTACAGCAAAGACTCCTACCATACATAGAACAAGAAATGCCAGCTGTCCAAGCTGAATTCAGAAAAAGAAGAGGCACTAGAGATCACACTGCAAATTTACAATGGCTATTGCAACATACCAGGAAATTATAGATTTTTATAGATTACAGCAAAACTTTGACTGTGTGGATCATGAAAAGCTATGAAGAGTGTTAAAAGAAATGGGGATGACACAACAGCTGATTGTTTTGATGCACAACCTGTACTCTCGACAAGTGGCTACTATTAGGACACAATATGGGGGAACAGAATGGTTTCCAATTGGCAAAGGTGTCAGAGAAGGATGCATATTATCTCCCTACCTGTTCAACCTCTATACAGAGCATAACATAAGAACAGGTGGATTAGATACAGAAGAAGGTGGAGTTAAAACTGGTGGAAGAAACATTAACCATTTGAGATACACAGGTGATGCCACGTTACTGGCAATTCGGTTGAACATAAATCATTCTGCTACCTAAGAAATACACTCAAATCAAACACAGAAGAAGCTGAGAAACGAACATTTGAGTTATCTTTGGCTTCCCCAATAACATCAAGTAACGTAAGATACATACCTTCCAAAAGCTCAATCTGCTGATGAATTAATATCTGATCAATCTGTTACAGTGGTTTAAAAGAAAGAAACACATTAAAACTGAAATGTAATTTAAAACAACTTATTCACATTTATGTTCTGTTCCCATGATTCACTCAACCCAGAGAGCTCTATAATAAAAGAGTGAACCAAATCCTAAAAGATTTTATTTAGAAGCAGCTTCAATGAATCAATGGAGTTGCTTTCTGGTAAGTGTGCTGAAAAATAGCCAGAGAAACCAGTCCAAATGACAGGACAGCTTGCATAGGGCAAAGAGTGACTTTCAGCAAGGCCTTTCAAATCAGGTGGAAGCACTGCGGGGAGGGGGACTGCAGAAATCAGCATCAAATGATGCTCTAGATATTCTCCAAATCTCTATGGCTTTTACCATAGAGATTTGGGAAATTCCTAGAGCATTTTGCAATGTTGCGACATCACTTCTGGATATGAACTAAGTTGGAAGTGACATTGTGCACCAGCAGGAGCTCAGGGACCAAGTGGTTGGCAACCATAGCAAGTGGTGCCAAGCCTACTTTCAGAGGCTCAGACTACTTCCAGCTTTTGAGGCCACTGGCCATAATACTTTTTTTAAAAAAATGACACATGAAGCACCTAAGTTACGAAACTTATCAAACACCTCCCCCAAATTAACAAGGGTCTACAGCTTAAGGCCCTTTTGAGCTTGAGGCTCAGACCAAATGGCCATCCTGGCCCACTCTTTAATTAGCTGCATCTCTCACATGTATGTGAAGTGAGAAGGATTCTAGGTCAGATAAAATAAGCATTCTATCTTGGGGCCAATAACTATTACAGGAACCACAAACTACTACAATCCCTTTGAAGCCACCTTTCAGCACTGCCACTGCCAGTCTGCTTTCCTTTAGCAGTTCCTGCTGCCTCTTTGCAGCAACAGCAAAGCACAAGGAAGCTGCAGTGGAAAAGCTCTTGGAGACTCATGCACTCAAAGGGGCATTCCTGTACTAGTGCCTGAATCAGGATCAACCACCAGTATGTTTGGGTTCCCCCCGCCCAATCTGAGGATCTGCTCTTACTTATTATTGCACTTGGGTGCAAAGTGATGGCGAAAGCTACAACTGTGCCTACTTGTAAAAATGTGTTAGAAATGCACAGAGGGGTACTTCAAAGTCAAAGAAATCTCTGAATATCTATTATACATCTTAAATGCTTTTCGTGTGTACCCATCCACTCTGGTCATTTTTGGAGGCCCTGCTTCAAGTGTCCCTACCATGTGATGATAGATGAGTGGCAACCTGAGAAAGAACCTTCTCGATCATGTGGCCAAAACTTTGCAACTCCCTCCCACGGGAGATTAATCTCTTTCCCTCTATTTCTGTCTTCTGCCAGCAGCTGAAGATTTCTTTGTTTCATTTGGCATACCCCCAATAACTGCTATTGGCCCTCTTCCCGGCTTGCGTTGTTATGAATGTTTATATGTTTTACTAACTAGTTTAAATATTTTATATACACTTATATTTTAAATGCCATTTCAATGTTAAAATGTTTTAATATTTTGAGGCTTGCTGCTTTGGGGACCCTACTCGAGTGGAAAGATGACATAGAAATGTTTTAAATAAAATAAGTTCATGATTGGGTATTCTCATACATATTAACAGTGGATACTGAAAGGGAAAATACCTGGCTTAAATATTCTAATCCTGGGGGACAGTTAGGAGGTGGAGGTGGTGCTGGCATCCAAATTGCACCACCAGTTGCATTAGGCTGACCTGGAACGGGTGGAGCTCCATAAGCTGCTGGATAACTCTGGAAAGTATAAGGAGGCTGCCCTGGGGCACCTGGAGCTCCTTTAGGGGAAAAAACACACCAGATTGCAAAAGTCATATTGCATAAAAATAAAAACACCCCCTCCCCTAAAATTTTCCAAGTCATTTTGATATGTTCCCATCCCCCTCAACCACATGCCAGTTTGGTGCAGTGGTTAAGAGCACAGGACTCTAATCTGGAGAACCGGATTTGATTCCTCACTCCTCCACTTGAAGCCAGCTGGGTGACCTTGGGTTAGTCACAGCTTCTAGCTCTCTCAGCCCCACTCACCTCACAGGGTGTTTTGTTGTGGGGATAATAATGACATACTTTGTAAACTGCTCTGAGTGGGTGTTAAGTCATCCTGAAGGGTGGTATATAAATCGAATGTTGTTGTTGTTGTTATTATTATAGTGATGATGATGATGATGTAAAGGGGTAAGAAAGACAGAAATAATACACCTGAACTACCTAAACTGTCACATACCTTTTCTGCCAAGTATTGTAAGCTGGGAAACAAACTGGTGTCCCAGATTCTAAATCTGTACTCACCAATGTAAAGAAAATGCATACATCAGAAAAAAATGCCTCGATACACATTTCCCCTCAAAGTATGGAGACGACCATACAACAATGCACATAAGAGGGCCATTTCATAGCACATTTGTATATGAAAATGAAAGAGAGCGCGCGCGCACAGGCATGGTTCTACTGCACCTTTTGGATCAAGAAAGTAAAGCACAGAACTCTGTGAAGTCATCAGCAGCACATCCTGGAGTTTCTAACACCCAAACTGCGCAGTATTTACCATTTACTAGCATTTTCCATTCTAGTAAAGAGGACACAGAGGCTAACTGATTTGCATGAATCACGTATAATTGCAGCAGCCTGGTTTACAAGCCTGTTACTACAAGACTGGACTGAAACCCTTGCGCAATCCGCCACTCTCAATTTATTTAAAAGGAAGTGAGGTTGAAAACCTATGCATGGTTATCCCAGTCAAAGCCTACTGAAATCAATGATCTGAGGCTGGAGAAGCTGCATAGGGTTGCACTGCAAGTCTGCTTAAATCCAAAAGCTGTAGCTTAACTAATTTGTTGGCCAGAATTGTGGTTACTCCTCCCACCATGTAGATATTAATTAATATTAATATATTAATATTGCCACTGGAACATTGCACAAAACACCCGGAATACAGCGTCTTCTTGCGCAAAATCTTGCCAGGAAGATGCTGTCATCCAGGAGTTTCACGTGAAATTGCATCTTCCTAGTGCGATTTTGCACAAGAAGGCACAGTCTTCTTCCAGGTGTTTTGCGCGATGTTCCTGTGGCAGGTAAGATGTGTGAAAACGGCCCAAAGAGTGCCAGTGACGTGAATTCTTCACCCCCTTTTGCTCAAACACATAGGATGACTCTAGAGAACATAAAGGTGCAGTGGAAAGTATTTCTTTAGAAGACATTTTTTGAAAGGCATTTATTATCCCAGCATGAACTTTAAAAGCATGCCTACATTTACCATGGAAATTGGATTCACTGCAGAGTTTCCATCAGTGGACATCCATCTATGGAGCATGTCTTTCTCATCTCCCCCATTCCATTACTCCTTAGGAACAATATGACAGGGGAGTTGGAAGAAAGGAAGTGGCAAAAATCATCCCTACCCCTTGTTTTTGTGGAAATTGTCCAGTGGATCCAAACCTATAGCCCAGAGTACATTTTGTACACCATCCCTCACTTCTAACATGACTTTTGCAAGTGATTTGCATCTACTCCCATCACCACCTATATATCTCTGGCCAGTTTCTTCATACTCTCCATGCATCTGACGAAGAGAGCTGTGGTTCTCGAAAGCTTATGCTATTATAAAGTTGGTTAGTCTTAAAGGGGCTACTGGACTCTACTATTTTGCTAACTGGACGTTATCATGTTTTGTTCATGCAGAATTCCATAGCTTGCACTTCCCTGCGATGACACCTTCAACCTACACGAGACCTCCTTGTGTCCCACTCCCCTCACCTTGTGCAGGCTGTGCTCTGCTTCTGCAATCAAGAAACCATTGTGTGCTCAACACCCAATGTGGCTTTTTAATTTAAATCATCTAATGGATGCACTTTTTGGATGCTTGCCTGTTCCAAAAAACACAAATGCATCCATTAGCTCATTCAAATTAAAAGGGCACATCAGGAGAACCATCACTCAAATTATTGTAATCTTACATGGCATGCTGCACCAGCCAATATAATAAGCTACAAAATAACTATGTTAGAAGATAGAGTATATTCTTCACATAGCCCATTATTATGCGGCGATTATTTTAATACAGCAACAGCTATGTACATGATGCTTTACAGAGTCATTAATCAAAATGCAGAGAACTGTGTTGAGAATTTATCCTGGCAGTTTACATGGAGAGGGACAAAGACATGAGGGGTCACAAGAGGAAAAGACAAAAGAATAATAAGGGGTGAGTGAGTGCAGGTGTCATAACATTCACTTCATTTGGGGATGGACAGCCCAAGAAGAAAGCCAAAGATGTGAAGGAAGAGGCACGACATGGGTGTTCTGGGAGACAATATGGGTAGCCAAGGAGAATGAGTGGAATATTTTATTTCATCCATCAGAGCCCTCAGGCAGAGGTCTTTCCCAGTCTGCCTGAAATCCTCATAACTGGACACACCATGCTTGACCTTCAGCATGAAAGGCATGCGCTATCCTCCTAAAAACTTGTCTGTCTTGCAGGACAAGTTGCATTCTTTTTAGCACAGAGTTTCAATAAAACAATGTTTTTAAAAAATACAAACAACAGTTTGTACATTTGGTATTGAAGAAGGTTTGGTTTGGTTTGATTAGACATGTGTGTGATAAGATACACAAACAGTTAGAGCAATTCCTCTGGAAAAGGCTTCCTTGGGAGGTGGTGGGCTTTCCCTCCTTGGACATATTTAAGAAGAGGTCAGGTGGCCTCTTGACAGCAATGCTGATTCTATGACTCAATATGAATATATGTCAATGGGGAGAGGGAGCGCAGGAAGGGATGACCCAGTGCTAGGCTCATGTGGTCCTTTTATGCCTGTCCAGGGTAATTTCCCCCCAGGTCAGATTGGCTGGGTATCCTGGAGGTTTTGTGCTTCCCTCAGGGCACAGGAGGAGCAGAGGTCCCCCTCAGGGCCCTGGGGGAGGTAGAGGGGAGATAGCTATGAGTTTCCTGAGTTGTGCTGGGGGATGGGCTAGATGACCCTTGGGATCACTTCCAGCTCTATGTGTCCATGTTTCTCTCTCTCTCTCTCACACACACACACACTTTACAATTTCTTTGAAATACAATTAAGTATTGAATAGTTGACAGAAAACAACACACCGCTGATACCTAACCAGCATATGGACAAGGCTACGATAGAACTTTGCCTTTCTTTGATCGAAGTAGAATGTCTGTATATACATCAACTGCTTACCTGGAAAACCTGGTCCAGGGGCATACTGAGGATAGCCGTAGGGTGGCTGTGGTCCAGGATATCCGGGCCCTGTGTACCCAGTCCCTGGATACCCAGGAACTGGAGGCACCGGTGCAGACTTAGTAGCTGGAAGAAGAGACAGACACTGCAACCATATCTACAACCTCAGCTTATTCTGATGCGCAGTAGCAACACACACCTTGTACATTATGTCATATGACTAAGATTAGGAGCCTGCTAACAGCAATGAGAATATTCAAAACCTCTGTCTTTTAATTTTGGCACAAATATGAACACTCGGGGTAACATATTTACCCAGTAATCCTGAAATAATTTGAGAAATTTATTCCAATTTTCAATCTGTTCAGAATGTTTCTAATACAAATATTGCAACAAATCAATGTTTTTAATTCATGGAATAACCTACCTGTTAACAAGTAAATTTTCAAGGGGAGTATATTTGATTGATAGAATGCTCCCAATTTTAAAATTCAGTAAGTTTGAAAGAATTCATCAGCTAAACTGTTTACTTGTTTTAATCCTATCTGCTTCATATATTGTTTATAGTTTTCAAATACTGTGACCTTTGAATTATTATTCCATTGTTCCCTATAGCAAAGTTTTGTACCCTTTTCGTGCCAAAGGCTCTGTACATTAACAGCTGCTTACCGCTGGTACAGCTTCGCCTGCCATGATGGGTCTGCTAAATTTCTGCACGTTAGCCAGTTGCTCAAAGCATACCAATTCTGGCAGGTAAAACAACTGGGAACCTACTTACCTTACCCCATACTGTTCAACTGGAGTAACAGATTAAATTTGCTTCTTAAAACTCTACTGTTGCTTTTCAAATTTTCCATTTTAATCTTCAGTTTGGGCCACAAACCCCAACCTATTGACTTCAAAGTGATTCCACAGATTTCAATGGTACTCCAGAATATAGAATGGCTATCTTGACAATGGCTGATTCCGCACACATTGGATAATGCACTTTCAATGCACTTTACCAATCATTTAGAAGTGGAGTTTTTGTTTCACACATGAAAAATTCAGTTCCAAATGGTCTCTAAAGAGGATTAGAAGTGCATTATCCAAAGTGTGCAGAATCAGCAAATGTTAGTTACAGTTACAATAAGTTCTTCACTGGAAGCCATCCAAATTCTAAAGCTACACTCAGTCATTACAAGAAACTCCATTTAAACCAAGATGCAAATGAACATAGCTTGCTGCCATTTTTGAGCTTCCCTCCTCCCTCTTTTTTGCATATAGCATGATGGAAAAGTCTTAGATTGAAACAGATTCTACTTCTCCTTGTGGTCCAAATGCAAGGGTCTTCTAAAATCAGAATTGGTTTTCTTCCCCCATTCTATGTCTGGATTATCTATACCTCTACATACTCTACACGTGTTGATATCAACACCCATAGCGACAGCAGGTACAAATGTACTGATCCTGTTTAATTGCTGGCTCATGCACACAGCAACTGTGTACCAAAGAAAGGCATGTACATAGGATCCCATGATCAGGAAAGTTGGGGAAAGCATTCCCATTCAGAGAGATGTAGCCTACACATGAACACTTTGTACATGAACAGATTTCATGTACATGGGCTGGTGACCTGGCATAGGTGGGCAGTGGGGCCATAGTGCTCGTGGCTGCCTCCCTTCTATGTGCACTGGTTTCAACATGTGTGTACAGGGCTCCTGAGGTTTAGAATTCTGCTTGAGATGAGAAAAACTTTGATTCAGCCAAGTTTCTGCATTCATATATCAATTTGGTGAAGCAAAAATAACTCCGTTTTTGACTGTTTCATACCTTCTAGGCAGAAGGGGAAAAACAAGAGCACAAGTGGAAGGCCACACAAACAAGGCTATCCCAATGACCCCAGTAGAACTAGAAAGTGGACATTCTAATTCTCAATCAGGGAAGGCAGAAAAATACATTAACAAAATAGGTTACTCACGTTCCATTTCCAAGGATTTGTGTACAGTTGGTTCTGAGGAGGAGAAGAGTAGTTTTTATATAACAACACTTTTTCCAACTTTAGCATTTGAAAGGTATTTTTAAAAAGAAAAAAACAGCTGTTGTATCTGTACATCCTTTATATAAAGACAATGTAGTTCATGCAGGTTATTTTGTTTTCAAGATGCTGTAGTTTACAAATATTGTAGTTGTACTTGTAGTTTACTTGTAGTTTACAAGTACAAATATGTTTAAATAAACAAATAGTTCCAACGAGCATTCAAATACATGCTTAGGGTTCATCTAGAGTGGCAGATTTTCACTACATAAAATTATAAAAGGGAGAATCTATCCACCTTGTTTTCTGTGATGTTAATGATTTATATCTCACCTCTTCATTTTCTTATGGAAAAGCTTGCATCTTGCCTAAAAAGTCCAAGCTTTAGCACAATTGGTCTGGGAATAAATGACTCCTGTTCCTTGTAATTTTAAGTTTATTGCGAATGGAGAACTTTCACGGACTTGCAGGAGGCGTCTTATTTTTCCTGTATACCTTTCCCTAGCACCCCTTATAGCTTCCTTTTTCCATCCTTTTCTTCTTCCCACCCGCCAGCCAACCTGCCTTTATTCCCCCCTCCAATGACTTCAGCTTTCCCTTCTCCCCTACCAGACAGCCTCTCCTTGGGAAAAGTCTGGCCAGGCTGTGTGGTGGCCAGCACTGGACTTTGTGGCGGTCACTCCCTGCTCTGTGGCGGGCTAGACTGAGCTGTATGTTGGCCACCACCGCTGGGTTGAGTTCTGCGGCTAGTGAGTTTCCAGTAGTTATCCTGATAAATTCTCTTTCATTGGGAACATGACTGTTGGTCAGGGGTAGGGCTATTTCTGGGGTAGTTTCAGCCTCCCAGTCTACTCCCTGCCTCCAGCATGGGTCTGTGAGCATTTTATTCTACAGATGTTGTTTCAGTTATTTGGTGGAAGTTGTAATCCCTAAATGTAGGGGGGGAGGGTTAGAATTCAAATTTTTATACAACTCTGGGGCTTCCTTCAGGTTTACAGAGAAATCCCCCTCCCCTCAATCTGCCCTTAGCTCCATTTTGTAGCTCTATCATTCATATCCTCTATGGTGCTGTTCAGAAATACATGTATTGATATAGAGCTGCAACACTAGATCTGTACCACTGCATATATTCATCATGGGCATCTTTCTCTTTCTCTCTTTTTGCATAAGCTAAGGCTGGCTGTTTTACAATTCTGGACAGCAACACGATTCATCATTCCAGCTCAGACTTCTCCATCTAATTCTGTCCTTCACACAGCATCAAATATGTCAAGGTAAGGAAATGTGGTTGTGAGAGAAATTTATTTATTTATTTACTTCATTTATACCTCACCTTTCCCAATGGGGGCCCAAAGTAGCTTATCTCATTCTTCCCTTCTCCATTTTATGTTAACAATCCTGTGATGTAAGTTAGGCTGAGAGTATGTGACTGGCCCAAGGTCACCCATCAAGCTTTCATGTCCTAGTCTGGCACTCTAACCACTACTTAAACAAAGGAGCAAAAGGCACTCGGGGGGAACTGGAACAACAGAACAGCAGCAAATTCCCCCCATTCCTCCATTTTCTTCTCTGTTTCCTGGTGGAGTCTTCAGCTGGTCACCATTTATAGCATTCATTTGGACCTACTTTATTACGGATTTATTCCCTCTGAGACACTTCTTGAGCTGACTGTTTGAGCCTCTTGGAGGTCCATTGACTCTGGTTTCTGGTGTTACGCACTATAATGTGCAGGATCGACTGATTGATATGTGATTGTGTTTTCATCCTTTATATGTGGTTGACTTTCACCATTGGTTTCAAGTAAACAGATCATTGGTTTTGATTATTCTTGTATTGTATAGTGATAATTTGGGGAGGGGGAATTCGCTGTTGTTCTACTCTAATCACTATACTTTGTTGCTTTAGGACTAGAAACACAAGGACACACTACAAGTTGATGGTGAAATACAATGCCACACAAGAAAGATGGTAGAGACATAACATTATAGGAAACTAGCAACAGAGCCTGTTGCAAAAATAAATACAACGGGCTCTAGCAGCAAGGCCAAGGCCCCACTGCTGCCATGGAGGTGGTGGGAAGGCTGTGCAGGGCGGCAGGCTTCCCCACACTGTACCACAATCTCCACCAGCTTCACAGCCCCTAAGAGGGCTGTCAACGACAACTCTCCTTTTATCCTGGCACAGGCACAATGCAGGGTCCTCAGTGCACCTGCACCAGGATAAGAGATGAGTCATCGGGAATATGGCTCACCTTGTATGTTTAAGGGTTAAGCTAGATGTTGAATATAACCAGGCTTCAACGTTCAACATTTTCCCTTGAACTTGGAGACAAGAACTGCAAAGCACAATGCAGCCCAAGAAGTGCTATGTTGATTAATTGCATTATTTAGACAGTGCAAATATACTGCCTCATTTTTCATTTGTTTCTTCAAACACTTGTTGTGTAAAGGCAACATGCAGAAGTATACTCTACAAGGCTCTTTTGCAACTCAGAGATTACAAGCAATTTCCTTGCTATTGCACTTGTTCTACTTCTAGGAAAGGAACAGAAGACGTCCTTCTAAATCAGGAAACAGTTTCATTACAATCCACTTCAACTCCAGTTAGGTAATGGATCCCGAACTCTCAAGTGAAAGGGCCACACCCTTACAGTATATGCTCCAGCAACTGTTCCTGTTAGTTTAAGCAAGAATTTTCCACTGTAAAGCCTGTGTGATGCTGGAACCCTGAAGGCAGTGACATTCTGTCACATGACAGTGTAAATATACCTCCAAGTGCAAGTAAGGGTACTCAAGGAGTTAGTACTTTATTTCTCCTTAAAGGCTGGTCCATACAGTCAGTGTAGCTATATGGAAATATGGAACAGAGAAATATGGAAACAGAGAAATAAGAAGCTTGCAAACAGTTGCATAATCCGTAAGGGCCACAGATTGTATTAGAAAATTGAAACCATTTGCTGGCAGACAGCCACCGCAGAGCATATAGCAAGTATTAAAGCTACTTCTCTGTATGCCTGGCTGCACCTTCAATAATTTGAGAGTTCCTCATTTGTGAATCCCCTTTCACAACTTCTGACATCATAAATCTACGCAGTTAACTTCAGCAGGTTATACAGCTTTCTTAATATTCACATTAAGCTTTACTGACCACTTCACCAACACACATTTATTGTCTGCTACCCTTTATTACCCATCCACTGAGGGCTGTGATGGATGGAAGGATTGATACAGAAGACTGCCCATTACAAGGGCCAACAAATGGAGTACAGAAGTGACCATGGTTTATATTATCATCTTTGGAGTTCTCTCCAGAGACCTGTTTTTTAATCAAACTCTGTCTGCTAGAGGAGGGAGGTAGAGATTGGAGGGGAGTGTGTGAATACAGCAAATAAGCAGTGCTCATGCCACACAGTGACAAACATCCATTTAACTGAAATTTGCTGACATTCAAATGCAACCTAGAGTTTGCAGCAGGTTTGTTAGCCCCCATTTGGACTAGCTGTAGATTGTTGTAACATCTAACTGCACAAGTTACAGCTCATCACAATGTCTGAAAGAAGCCAGAATTGTTTTTATTCAATAACCACTGAGTCACATTGACCTATCTTTTGTGATAGAAAGTGTCGTCAAGTCACAGCTGACTTATGACAAACCCAGCTTGGGTTTTAAAGGCAAGAGACTACCAGAGGTGGTTTGCCATTGTCTGCCTCTGCATAGAGGCTCTGGTCTTCCTTGGAGATCTCCCATCCAAGGCCGACCCTTTGCTTCCGAGATGTGATAAGAGCGGGCTAGCCTGGTCTATCCAGGTCAGGGCAACTTTACTTGGTGGTGGAGAGTGCCATCAAGTCATAGTTGACTTATGGCGAACCTGCTGATTTGCCATTGGTGGTTTGCCATTAGCTCTGTAATCCTGGTCTTTGTTGGAGGTCTCCCATCCAATTACTAACCAAAGCTGACCCTGCTTAGCTTCCAAGATCTGATGAGATCGGGCTTGCCTGGGCTATCCAGGTCAGGGCACTTTTTATTTATGCTGTTTTATTTACAGTTTTCCAAACTGGGAACACACAGTAGCTTTTCACATCATTCTACTTTCCTCCACTTTACCCTCACAGCAACAACCCTGTGAGGTATGCCAGCTAGAGAGATTGTGATGGGCCAAAGGTCCCCCAGCAAGGTGCCCTGGCAGATTGGAGATTCGAACCTGGTTTTCTCAACACTCTAACCACTCTACAATTCCAGCTCTTGCTCACAGAAACAAATCAAGGTCAGTATTATATGCTCCAGGGGTAGACCATCTTTTGGACCTATGTGTTAAAATCACACAACATATATCTGTGAAGAAGCTGGTGTGCTGGCAAACAAAATGAAAGGAGAGTTATACTTGGCTGGTCATGCTTGGAGCCATCAAGACAGGGGAACTCCTTAGGAACACGTTTTCTGGGAGGCATTTTAGTCTGCCGCAGAGGGGAGGAGGTGAGAAAGTTGTGCTTCGAGAGCAGAAATTCATCCACCCATGTCACTCTGGGTGATCTAAACCTTCTCTTTTTGCTGAGACTGGCTTTTCAGAGAATTTGTTATCCATCTCCCCCCCCCCAAAAAAACCCACTAGTAATTAACAAGCAGTGTATCAAAACACCTGTCACCAGAAGACCAAGTTATCTGAAAAGTAATGACATAGTCCAGTGGAATGTTTATCTATAGTCTTGTTAAATTTTGTCACAGGATGTTTAGAAATATTAGAACACATGATGTCATGACATATCAGGAAACAGAGAAGGAAACAGAACAGAAACTATGATTTCCCAGCACCACTGATCAAACATATAGGTCAAAAATGCAAATATCACTGTACATCATGTGAGCTTCTTTAAAAAAAGGCACCCACGTGTCCTTTCCATTTATTAGTCAGTGTTGCAAATTTCAGCAAGCCACAATTACCAAAGATAAAAAAAGAAAGAAAGAAAAAGTCAGAAACAGCAGCAAGGGTGACCTTTCCCCCCATTACGTGAACATGGGACATTATGCTACGGACTTTGGCATGGGCCTAGCATAAGTAATGATAAAATCTGCTATCTGGAACATCTGGAGAAATCATACAGGTGTGATAATAGAGAAATCATATGGCCTCTTTTAATATTAAACAAAAGAAGGAGTGTTAGTGTGTTTTAATGACATTTCATTACATTTATTAGCAAGGATAGGAGTGAAATAATCAAAAGTAGAAAACTTTTCCTATCAGCTAGCTGCTATAACTGTTTAAACAGCGCTTTGCTTTTTAAAACTTGCTGTTAATTCTGGCTTCATTTTAATTTTTTTCTTAAAATTTTGTAACTTAGGGTGACCTTGCTTTTGGAAGACGAAGTTACCATATAGTGACAAGCAGCTCCTATAACATTCTTTAAGCGTCCTATAACATTCTATAACAGTATTTGGAAGAAGGGGCAGCAATCACCGAAACCTCCTCCCACTTTGCACTGATGTTATGACTGAGGGTATGTGGACCCCTCCAGGTCCAATATTTTTCAGTGTTCAGTGGCCCATAGCTAGAGGAAAAGTAGGCAAATCTCATTCTACGAAGTCTGGAAATATTTGGCTGCAGCTCACTCTCTCCTCTTGCTTGGCAGTGGTTCTCCAATGCCTCAGGCAGGGAAAAAGTAATTCCCTGACACCTAACCTGGAATTCTACAACTTGCGACACCAGGATTGATTACAGGCTATTCTACACGCAAGGCACAAGTCCACTTCATGAATTCTGGGCTATGGTCCAAAGGGAAGCATTCAGATTTACAGAAAATGTTAATGCCATCTGATACTTTTTACCTTTCTAAACAAAGATCATGCTTTAAGAATGTGTTGCCACTACTTGAACAAAACATTGTTTCCCCGTCTGGTCAATGCCCATGCCTAACTAAAACAAAAGTTGCACAATCCAATCTCACAAGGGGAGCAAAGCAGGAAGTCCGGGTAGGTAGAAATGCTGAAGTCGGGGGGGGGGGGGGGTTTCCAAATGCTCTGTAACATTTCCCAGTTTTTCTGATAGGAAAACTGAGAAAGACATCAGACTTTTTCCCATGCTTTTAATGTGTTTTAACAAAAGGATTTTCTCGTTCAAAAAAGACTTCATAATTTTTTTCATTGCTCCCCCAAATTTATCACCTTTTCCTCTCTTGTTCATGCTATATATTTTGAGTAAGAAAAACATGGCCTTAAGTAGTATTTCGGTCATTCTAAAATAGAAAATACTTCATAGGAGTTTTTTCAGCGCTCCTCAAATTTCCCTCCATCAAAAAACTGAAATCCCCCCCTGCCCCTTGAACGTTTACATTTCTCCCCCTCCCCCGCTCTTCACACTTCTAGGAGCAGGTGCACCAGAACAGAGGCTGTCAGCAGCAAACCAGAGTTTGATGCCCCCTTTCCTTGGGGTCAATTTGGACAGAGTGTTTTGCTCTGTAGCACAATCCTCTATGTTCAACTGGGCTTAGCACAAAGTAAAGATGATAGGATTGCAGGCCTTAGCTGTGGACTGGCGCAGTGTTTGAATTTTGACAAATCACATTTTGCAACAGGCTAGCAAACCAGAAGTAGTCTGAAATGGCCTTGCATCCTATCAAGGGCTCTACAGGTTAGCCTAGGTAAGGCAAAGGTGGTCCCCTGCGCAAGCACCAAGTCATTACTGACCCATGGGGTAGCGGGACATCGTGACGTTTTCTTGGCAGAATTTTTGTTACCGTGGTTTGCCATTGCCTTCCCCAGTCATCTATGCTTTACCTCCTGGAAACTAGGTACTCATTTTACTGACCTTGGAAGGATGGAAGGCTGAGTCAACCCTGAGCTGGCTACCTGAACCCAGCTTCCGTCAGGATCGAACTCAGATCATGAGCAGAGTTTGGACTGCAGTACTGCAGCCTACTACTCTGTGCCACGGGGCTCTTCTACAGGTTAACTTGATGTATGATCAAATACTAGATCCATCTTTTGCTCTGCTTGCCAAGGCTGCTATTCCATGGAAGTGCCTTTAGCAACTTGGTGGAAAGTGCCAAGCCGCAGCCAACCCCCTGCCCCGAGTTTTCAAGACAGGAGATGTTTAGAGGTGCCCGCCAATGCCCGCCTTTACACAGTGACCCTGGTCTTCCTTGGCGGGTCTCCAATCCAAGTACTAGCCAGGGTGGACCAGACTTAGCTTCCAAGATATGATGAGATCGGTCTAGCCTGGGCCATCCAAGTCAAGAACAGCAACCTGAGAAGGCGGGAAAGGGAAACGGAGGGCTTTATGGAGTCCCTTTTGCTTTTGTAGAACTGCCAGCTCAAGCCACCCCCCCCCCCCCGTTCTAAACGGCGGTGAAAGACAGTTGCGTCTGATTTGCGACTAAATTCAAGGCTTTCACGAAAACGTGCATCTCAGTATCACCTTTAGGATCGGGATCGGATAGAGGGAGAATCACTTCGAGAGACACGCAAAGAAACGAAAGCGAAACCACTTTGCGAGGGGTTTCTTTCCTACCCTCCCTCTTCACTTTCCCCGTTAAAAGCAACCTGCGCCTGACCCCACCTGGTTGACTGGATAAACACGGTGGGCGCCACGAGGGCGGGCGCAGGCGCTCTCCTGACTCGCCAGCCGCCTCTCTCCCCTCCACCCCCGCTTTCCCCGGGGACAAACGCAGTACCTGGGCGGCTCCGCTCCTTGCTGCTTCTTCGCCTCTCGCGTCTGATCCAGCCCCGTGCTAGCTCAAGGCGCCGCTTTTGCGCCCTCGGCTCCGCCCGGGACGGAAGGGTGGAGTGGTGGGTGGGAAAAACAGCCTGACAGGGGAAAAGGGAGCGGGGGACAAGACGTCAATGGACGAAAGCAAGCGGGGGGCGCTGCCTTCCCGGAGCAGGAAATGCAATCCAAACACGCTCGGCGGCTGCTGACAGTAAACGCTTGGAGCGGTTCCCTTTACGACATCCTCCTGCTGGCCGAGTTTGCATGGCGTCCCTCGGGTCGCAAGTAAGGGCTAAAATTAAAGGCTCGGGAAGGGGGACTCCGAGGCTGCCAGAAGGGGGCCGCTAGGGTTGGAAGCCTTGGACTCTTTCCATCAGAGGTGCCCAGTGCGCCCCAGAAAGGAGGGTGCGCCTGCTTACTTGAAGCAAACCACCTCGAGGCTTACTTCCGAGGAAGCATACAGAGGTGAAAGAAAAGGGAAACGGGCACTTGCTCTGAGTCAGCCGCCTCTTGGTTGTTGCTCCAGCTAGTTCCGTTTTTTAGCCTTTGCCAAAACAGACAGCCTCGGGCTGGAAAACGTGTCTGCTCTTATGAGAACTTTTGATTGGGGATGTGTTAATCGCGAGCAAGCCAGCGTCCAAGCCAGCCCTTTCCACCAGATCCGATGGCTGTTTCATCACACTCCTTGATATTCACCCGTGCCTCGGAGATTTTTTTTTTTTACAGAGCAAACGCTTGGAAATAAAGTTTCAGTTTGTGTATTTTTCTGACATCCCAAGGCCCTTTTTTAAATGGCTGGATTGTTTACATTTTGTTAATTCTAATTATTTATATGCAGTGTTCATGATTTCATCATGTTTAGCTTTGAGAGGCAGCAGACACATTTTCTAAACCAGCCAGGGAAAAGAGGAAGACAGCTTTCCTCCTGCTGCCTTCTCTCTTTCTTTTCTCCCTACCCATGTTCCTTACTTGATCCCACTAAGGATATCAAAGTAGCAAAACAGGCTTGATGCATTTCACTTGCTGGATCTATTTCTTCAAGGCTGATATGAGCACAGGGCCACTTCACTACCAGATGATGCAAGAGACCTTCTGCAGCCCTTTGGAGCCCAGGTGGCGCTTGTGCCGCTGCTGCCTGGAGCTGGGAGAGCAGATGGGAACAGTTACCATGGGTGCCACCTATGGGTTCCAGGGGCCAGAGAACAGTGGTGAGCATGGACTAATAGGATGCCTGTGTGACTTTGGAGTCTGCCCATAAAACTAGCTAACCTCGCAGTCTCTTCCCGAATAGATTCCCTTGCCTGTGTGCGTGCAGAAAGCAGACTACGTTCAGAGTCAGTCATTTGAATCTGTGGAGATGCAAAGAGAGAACAAAGCATAAAGGATTCCAGTATTGGCAAGTATGTTGAAATAATGGCTGGATCATCATCTCAAGGGATATATGCCTGTCCTCCAGCAAGTTGGAAGATTTCGTTTGCGGAGTTCACAAGGAGTTGCAACTTACTTGTTACATGTTATGGAGGCACAACTTGACCTTAACCTGGGGCTGCCAAATCTCCTGCCATGTCAGGGATTCTCCATCCTCTGCCTCCTTCCCCCACTTGCCTGGCTGGTGCAGTGTGGGGGGAGTGAGCAGAGGCAAGCTGGAGTGCATGTCACACAGAATCTGCAGGCCCAATGGTGTCAAATCTGGTTCAAACCAAAAGATTGGGCAATCCTATAAGAATCACTACATAGCAAAACATAAAACAGAAACACTGAAAATGCTGTGTTTGGGGCCAGCTGGGATGCCATAGCTTCCGGTTTAAACTGGAAGTGATGTCATCACTGTGAGTAGCATGCTTCAGTCTGCCTCTGCTCACCAGGAGAGGAGGATCAGCACCCTCACTTGCTGCTTTTCAGGCAGGAGGGCCGGGCAACCCTACCCTGACAAGTGATTGTTGTGCAGATGCATAGCTGCTTGGCACAGTATTTAAGCAGAATTTGAGCAGAAAACATCAAGGCACTCCAATCAAGAGCTCACCTCCTGTGTAAGCAAGGGAGTTCAGTCAAGGTAAGATCACTTGGAGATCATGTCAGTTCTCATCCTCCCTGGCACTCAGGCTTGCTGTTATCATACTGCTGAAACAAATGTGAGAGAGTCATGTTAAAGACACCAACAAAAAGCGCACTGTGCCATGAGGAGAAAAAAATTGTAATAACGAATGTTGAAAAATATCTTTTTAAGGGTTATTCTAGTAACATTCCATATATGTTCATAAATTATCAATATGTCAAAAAACGTCATCTACAAAAGGCTGTCAGAATATAACAATCAATGAAAAGCAGCAAAACTTAAGTCTCAAAACCATATGACATCTCTGGAGGTAGTCATACAATTACAGTAAAATGCTATGTGCTTATTGGGCAAAATTGAAAAGTTAGCAGTTCAAACAGTAGCTAAAGTGACCGATGCCTATTCTTTTAAAATGACAGTGCCTCACAGAAAGTATAAAGTTATCACTTACAAAAACATTTACAGTCACAAAGTTCATGCATGTGCCAACATAATTGAAGTCATTCAATGATCCAAAGGGGGAGACTTGCTCCACTTCATAACTGCTACGGGTGGGCTAGCATTCATGTCCCATTTTTGTTATCCTTCTTCATGGCAGTTACAAGCTAGAAATCATTTAAACAACATGTTTGACCAAGCATCTCTTTAAAAATAATTTTAAAATGAATCAATTGCAGGCATACTTACAACAAGGCATTCAATAATACAAATCTAATATCCCTGCATTTTCCAGCCGCTCCCTCCAAGCAGGTAGATGACATAATTTGCATCATACATATATACAATTGTGGATGATGTTCTATCAATTAAAGGTACAGTATTCCAAAATTGGTCTATGAATACCTCCTACAAATTAAAAAGCATGACAACTTAATATTGACATTAAGGACCTGCTAGGGCAACAGTTTTAAGTTTAAAGATACACAATGCCTATTTTCTAAGGAGATCCCTCCTAATATTCTCTGAGTTTGTGGAGCTGCTAATGTAAAGACTTGTAAAAAGCATCTCCTTATTCCATATTTTGTTTCCACAAAATGTGAAACTAGAGAGGTGTCAACTACCTTTCAACTAATACGCATTAGATGTTCCTGGATCCTTAATCTTATTACTCGGGTGCTATTACCAACACAGTTTTCCACACTTACATTTGATTAGGTAGAAACACTGTCTGTATTGCAAGTAGCAAAAGAAGTTAAAGGAATACCCATAGCATTAACTTCTTGGTTATTTGTTAGGAAATTTTATGATCTTTCTCCCATTATGAGTGCTATTGAAGCAGACCTGCACACACATTCAGGGAACATTCTTCCTTTAGCTAAGCAGTCTCATGGTTAAAAGAGTAACAGCAGCTACAAGAATGTCAACATTTCTTGTTTTCCTTTTTGCTAATCAAGAAATAGCCTTGGAGAGCAGTCTCTAAGACACACTGTAAGATGAAGGCTCCAAACTTTTTGACATGTTTATATTAAGAAGTGTTTACTGTCTTGTCATTCAGACCCATCAGGTGCCATAATTCCTGAAGGCAGCATTTACAAAGAATTATTTGTATAAACCCTGTGTTAACCTTTGATCTTTTATTTTGTAAACAATTGGCTGCAATAAGTATATAAGATTCTCTGCTGTGACTATTTTTTTATGCATATGTCTTAATGAGGGCATCTGCATCTGGGTTTTATTATACTAAAGCTCATTTTTCTTTGTGGATCACTGTTTTAGTGTCTTAAGTTAATGTGGGTAATGGCTGTTGGGAAATGTAATCTGAACGCAGAGTATCTTTAAGAAAATTTCCCCCTAACATTATTCATTATTAAGCTGCAAACAGAACAATAACTGCATGGGGGGGGCGGAATTTTTGAGGTAAGTTTCTAAGTGGTCTCTTTGTATAGATGTCCGACTGGACCAGCATATCTTTGTCTCAACCAACCAGCACCAACCAACCAACTCAGCCGACTTTGTCTCAACCAACCAGCACCGGCGTGGGAGCATATTACACCGGTGCTACGCCAGCTGCATTGGCTGCCAGTGGAGTACCGAATCAAGTTCAAGGTTTTGGTGTTAACCTACAAAGCCCTACGCGGACTGGGACCGACGTATCTGAGGGACCGTCTCTCACCATATGAGCCCCGGAGGACTCTCCGCTCTGGCGGAAAACATCTTTTAAGTGTCCCTGGCCCTAGGGAGGCCCGCCTGGCGTCGACCAGGGCCAGGGCCTTTTCAGTCCTGGCACCGACCTGGTGGAATGCTCTGTCTTGCGAGACAAGGGCCCGGCAAGATTTGCTTGCATTTCGCCGGGCCTGTAAGACAGAGCTATTCCGCCAGGCATATGGCTAACGCTGGGCAGTGCCCGCCCCCCCCCATGAAGGGGGGGTTAAACCATCACCCCTATGCAAACACAGAGGCATGTATGAACCACTATGCAGCATGAATTGTTATATTTAATGTTTTTAAATGTTTTTAAATGTATTATTTAATGTTTTTAAATGTTTTTAAACGTGTTTGTATTTGTTATCCGCCCTGAGCCTGCGAAAGCGGGGAGGGCGGAATATAAATATAATAAATTAAATTAAATTAAATTAAAAATTCTTAGTTCTCCAAAAGGCTGCCCTAGGTGGATCAATATAGTCAGGCAACTCTTGTACCAGTGGCCGCCAGTCTTTATTCACGATACATTTGTTAGTATTAGCAAATGGGGTATAGTCAACAGAAAATGTTATTCTCTTTTCCCTTATTCTTTGTCGTGGATGCAGGATCCCTGTCCTGTTGCAGTTCCCAGCCTTATGCTTACAATTTAAAATGACATGATATATCCTTAAAAAGATATTTTTCAATGTTCTTTATTGTTGTTACAATTTTTTTCTCTTAGCTTGTCATGGCGCGGTACGCTTGTTGTTATCACGTTGCCAGCAAACATGATAATATCTTATAGCTGGCGAGGTCCCCCATCTGAGCTTAATCTAAACCACAAAAAGCTAGAAGGAAGGAAATCCCAAACCACACATAGCTTCCTCATAGAGGGAGACACCAGAACAACTTAAATCAGCTAAATGAATCCAAATTTTATTATATAGCATCCGATAGACATCATTACAACAATGCAAAGACTGCAACCCACTGCAAACCTATCAGTTCAGCAAATTACTCTCATGGCAACTCAAATCCCACAGCAATTGAGAATGGTACTAGAGACAGGGATTTTTCAGCAGTGGCACCTTGCATGTGGAATGTCCTTCCCCCAGAGGCTTGCCTAGTACCTGTTCTGTTTTAGGTGCCAGGCCAAAATTTTTCTGTTTACTCAAGCTTTTAATTAAGGAGTTGGTCTTTGAACACCATTCTTGTAGTGTACTTTTAGACTGAAAGCTGTTGAATTCATTTTTAAATGCTCAGTGTTTTATGTTTTTGTGCTCTGGCTGGGTTTTTAATGCTGGATTTTAATTAACAACTTTTAATTTTTTTTCTGTTTTATTTTGTAAGCTGCCTTAGGCAAGTTCCCTGGAGAGGCAGCATAATTTTTTTCCTAACTGAATAAGTAAAATAGACAGGAATTCTCAGTGGTGTAATATCCACCTGCTTCACCTCCATGTCATAGTTTACTAAAGTCCCAGGAGAGAAAGTTATTGAAACAATAAAATGAATGGACTTTTCAGGTGACAGGATGAATACAACCAGGTTGCACTACAATATCTTTTGTTCATGTTTCCAAAGCAGACTGTAAATTCCTTCATAAAGGTGCCGTGTCTTAAAAGGTAAAAGTCAGCTCCATGGAGAAGAAAAAGAGCAGGACATGTCAGCATGAGTAACTGCTTCTGAGCATGTGCAGATTGTCTCACCATTTCATAAGGAGAGTTAAGTCAGGTCTTCATCCCATAAGCACTGAAGACATGCTGCTTTCTTCTCTGAGAATTTTGCTTGGAAGGGGTCTCAGGATGGGCTTCTGCAGCAATGTGGCCTACAACAATCATTCTGCACTCCAGAGGTGAGAGCCTACAGTGGCTCTTTTGGACTTGCCACTCAAGCCTGTGGCAATTCTAGTATGGTGCTTTCTGAGTTACTTTTGGAGATTCAACTGCCTCATCCATAAACAAAGGCAAATATCAGCAACAGATAAGCAGAGGGAATATTTTCCCTACCACATGTGGTTAAGTGACTATGAGTCTTCTGTGACATGTCCACAGATTGAAAATCAACATATTTTCCCAAGGCACCAAGTGACTTACCCTTAGGAATTAGCATTATTGCATAAGTAAGAATAGAAGAAAAGAACTGTTGGATAGGATAACCAATCTAGTCCAGAATCCTATTTCCAACAGTTACCAGCCAGGTGCTTTTAGGAAGCCTGTAGGCAGGGCATGAAGAGAATAATCCTCTCCAACACTTTGTTCCACAGCACTTGGTATACTGCCTCTGAACATGGAAGTTCCATTTAGCTGTCATGTCTAATAATCACTGATACACTTATCTACCAGTGACCATCACTGCATCTTTTGACACTGCGTTCCATTAGTATTTTTATTTATTTTATTTTATTTATTCAATTTCTATACTGCTTCTCTTCAGTTAAGAACTCAAGGCAGTTCACAACAATTACAACAGTTAAAAACAATACAAACATATAATATTCAATAAACTCACAATAAAACAGCCTAAGACAAATATTTTAAACTACTTGATTCTGGGTGTGCCAGGACAGACACTTGGGAGCTCTACAAGTGTGTCTGCTGGACCAGCTCCTGTCTTTTCCAGATCCACCTATAAGAAGCAAGGAAAAAAGTTTCATATGGGAGAATCTGATAGTCAAGACAGTAGTTTTTGACCT
The DNA here is from genome assembly GCF_028583425.1 of Eublepharis macularius. Lineage (NCBI taxonomy): Eukaryota > Metazoa > Chordata > Lepidosauria > Squamata > Eublepharidae > Eublepharis > Eublepharis macularius. The sequence goes on along the minus strand of NC_072795.1, from coordinate 38,320,812 downwards.
GTCTTTCATCTACCTGTGTAAGGAACACCCTGGATCCATGCATCTAGAAGAAAAAGAAAGACACATCAGAAGGTGTAGTTGGACTTATACATGAATTTGATTGCCGTTGCCTATATTTGAATGAATGTACATGGAAAAATATTTTTGTATTGGGATTTGGACATTGCATGTAGTCTATATAAGATATTTAATGTTATTGTTACAGCATATTTATTGAGTACTTGTTCACTTTATTTCAATACAAGTCTTTTGTACCATTGTGCATAATAATTTCTTTTTCTTGAATTGTGGGGTTCCACTTTGTTTGATTAGTTCTGTATTCAGGGAGGCTTGTCTGTTATAATCACCTGGAGGCTGGCAAGCCTACGGAGAAGTGGTCAGTGTACTTTGCTTGGGGCAGCAAAATACCTCAAACCTGGCTACACTGTTGGCTGTACAGGTAAATGCTAGCTTACCCAACAAGAGTGTCTACTTTTGGGGTACAAAGTTCTCTCTCTCTCTCTCCCTCTCTCTCTCTCTCTCTCTCTCTCTCCCCCCCCCCATGAGATTAGTATATGTCTCTGGTTTTCTTCTTTGTACTGCCTGGCTTTCTGTTAGGAAAACCAAGAAAGTTATTTACATTTAATGGTTCTGGTTAACCTTGAAGAAGAGGAACAAGCTAATGACTAACAGAACTTTGTATCACGTAGTTACAAAGAAAGAAATTGCAAACAAGAATATTGGTAAGATTGTGATCACTTTATTATATTGGTTTTCTCCTAACAAATGGCATTTTCTGCCCTGCTTGTTACCTTCCATCCAATAATAACAAGATTTGAAAAGGAGGGCTAGGAAGGAATGTAGCTTTTGGCATGGCAGTTTAAGTGAGACCATCCAAAGAACATAAACTCCACAGATGTCTCTATTATGGGCTGTGTCCTCACTGAAACATACCGTATATGGCTGGCTGGCTTCAGCTGGTATGTAGAACCATTTTGGAATTGTTTAGATCAAGTCAACGCAGAACACAAAATTGTGATACTGATATTTATTTAATTATTTGGGCATTTCTATGTGCTTTTCTCCCCAAAGGCACCTGAAGTGTCTTACACAAATTTTCAGAACAAGCCAATGTAAACAATATTGTTGAAATAAACAAAACAAACCCAAAAAAACCCATTAAGGAATGGGTCCTTATTTCAGCCTAGCACTTGTAGGCCTAGGGATGCCATAACTTTTGTCCTTCTGCCAATTCTCTTCAATGCCTGCCGGTGCCCTGGGCACCAACAGGAGAAATTGGGGCAGGGGGGAAAGGCCTGGTTTACCAACATCACTTCTGGTTTAAACTGGAAGGGGTAGGAGACATTGTGGCATTTCACAAAGACTAAAACCATTGAATTTTTGAGAAATGCCAGAGAGTCCCTGGAGATGTACTGACATCACTTCTGGGCACAAGGGGAGTAACATCAGTGTGTTGCCAGCAATGTCTGCCTGTTGATGGTGAAGTATCCCCCTGAAGGCAAGCCTCCTACTAGATGCCAGGGACAACTCTATGTGGGTTGTGTGCAGCCTCAGGCTGTGTGCCATGGACTAAGGGCCAAACTCATAACAATGCAGTGTAAGTTTAGGGTTGCTAACAATCCTGAAGTTTTGTTCCTTTAATAAAGGCTCAATGGGATATTATCTACTCAGTGATGCTATTTTTCTCCTTGCTATGAAAAGCTTCAGCTGCCCATTTTCATACATTAAACCTCTGTCAAAGGAGCAGGACATTTTTTTCTTCTTCATGCAGCTGGCAGCCCTAGCGTGACTGGTACAAGGTAACCCAGTAACTCAGTGAGATGCGTGGCTGAGCCGGGAAATTGAGGGCTACAAAAATATAGCTTAAGGTTATAGCCATATTAACCTAATGGTTAATTCATTCTGGATTTGCAAGAAAGACAGGTTGATCTTGTATAAAAGTGTGTTTGTTCACGCATGTGCACGCACACACACACACACGTGCACGCATACACGATAGCACAGTAATTAAGGTTGCCAGGACAAAACCCAGCCTGTCCTCCTCTTCAGCTAGGGTTACAAGTAGCAGTGCCAAGTCAGCTTCAGTGCGAAACCTCCTTCTACTCACTGGCAGTTCCCGCCACAACTCAGCTGAGAGGCAGGGAAAAATAGAGGGGCGGGGGGAATGGAGGTGATAAGCTTTGCTGGTGATGCAATAACATCACTTCTGGCATTAGTGCAGAATTTTGGCTGAATGCTAGACAATCACTAGTGACCCAAGGACCCCCACTGAACTGGTGAGTCTCTCACCAGTTGCCAGCCTCATGCTGGCAAACCTAGTTGCAAGTCTAGCACTGGCAAATCCTTGGAGATTTCATGGCCGTGCCAGGGATGATGGAGAGTTAGGGGATGTGACATCACACTGGACACATTAGGAATTTTCTCAGTCTGTATGGTAAAGACCATAGAAACTGGGGGAATTCCTTGAACATCACATAAGATATGATGTCACTTCTGGGTGGAAGTTTGGAGAATGTATCATCACTTCATGGTGATGCTCTAGGAACCCTACGATCCCTATGGTTATTACCATAGAGATTGGGGAAATTCCTAGAGCATCATTACAGGCTCTGCCCTCTACCATTTTTTCTCCCGCTCCTCAAATCGCTGAGGGCAAGGAATTGGGACCCAAAGCAGGGTTTTGTCTCTGCAGGTGGGCAAATGGCAAGCCTGTCTTCTGCCCATGCCTTTAATAGCTGTTTATGTGTATTGGTCAGGATGGAAAGAATGTCACAGCATGGATTCATACATCATCACCAGCTAGTATTTGAAGGAAACACAGGTTTAGAAGCATGGAAGGAGGGGCTGGATGAAAAATTTGCAGTTTTAACCATGTTAAATGTTTAGTGCACCACTAAAATTATATATTCCTGTGGCCAGACCCAAGTATCTTAAATGTTCTTGAGTGCTTCTTCAATAGAAAATATATACACCATGTGTAGTAATGGTAATTTTTCAGCTCAGAAGCTTTCACCTATATTATGCCTATAATCAATTTGTTCCTTAAATTAGTCAACACATTTGTTTAAAAGGATATTTTTGAAAAAGATGGATAAAAGTAAAGAAAATACCTTACAGACACATTGATCTAAATGTCTGTTATGCTGCTTGTTTCTTAATTAATAATTTTAACATGACAGTGTTACCCAAACAGGAGGTCTCCTTAATTAGTTGGGGAAAGGAGACAAGTGAGAGAGGGTAACAAGGAATCTCCCACAATGTTTACAGGGATTATTCCCATAGAGAATATTTAAATAAACCAGGAAGATGTTCAACAGGAAAGGTTTTGTTTTAAAAGAAAATAAAAATGGCAATAACACAAATACACACAGCACGTATATAAGGCTAAGTAAAGGTAAAGGTAGTCCCCTGAGCAAGCACTAAGTCATTACTGACCCATGGGGGGACATCGCATCACAACATTTTCATGGCAGACTTTTTGATATGGGGTGGTTTGCCACTGCCTTCCCCAAGAAACTGGGTACCCATTTTACCAACCTCGGAAGGATGGAAGGCTGAGTCAATCTTGATCCAGCTACCTGAACCCGGCTTCTGCCAGGATCGAATTCAGGTCATGAGCAGAGCTTACCACTCTGCGCCATGGGGCTAGCTAAGAGGAAATTAAAGAGGAAAGGGGGAGAAAGCAGTTCAGGGAAGGTGATAATTACCAGTCTTGAAGAGGAGAGGGGTCCACAAAGGCAGCAAAATGACCAGCATTTTATGAAGAAGAGAGAAGGCCCAAATGAATTTGGGAGTGCATAGATGGGTCCCAGAATACACACACACAGTACACAGCTAGGAAGCCCAATTATAGAGCAAAACATTCCCTGTGAAATGTCTTGCTCCAAAAACAATGGCTTAATGGTTTGTCCGGAGATAGAATAATAAATGGTGAGTGGTTTGATGGTTCCTGTCTAGGATAGACTATAGGTGGGAATACTGCTTGATGACCTGGTAAGCACTGGATTGGAAGAACTATCAGGTAGCTGAATAGCTTTAATTAGGATAAATGGGTGAGGGTAGGTATAGGAAGACATTGATGAGCTTAGACAGAGGTTTTCTTAGGAAGTCTTGTTATCTCTACATCTCTCCAAGGCATGGAGGAGCAGTCAGTCAGCTGCCTCTGACTCATGTTCTGGTAATTTTCCAAGTTCCTGCCCAGTTGGCATTCACCCTGCTTTTGACCAGGCTGTACCTTGGACTTATGGCACATGAGGAAGGGATTTATGATATTCCATCAATAAACTGCCCTCTCAGTGTGAAGAGGGGAGGAGGGTCTGACTGCTAACAAAGGCATTGTGAAAAATCTGCAATAATTGTATTTGCAGTATATTTACAGTTCCAGCAGTCAGCAAGCAAATCTATGTTCGTGGTAACAGAAGTGAGCATTTCATAATATCCAAACTTTGAACCCAGTATATCAGAAAACCAGCATAAACTGGAAAGGCAAATTTGATCATTATTCAGCACTAATGTTGTCATTGTTGCAGGTTATTTGTCTGTGATAAATGTTTCCCAGTGAAAGGCTCCTGTTTGCACCAATACCACTTCCATGTATCTCTATCTTTGCAAAAACTCATGGGACTTTTTTCTTCTTCTCCCCAATGCATTGGTATACAGAAGCACCCCAATGCGGAAAACAATAAATTTCTGGGTTGATTTATGCCCGAGGTGCCATTTTGCTTTCAAAAAGAAAACTATTAAGTGGGCTGGCAGTTTTTTTAATGTGTGGGTGATGATAATATCCTAAAATGATAACATTTTTAATTATTTATTTTATTTTAATAGAAAGATTAAAATCCTATTAAAGGGAAAAAGAAAAAGGGGAAAATATATATAAGAAGAAATGATAACATTATTAACTGCTCCTGTATGTATGCTGCCAAAAAAGTGCAATAGTGGGAGAATTTTGCCCCAGATGGTTTGCAGCAGGTTATTAAAAGGTATGAGATGAATAGTTTACAGTTAGGGAGAGGACAACAACTGCAGCTCATTTTGTCAAATATTTGGTTTTAAGCTGTCTAAACCAAGATAACAGATCAAAAAGCAACTCTGACTTCTCTGTGGACAGGAAAGCAATGATAAGCATAGACTTAACTTTCCCATTGGAATCCATGAGACATTTTTTACTAGTTGGGCTGATTCTGAGGACAATTTGAAAGAAGCCTCATGCCAGAGCACATTCTGGGCAACAATGGAAGTTGCAAATGCTTTCTCTGCTGTCTCACTACAATACTCTGGAAATCCAGTTTGTCTTTAAAGTACAATCTGAACCTGAATCTTACAATCAGAGAGTGTATCATTTGGTGCAGCCACAAAATCTGATACCTATTGTGGTCTATCTGATAATAACAGTGTGCAGATACCAGTTGTGGCCAACAGAAGGGCTCAGGGCTTCAGTTGCTGCTGCTGAGCATGCTGTATTGACCATGCTTAGTATTCAGCTGCAGTATTTCACAGGTGGCTGTTTTTATTGTTGCACTGGCTAGTTGGGGCACATTCTTAGTCTCTGGAGTCTTCCTTGCCTCAAGGGACACACTTGCAGCCTTGGAAATGAAGGGGAGGAACTGCTGCTCCCAAGTAGGCATCTAAAACAAGGATGTGAAACTCCAATTCTTCATTCACATTTTTATTTCAGGTTTCCATGAACAGTGGACAAACATTTTTGGTAATGTTTTAACTGCGCTTTCCCTGCTTTTATCTATTTATTCCTCACCCCTGTAGCACTGTCTCTTTGTTTTCTCTGTACCATCTCAGATCTCTTTGAACCCCATCTCAGATACACCATTTTTTTCTCAGTACCCTACACCATTATCTCTTCTCTTTCACCACCACAGTGTTTAATCCGTCACTTTACCCCACAAGTCTCTCTGAATCCCCCAGCTCTTTTTTGATCACTCCTTCCTTTTTTCTGTAGGCCATATCTTTAGCTACTATAGACTGCTCATCTGGAAATGGTCTTGGTCTAAAAAAGAACTGTCATTGATTAAATGAAGTTCACCTACAATGTTTAATTTTTTCCCCTAATAAAAATAGGGGAAGTGAGAGTGCACACTCTCCATTGCCTACCTATTTTTTCCCTGCTGTCTGCCTTAGAAGTGACTTGAGTATTCCTATTAATGCTGGATTGTATGTGAATAAAGTGCTGTCAAGTCACAACTGATTTACAAAGACCTAGATCCGGGACAGTATTTGGCGGACTGGGCGAAACTGAAACAATTTTTGGAAAAAAAATGGGATGTGAAAGGAGAACTGTGGCAGTTTGAGAACTTTTGAAATAAGACATTTTAAATTTTAAACAGAAGAGAGAAGTGACTTTACCATTAAGAATTTATATCTATTTTAATCTAAGCTTGGATTATAATATAGCAGAAGAGGGATGAAATTTAGAACTGATTTTTTAAAGAATAAGATAGGGAGGTTATGATAAGTAATACCTTTATCAGAGTATATGAATAAGGGAATAGTTAAACAAATATACTGATGGGGCATACTATATATACTATTATGTTGGTAGATTAGATTGTATATTATATAATGAATGTGCAGTATGGTGCTGTGTGCGGTGCCACATTGGTGGCAGGGTGCACAGTAAGGGTGTTAATACATATTATAATGACAATAGTATATTTGATAGAATATATGTTTAAAAGAAATAGAATATGTTTAAATTAAGACTTTTGTTATATATTATATTATATTATATTATATTATATTATATTATATTATATTATATTATATTATATTATATTATATTATATTATATTATATTATATTATATTATATTATACTGGTCTATATTGAGGGGTATAAGATTTATACTATAGTGATAGTATAATTGATAGATGTATATTATACTGATAGAATATTTGATAGTATAATTGATAGAAGCATGCTATATTGATAGGATATTTGATATATATGATAGAATACCTGGAAAAAAATTTAGAATGTGCTTAGACTAAGGGAATTATCAAGTAATAAGAGGGGGTAAGGGTTGGAAAGCTGTTGGAAGTCGATAGAGAGGGGGGAGGAAAAGGGTGGGGGATAGGGTTAATTAGATATTGAGGGAATGTATGTATTGATTTTGGAAAGTATACTCACCAATAAAATTTTTCTAAAAAAAAAAAAAGTCACAACTGACTTACGGAAATGCCAGCAAGGGGCTTTCAAGGCAAGTGAGTAGCAGAGGTGGTTTGCCATCACCTTCCTCTGAAGAGTATTCCTTGGTGGTCTCCCATCCCATGCAATATTTTTATCAATGATCTGGATGAAGGAGTGGAAGGGCTGCTCATTAAATTTGCTGATGATACCAAATTGGGAGGAGTAGCAAACACCCAAGAAGATAGAATTAAAATTCAACAGGACCTGAATACTCTGGAGAAGTGGGCAGCTGTGAATAGGATGCAATTCAACAAAGACAAGTGCACAGTATTACATCTGGGGCACAAAAATGGGAAGCACAAATACTGGATGAGGGATACACTTCTGGGCAGTAGTATATGTGAAAGGGATCTTGGGGTAAGAGTGGACTGTAAACTAAATATGAGCAGTCAGTGTGATGCAGTGGCAAAAAAGGCCAATTCAATCCTGGGTTGTATCAAAGGGGCCATAGCATCGAAATCGCAGGAAGTCATAGCCCCTCTCTATACTGCCTTGGTCAGGCCACACCTGGAGTATTGTGTGCAGTTCTGGAGGCCTCACTTCAAAAAGGATGTGGACAAAATCGAGAGGGTGCAGAAGAGAGCGAAGAGGATGATCAGGGGTCTAGAGACTGAGCCCTACGAGGAAAGGCTGAGGGCCTTGGGAATGTTTAGTTTGGAGAAGAGGAGATTGAGGGGCGACATGATTGCTCTCTTTAAGTATTTGAAAGGTGGTCATTTGGAGGAGGGCAGGGAGCTGTTCCAGTTGGCAGCAGAGGGTAGGACCCGAAGCAATGGGCTTAAATTACAGGCACAAAGGTACCGGCTGGATATTAGGAAAAACTTTTTCATGGTCAGAGTAGTTCAAAAGTGGAATCAGCTGCCTAGGGAGGTGGTGAGCTCCCCTTCACTGGCAGTTTTCAAGAAGAGGCTGGATGAATATTTGTCAGAGATGCTTTAGGCTGATCCTGTACTGGACAGGGGGTTGGACTAGATGGTCTGTACGGCCCCTTCCAACTCTATGATTCTATGATCCAAGTGCTGACCCTGCTTAGCAGCTGAGATCTAATGAGATTGGGCTATACCATGCCACCTTCTCTCCCTAATGCTGGATTAACAGCTGACTTATATTTTCAAAGAGAAATAGCTGTTCTTTCCTTTGCCCAGGAAGCCTTTGGTACAACTTGAAATCTGTTGTGCACCATCTAATCAAGCCTGAAACCTCTCCTGTATTCCTGGATGTTATAGCTGCTGTTAGGGTTTTCCCACAAACCAGAGTAATATGTAGCCATTCTAGAGGAGGCTTATGTTCTGATACCATGTTTAAAGACATGTACATTTCCAACCACTTTTGGCAATATAAACAAGTCAACACCTTTTACCTGTATAAAGGCTAGGCAGTCCCCCTGCCCACTTCTTCAAATCCAAAACAAGAAAGTAAAAAATTTGTAGCTGAAGACAGAAACTGTATTAGATAGACAGTTGAAATCAAATTGGATAGTATAGTGGTTAGAATGAGTGGTTTATTTATTTGCATCTTATGACTCTTAAGATAAAGTTCTATCATGGTTGTTGAGTGACGTCTTTGTACTACCTTTTGTTTGAGATGCCATTGTGGAGTAATGTCTTTAGCATTTACAGTGTAATTCTAAGTGGAGTTATGCTCTTCAGCAATATTAGCAAAGGTTTACACTGAGATCTATCATGTGGCTTAGGGATCAAAAACAGAAACATGACTTAGCAAACATGTTCATTTACACATTGTTGAGTACATAAACCTGTAGAAGGAAGTAGATCAGAGTCCTTTCTTCTTTGATTTGCATCATCAAGACTACCAGGATTAACAAGACCCTCATAAAAAAGGATATTGCTGCAACCAAGCAGTAAGATTAAGACCAGTCATCTCTTCTGTCGTGCTAGACACTCTGTACCTTTAGCCCAGGTTGTTTGACAAATGCAGATACTGCCTGTGAAAGTGAGTACAGAGTTCTACCCAATGATTATCTGCTTGTTATTCTGCTGTAAAACAGAGGAAACAATTAAAGGGAAGGAGAAGTGAATTGGGCCTTTGTGTTTTCTTTGATGGAACACAGAAAGTTCCATGGTGATATTTCAGGTCAGAAAAATTGCTTATGAAGGAAAAGGATTTAATTGTTCTTTCCTCACCCACTCCAAAATGTTAGGGATCTGTAACATAAAACCGCAGCAAGCATTTCATGTGGTCTGACCTAATTTGTCCCAGATCCTTTAGATATTCTGTCTTTACATCAGGAGGGATCCAAGATGGCAACTGCTGTGGATGTTCTGTAACTTTGCTCTTTTAATTGATTTAACCTACTCCTTTTTAATCTGTTTGAATAATAGGTTTCCTCCCTACCAGTAAGAGACTGTGTTTGGGAGGGCTTGGGGTTCTGTTTTTCAACTTGTAATGCTTGTCTTTACCTCAGTGTTCTTAACAGTCTTCCCTCTCTTCCCACAGCCTCTCAGTTATCAAACAGATGCTGTAAAGTTCCTTCAGATCTTCTTGTTATCTGACATTACCTTTTTTGTCTTAGTTCCCCCCTTCCTCTGAACATTTCTTCAAGTCTTAATTTCCACTATTATCCTTACTCGGCAACTTTCCTCTAGCTTACTTTCTTTTCCGCTTCCAACCCTTCAGTTCTCAGGACCTCTTCTCTAGTATTCCTTCTAGATACAGTTCTTAATTACAACCAAACTGACAACATTTCACAGAATCTGGATGGCAAAACTATTTCATTCTCTGTGATACTAAAGCCATCTTATTAGCTTAGTCAAATGGACTTTACCACCATAACATGAGTTTTGTGAGATCTTTATTGATCTTAATGCACCTGATTGGCCAATATTAAGTAATGAACTCTGTAGTGGAACTAATAACTAGACATGGGCACGAACCGCATTACGAACTTCAAAACCCCATGAAATTGGTGATCGCACAATCACAATCCGGCAGTTCGTGATTGTCCACGGCAAACGAACCAGCATTTGGAAGAAGCCTGGTTCAAGCAAATATGGGTAATGCTATGTCAAACAAATGTTGGAAATGTAAACAACATGAAGGCTCTTTTTATTATATGTGGTGGACTTACGATAAGGCTAAGCAATTTTGGTCTAAGATATATGTAGAAATGTTGAAAATTATAAAAGGTGATTTACCAAAAAGCCCCTAACTGTTTTTACTAGGGCTTAAAATGGAAAAAATTAACGTAACGGACAGGACATTAGTATGGTAGCAGCAAGAGTATTATATGCGCAATATTGGAAGCAAGAGGAAACACCAGAAATTGAAGACTGGATACAAAAACTGTTGTACATGGCGGAGATGGACAAGTTGACCAGAAAGCTGAAAGAACAAAGTTCAAATGAATTTTTAAAGGACCGGGAAAAATTTAAAGAATACATGGAAAATAAGTGGGATGTAAAAGGACAATTATGGTCGATGGATAATTATTGATGTCTATATGTTAGGGAACTAGAATTTATGTAAGAACTTTACCTTTGAGAACTGGAAGAAGTATTAGCATAGAAGGAACATGTTAAGATTTTAAAAGGTTTTAGTGCTGTTGGGGGTCTAGGGTAAGGGGAGAGGGCGGGTGGGAAGTGTTTATTTGAATGGATAAATGTAAGACAATTAGTATTTAGAAGTTAAGAGAAAATGGATGATTCATGCAATTTGTAATACTTATCTTAACCTACCCAATAAAAAATTTTTAAAAAAGGAAGAAGCCTGGTTCGGTGTGTTTGGCAGCGGTTCGTGAAGCCAGATAGTCAGGCGCCATCAATCAGTTCCCCTGGAAACGGAGCCGGGAAATGCCTGAACTCTGTCTGCGCTCCTTCTGTCACCCTGGAAACCCGAATCGAAGCCCAGCTTACCTTGATCGGCAGGTCTTCCTTCCAACCATGGAGCTCCAAAGTGATTACAAATTGGGAGAAGACACCTGAGGGAGGGAGGGGGAGGGGGTGTTCTGTAGCCACAGGCACTCCAATCTCATCCCTGCAAACTCTGATAGGCAGCCCTGACGGCCAAACACAGACCTCCTGCGTTGCTCTATGGGACTTCAGCTTATAAAAAGCACTGCGCTCCTAGGCTGGCTTTCACTTTCAGCGAGCAGTGGAGCGTGAGAGCTGTTGTTTGCTACTTGCTAGCCTTTGGGGAGAGACAGAGAGAGTATAATTGAGCTTGGATTTTTGTGGGAGTTTCCTGGGGGCCTTGGATTGGAGAGGGTATAACTCCAAGATCCCTATTGCAATCTTGACCAAACTTGGGTGCTGGCTGGAGGAGAGCCTGCTACACACTCCCTGTGAATCTGGGCTCTCTAAGTGCAACGGGGGCCATTCTGAGCACCATGAACCGCAAACCAGTTTGGCAACAGGAAATGTCCGTTGCGGTTCGTGACTTTGGGATCGTCCTCAGCACCAAACCACGAACCGCAGATTCATTAAAAAATTTTGGTTCGTGCCCATGTCTACTAATAACTCTGAGCCTCTCACACAATAAGTATACTTACCAGGAAGTAAGTCCAGTTGAATTTAGAGTGGCTGCTTCTAAATAAACACATTTAGGAACAACCTGTTATTTTACCCCTGTTTTAATTAGAGAAACAGGGTTGACAAACACTCAAGAAAAACTGACGTGACCCTTTAATAGAGGTTTAATATGTGGAAATAGGCAGTTGAAGCTTTTAATGACATAGAGGTCAATAGCATCACCTAGTAAATAACATCCCATTAAGCCTTTGTTCAAGAGACAGGATGTTTTTTTTTTAATCAAGCTGTTAGCCATCCTATTCAGGGAGCCCCTGCTTCCCATGGCATTTCTTTAGTCCGGCAGTGCTGGCTTGTCAAATAACGTTTTTAAAACTTCTGTTCTTTTGAGACGATAGAAGCCTACTAACCAGAAGTGAAAGTGGATGAATGATCTTTCAACACTATTGTTCATCTCCAGCTTTAGACTTAGGATGGCAGTAATTTTCCCTCTTGGCTGTTTTTCCTCCCTCAGTAGATCCAGACATGGTATAGATCTCTCATGTGACTATACCACTTCAAATATTATGTGTAGTAGTAGCAGGTGTTTTAAAGAATTATATGTCAAAACTGCTTATATGTGAAAAAGCTTACATGCCAAAAAGAAAATTTCTATTCCGGCTTTCACATGACTTCTTCACTTATCACCTATGAAGCTGCCTTGTAATAACTCTCCACACAGTATTGAAAACAACATAGAGGGGGGAGGGGCTGTGGGCCCATTGGCCTTGCCCCCGCTTAAGTGCAATGAGTGGTTTCTGAGCACAGCATCTCTATGCATACGAGCATAAGCTCCTTTCCTGTGAGTAAGGATGCTCTTTGTTCCCAATTGATGAGCCCTGACCTCAGTGGCCCAGGTGAGCCTGATCTCTTCAGATCTCGGAAGCTAAGCAGGGTTGGCCTTGGTTAGTAGTTGGATGGGAGACCTCTGAAGAAGAACAGGTTGCAGAGGTAGGCAATGACAAACCACCTCTGTTAGTCTCTTACCTTGAAAACCCAAGCAGAGGTTGCCATAAGTCCACTAGGACAGCATTTTCCACCACCACCAATCAAGGGGACACATATGGTTCCTATATACATAGACATGGTAATCCAGGGTCAGCGATCAAATGTTGGTGAGCGGGCGTGCTCATGCTTGCTCTTCCTTTGCATGTATAGATTACAGTGTGTGCAAAGCACTACTGACTCAGCCCATCAGTCCATCTTACTCAGTATTATCTGCTCTAATGGGCAGAAACTCTCCAGGCTTTTGTACAGAGAAAGGTCTTTCTAGCACCTTCTATCTGGGACCTTCTGCATACAGAAAGCATGCATTTCCATTGAACCACAGACTCTACCTGAGAACTAATGCTTGAGGCAGCTGTTCCTCAAACGTATTACATACATTACTTCATCCAAAAGTGTTTTTCTGGCAAAGTAGACCTTATTTCCACCATTACTACAGGAGAAAGAAGTAAATGCAGCTGTGCTAAAATATTTTCTTCCAGCTCGGTCTAGTTTAGAAGATGGCCTTCTATCGTGACACGACCTACCTTGCAACTTGGATGCCATAGTAACATCCAGCCACAGCATGGTTATTATTAGGAGTTAAGCAGAGCATGCAAATAACTCCCATTCTACAGTCATTCCATTGGCTACCTATCAGTTGCTGGGCTCTGTTCACATTTTTAGCTATCACATACTAAGCCCTTCATTGCCTTGGTCCCTCATATCTGTAGGACTGCCTCTCTCCTTATGTTCTCCTATGGCAGCTTTGCTCATCTCAGCAGGGCCTTCTGCAGATACCACCCTGCCCAACTGAGCAAAACCAACAACTGCCTGAAATCAACCCTGCAAATGGGCAAAATCAACAACATGTGTTCTCTATTACTGCCCTCACCATATGGAAGGCCTGCCTGATAAGGTCACGAAAGCCCCCACTCTCCTGGCATTCTGCAAAGTATGCCAAAATGGGTAGGGCTTTTTTTTAAACAGGTAATAGGCTGTACTGTAAGGAAATGATTAGAAAAATGCTTTGAGAAAGGAACAAGACAGTGAATTATGCTACGATGTATAGTATGTACTGCCTATTGCTGTAAGTATGATCCTACTGTGTAATTTCTGCCTTGTTTAACATATCATGCGAATGCTTATGGTTTGTTTCATCTCTGCTTTCAAATTTCTGCTTGAATTCTAACTTCTGCAATCCAAATCTTGCTGTATTGCTTATTGCATGTCCCATCATATTGATTGTATTGACTTGCACTATGTCTGTTTCCATGCTTCCGGCTTTTCTCCTTCACTTCACACATCTCTGATTTCAAAATGATAGCAGGCTGTTTGGCTTCCATTTTTTTGGCACCTTTTCTGAGAACGCATTTCCCAAGCCCCCCCGCCCAAAAAAGGTGCTAAAAAAATGGAAGCCAAACAGCCTATCATTTTGAAATTGGAGATACATGGAGTGAAGGAGAAAAGCTGGCTGTGTTCAGTGAGTGGGCCATCTTTTTAAGGATGTGTGGAAATGGCCTATGTAAACCGCCTTCAGTCTTAGTGTGAAAGGAAGACTATAAATAATGCAAATAATAAGTAATATTAAATACCTGTAAGTAATATGGCAGTGACTTTCTATTAAACAAGAAAGGTTATGTATTGATAATAAGCAAATAAAAAGGTGTTCCATAATTCATTATGGATGTGTATGTATTTTTCATCATTCCTAACATTTTGGAGTGGGTGGGGAAAGAATGATTAAACCCTTCCATTATAAATATGCTCATGGCATGTGCAAATTTCCTCAGTTTGTAATGGACTGAAGTCATGGGAACTGCAACAAGATACTTTCCCCCAGTATTTTTTCCCTTTCTTCTTCGATAGCTTTAAATTGAGCTTATAAGTATTTCTGGAAGAAATCTCTCTCAACACTGCTGTCTATGAGAGTTAAATGAAACTTCCATGTTCAGAGACAGTGTACTTCTAAATAGTTATAGCCAGCATGATGTAGTGGTTAGAAGGTCTGACAACAGTTTGGGAGATCCAGGTTCAAATCCCCCATATTGCCATGAAAGCTTGCTTGGTGCCCTTGGGGCAGCCACTCTTTCTCTGTCAGCCTACTTGACAGAGTGATTGTAAAGTTAAAATGGAGGAGGGTGAACCATGTTGTAAGGTCCTTATTTGGGAAAGAAAGTGGGGGTACGAAGAAATAAATAATGCAAGTTGCCAAGTGGCAAAATCCCAGGGAAGGCCGTTGCCTTCATGCCCTTTTTTGAGGTTTCCCAAAAGCATCAACCAGGTTGGTGGACTTCTCGGCTGATTCTGCAGGCTTCTTTCTATATACTCTTCGGTGTTGAAAGAAGACGACTCAAAAATCATCAGCAGGATATCAAGTTCTCGGAGAGCTAATTCTGACGTGACCCCCCCCCCCCCCGCTTCCAACAAACCAACCAACCCTGCTCTTGTCTTTCAGGCTGTCCCAGAATGACAGTCGCCAGGAAGCAGAGCGAGGGCATGGCTTTTCCAGCCGCTTGAAAAACCAGCTACCTTCCAGAAGGACAGCTGGCCCTGTCAGCAGCATCTGGGAGTCCAAGAAGAGCCAGGGAGTGGGAGCAGGGGAAGGGAAGATCATTTAAGATGCTGCATACCTAGAAGCTGCATGAAACAATTCTGTAAATCCAACCTGTTTGATGCAAATTTGGCATGATGCTAAAACAAACAGCTCTCCTGCCTCCCTGTTTCCGTGTACTCTCATTTCCTCTGGCATGATCTCAGTCTTTGGGTGATACAAGGAATTAAAATAAACTCCCTGCCCCTCCCTCAATCCATGCCCATCCTTGATCTGGCAGAAAATGCCATTTGTTGCAATAACGATACTAATGTACTATGAGAACAACAAATAAAATCAAGTGGAAAATTACCCTTTGGAGTCGGGCTTATATGAACAGATAAGAAAAGCCTTGCAGTGACCATAAAACCACCAGCATGATGTCATGCAATCGGCTTAATTGAATCAAATACAATCTAATTGAGGATCTGATCAATTGCACCACTGTCCGGTTTCTGTCTTTCAGTTCCAATGTGTGGGCCGCCAGAGAGGGATGGAAAATATGATGTTTCCATGCCTCCATTCATTGTGCTGAACAAGGGTCATATTCCATCTGAGATGACATTGTGATGTGTTTTTTTCTCATCCTTCGCTTCTGGTTCATCACTGCGTATAGCACAAGAATAAGTTTTCATCCAAGCTATATTAGCTCATGGGCGGGCACGTTATGTTTTTGAGCTATGGCACTCTCTGCTTGTTTGCTTAAAGACATCTGGAACTGTTTGTGGAGAGTTCTAGAACACATCTCTGCACATGGCAAGCTGTGGTGATGTGAATTGCACACCCTAATCCAGTTAGTTAGTTAGTTGGGGAAAGTATTATGCCACCTCTTCCCTCAAGGCAGCTCACAAAGTAAAAACAATAGAATAAAATCATAAAAACAACAACGTAAGAATCTTCAGTATGAATACAAACCATTCAAAACAGGCCAGTGTCATGAAACATCATACAGCAGGCTAAAATGATATTCATAAATCAGTTCTTTGGTTAGAACCCTAAAAACAGTTTTAAAAGACAGAACTGCTTGTAGAGACATTATTCATATAGTTTGTGTTTTAGGTGTAGTGGCAAAATGGGGGCGCCCCAAACTACACAGAATTCTTGAGAAGTTGAGTTGGATTCAGACTAAGTATCCCAATATCAGAAGGACACTTTCTCACTTCTTTCCACCCACAGCAGCCCATCGATCTCCACAAAAGGCTGCTCCTGAAGGATGGGAAACTCTGAGGAAGGACGGATGTCTGCAGCAGGAAGGGGGAATCAGTGGGAATTGCAGGCTTAGTCTGGATACAACACAGGGTATACAATCCAACATTTTTTCTACCTTGATCATTTTCTTGTGTTTACAGTATATAGCTTACACGTGCCCTCAATTACCCTAGAACATAAGAACATAAGCAAAGCCATGTTGGATCAGGCCAGTGGCCCATCCAGTCCAACATTCTGTCACACACAGTGGCTAGAAATCCAGTGCCATCTAAAGGACTGTCAGTGAGGCCAGGACACCAGAAGCCCTCCCACTGCCTTCCTTCCAGCACCAAGACAACAGAGCACCACCTCCCCACAAAGAGAATACCATCTATCTCCTGTGGCTAATAGCCACTGATGGACCTCTGCTCCATATATTTGTCCAGTCCCCTCTTGAAGCTGGCAATGCTTGTAGCTGCCACCACCTCCTGTGGCAACCCTCTTTACCACCTATAGATGAATAATATATCTACAAGCAGTTTGCTGGAATTTTCTGGTAATGCTAATCTGTCCTCACACTGCCACCCTGTGGTATGTTGAGGTTTTCCCTCATACTTTGTAAACAATGTTCATTGACACAGCCTTCGGTCCTTCAGTATGACCGTTCGCACCCCACTGCATAGATACTACACCTAGCTCTGTATCTCACTATCCAAATATCCAGGTGATGCGGTAGAGGTCTTAAGTCACTGCCTGACACCTGTGGTCAAATGGCTGAGATCAAACAGATTAAAACTGAACCCAGACAAGGTGGAAGGGACAGGAAGGTGAAGGTCTTGAAGGACATTGCACTCCGCACTTTTGGTGAGGTTCAACTGACCCTTACAGATTCAGTTAAAAGGTTTTACTGGATCCAGCATCGCTCCTAGAGAAGCAAATGTAGCTGCAAAAAATGCCTTTGCCCAGCTCAGTTTGGCCAGAAAGAGAGCCCCCTACCTTGATATCTGGATCCATGCTACTGTAACATTGAAACTAGACTACTGTAATGCAGTCTGTGTAGGTCTTCCCTCAAAGTCAACTCACGGACTTCAGTCAGTGCAGAACACAGCAGTTTGATTATTGTCAGGAGCTAGGAGAAGCATGCATATAACTCCCATTTGGTAGTCACTCTATTGGCTTCCCATCACTTTCCAGGCTCAAATTCAAGGTTTTAGCTATCACATACAAAGCCGTTCATGGCCTTGGCCCTAATATGCACAAGGCCACCTCTCCCACCGCCGCAGCTTTGCTCATCTGAACACATTCTTCTGCAGCTACTACCCTGCAAATGGGCACAAATATAAACATGCTTCCCTTTCAGCTGGTGCAAAATAAGAGAGGTTGTCAGAACTGTCAAACCTTTAAGTATGCGATAACCTATAATGACAACAAAATATTCAGGCATTTCTTCAAGTTCATATAAATTTGCAGGAATCAACTTTATGTTCCTTGGGATTACTTTTTCAAAATACTGTCCTATTAGCCTAGATGCTGATCAGCAAGAAGAAACATTTAAATAATGAAGCAATGCTGCCACCTTATGGTTGAGTTTAGCATTGCATAACATCCTTCTATATGATTCTGTTTTGGGGGTTTGTGCTGTGTTTATTTCTAAGACACACATGGTGATCTTACCACCTCATTTTCCCCTGAAGAGTTGTGTGAAATAACTGTCAAGTGAAAACTTCACATTTCATACGTCCGACAGAATTCAGGCTTTCTTTCTGACGCAGGAACTTAAAGGGTTTTTTAATGTAGATCCTGCAAAAGGGTTCTAATTTATTTTATTTGTTTATTTATTTACATTAGCCTTTCTCACTGTAACTCAAGGCGGATTACACCGTGTGAGTCAGTACACTCAATATCAAAGATATTTCAATGAACATGTAATGGGTATATACATGCAAATTTGCAAAGATTTAAAAACCAGCAGAAATACAATATAGAGCTGACAAAATGTTGAAACAGAGCATAAGCAATTCCATGACTGACATATTAAACAATATACAAACTACCCAGTAGGATTATACTTATAGCAATAGTAGTGAAGTCTATAGAACCTCAGTATTTACAGCAATAGTTGTAAAGTCTGTGGTCCGTCCTTATCCCTTTACTGATGGGTCTCTTGAGGCCACTTCCTTACACAGCCCACCTATCTGAGTAAAAATCCCTCTTGAATAATTCAGTTTTGCACTGTTTGTGAAAGGCCAGAGGAGTAGGAGGTTTCCTAACCTTCTCTGGTAGACCTTTCCGTAATCGGGGGGGGGGGCACCACAGAGAATGCACATGTTTATTTAGCCCATGTAGAAGGCCCTGTTTAGATTAGCGAAGACAATGAAGAACTTTGTAGCTGATAGACAATACCTTGAATAGAGCTCAGTAACTGATAGGTAGTCAATGGAGTGACTGCAGAATGGGAGTAATATGTGTGCTCCTCCTAGCTCCCGATAATAACTGAGCTGCAGCATTCTGCACCAAATAGAGTTTCTAAGTTAGCTTTGTGGGGAGACCTATGTACAGTGCATTACAGTAGTCAAGTCTTGATGTTACCATATCATGGATCCAGGTGGCCAGATCAGCTGTGTCAACGTAGGGGGCCATCTTCCAGCAATGAGTATGTGGAAAGCATTTTTTGCAGCCACCTTAATTTGCTTTTCTAGCTGTGGCACTGGATCAAGTATAACCCCTAGACTCTTGACTGAGTCTGCAAAGCTCATACGAACTCCATCGAAAGTAGGAAGCACGATGTCCTTCAAGATCTCTGCCTTCCCAACCAATATGACTTCTGTCTTATCTGGGTTCAGTTTCAGTTTGTTCACTTTCAGCCATTTGACCAAGCCATTTCACCACAGCTCTCAGACAGCAACCTAAGCTCTCTACTGCATCTCACGGTAATTTGGATAGTGTGATATAAATCTGGGTGTCATCTGCATATTAGAGGTATCCAATTCCAAATCTATAAATGAGTTCTCCTAAAGACTTTACACAGAGTTTCAATAACATGGGGGATAAGATTATGTCCTGTGGAATCCCACAAGAGAATTCTCATCCTGCAGATAGTTGGTCCTCAACAACTACCTTTTGAGTTCATTTCATGAGAAACAATTTAAACCAGTCTAAAGCACATCCCTTAATTCCTACTTCTTCCACCAGGCAGAAAGATTTTAATCTCCTTAACAATGACTGTATGGATTGGCACTCAATTTGCATCCCTGAGAAGATGTGAACTTATGTGTTGAGCTCTATGAGTGTCCTCAGAGGAAACAAATGTTGTAATTTTGGATCTGGAATTTAGCCAAGGGAACTTTTATGTTGATTGGTGATTTTCTGCTGGAACACTATCAGTTTGGGATTCAAATCCATGTGGTTTTTCAGGTTCTGGAGTTTCAAGAGCATTATTTTCAATGGGGAATGTTTTCAGGGGTCTGGGACAGCTGTTTATAAATAAGATAATGACACCAAATTGGAAGTATAACCCTCCCTTTAATCTAAAGACCGCTTAGGTTTCATTCAAAGGGTTTCCATTTTAGAGGCACCCAAAGTAGGTGTGTTTTAGGACAGACACCTATGGGAGAGTGTGTGTGGAATGGTGCTCAGCTGGCAGCCTAGCAGGAGAGTGCCAGCCAGCCACCAGCATCTAAAAAATAAAACCCTGTCTGCATGCATCTCATTTTCCTGTGCTTACAGTGACTGAGAATTTTAGTTACGCTTTCCACTGAAAACTCTGCATTTGCCATCCTTCCTTGTAATTTGTTTCCTTTCACAAAGTGAGGAAGGAAGGAGGGAAGGAGAACCGGCATTATTCCCTGTGGGGGGCTTTTTGTGGGGGGGAGGGGTTAGAGTGGCTGTTTTCCTATTAAATATCACAGAAATTGAAGGGAAACAAGTCCTGCCTGTTCACTAAAGAACCCAAATATTCAAGCAAATTGGACCAAGGAGCCCCTGAACAAGGTGCCTCCGGCCATCCTACTTGTGGAGGGGAATAGGGCCCTGCTCCCACAAAAGAAGGAAGGAAGGAGCAAGCCAGAACCACAGTTCTGTTGGGCCCTGAGTTGGCTTGCATTGGCCAGGATTTAACAACAACAATAACCAGGGCTCATTTTGAGGGGGAACATGCAGGAACACAATTCCATCAGTTCCCCAAAGAGGTCACATGACAGGTGACTCTCAGCCATTTTGGGCCCGTTTCAGCCTGGATTGGGGCAGAAACCGGCCTGGATCGGTCCTCTTGACGGGTGGTGGATCACTCTCCCACTCAGCAGCAGCCCGATCCTGACCATTTTGGGCCTCTTTTTGGCCATTTTCAGCCCTTTTTTGCAATTTTGGGCCCAATTTCATCTCTGAATGGCCAGGATTGGGTCCAAAACAGCCAGGATAGGTGATGTCAGGGGTGTGCCATATGCAAATCAGTTAAGCTAATGACACACTTCTGGTGATGGCAAGGGGTGTGACATATGCTAATGAGTTGTGCTAATGAGATCCTCCAGCTATTTTTCTACGAAATGACCCCTGACAATAACAACAACATTCGATTTATATACAATCCTTCAGGACAACTTAATGCCTACTTAGAATGGTTGCTTTAGGAGGTTTCCCACCTGTTTGGGTCTACTTAGAATGGTTTACAAAGTGTGTTATTATTAACCTCAAGACAATCACCCTGTTAGGTGGGTGGGGCTGAGAGAGTTCCGAGAAGCTGTGACTGACCCAAGGTCACCCAGCTGGCTTCAAGTGGAGGAGTGGGGTGTCAAACCCAGTTTTCCAGATTAGAGTCCTGCTGTTCTTAAATGCTACATCAAACTGGCCTTAGTTGCCCTAGCCTTCATGTTCTGTTTTTATAAAAAGTGGCCTTCCCTGGGCCACTGCCTGGGAAAATTCAGAAAATAAAAAAAAACAAGATGCCCACTGCTGCTGATAAGCATCCAGACATGAAAAACTACATGGATTTGGAGGGGGGAGGTGTTTCGTAATGTCTATGAATCCTGGATTCGTGTAACCAATCTGAAAAATCACAGGAACAACCAAAAATATAAGAATATCTGTATAATAGGTTACAGCTTCTCTGGTCCCATGACAGTAAAGAGCAAACACACAGACACATGCTCAGATACTCAAAGACACAAAAGAAGGCAGGGATAACAAATAGTCAGATTTTCTTTCTATGGTGAGGGGAACTGCTAAATAAGGATCTGAGATCTTTTGCGACATCTTTATTATTTGTGCTGTGGGAGAGGCACCTAATAAACACAAATCCAACCATTCATGGGTAAATCATGGGCATTTCCTAACACACACACACACCCCATTTTTGCTCATTAAACTCTGCTGTTTGATATATGTTTTGTACAGGCCAGACTCCAGAAGACAGCCAGGATGGGAGAAAAATAGTAAAAGTACCAACATGCTGCCAGATAAGGTGCGGCGAGGGTTGAGTTGCCTGCATGTTCTGTTTTTGTAAAAGGACATCCCTTATCCATCCCGTCTCAGTAGGCAAAAATCTTTTCATTCATATATCCATATTGCCATGTTTTCTGCAAGGGGAGAATTTTAATGGCCTGTAAAATGGAGGTGGGCAGGGCACTTTATGTAGTTGTAATTTTTCAGGAAGGATCCCTTAGGCAAACGGTGAAAACGAACCAGCTTGCATCCCAGTTGGGTCTGGAGAAAAGATACACCTGCGTTTCTCAATCAGGTCAATGGAAACAGCTGTCAGAATGATGACTTTAATTCCAGCACAAAGAGCTTGACTTGAGTTTTCAAAATGACAAAAGAACTGGATCTGAAACTTTTTTTTTTTTGCTTGCCTCTATTGGCAGCTGGAAATGCATTTATAAGGTGAACTTTGGCTTGGTGATAATTGCAGCTACTTTCTTCCATAACGAACAGTTAGAAGCTCAGGTTGGAACCAAGCTAGCAAAACATAGCACAAGCATATAGCATATACATGTAACTTGGGAGCTGGTTTCTGAATCTCTGTTTTGTTTAATGATTCTCATAGGCACTTCAAATTATTTGTTTTTTTTAATGTTCTGATCCATCACCTAATGTAGGAAGTAGACAATTACCATCAGTGAGTCTATAAATTTTAACTGTGTTGTTTAAGTATCTCTTAAATCTGAGCAATTAACACAATCACCCCCAAGCATCCCCACAGACATCCGTCTTTAGGTTTCCCAGTGGATGATGTCTCTGTTAGTTACTGCTAATTGAACTCTAAATCAGAAAGCTTCTTGGGATGTAATGAAATAAACCCATCTTTTTTCTACTTTTCCCTCCCCCCCCCCCATTAATAGCTGGTACCAACATGCACCAAACTTCAAAGGGATTTGTAAGTAAAGACTTTTCATCACAGGAGCTTCCTGTCTTCGTTCTAATCTTTCATGCTTTCTGACGCAAAGACATCAAACAAGTCCAAAGAGAATTGCAGCACTCCAAAGCAATGCTGTTCTCAAGCTCTCTCTGTCCGTAAAACTGTGTGTTTAGTAACAGTCCACATAATTAAAATGAGAAAATAATAGTTTGCATAAGTTATCATTTAATCAACATCACCATCCCCCTCTCCCTTTTTCCTTTGCCCAAAACATAGGCTGGTATAGTTCAAAAGTGATATCCAAAGCTCAAGGGATAGCTGGCAGAAAATGAAAAAGAATTAGGAAGTGTCTTCTGTAGAAGTCTTCAAAGCAAAGGCAGCCAATTTATGTTTCGTTCTTACTTACTATGTCGTTTGCATATTTAATTGTTTCTGTCATCTTGCTTGTTACAATCCATCTAAGGAGTTCTCAAAGAACATTAAGTCCTACAAATAAATAAACCGTGAATGAGGAGGAAGATACAAAAAGGCAACAATTAATATCAAAAGACTGACTTGTACGGTTTTATTTCACCAAAGTCTTTTCTTTCATTATGCAACAGTTCTTGGGCTTAGCATCTCTCATCAAGGAAGGTTTTGTGTAGGAAATCAGAGAGCTTTAAATTTCAGGATAATGTTATTTTAAGCCATGTTGGAATAAAGAGGTGGAATAAAAACTGAATCACTATTTTAGATTTGGTCACAGCATGGGATCCATCAAGAGGCAAGCCCAATTATCCCAGTTCTGTGAAATACTGGAGTGTGTTCCTCACATTGGAAAATATGAAGTCTGCCATCAAAACCAATCTGCTAACCCTTCGAAGTTTTCCTTATGGTCGTGTCCATCTTTCTACAAACAGGAGGTGAAAGTCTTTCAAATTCCAGATTTTTATTGATATTGTGGCCATTGAATAACTTTGTTAATACCACAACTCAGATTTTTTAAAAAGGAAATGATACACCTAGGAATTCCAAGTCCCCCAGTGAGGCCATGGAATCCCCTGCTCCCACCCTGTATCCCCAACCATCATTCACTTGACTGGTGGGAGGAAAAGGCAGGGGAATAGGCCTCATGAATGTGCGCCCGGGGCAGTATGACATCAGTCCCAGGAGTAATATCATCACACAGCCCCAGGAACACTCTTATGCTTCGCAGTGGGCTGATTTGGGCCTCAAATGGGTCAAATCAGGCCTGCTGTGAAGAACGGGAGTTATCCCAGCCCCTGAGAAATGATATCACTTCCTGAAAGTGACATCATCACACCACTCCGGGAGCTGGACTCAATGGACCGCTGTTCTGATCCAGCAGGCTCTTATGCTCTTATGGATTATTTTTAATGAGGATATACTTACTAGAAGGAAGCAAGCACCAATCATTACTGCTTTGATTTTTACATCCAGATCTACAGGAACCTGGATACCAAAGTTGGCTGTATTGGTAAAGATGTTATTGACAAAACCAGACCAATACTTGGAAATCTTGCCAATGGTAGACATCTCATTTAGAGATTTTACCTGCAGAATAGGGGGGGGGAGGAAAATATATATTGTAAACATTCCCCAAATACTTGGAGATCCAAATAAATGGAATTAAGACTAATACAAAAGAAATGGGATCTGCAGAAAGAGGGGACATCTTATTATTCCCCTCTCTGCCTCATCGCCAGCTATGTCTGTTTCAGCACTGCTACTGCTGCTTGGGTTTCTAGGTGCAAGTGGGTACCTCTTGGTTCATAGAATCCTAAACTATGTTTGTCTCTACTTACTTCTGATATACATGCAATGGATTGTGCTGTAATGAATACAAAGTGAATATTAATTGAGGTTGAAAATGAAATTACAGCAGCAGAAGTCTAGCACCCTCTGAATATAATTGACCTGATCATTATGATTACTATTTGGGCCCATGACACTAAATCTCTTCAAATTTCTGAAATAGAAACAATTTGCTACTCTGTTTTCCTTCATTCTGAAACCCAGGATTTGTTCACAGTTTTTACAGCCACCAGTAAATATGGTAGAATTAGACACAATTTCTAAACACAAAAAATAAATGGATTGAAAACAGTGAAGAAGGCTCTGAAGTTCATAATTTCCTTATACAAAATACAAATAATGGAAGTCTGTTCTTTTCATCCTCCTGTTCTTAGACCAACGTCTTGAGCAATAAAACTAAAAAACTTAAATAAAACCCGTATCTAAAAACACTTCCCGTTGGCATTTCTCTGAAGCCTCTGGAATTCGAGCAACAAAATAAGTACATTTAGGTTCAGAATTCTCTAAGAGGAATGGAACTTTTTGCTCTAAAGTTGCTAGAGGAAGCATAGTCCATTTATCAAGGAGTGGCATAATCCATTTTAGCCTAAACTAAAACATGTAAGGACATTGCAAGAGAATATGTAGAAGAGAGTTGACTGATTGGAGGGCACAGGGTCATCATAACCGATATGAAAAGGTGATCCTTAACAGGCGACCCAATAATACTATTGAAAAGAGGCAGTTGAATAGTGAATGCATAGAAGTTCTATGTAACTTTGGGCAAACTAAGGAGTCTAAATAAGAAAAAGGTGTACCATTAGAAGGCCCAAGGCAAGCAGAGAGCATGTCCTTCAGGCATCAAAATGGGCATAGCTCTTATCTCTGGGATAAATCAATTTGGCCACATGCTTTTTTTATTGATTTACTGAGAAAGAAGAAATATCCTCCACCTTAAGATTTATAAGAGATGGCTTCTGATCAAAAATCTTAAGCCATGGAGGCTTATAAAAGTCCCTGAGGGTTAGCTTTTCCAAGCTTCTCTTGGAGACCTCAAAACATAGATGAAACCAAAAATGAAAGGGTTGTTGTACCCAGACGTGGACTTCTATAGAGCTAAGACCAAATTTAGAGCAAAGGGCTGATGACGAAATGCACCTTGGAAGCCCTCTAATTGGCCAAAGGAATGAAGACTGTACTCTGTTTATAGAATCAGCTACAGAAGATCCATATAGGGACACCATATAAAAGTTCTAAGATCACCACTGAGTTAAAAACTCTAATAGCAGCTGGAATATAATGTGCCCCATTAGGGAAAAAAAAGAAATGCAAAATTGCCTTCAACGTAGCCAAAGATTTCTGAGTGACCAATTGTTTATGACATCTCCAGGACAAGGTAGACTGAAATGAGGTGCCCAAATACCTAAAAGAAGAAACCTGCGAGATCTTCCACCCAATAAATATCCATGTCTCTCTTTCAGTCAAAGAATGAGGTGCAAAGTTAATCATTTTAGTTTTAGGAAAATTAATAGATAATTCCTCATGCAGACAATAAAAATGAAAACTTTTCAAAGCCTGAAGAAGACTGATCCAGGTACAGGAAAGTAAGACTGAATCATCTGCATAAAGTAAAAGAGGAACTGGGACATGCAGTCATTTAGGTGGGTGGAGAGAAGAATCAGTCAAAAATCCTGGCAGATTAGACAGATACCAACTAAATAAAGATGGTGCTAGAGGCATCCCTGCTGGACCCCTCGGATGATGGGGAAGGGAGCAGTTAAGTGACCTTCACTATTACACCGCACTTGGGCAGTAGAATCAGTATAAAGATGTTTAATTAACCACAACAATCTCCTGTCAGTTGTGGTTTGTTTCAATTTAGCCCACAGATGGCTTCTAGATATGGAATCAAATGCGTAGGAAAAGTCTATGAAGGCAGCATATAAAATGCCTGTAATGCTTGCCTCTGACTTGATGTGAACATGTCACCTTCCAAAGTTCTTTGTCTCATTGTAATAAAGTCCCACTATTCTGCTTACTTATTGATGCTACAACTATTGCTGTGGCGTTGACACAAGCTCTTGCCTCTTTCCAGAGCACTGAATTCTGTTACGGCAAAGTCCAAAGCATCAAAAATGCAATCGAGTAGTGTAATTTTCCCAGAGTGCTTCCCTTCCTGGATATAAGGCACCATGAGTAGCTATATTACCCAGTCTTCCTTGCATTTGGGACACTGTTCAAGCAGTGTTCAAGGCATCAGAGAAAGGAAGGAGGGAAGAGTTACTAACATAGCAATAGTCAGGTAAAGGGAATTGGGGGGATCTTGGGTAGATTTTGGGAACCTCACTACAGACGCCTTTGGAAACCCATCATTTCTTGATGATATCATCAACACCACGATATACTTTCTGAATTTCACAATTCGACTCGGAAAATACATGTCAATTGCCAGTTGCTAATTCCTCAGGTCAGTGGAAGTGCAGTAAGCTGTCCCCATGTTTATCAGTTGCCAGGTAGCAGGAAATTCATACACAAGATGGGGCATTTCCTTCCTGCATTCATTCTTTCCAGCTTTCCTTAGAATAGCAATGCAAGAAGGAAAGCTGGGAGCTCAGGTCCTCTTGGTGAGAAATGCCTAGAATAGGCAGTTGGTGGCAGCAGTACTAAAAAAGGGAAAGAAAACCCCACCAAGGATTCGGTGTGCTGGGACAGTGGTGTATTGCTCATTCAAACAGGTGATTGGTACAATTAGACCTGACAGTTCTGATGATATGGTGTGTACATTGGTATGGGTTGTGCATCATAAGAATTGGGTGCAATTTTCACATTCTTGTCTTGCAGTTGCCATTTATGTGGACAATGGAATATAAAGCTACAGACAGAGATAATATCATTCAAAATAGCATATCAAAAATACCTCAAAATCAACGTCTCCAAAGCAACCACATGTTGCATAAGGGCCTATGATCTTCAGCACATCTTCGTTGCTCTCATTCCTGATAGTGAATTTTGGCAGAAAGGGGTCCCATTTTTGTATCACGTAGCCAACTGTGGTCCCAGGAGGAGACTGAACTTCTAACTATTGGACAGTCAAAAATGTCATCATATGACATGTGGCTTGCAAAGAATAACAACACATCTGAAACATAAACAATGTCATACCAAATAATATTTTTATTTAGTTAATATCTTCAGCGAAATTTAGTTCCTAATTTTATTTCAAGTAGCAACTACTATGGCTTCCTTTTTTTCCATTGGTTGTCACTGCTGTGCCAGAATTTTGACTGTAGATGTAGACAAAGACATTTCTATTTTGCTTATGTTTAAACATTATAGTTATCATAACCATTTCTCTTATTTGTAAATACCAAATTGGGTACCAAATTGATGAAAGGGGAAGGGCTGGATGGGATCAGTAAATAAAGGAAAATACTATACTTGATCGTAGCCAAAAGACTAAGAAGTGATTTAACTCTTTTGATATGGCATATTGTTAAATGGTGTTTATGCTGGTATGGTTTGGGCTATAGCTACAACAACAATAAACT
Organism: Eublepharis macularius; assembly: GCF_028583425.1. NCBI lineage: Eukaryota > Metazoa > Chordata > Lepidosauria > Squamata > Eublepharidae > Eublepharis > Eublepharis macularius. The sequence continues at coordinate 38,292,630 of NC_072795.1, read as the reverse complement.
CTTCACATAAGGGAAGAGCCACTAAATTATGAAGAAATCCTGCTTTAAGACCTCAAATCCAGCTAAAACTGGCAGGGAGCTGCCAGGGCTGGCTTCAGCACATGGCAAGGTGCGGCAGCTGCCTGGGCTCATGGCTTCTGGTTGGTCCCACTGCTGCTGACAGCCTACTCACACATCTCCTCTAATGCCTGCACTCACACCCTTCCTGTTTATATGTGCTTTATCACCCCATCTGCACATGTTGCCTAGCAGCACTGGAAAAGAGCATGTGAGTGAACCAAAAAGCATCAGCATTTCTGGAGGTCATGGCAGTGGCACTTCTACCTGCACCTACCACCTAACACCATTGGGGAAAGGATATGCAGGAAGTGTGGGCTGCTGTGACTACAGGTGCTTTCTCCCCTTTCCTCCCGGATTTCTTCTTAGCTAGCCTTGCATGTGTTATGTTTATAATTGTATGCCTGCCCTTTCATTTCTCTTTTTATAAAAACCTTTCTGGTTGAACATCTGGCTAGTTTATTTCAAGAGTTCTCTTAAGGGAAAAATCCCCATAAATATTGGTGGAGAATCCTAGTTACCCCCTCTCGCTTTGTCTCCTTTAAGCTAATTTCTCCCAATTAATTAGGAGACTGCCTCTTTGGGTAACACAGCCCCCCCCCCCAAACTGGCCCTGTGAGCTGCACATGTTTACTGTCTATCTGCTAGTGAACTTACCCACTCAGCCTGGAAATTTTGCTGGGGAACAAGAGGGGTACAATTGGACCTGGGCCTTCACACCAAGAATCTCTGAAATTGTAGGAATGCATCTGCCTTGGAAAATGAATGACTTCGGGCACGCTTGCTGCAAGCCCAAATTCCCCCCTTCCAAATTATTCTTTAAACTGCCAGGAGATTTCCCCATAGGATCTGTCCTGTGAATGACTGCGGCTAAAGGGGATGTTCAGCTGTCTTCAAGTGCAGTCTATCCACAACTGAATTGTTTGTGATTGATACACATCCAAATATCCCCACCCAGATCCAGCTCTGTGTCTGAGGACTGTTTTATCAGTACCGTTTTGGACTGCTCTTAAAAAAACCTATTTATTGACAATATTTATGGATAATAATGATAACAACTGTAGCAACACATTATAAAGAACATGAATAGAAGAGCTAATTAACTGTGATGGAAAGATAAATAACAATAATAATAACCAGTATTGTTACAAACTATGCATACTTGGATCAGTGAGCATTTATGTATTCACATCATATAGAAACTGGGTGCTCAGTCAGTGAAATATTTAAAATAAACTTGATTTCACTATTTAATAAACTAAAATGGAATAGTATTTCCAAGGCCTTTTTGGGATGTGCTCCTTAGATTTAAAAAAAGGTAACCATCTATTTGTGAAATTAGTTGTGTAAAATGGATTGTCTATAATTATGAACTAGGAGGAGATTCTATTCAGGATTGAGAACTCCCAGATCTTAAGGCACCATGCTGCTCTTATGCCCTGACATGTTTTTCATTGACTTGTTTTATTGGATAGTTTGGTTTTATCGTTTTAGTTGTGAGCCCTGTAAAGTTGGTTCTGGGGAAGAGACATAAAAGTTCCCAAAACAAACAAATACACTCTAATCAGGATGGTAGAGATTCCCATCCCACAAACAACATTACTGGAGCATCCACACCTGCAAACACATTTGAAAGTGCTGGGTTCCAGGTATGGCAAATGCTATGCTGGCAACAAGATGCTTCTCTGCATAAACCTCTAGAGTTCATTGTGGCGATAGAGCTGCCAACAGAAGAACTACTTCCTTTTCTTTGATCTTCCCTTTGTAATCATCTGGAGTATTTCTGATGAAATCAACAACATTTGGAACAAAATACACAAAACTGAAACAATTTTTAGAGATTTAATCTTGTTTTCCTAGAGTTGGAGGACATAACTAGACATGATGGCATCCTGGGGATACCGCTGCTATATTAGAGAGTTTAAAAATGCCACAAGGATCTGATACTGATAAGGCCTGCTGCATATCCAGACAAAGTGCTCTTGTGTCATACCATCTCCCCCTGCTATGCCAAGGGTTGCCAGTAGATATGGGCATGAAAGGCATTATGAATGGAAAACTCACGAACAGCCTGTTCGTTTATTCGTGAACAAGCTGTTCGTGATGGTCGTTGCACGCCTCCTTCGTTGCCTTTGTCAGCTATTCGTCAAGCCAGACAGTCTGGGGCCTTTCAATCAATTCCCCTGGCAACGGCAGGGACTGAACTCTGTCTGAACTCCTTCTGGCTTTCCTTCTGGCTTTAACCCTTCAAAGTACTTCCAGCAGAGAGTCCCGTTTTTGCCACTGTGAAGAGAAAATGACAACAAAGGGGGAGACCCATGGATCGTGCCTTTCCTGGGGTGTAATCTCTAAAACTTGGGGGATCTTTGGAGGACAGTGAGGACTATGTTCCCTGCAAATTTGGTGGGTATTGGACATTGGGAAGGTCAGTTTGTAACCCCTCAAAGTAGCTTCCACCAGAGAGTCCCATTTTTGCCACTGTGAAGAGAAAATTACAACAAAGGAAATTACCCATGGATCGTGTCCTTCCCGGGGTGCAATCTCTCTGAAACTTGGGGGGTCTTCGGAGGACAGTGAGTACTATGTCCCCTGCAAATACAATGGGTATTGGACATTGGGAAGATCAGTTTGTAACCCCTCAAAGTAGCTGCCTTCCACCAGAGAATACCATTTTTGCCACTGTGAAGAGAAAATGACAGCAAAGGGGGGGACACATGGATCGTGCCTTTCCTGGGGTGTAATCTCTAAAACTTGGGGGATCTTTGGAGGACAGTGAGGACTATGTTCCCTGCAAATTTGGTGGGTATTGGACATTGGGAAGGTCAGTTTGTAACCCCTCAAAGTAGCTTCCACCAGAGAGTCCCATTTTTGCCACTGTGAAGAGAAAATTACAACAAAGGAAATTACCCATGGATCGTGTCCTTCCCGGGGTGCAATCTCTCTGAAACTTGGGGGGTCTTCGGAGGACAGTGAGTACTATGTCCCCTGCAAATACAATGGGTATTGGACATTGGGAAGATCAGTTTGTAACCCCTCAAAGTAGCTGCCTTCCACCAGAGAGTACCATTTTTGCCACTGTGAAGAGAAAATGACAGCAAAGGGGGGGACACATGGATCCTGCCTTTCCTGGGGTGCAATCTCTCAGGGAATCTCCCCTGCCACCTGCCAGCTGATAGTTTAAAGGGATATTTAAGGGGCCACAAACAATGAACAGCTTGTTTGGGTTTTTTTTCCATTCATGCCCATGTCTAGTTGCCAGATCCCCTTACCCTCCCGGTGGGAGGGACCTGGCATTCATCTTATTCTTCCTCCTTGCACATGCATGCTCCTGGGGCAGTATGATGATGTCAATCCCAGGCAGTAACATCATTGCTCAGGCCCAGAAATGCATAGGAGCACTCCTGGTGTGGCACAATGACATCACTTCTAGGAAGTCATCATGCAGGCTTGCTAGCACTTGCTGGGTAAATGAGTGGTGGCAGCAGGTGGAGGGTGGGAATAGGGAATCTCCCACCTCTACAGGGGGAACGGCAACATTAGCCATGCCTTTTCAAGTGCCAAAACAGCCATGGGCTAGAGTAGGGTTGCTGTCACATCTAGCTGTGCCATAAATCTACACTTGAAAGAACTCATGATGGAATTATCCTTCTACCTTCTCCTTCCGGCCTTTGTAACCTACCCCATAAGAAGGATTCTCAGGTTGATTTCCATACATATCTAAAGAAGTGAGCAGTGATTCGCAAAAACTCATATTGAAGTAAATATTGTTAGTTATTAAGGTGCCATTGGACTTTTATTTGATGCTGGGCGTGAAAGCAGATGAAGTGAGATGGCAGGAATGAGTTGCAAAAATCAAAGGAATCCTTTGAAGTACACAATCTAAATCCAAAGCTACGAAAACCCAAACACGCATATCCAGTGAGAGCCACTGGGTGTGCATGTGTGCTGCCTACTTTCTGCTACAGATGAAATTACTCATTTTCTGATTGCTTCCAATTCTCCACATGTTCACATACGAACACTCACTGCCTGTCATTACCTTCCTTCTCCCTCACCACAGAAGTCAAGCACCATGCCCAGGGCCAGCACGCCCATTGAGGCAGGTCAGGCCCCCACCTTGAGCGCTGAGGTGCCGGAGGGGGCGCTGGAGGGGGCACTGGGGGTGGCGGAATGCACCGTGAAGCTGGCATTGGCAGCGCTGGAAGCTGAGCAGGAGGGATGGGAAGCCACTTGTGCACCACCCTGGCCACCTGCCATGCCTGGCCAGCAGCTGCTGAAGCCTGCCAGCCCTCCCACCCTGCACTGCCATCGCCGCCAACACACGCCCCTGGCCAGGTGCAGCAGCTGTGGGCCAGGCGTGGCGGACGTCTGGGGCGGTGTGCAGAATGACAGAGCAGGAGGGCTGGGAGGATGCACATGTACCTCCCCAGCCACCCACCGCGCCTGTCTGGGAGCACGAGCAGCCTCCGCGTGCCATCCCAGTTGCCCACTGGCCATTGGGGCTAGCTTGCTGCATGATGACTTCGCAATCAGTGACATCATCATGCAGTCCAGGGTGTGTGAGCATGCATGCGTACTCTGTGCGCGCATGTAGGGGCAGTCTCGGGTGCTAGAAACCCTGGCGCCGCCCCTGACCATGCCTCACCCACTGGGACCTGTTCTGCTACTGACCAGCTACAGTTCTCGCCTTCTTCTCCACAATTAGCTGAACTTCCTAAGCTTCTTTCTAGGAAGAGCAGTCAGGGCTGCCTGGGCCTCCTTCCCTACTCAGTGCCAATCCTGTCCCTATCATTCATTCATTACTCCTCTTTGACCTTGTCACTTGCTCCTTTTTTAGAAAAAAAGGATCTGTCAGGAGAATTTTTTCCCTTTGGAAAAGTAATGGAATTGAACCCCCCCCCCCCCAAAAACCCACCCAGCTTTCAAAGTGGTCATTCTTGAACTCATGGCCTCCTGCATCCTTTGAGAGAGGTGAGCAAACGCCTGGACCAGGACTGGATCCAGACTTAATTTTCCACTCACTGAAGAAGAGGCACAATTTCCACCATTTCCCCTTTACTGCTGCAGCCCCTTCAAAAATTGTCCCCATATGTGATTCCTGAGGGTCCCCTCTCCCTCCAAGAGCAGCATTTTGGGAAGATCAGTGGGCTGCTGAAGAAGCGGGTAAGCAGGGAAGTTCTGTTCCTCTGACGGAAGTTTCTTCCAAGAGCAGAAAATTTTGTCTGGGCCCTCCTCCCAGTTGGCTTTATACAGAATAAATATATTTGCCAATCATCTCAGGGGATAATTATTTGATGTATGTATGACCAAGCCATTATTGTAGTGTTTTAGAAAGCAGTAATCATTTTCCTGTTCTCTTCACCACCACCCCTTGCATTCTGTTGTTCTTGTATTTAAGCCTAGGTGTAACATACAAGAGAATGAGGTGGCAGAGTGTTGAGATAGTAGAATGGACGGTACCATTTCAGTCAGACGTGGAGGGATTATATTTTTCAGTGTACTCTATACTAACAATTCCTGTAAATGGAGCTTGTGCCAGATTACAAAAGGCTAGGCTAGGTGTGCTGGTTTTTATTTGCAGGGAGCTTTTATGTATGGGAGCATTAAAAACGTGAACAGTCTGAAACCTGAAGTCTCCATCACTGACCGGTTCAGCTTGCAGTCCGTTCACCAATTGTGATCAGCACAACTAATTCAATAAACTAGTTACCACCATCCAAACATGTATATGTGTGTCTCTGTGTGTAGTACCTGCATGATCTCATTCTGCTTTCCCACAGATCCTTGACTTGGTCTTCATTACTGCCAGGGCTCATTTTGAGGGGGAATGCACAGGAATGCAGTTCTGGTAGTTCCCCAAAGAGGTCACATGACAGATGGCCCCACCCACCTGACTCAGCCATTTTGAGCCCGTTTCGGCCTGGATTGGGGCCAAAATGGCCTGAATTGGGCCTCTGATGGGTGGTAGATCACTGTCCCGCTCAGCAGCAGCCCGATTCTGACCATTTTGGGCCCCTTTTCTGCCATTTTCAGCCTCTTTTTGCCATTTTGGGCCCAATTTTGGCCCTGAATGGCCAGGATTGGGTCCAAAACAGCCAGGATAGGTGATGTCAGGGGGTGTGGCACATGTAAATGAGTTATGCTAATGACACACTTCCAGTGATGTCAAGGAGCATGGCATATGCTAATGAGTTACGCTAATGAGTTCTTCCAGCTCTTTTTCTACGAAATGACCCCTGATTACTGCTAAAGGCAGTATGAATTTAAATGAATTAACACATGGCTATTATCTCACTGCCTCATGGGGATTTTATTTCCTCCACCTCCATGTTGGGTAAATTTTTATTTTTAAAAGTTTGTTCTACTAACAAAAGAGGTTAACAGGGAAGAGTGACTTCTGTTCTTGCCCTATCAAGCTCACATAACCTTATGTCTTTTAACAGGAAAGGTGGGTGAACTGTTCAGATTGGCAATATTTTGCACATGCTCGTTCTTGCATTGCCTCATGAAGGCAGCAGTTATTTGTCAGGGGGAAGGCCCACTGTTCTGTATGGCAACTCAGTAAACGTTGTTTAAGTTCTGTGAATGTTTACATAAACAGCTCTTTTCTCATGAGCTTCAACATATAAAATATAAAACGATCGCCTTCTTCCCCAAAGTAGTACTTTCATATCCTTTGCAAGGTATAGTCCAAGTTGAAAGGTAGTATTACAGTGATTTACTAACCTCTTGCAGATAACATGGAAACCAGCAGCTGTTACATCTTAAGGGTCTGTTTACAGTGATAACTTCTTGACCAGCGTTGTCTGTAATTCTTATGGTGAAGGACCGTAAAGGTGAGCAGAAGTTACGATCAAAGCAACCATTTTCCTCTACTGCAAAGTAAACTCTTTGTCCCATGTGGTTTTTTATCTCATACTTGCTGCAGGTCTCAGTGCCAAGTATAACTAAATAAAACCAAACATGCAGAAATGTATTTTGCATCATTATAATGGGACAGAGATGCATCTGATAACCTTTTTGACTCAGTGCTACATTTTAATTAATAATACTCCTGCAACTATTAGATATTTTTAAAATGCTATCATTTTGTAATTATATGGGCTGTTAGCTTGTTTGAGGTGGAATCCAGCCAAAGTTAAAAGATGTCAGCAGAGAAGTTAAGCATGTGTTTAAAAGTTCTTTGGATGAGCTGGACTTATTATTTGCCAACATTAAGCTACAGAACAGATTCAGACATAACTCAAAACTATAGTTTATTTTAAACTGTGGCTACTTTGTTCAGATCACAGCTATTCATTCCAATCCTGACTGGCCTTGAAAAAATGGTAATTTCATTGTGTTTTCTCTGAATCTTTGGCACATGTCACTAGAAGCCAGTTTGGTATAGTGGTTAGAGATGGGCACGATCCCCAAAAAATTAACGATCCAGCTAATCGTGGATCGGCGCCGGCGATGATCCCGAATTAACTATCCACACCGATCATCTCCCATTCCCGAGCCGTGGATCATGGATCATGGATCATGGAGGCCAAAGCGGGCTGCGCTGCTATTCCCAGCTATGTGGGAAGGTGGGTGGTGGTGGTGGCCACTGGGCCTGGTGGGCACGGGGAGGCGACGACGAGCCGCCTCCCCTCAGGTCCCATTCAGCAACACGGAAGGTCTTTGTTTGGCCATCAGAGCTGCCTATCAGGGTTTGCATGGATGAGATTGGAGTGCCCATGGCTACAGAACACCCCCTTCCCCCTCCCTCCCCTGGGTGTCTTCTCCCAACTTGTGACTGCTTTGCTGCTCCATGGTTGGAAGGAAGCCCTGCTGATCAAGGAAAGCTGGGCTTCCATTCGAGTTTCCAGGGTGACAGAAGGAGGGCAAACAGAGCTCAGGCTTTCCCCTGGCTCCGTTGCCAGGGGAATAGATTGCTGGCACCTGAGTGTCTGGATCCCCGATCCAAGCCTGAACGCAATGATCCAGGCCTCTCCCAATCACTGGATCATTGGCCATGGACAATCACAATCCGCCGGGTCATGATCGCGCGATCACCATTATCGTGGGGTTTTTTTATAGTAATGCGGATCGTGCCCATCTCTAGTTAAGAGTGCCAGGACTCTAACCTGCAGAACCGGGTTTGATTCTCCATTCCTCCACTTGTAGCTAGCTGGGTGACCTTGGGTCAGTCACAGCTCTTCCAGAGCTCTCTTAGCCCCACCCACTTCACAGGATGTTTGTTGTGGGGATAATAATAACATACTTTGTAAACCATTCTGAGTGGGTGTTAAGTTGTCATGAAGGGCGGTATATAAATCGAATGTTATTATTATTAGAAAACAAGCTAGTCTTAAGCCCGAATTGAGCCAGCATGTTTACATTCAGACATCATGAGAAACCATAGTTAAGAATAACTGTTGTTAATTAACAGATCCTAGCTTGATGGTTCCCAAGTAGAGGAGGCGTGGTCTGGAAAACGAACCTAATTTTGACATGGTCCAGCCCGGTTCGTGGTTCATGAACATATGGGTCGAGAGACTCACCTTTTTCATGAACTTTGGTCTGTTTGGGCTGGTCCATCAGTCCATGGTCCGTGAGTCCAGACATCCTGGTTCCAATCTATCAATTCCCTAGGCAATGGATGGGATGTCCGCAGACCTTCTGCAGGCATAAAAACTCGATAGGCAGCTCTGCCAGAGAGCTTCCATTCTGCTCTATGTGAGCAAGGAGCAAGAATTAATTCCCTAGACAATGGAGGGCTGGGCGTTCTGCAGCCATGGGAACACCAATCTTAGTCCTCAAAACCTTGATAGTCAGCTCTGCCTGCCAACCAGAGAGCTCCCATTCAGCTCTATGCAAGCAAGGAGCAAGAATTAATTCCTTAGGCAATGGATGGGAAGGTGTCTGTGTGGTGAGTGAGGGGGCTCTTCCTCCACCCTTTTCTGTTTGATTTTGCTTCATTGCAACTTTTTGGTGTTGCAAGCCAATGCAAGTCAATTGGCATTTGTGACTCCGTATCTACTGGAAGTTTCCTGGGGTTGGCTGCTTTGGGGGCCTGTAATTTGGACCTCCGAAATGCAATCATGGCCAAACTTGGAGAGTGGCTGGAGAAGAGTCTGCTGAAGTGTTGCTGTGAGTTTGGCATCTCTGTTTGCAAAATGGGCAGTCCTAGGGCCCCTTAAAGTGACGGACCACAGACTGATGAACTGGTCCATAACCTGGGCTGGTCTGTGAAAAGTTCGTGGTCCATGGAACGTAAAAATCGAAGGACCATGGGCCAGCAGTCCATGGCATTTTCCCCACCATGCCCACCTTTATACCCAAGTAACCGCAGTTAGTGAAGTGGCTTGCATTCAGATAATCACACTAGCTTGTTTAATTAAACCATGGTTTTGCTTTATGTCTGAACTGAGCCATAGATCCTAGCCTCCACCCCAAGAATGGTGGAACTTTGAAGTACAATACCTTGAAGAAGCTCCACTTGTTGGTGAATTATTATCTGGTCCAGCTGTACAGAAATAAAAGTAAATAAACAATATAAGAATTGTGGGACATTGAAGATATTTTAAACTGCTTTTCAAAGTGTAGCAGAAAAAAAATCATAGTTTAGTCTCCTGTGACACATAGACACATAGTGTAGTCTTCTGTGTCCAGGGATATTGTTCAGACTGCAAGCTGATGGAAATCAGGTAAGGGAAACAGTCCAAAAACAGTTGTGTGATCACAGTATGTTTGTGGCAGTGACTTATGTAATATGCTAACAAGGATAAGAAACATCTCAGAATCTCTATTCTATCTGACGTGGATAAAATTTTATTTTCTCTTTAATCTAGTGCTCAGTTCAATCCTGACCATGCAACAAAATGAACATACATTACTGGTGTGGTTCCAAGTTTAATTGATAGAGGTATTTAAGAAAGGAATCTCAAATGTTAAGAATGGTACGTCATGGAGGATATGTGCTTTACAAAATCTAGTTCAATTTCATTTGGAAAGCAGGTGAGTAAAGGCTATTACACTGCAATCACATTTATTGAACTGACTAATAATAATATAACAATAGCACTGCTCTTATATTCTTCTTTTCTAGACAGATTAGTGCTCCACTCAGAGTGCTGCAATAAGGTGCTGCATCAGGATGTTTTGAATAATGTATTTATTGATTGCTACCAAGTTTTTATATTTTTATACTTTATTATGTTTTCTATCCGCTCTGAGCCCGCTTGTGGGGAGGGCGGACTACAAATCAAATCAAATCAAATCAAATCAAATCAAATCAAATCAAATCAAATCAAATCAAATCAAATCAAATCAAATCAAATCAAATCAAATCAAATCATTATCCCCACAATACAGCTGGGGAGGTGGGGCTGAGAGGAGTGGCTTACCCAAGGCCACTTGCTGGGCTCATGGCAGCAGTGGGATTCAAAGCAGCAGAGTGCTGGTTCACAGTCCGATCACGTAACCATTATACTAAAGCATAGTCCAGAGTTCTTGACTAATCCGAAGTTTGGATTCCACAAGTCACGTCAGCAGAAGGGTTATAAAGATTTTAGGGGCTTCGTAGCCAGATAAAAATGTAACTCTTTGAACCATGATGGCTCAGACAAGAAATTCACTGCATCTCCACTTTATAGAACTTTAACATTAAACCACACGATTAAGAATCAGAGGCCTGTTCGCATAGATCAGAAGTCTGTCTCCTAATACTGACATTGGTATGATCACCTTCGACAATGTCAGATCTGCCCCTCTGATTATCTGGAGCTTCCTCCTTTATTTCATGATAAGAAGAAAGACAGGGAGAAGAGGGAACTGGGGCAAACTCCAAATGCAGTTATAAAACTTGCTTTGTGAAGCCGCTCTGGCCTTATTGTTGAATAGGCTTTCTATTAACAATCTTCATGAAGCATTTGGAAGTGTTTGATCAGAAAAGATATGCCCAAGCAAAGGACCTTTAGATCTAAGTATGGCAGTGGTGTGACAGGAGTTCTAAGGCTTCATAATTTAGGTTTGATTTCACCAGAGCTATGTCCAGCTATAAATCAAAAGTGTTGCCTTTTAGAAAACCTCAAAGCTTTCTTCTTTGAATCTACAAATCAGAGCCTTCAACAGATAGAATAAGTCGGTCCTTTGTGTGAATAGCATGACAGCAATAAAATGGTACCCAGAATTTGTTTTGTTCCTGGCTCAAACAATACACATTCACAATTAGGAAAGTTTTATAGAAATTTATAAAATGGCTTCCATGGTCCAATTTGCTCCCACTGTGTGACTCTTACAGAGCCTATGATAATCAGTCAAGTGATATAAAGTCAGAGTGGTACAGTGATTGGTGTGTGGGACTAGGGCTGTTTTCACACGTCTTAACTGCCACGCAAAATTGCACAAAACTCATGGAATGTCAGAGTCTTCATGGCTCGATTTCCTGTCAAGACTCCATTTCATGGCACGATTTCTGATGTCATCGTGCCACAAAACGGAGTCATGACGGAAAATCATGCCATAAAGACGCCTTTGTTCTGTGAGTTTTGCGCGATTTTGTGTGGCAGTTAAGATGTGAAAATGGCTATTATCTGGAGAACGTTTGGTTTAAACCACAATCAGTTATGAGGCTTTCTTAGGATGCAGTCCTAAACGTACTTACTAGGGCGCTAGTCCTGTTGAACTGAATGGGACTTATTTGCAAGTATACATGTTTAGAGTTTAATTGGAAGTAAACCAAGTCCAGCCATTCTTTCTCAGTTTAATAGTGGCTAAAATGCAGAATGAAGAAATATGTATATCACCCTCAACTCCTTAGAGTTAGGTAGATAAAAATCCAGAAAGCCATTTTTACAACTTACCAAATCGGGCCAAATAGGTTCAGTCCATACAAACTCAAGGGCCTAATCCAATAGCTAAGTGTTTTTCAACTCAGCAGTCTGAACTAGAGGTGGGTACAGACCAGGAAAAAAACACAGACTGTTGGTTCATGGTCCGTCGATTTTCACGGACCATGGACCACTTACAGACCTGCCCGGGTCCATGGACCAGTTTGTTGGTCTTTGGTCCATCATTTCTGGGGGCCCTGGAACTGCCCCCTTCACACTCATAGATGCCAAACTCTCAGCAAGATTTCAGCAGGCTCTTCTCCAGCCAAGATTGCAGTTTGGATGTCTGAGTACAGACCTCCAAAGTGGCCACTGCTGGGAAACTTCCAGTACATAGGATAGGAGCCGCAAACGACAATTGACTTGCATTGGCTTGCAGCACGAAAAACGTTGCAATGAAAACATGGGATGGAGTTGGAGAATCATCCTCTGAGAATGGAATGATGGCCACCAGAGTGGAATGATGGTTCCTGGGAGCAGAAAACCTGCCTTGGGACAGGAATGGGGAGGGAGAGAAGTACTCTTTGAGGGGAGAGTCAAGGAGATGTTTTTGGGGAGACAACAGGAGGAATATTCTTTTAAAGGACACGAGGACAGAGACAATTTATGAGAGAAGGTTAAATTTGGGAAGAAGGAGTAGATGTTCTTTGAGGAGACAGGAATATACCTGTACAGGGAAGGACAGAGGTGATCTATGAGGGGAGGTTAATTCTGGGGGGAAGGAGAGTCTCCTTGGGGGAACTGAAAACTCCCCAATGGGCTGGTCGAGGGGAGGCTGGAAGCACCAACTCTGGGAGGGAGAACAGATCATGAGGAGGTAGACCTGGGCATAGGGAGACAAAAGGACAGGACTCTTGCGGGGGGGGGGGGGGAGAGAGATCTTGAGGGAAGAGATGTGGAAAGGAGGATGAAAGTGAAGATTTTGTGAGGGACAGACAAAAAATGGGAGGAGGCAGATGCAGACAGCCAGGCATCGACAGGTCTCCATTGCACAACAGGATTGCATTCCATAAGGAGGAGCTCCGCCAATGGAGGACGCCGGACCTCCGCGAGGGGGTACAGAACTGCACTGGTGTGTATGTGTGGGGGGGGTGGCTGTCTCTAGGAGCAAGAGGCCCTTAGAAGACTTTCAAGAGGGGGAGCAAGCTATGCATTTCCCTAGCCCAATACCCCCAAATCAAATAAAAATTTAAAGGGGAAAAATGAGACAGAAGAGTGAGCCCTGAAGGAGCCCAATAAACTTGGTCCCAGAGCCTGACTGAAGCCCTGAAACTGGGTTGGGGCAGAGCCCTAGCCCAACACCACAAATAAGAATTGAAAAGGGGAAAAAATGAGACAGAAGATGGAGCCCTCAGCCGAGGAAACCCAACAAGCTTGGTCCCAGTCAGAGCCTGACTGCCGCCCTGAAACTGGGGTGGGACAGAGTCCTTAAAGAGTTAGAATGTTTATAAAGTTATACTGTTCTGAATGTTTATTATGCAACTATTAAAATTGTAACTTTACAATTTTATAACATTACAATTTTGCACTGTACAGGAATGAAGCTTGTAAGCGGAAAGGTTTATAAAAAATAAAAATCTATGTTCCTTAAAGACAAAATTCTTAGGCTAGCCCATCACCCCACAAGCAAATAACTGAAAGAAAAAAGTAATAAACAGAAGATTGAGCTCTCAGCTGAGGAAACCCAATAAGCTTCCTCCCTTGCTGCAGCACAAGCCCGAGCCTCCCTCTCGTGACATGCAATGCAAAAATAACAGCAAGCAGTTCCTCACTCGGTAACTGAGGGCTGGAAAGTGAAACTGCAGCTCCGCACTGTGTCTTATATACTAAATGCTCACATAGAGTATAATGGGAGCTCTCTGGTTGGCAGCCAGATCTGCCTGTCAAGGTTTTCAGGACTAAGATTGGTATGTTTCGAGGGCTGCAGAAGGTCTGCAGGCAGCTCCTACATTGCCTAAGGAACTGATTGCTCAGCGCTGGGATGTCTGGTTTCATGGACCAATGGACCGACAGACTGGCCAAAGTTTGTCGCGTCTGTGAAAAAAGGTGCATCCTATGACCCATTGGCTTGCGAACGCTGAACCAGCCAAGTCCATGTAAAATGTTGGTCCATTTTCCAGTCTGTGCCCACCTCTAGTCTTAGCCATGTTTAAGTTTATGGTGGCTAATTTGAAATTTGATCCTGAGTAATTAACTTTCCAAGACATCTAGTGAGTTGTTTAGCTTAAACAGCTTATAAAATCATATTTTATAGTCTGTCATGTCTATTGATGATCAAGTGTTATTAAAATACAGATAATAGATTATGTGGGTTTCCACCAGAAAGGAGTCTTCAGCATTTAAAGTAAGCCTGTCTGATATGCTAATTGAGCATGGTTGAAATTTCTGTATCATCAAAGCCTACCACTCTCACACTCAGCACATTACTAAGGGCACAACAGTCTCAACAGCCTAAGTTCAAATCTATTGATTGGTCTAAACTAGTGACACGCTGACAGGTTTATAGGAAGAAAAAAAAACACACATCAGTTTCCTCCAAATGAAAGCCAGGCTTTAAGTCCCGAAGAAACTGTCAAGATGAAGTTTTGCCTTAGCTTTAGATAACTTGCTGTGCAATCCTAAGCAAAGTTATTCCAATCTAAACCCATTGAAATCAAAATTGCCCCCCTGCTTCTATCTTCTTTCCAACTCCAGGGTAAATCCTAGAGGAAATGAGCAAATAAATGAATGCATCTATTTTGCAGAATTACAAGAGAGTAAAACCACAGGAAATTATTTGGGTAAATTGTAAGTAAATATAAGATGGGGCCCGGTAATACATATAATAGAATCTTCAAAGTATTTGGAAAACGATAAGACCTGGCGTAGGTATTCCAAACCAGGAGGCAAACTGGCAGCTGGTAGTGCTTGTTTACAGATGGTGGTTGCCTCTGAAGGTTTAAGTTGCTCTGCAGGATCTGGAAAGCCAGGAAGAGGGTCCTCTATGGGTTTATGAATTTGGCCTGGAATATCTGCATGAAATAAACAAGAAATGGGGTTGCTTTTGTCCATTAAAATTGTCCAGTAGGTGAATTGGTTCTAGCCAATCGCAGCTATTGAAAATGGTTCCCGTGCTTATCTTGATTTCCTTACGTATTTATTTATAAACATTTCTATGCTGTCCTTCCACCCCAGGGCTCTATTTTATGCTGTTAATTTTGTAACTCTGTATTTTATTATTGTGCACTGCTCTGAGCCTGTTCACAGGAAGGGTGGTATATAAATATGATAAAATAAAAATAAAAAAAATCAACATTAAAGCATTTAAGATATTAAAACAGCATTTAAAATAAATATAAATAAATATAAAATATTTAAACAATTCAATAAAAAACATAAGACAAACAAATAACAACAACAACAACCAAGGAGGCGGGCTAATAAGTCATTTGGGTTACATCAAACAAAACAGAAAAGTCTTTACTCATTGGCATAAGACAATGATAGCAGGAGACCAATAAATCTGCCTCAAGAGAACGTTCCAAAGTTTTGGCACCACAACCAAGAAGGCCCTTTCTTGGGTTGTTACCCATTTAGCCTGAGATGACAACCTCTGAAGCTGATGAGAGTGTACAGGTAGGTTCATATGGGAGAAGGTGGTCCTTCAGGTATGTTGGCCCTAAACCACATAGGGCTTTAAAGAACAATACCAGCACCTTGAACTGAGCCCAGAAACAAATTGGAAGTAAGTGCAGATGGAACAAGATGAACAATATGGTCAATACAACACATTTCAGTCAATACTCTGGCCATAGTATTCTGTACCAATCACATCTTCTGGATAGTCTTCAAGGGCAGCCCCACATACAGCACATCTAATCTAGATGTTACTAGGTGATCTGGATGATCAGCTGGTGAAGGGCACCCCTAGCCAGCACAGCCACTTGTTTATCCAGCAGGAGTCCCTGGTCCAGCAGCACCCCCAAACGATGAACCTGCTCCTTTAGGCAGAGCACAACCCCATTCAGAACAGGAGTTACCTCAGTTCTTGGGTCAAACCTTCTCGCCAATGAGGGAACGGATTTCCATTTCTCACCTCCCCATCCTACTGCAGACCCAAATTTCCATCAAAATGCTGCCCCTCAGGTACAGGAAACCCCAAGGAAAGGCATGATGGGGAGTCAGAAGTCTGCAATGGGAGAGGGAATCACTGAAGATCCCCTCCCCTTTTATCCACAGAAATCTTCTGCTGGATCTAGCCCTATACCTCTTCATTATTATGGCCTTTTAAACTATCTTTATCATTTTTCTTTCCCTCTGTTGACCAACCTTTCACTTCAAACATCTGATGAAGTAGGCTTGCCATCCCCCTCAGGGGGCAGGGGATCCCCTGCTCCCACCTCCTCCTCCCGCACCTACTTACCTGGCCAGCGGGGGCTGGCATGCCCTCCAGGGCACCCCCTGGTGGCACGGCACCCCCCAGGTGGCATAGTACGCCCCCACGTCCTGTCATGGCGTGCCCCCGTGACCCACTGTGGCAAGCTTCTGTGCCCTGCAACAGGCCCATTTCATGCTGAATTGAGCCGGGGGGGGGCAATTCAGCCCCACAATGGGTCTGTTTCAGGCTGAATTGGGCCTGTGGGGGGCGATTCAGCCCTTTGGTGAGCACAGGAACACTCCCAGGCTGCCCGTTGACCCATGTGATGATGTCACTTCCTGGACACACCGGAAGTGCGCTCACGCTATGCGCAGAACAAGACTAAGAAGCCGGCAAGGAGTAAGTGCCAGGCTCCCAAACTCCCACCAGGGGACTCAAGGGACCTGACAACCCTATGATGAAGTGAGTGTTAGTTCATGAAAACTTATTCTTCAGCATTGTGTGGCCCTCTACTGAGATCAGTAAAGTGTGCACCCCTCAAGAGCCTTTGGCATACATTATGGCCAGAAGTATAGGAAAGGCACCTCTAAAATCTCTTGGCTTTAAGATGCCAAGAATGAGGGGATATGCATCTATCTGCACATTAAAAGAGGGTATCTGGATAAGAAGTGGTCCTGGCAAGGAGTCACATGACTTCCCAGATATGCCCAAAAAGCACTGCTGAAGGCTTGCACAAACAGAACCCCAAGAAAGCCCTTGCAATTAGCCCTTGCGCCAAATCAACATGACCATATCCCATCTTACACAAGACATAGCATGACGTATTTCAGCCTCCAGGAATTAACTACCTTCTTTGGCCAAGTTATGTCATATTTCCAATTGGATTGTAATAGCTGCATCAAATAGTCTTTTGCCCTTTGATTTTTGTACACAGCAACACAGACTGGAGATGAACAATCAGCTCTTGATCTTACAGTAGCTCTTCTGCAATGTCTTGCATGAACAGAAAGGCATTAAGTAAAATTTCCCTTTTGCTATTGCATGGTAGGATCCAACTCCCTCTCCTTGTGTCCTGCTGTGGCACACTGCAGCATTTTCAAGACTGCCTCAGATTAGCATCACACACAATCCAGGGTGAGCTATGTAGATGAAGGGGTGGCGCTAAAGAAACTGCAACCTCAGTTCCAAACAGAGTTATCAGCAGGGATTATCTGATTTGATTTTGCAAAAGAAGTATTTTGAAATCAAATTTGCTTTGCACTACCCATTTTCTGTTGAGATGAGCACCTGATATGATCATGTTGGTCATTTGTTTGCAGTTCAGTTTTGAGTGCATCTCCCTTCCCCCAAAGGATCAAGAAGACAATCAAAGCCAAGTCACCTGTTCTGTAAGGATCAATGTTTTTTTCTCTCTCAGTTGTGTTGGGCAAATGGATGGGGAGGAAAAGGGGACTGGGTATGGCAAAAGCAGTGCAGGAATTGTGTATGAATGTATTTGTGTGGCCAGGAACCCAAAGCACATAGATAAAACCAAGCAAGACGGACAAGGACAGAATAGAAGCATGCAACTGCCCCTGTCTCACTTTAGAGTCAGGGCCTGCTAGATCATGCTTTTAGGTTCATAGGACACCCAAGAAGAGAACAAGATTGCTTTGGCAATGGTGTTTATTAAGATTTAACAAGATGTTATATAAGCAGGGTGGTGTGGTTACACAACAATGCCAATTAAGTAAAGATAGGCTTACTACATCTCTCTTCTGCAAAAGGGGATCCCTGACTGTTTCCTTGAGATGTCACTCCACAAGGTAAATTTCATCTGTGTATCTCCTGCTTGACAAGCAAGATACGAAGACCTTGAGGCTTGCCTAGCTTTTTAAAACTTGCTGCCCCCTAAGTGCGTGCAAGCTCCAGCACCTGTTTATGGGAAGCTTTCCCACTGGCAGAATGTTGACTGCCTTCAGCTTTGTCTCTGACTAGTAAGCACTAATCGGCTGCAATTGGCAGTGCAGGTCTGATGCTTGGGATGAAGTGAAAGAGGGTACACAGAGGGAATTCATAGAGTTCTGTAAAGATTCACTATCTCCTTACCATACAATGGTCTTCTGCATGTAAATCCATTATGGCTTCCTCCCATTCCCCAGCAGGTTCAACCCCTTTCTGAAATCATTTGCAACAATAGATACTGGCTTATGAAGGGTCAGGAGGACACAGCTATGTGGAAAGCTATGAAAACCTGCATGCGTAAAATATTCTTGAGAGAGTTGGCGAGTGATCCATTTTTATTTAAGCATGGAAGACCCCTGCTAACAGTTGGTAATCCCATTTCAGACTGAACAGAGATTTCATCCTTAGTTACCAGGAGAAGATTTAGTTCTATCCCAGTGGTACCCCTAAGTACACCCACGTGTTTCTTGCTGCACCCCATTTCCCCCTCTGTTAAGAGAATGCAAGCCTATCACTCTACCCTGCATGGCACCCTGCAAACCCATTAAGGATTTCTACACTCTCAAGCCTTCCGTCTCTGGAGATTCCCTCTCAAGTCACAGGAAAGCAAAGGTAGCTGCAACTCTTCCTTCCTTCCTCCCCTGTTAAGCCCTCCATACCCCTGACACTTTCTCAGGATGTCTGTGACCTCCGAAGAGGTCAGATACCCCATTTTGGAAAGACCATGGCTGTTCCCAGACGGCTGACCTGCACCCGGGACGTCACACCACGTTTTGGATCTTGCCGGGGAAAATGCGAAATATCGCGTTTTCTCGCACAAGTTTTGCGCAACGTCGCGCAAAACTTGCACGACAAAATGCGATATTTCGCATTTTCCCCAGCACAATCCGAAACATGGCATGACATCCTGGGTGCAAGTCAGCCATCTGGAAATGGCCCATCTATGTTTGACCCATTGGATGTGGCCATGAAGTGTTCTATTCTGCTCTTGTGGGCTTGAAAAACAAGCGTTATTTGAATGTGAGCCTGGCTGTATCCTCATGTAATCAAATTTTGATCTTAATTTATCATTGCAGCCACAGCTTTCCTTCAAAGCCTAGGACCACAGGAAGGAGAAGGAATCTCTTTGAATTTCTATCTGGCTTTTAAAAATGTATAACTGGGTCATAAATATTTCATATGTTCTCTTGCATCATTTTACCTCACAGAGCCCTGTTGTTGCTGAAACTCATGTTACACGAAATGCCATGAAGTTTTATGGGCCAAGTGTGAGAGTAATTTTTGAGACAGGGGGAGGGAAGATTGAAGTCTGTCTTTTAAGTCAGACTTAGAAAACTGAGCGGCAGGTGTACTAAATATTCATGGAAAGAATTCTGGAGAGTGTGAGCATTATCTTTTGCATTCATTATGGTGGCACTCCGGATCTTATTTCAGTTTTCCATACACTTAAAATACACCTCACTGTAAATAAAGTGCATGATATAAGCATAGCTTTTATTTGACCGTCTGACTGCTGCTAAGATGTGTGTTCATTTCATCAGTTGTAACTATGCTCATTGACGTGAATGGATTTGGAAGGCAGTAACTCTGTTTAGGATTACAGCATATGGTTCATGCTTCTTTGCTATTAGAAAGTTATTAGAAATGCTATTAGAAATGATTAGAAAGTTATTAGAAATGCTATTAGAAATGATTGTATTATCTCCTCTGAAATCTTACCTCATACTAGCCCATATCATTCAAATGGCACCTTTATTTTTGCAAAGTACTTTAACAGGTTTTTGTCTTCACTCACCAATGTGAGCCTGGCAATTCTTTCCTCCATTTTATAGATGAAGGAATTGACTTTTAAAGGAACTACATCAGTTTGCACAACTTAACTCAATCACATGGTTGATGTAATAAAATAAAGAGAGCCATAATAATGACTCAGTCCTGAAGAATATGAAAGGAGCGTTTTTTTCCCCTCAGCATTTTCTGAGGGGAAAAAATTCAAGCGTGGGTGAGAACTTCTCAGTACACTCTGAAAGCCTGAGTGCCAAATTCTAACGCCTCTTCTATTTAAAGAAGTACATTAGAAAGTGTGAGCAAAGAATTTGTCCTCACTTTTAAAAGTGTAACATTTAATTTTTTTTTCAAAAGTGGATGGAAGATGATTGAGAGGATTTCTAATTGCCTGCAATTTTCACTTTTAATGAGAAATTAACTGGTTCTAAGGCAAAACCTCAACAAGAACTGTTCATTCTGAGTGCATTTAGTTTTCTTAGTTAGTAGGAATTTTGTCAACCATATTCAGAATTATTAGTAGTTCTGGATGAAATATTTCTAAAGTGAAATGTGTTTGAAGGGCATTTAATGGAAGGATGACCATTAAATGGTCGTTTTAATGGAAGGATGACCTTTCCACATTTTGTATTATCACATAAATAGCATGCATAGGCAGAAACAGGCAGGTTTAGATAAAACTGGCATTACATGATCAACAGGAAAAGTGAGCTTCCGCATAATTATTAGCTGTCAGTCTCTTAAAAATTTCTGGATCCAGAACAACATAGAGAAGAATTACCGTGCTTTAGAATTATTACTTCCCTGCTTAATCAAAATTGCTGAGTGTTATATTGTAAAGGGTTGAGGTGTTTTTTTTTTTTTTTAGTAAATAATGTCTTTATAGGTTATATATAATCACTTACCTTGAGAGGCCATGAAGCTGCCTGAATCACTTCTTCAAAGGAAGCCAGGTTAAAGGGCTTTTCTTGTTGCAGCAAGAAAAAAAAAAAGCACAGCATGCACAAAACTTCAGAAGGTATCTGTCTACTTCATGTCAGGTTAAAAAAGAGAAACGCATCTCCTTTCTCATATTGCAGAATGATGCATTTTATGGACAGCAGGGGGAGCTGATGCTTGTAAGCAAGAAAGTAAATAGGTATAGATACAGATTGCTTACTTCAGATGCGTTTTGCAACAGAGTGTGTTCAAGGAAGATAAACAGCACTTACACAAAAATTGAATGTGCTGAATCCACACATGAATTCAGTCTAAGCTTTACATTATATTTACTGACTCCTTAATTCTTAATAGATTGCATTGTGAAGGGGCACAAGGTAACAAAAACATTGACTTAATGTCTGCCCAAAGCAAAATGCAATGTTTTGTATACAAATGGATGAAGCACAGAGGTGGGTTTGGGTCTTGTCCTACCACTCATCTGCACTTGTCAAGGACGATTACTTCTTTAGAGAATGAAATCCAGAAAACAGTACCTTATGCCCTGTATACTAGAGCACTAACTGCTATGGTGATAGAGTTTAGATATGGCGATCTTGCTTCAGAATGGAGCCTCAATTGTAAAGCTAATTGTTACTCTAAGAGCACTGGGAGAGAGTAACCTTGAGTTGCCAGCTCATATTTCTAACTCAAGTGACCAAGTTGCCATGGAGATTGCATCCGTGTGAATCACGCAGGCATGATTCGCCACTGTTAAGTGACCACAAAAAAGGCAATACAGAAAAAGGCTATCTTGCAAGCTCAGCAGACTGAAAGTATTTATTCTTTTACATAACTATATATATACATGTAGTAAAGATGCACAGGTGTCCACTGTGGATGTTAATGAGATATGTGAATACAGGTAGCATTGCTCATCTGCTTCTTGTACATATAGCTAACTAGTTGCACCACTCTCAGAGGGCATAAAATAAGGCAGAAGCAAGCAGAGAGCAGCTCTGCTTAGGAGAGGGTAAGGAAATAATTCAGGAAGGCCCAGTCACCCTGATCATCAACATATATATATATATATATATATATATATATATATATATATATATATATATATATATATATATATATATATATATATATATATATATATATACACACACACACACGTCTTCTAACATTCCTTCAGCTCCCTGTCAAGGTTATTACATATTAAAATTGTATCCTATCTTCTTGATAGAATTCGCAGTGCAAAAGTATGTGTGTGATATTTTTAACCATTTTATTCAAACAGGGACAACAACGCTGTTGCAAAGGCAGGTGAGAGAATCTCCCATACAAAATTGCAGAGGGTATTCACTGAAACAAGATGTCGTGGTGATGACCGCTGGCTCAAGGTTGAGTGACATCAGCATATGGAAAAAATTTGAGCGATCTTCCTATGTTGATCAGGGTGACTGGGCCTTCCTGAATTATTTCCTTACCCTCTCCTAAGCAGAGCTGCTCTCTGCTTGCTTCTGCCTTATTTTATGCCCTCTGAGAGTGGTGCAACTAGTTAGCTATATGTACAAGAAGCAGATGAGCAATGCTACCTGTATTCACATATCTCATTAACATCCACAGTGGACACCTGTGCATCTTTACTATATGTATGTACTGTACTCACACTGAGAACACGTGACTCGTAGCTGAGATGCATAACTTCCTGCTTCAAGCTTAATGTCTTTCTGTAAGCATAACTCATTCCAACTTCCTGTTGTCCAAAGTCACCAGTGATTTGAAGGTAGAAGCAGAATCTGACTGTGTTTTAATCTGGCTGGTCTCCTAAAGTAAAATACAATAACTTCACCTGTTGTGGACAATAATGACACATCTGGAACCTATCAACAGTGACTTTGATAAAGGGGCCTCATCTAATGGGACACTGTACACGAACTTCTGCAGGCTACCCGTCAATGCTTATTTTAAATATGGCCTTATTTATTATTCAGAGGACATCCATAAGATTTGTCAGCTTTGCTGCTAAGGCTTTTCAGTTATCAAAACCATTCCACGCTGGAAAAAAAAAACTCATACCTACAGGATTTGCAGTTCAAATGAGTTTTCCTAATGGAATGAGTTGCTATTTAAATGTCAATATGATTTGTTATCGTGTGGCTAATATTCATTTGATTGTTTGGAACCCTGGCTTCTGCCTTCCTTTTCAGCAAAAATAGTATGAAATTGGAATCTAGTAGAGGTATAAGGCATAAATATTGTGCATATCTTTGAATTCTTTGAGAAAACAAAGACTGTCAGCAGTACTCTTGATTCTTTCCTATGAATCATACATATTTTCTTACTCTGTGTGCATGTGGGCACCATGTTAGTCTTGGGAATCATCAAGAGAAGATGCAGCTAGGTAGTGGTCCTTTGTCTGAAAGTGACCATGGGCAGCTTGCTTTTGCCTGCTTCAGCAGAAGAGCATGGAAGCCATGGAGTATGTCCAAATAGCAGCAAACTTTGCTTCTACCCAAGCGTTGTTGAGAATGATAGGTATGTACACTACCTGGGAAATCAGAGAGATTTAAAACAAAAAATAACATGAAGTCTTCTGAAATTGGTGTTTGCAGTCACATGTTGAAAGCTCAGTCAAGGTCATCCATTTTATTCAAAACTGGGGTCACACTAAATTCAGTGGTATGTTACTTGGGCTTCAAAGCTATGTACACTTTATGGAAGGTAAGCCCCACTGAATTCAGGAGGACATACATCTGAGACTCAAATTACCATGCAATTACAATCATGTGATTGGAACCCCTGATGTTATTTGCTTTATTTGTACCCTGCCTTTCTCCTCAATGGGGACCGAAAGCAACTTACAGTGGTCTCTTATTCATTTTATACTCATAACAACCCTGTGAGGTAAGTTCAGCTAAGAGCGTGTGACAGGTCCAAGGTCACTGAGTGAGCTTCCATAGCAGAGTGAGATTTGAACCTGGGCCTCCCAGATCCTAGTCTGATATCTAAACACTACACTAGACTGGCTCTCTGATGTGTTAGTAGACATTAAAAAGAAACATCTGTGGTGGTGAGAGGGAGCAATATGGATTGGGGCGGAAACACCAGGCAACAGGGGGTTAACTAGGCCCCTACGTTCTTTCCCCATTCAAAAACGATTCCCATCCCTGGCTACTTGAAGCAATTTTGTCCCCTTTCCACTGGCCCCTCTGTCCATCTCTTACCCCACACAGTTCACATGACCCCAGGAATAAACTTTCTGGCTGCTGCTGTGAGGAGGGGAAAGCTGAGATGATTGGTGATCCTTGTGGAAGCCTCACAAGGTTCTTGCACAGGACTCAACCCTGAAGAGTTAAAACTTCTTCCCCAGAACTTCAGGCCCAGCCCACTGTGTAGCCACGATATTGCTTTGTAGGCCCAGACTCATGTTTAGAAAACCATTTTTTCTTTTTCAGTATTTTGAAAATTCAGCTCCTGTAACTGTCAAATCCAAAATGAGATTTAAATGTGTGAAGCTTTCAGTGTCTTCTTTATCAAATCCCTAGCCTGTCTTGTATATTGACTTTAGTTTATATGAAATCAGATAAAATTCATCCCTTCAGATATGGTAACACAACACAGACGTTCTCAA
This sequence comes from Eublepharis macularius, assembly GCF_028583425.1. Lineage (NCBI taxonomy): Eukaryota > Metazoa > Chordata > Lepidosauria > Squamata > Eublepharidae > Eublepharis > Eublepharis macularius. Next base: position 38,268,068 of record NC_072795.1, on the reverse strand, counting down.
TCATTACTGTGTGGTGCTAATTAGAATTCTACTTGGAGAATTTTTTTTTTAAAAAAGAAGGCCTAAGAATAATTGCTGCCCTTTGATAAATCCAGTCCTAATTGTTATCTGTGGGATGGGGTGATTTCAAGCTGACAGGCCACCAGCCGCTTTATAGAATGAGGGCATCTCAGGGTTTGTGTATGTGTTTCACTTTTGTTTCTCTTTCAAACGCAGACACAGTTCTTGAGGACTCTGACATTTGCACACCACTCAAAGCAGTAGCTTCCTGTGTCCACCTTTGATTGACTCCATCCTAATGATGAAAGAAATGAAACTGCAGTGTCGGGAAGGCTGGTTGACAATGTTACAGCCTCTCCTTTTTTTAAAAAAAATTGTCTAATATTTCTCAGGGCTTGTTTACACAGAAGTAGGCAGCAAATACACAGAAGTAGGCAGCAAATAGAGCATAGACACCCTCTTTCTAGCTGTGTTCAGAAATACATGACTTTATGAGAGGAGGGGGAAAGCACGAAGAAAAAAGCTCCACCAGTGAACATGCATTGGATTTTTTTGTCTACAAGGAATGCAATAATAAGAATAATACATCGATACCCCACCTTCAAATTTTTGGCAGGTAGCCATGTTGGTGTGCAGCAGAACAGCAGGATTTGAATCCAATGGCATTAAACCAAGAACATGTATGTGAAGAGCTATGAATACAACTGCTAAGTAGTGGTAGTCGATCAGGCACAGAGATCTACATTTGCCAACTCAAGAAAGCTGGTAGTGTGGCAGGGGGGTGCAAATCACATATAAACAATACTTAAAAGGTCTCTGGGTAATATGGCACCATCTCTATACTGGCCATGAAGGGAATCTGGTAACCTTTCAGCTGATGAAGCTACTGCCCCAGCCCTTGGCTCACTATGCAGCATTGGGGTGTGAAGTTTACTTCCTCTTTCCTTTTTCTTTAGGGCTCAAATTGGCAAGTTTGGTGCCAGTTTGTTGTAGTGGTTAAGAGCGTGGGATTCTAATCTGGAGTGCCAGGTTTGATTCCCCACACCTCCACTTGAAGCTAGCTGAGTGACCTTGGGCTAGTCACAGCTCTCTGGAGCTCTCTCAGCCCCACCCACCTCACAGGGTGTTTGTTGTGGTGTAAGGGTGTAAGTTGTCCTGAAGGGTGGTATATAAATCGAATATTATTCTGTTATTATTATTATGCTGGAGAGTTGGGACTGAATCTCCACGTGCCTTTCATTTTCTTTAAAAACAGCTCAAAGAAGGTTCTTGCCCCTGGTGCTGTTTTCCTGGTGAAAATCACCACTCCCAGGCTTTCTAGGTAAGTTTGTAACAGGCAGCCTGAAAGAACCAGTGTGATATAGTGTTCAGAATGTGAGGGCCAAGCTACACATGACGAATGACACTTGAATGGCAAGTGTATTTCTCCCTGTTCACTTGCCCTCCACTCAATCCACTTGCCGTTCAAGTGTCATTCGTCATGTGTAGCTTGGCCCTCAGACTAGGATCTGGGAGACCCAGGTTCAAATCCCCACACTGCTGTGGAAGCTGCCTGGGTGACTTTGGGCCAATCACACACTCCCAGCCAAACCTACCTCATAGGATTGTTGTGCTGATAAAATGCAAGTGAAGAAAATGATGCAAGCTGCTTTGGGTCCCCATTGAGGAAAAAGGCTGGGTATAAATGAAGTAAATAAATGAATAAATCCATCTCTGTTACTGATCCCAGTGTACACACATTACTGAGAAAATGCTCCCTAGTTTCCATTGGGTAGAGGGAGACACAAGGGTAACTTTTTCCTTTCCCCTTCATCCCAGTAAAACAAGCAAAAATGTTTGCCTCTGTCTGTCTCCCCCCCCCCCCTTGCAGGTCCTACTGGATCAGCCTGCTCCTGGCTGCCAGAAGTCTTCCAGAGCAGGAGCTTAGCAAGAACTGCCTTGGTGGGAGCAAAGGGGCAAAGATTGTGATTCTTAATAGCCCGGGAAGAAAATTCTCAAAAATGAATGTGGCCATACAAAGGTCATTTCATCAACTGGAGGCAGACCTGATTGGCTCCAGACAGCTTAAGGAAGAAAGAGTACATTCACCCCAAGGAAGCTAAAATATGCTCATGATCTCAGGAACCAGGCTGGATCCTATCAGCTTTTACTATTCAATCTCGCCTGATTCCCTTCCTCATTGCAGCCCCCATCCCATGGGGAAGCGACATTGACCCCATGATTTTTGATAGTCAATAGCAACTCCTTCTCCCACTTTCACTAGCAGAAAAGCTGGTAGGATCCAGTCCCATATTTTCATATACTGACCTATCATCCTGCCCAGGCAAGTCCAATCTTAACAGGGTCAGCCTTGGTTAGTAATTGGATGGGAGACCTCCAATGAAGACCAGGCAATGGCAGGCAATGGCCAACCACCTCTGTTCGTCTCTGGCCATGAAAACCCCACCAGGAGTTGCCATAAGTCAGCTATGACTTGATGGCATTCTCCACCACCACCCTGCCATTTAGGGCATGAGCTCACTGATAAATGTTAAAACTGAGACATTGTGAAGTGACAAGAATCTCTCTGAGTTTTTCAAGAGTCTTTTATTTTTCAAGATCTAAAAAACCCTTTTCTCCATTGCTATCCTCCCTACTTAAAAAAAAAAGCTCTAAAATTACATTCTGCTTTTGTGACTCACCTGAAATTGTCATGTCTCTTACATGACATGCTTCAGCTGACAGGGTTGCCAGCTCAAGGTTGGGAAATTCCTAGAAAGTTTAGGGGTGGAGCCTGGAGAAGCTGGGATTTGGAAAGGGGAGGAACCTCAGCGGGGTATAATGCCATAGAGTCCATCCTCCAAAGCAGCCATTTTCTCCAGGGAAAGTGATCTCTGTGGCCTGGAGTTCAGTTGTAAATCTGGGAGATAGCCAGCCACCACCTGGAGGTTGGCAACCCTAGATGCCATCCAAGCACAGCCTGCTTGCAGCTTTGCTTCACTCAGCCTCGTAATAGCTGCAAATGCCACACCATTCGGCCAGGCTTTCATTTGGCCATGCTTGAACTACACAATGCTTGTACAGCAGGTTCTGGATCCTTCAGTATGAACAGCCTGCCTTCTTGCACTTTGGAGCTGCCTTTTTTTTTACACATAAAAAAGAAAATCTTTAAAATAACAATTAACACTTTATTGCAAATTTTCCTAGTAGCTAATTCACTATTTATGTGAGCAATTAACTGAAATGAAGAACTAGGTCATGACAATAATTTAACCATAGATTCAACGAACAGCAAGGCAAAACAAGAACAAACATTTCAATCCTCTGTCCTATAGTAATGAGTTTTAGATGCTGAAAACTTCTTAGAAGTGTAATTTCGGTCATCTGCAATGACAAGAATGGATTAGACTTGAAAATGGGCTGGGAACTGCAACAGGCCTTTAGAGGTTTGCAACACTTGGTTACTATTCTACAGGAAGTATACATCTACTTCCCCTTGATGTGAACTCATTAATACAGGCAGCAAATGTTCTATATCCAAAGGCTCAGAATGCAATGAAGGTCCAAAATATATGTGCTGGCAGATGACCTACGTCTTTCCCCTGCTCCCTCACTAAGGTTTAGTTTAAAACGATGTGACATCCCTACACCCAGTAAGTTCCATCGTAAAACTCGTGACCCCCTTTTTGCTCACAGGCTGTTTCCTGGCTCTTCCAGACTATTGAGCCATTGCACCACTTGAAAAGATGCTCCTGATGAGAGATGCTCAAACACCTGCTTGTTCAGCTCACATCCCATTTGCCAGCTGTGAACAGATAACTGATCGTTGGTCTGTGTGTGGATGCTTGGCAAGTTGTTTCCCTGTATTCCTTACCAATAGTGCAGTGCAATTGGCTTTTTGTGCATGTGCATTCTCACACAGCCTGACTGAATTCTACTTTCTGCTGTCCTTGCTGTGTAACTTCTTCGCTCAGAAGGCAATTGTTTAAATCACTGTTTAATGCTTGCCTTTGCAACCCTGGTCCTCATTGGAGGTCTCTCATCTAATGGAGGCTCCTACCCTTTACACCCTTCTCTTCCTCTACTCTTCTTCCTTTCCAGATTCTCACATTTTCTCCTTGCCCTCTGATTTTGCTACACTAATGAGGGGGGAAACTAGCAACTTTGCAGTAGTAGCCTGAAGTGAGAGGAAGGCTGGAGAGTAGGTGGGAGCTGTTCAGCACACTGAAAAGTGAGAGCAGGAGAGGAAAAGAGATGTGTGTGTGACTGCAGGCTTTGTCTTGGTGCTGCTTCTTCAGCAATCAAACCACTTGCCCAGCCCCCTGCTGTGCTTCATTGCCCTCTGCCTGCTGTGGGAGATGTACTGCACTCATCCACTTGCCACTCATCACTTGGCCAACATCTGCCATCTTCCTGCATCTCCTCAAGTTGGCACACCCCCAACATCATATGAAGTAAATTTGGACTTGCGGCTCACCATACCAGAAAGACTGGGAACCGCTGGTTTAAACAGATAATTAGATAATTCACAGATCATATAAATCACTGTTGAAGGCTGGACCTTCTCTCAGACTTTTAGGGGCTGCAGCAGGTAGACATGACCCCAACCTTTGTGCTGCCAACTGCTTCTACGGCTGTACTGACAACAAGAGGGTCAGCACTGCTAGGCCAGGCAATGAATAGCTCATATATAGCACTGAGTAGCCACTTTAAGAAGCTGCCAACAGCAGCTGAAGCTGAGCCACACCAACCAGGCTAGCATGCAAATGGGAAACAGGCATGGGAGGTCAGGGAAGGCTGTTGGCCATGCACACATTTAAGCCTGGCCCATATAAGGGGACAAATGGCAGGACAGGGAGGGGGATTCAGGTGTTCTCTAGGTTGTGGTTTCCTCCGCCACCATCATATCCAAGCCCCTGTAGTCTTGGCTGGAGCCACGAGTGTAGACAGGGAGAGCTAAGCATTTGTGGATCCCCTGGATCCCCACAATCAGTCATCAATAAATGCTGTGTTTCAATAAAATCCTGCCCTTCAGTGTTTTTTTATGGTGCTAATGGCTGCTGATCAGTTTGAATTGATAGTGTCTTTGAGCATGTGTGGCTTTGGGGGAAATCCATGCCAACCAGTTCAGCAGGTATTCACGGCTTCTTGGCATTAACTGAACAGACTAAGTGGGTCAGCTCACATCTGTTTGCCTCCTTTGAACACAGTAAATTCAACAGTCAAAGGAGTTTGCTGAGAAACTCACAGCATTCCTATTCCTAATGGTCAGGGGGCCATTGGGAACAGTGTAGAATAAAGCATGGGGAGGGTGTATCTTGAGTAGGGAATCTGAAAATGGCAGACAATGTACAATGAAAAAGACCTAGAGCTAGCACAAGAACAGCAGTTTCCTCGTCCCAAGTCCACACTATCCCATATTTCAGCCAGAAGATAAAAGAAATTACGAGGAGGAAACATGGAAAAGGAAACATGGACTGGTAGCATCTGTGTTTAAGGTAAAATACTGTTTGTCCCTAAGGATGGAGGTGAAGATGTTCAAAGATCAACACAGTTTTAAAAAAGCAAAACCTGTCTCCTCATTCTGACAACTGGATGATGGCCAGATAACCTTTTAAACTGTTTTGTTTTTGGAACTCCCCAAAGCCAGCCGCATTATGTTTTTGAGAATGGAGACAAATTGGATTTGGGAGATTCTTGTGGTTCTTGCAAATTACTTTATCCATTCTTCTATAAGAGCAGCCCAATGTGCCACTTCAAATCAGTAGTGCAGAACAACTATGAAGATGGCTGTTCCCAAGGGAAAATGCTGGCAGCTTTGCCAAGGGTATCTTCCAATTAATGTAACTAAACAAACTGCCCCCTTTTAATCATTCTAGATAAAAGTTAAGGAGGACATGAAGTGGCTGATGTAAATTTTTACAAGGATTACTGGAAATCATGAACAATGGGACCCTATGGCCAACTTCTTGTTTGTAGCAGTGTTTACACAACCATCCTGGAAATGCATAAGGGCTAACACTGAGTTTATTATGGCCATCGTTTTACAATATCTAGCTAGGAGCTGACAAAACTTGAGTTTGAATGCCCACTCTGTCGGGGAAGCTCACTGGATGATCTCAGGCCTGTCACTCTCAGTCTAACCTACCTCATGGTAGGGTTGCCGGGCCCCCCTTATCCTCACGGTGGGGGGGTATGATCTGGCACTTACCTTGGTCAATCTTGTCATGCGTGTGCAAAATGTGTGTGTGTGTGATGATGTCAGTTCCAGAAGTGAAGTCATTGCACCCATCACAGACATGTTCCCATACTTCCCAAGGGGCAATTGGGGCCTCTACAAAGTGCAGGAGCATGCCTGTTGATGGGTGTGATGACATCACTTAAGGAAGTGACATCATTGTGGTTGGTGGAAGTGTGCCCACTGTGTGCTGGCCTGGGAGGTTTTTTGCCTCCTGGCCTGTTCCTCTGGCTTTTTCCCACCTCCCCACTGGCTGGGTGAGTGGTGGCGAGATGCAGAGGCTGGGAGCAGGGGATCCCCTGCCCCCATTAGGGGACTTGGCAGCTCTACCTCACAGTGTTGTTTTGTGAGGATAAAATGGGGAGTGTGTGAGAAGTTTCAAGCCACTTCTGGTCTTGTAGTAAAATTGCAGAAGATTGTTGTCATCTAGAGGAGTCAGGTGGTATGCCACGATTTCTCCATTTGTTCCTAAGTTGCCTGGCAGACCTGAAGATCCAAAATTTGTCTCTGCATTGCACATAGCTCCAGCATGTTGTTTAAACTTATGCACTTGGTATGAGGTAAAGGAAGTGGTGGGAAAATAGCCCAGTTTATATTGGAGGCTTGCTACATACTGCTGCCAATCATTTGGCCTTGGGAGGGTCTGAGATGTATCACTCCCGTCAAGCTCAGTTCTGTGTTATTACTAGAGATGGGCATGAACAGCAATACGAACAAAAAAAGCCATGAACAGCCTAATCTGCTGTTCGCAAACAAGCTGTTCATGAAGCCCCATTCTAAATGAACAGGTGGTTGTTGCAAGACTTGTTTGTTGCTGTTCGTTGCTGTTTGTCAAGCCAGACAATCTGGCACCTACAATCAATTCCCTTGGCAACTTAGGCAGGGATTGTCTGAACTCTGTCTGAACTCCTGCTGTTGCCCTGGAAACCCCAAACTAAGCACAATTTGATAGGCAGGTCTTCCTTTCAAGCGTGGAGCTCCAAATTTGTTACAACAAGGGAGCAAAGAGCAGGGGGGAGGGGGGTTCCCAGCTCTGGTTTTGCAGACAGTGGAGAGGGATAGATAGTTGCTGTTGGCATTTTGATAGAGAGAGTGCATTGGAGCTTGAATTTTCTTTGTGTGTGGTGGGATAGGGATCTACCCCTTTAAGTTCCAGGACTGCTGCCAGGCTCTGGGGCCAAGCTATTATTTATTATTGGTACCTTTCCTGGTGCCTGCTCAGGTCAGGTTTCTGGGAGTGGTGCAGTAGGGATCTTGACTTGGATGATGGCTGGAGGAGATCCTGCTGGCCCCCACGAACAGCCAACCATGAACATTTTCATGAGCAGGGCCATGTCCATGGTTGTTCGTGAGTCCCTGTTCATGAATGGCAACGAACAACGAACATCATGTTCATCTTTTTCTGTTCGTGCCCATCTCTTATTACAAGCACTAGTAAAAGTATCCACAATACCTTGGTTACTGTCAGTAAAAGGCAGAAGGAGAGTATAGGACCTCTTCCAAGCGGGTTTTGGCTTTTGAAGGGGGACTCATCAAGGCCCAGACCAACTGCTCACTATTATTCAACTGGTGCTGTTGCACAAAATCCAATGTGTAATAGCAATTAGTGTTCAGACTAGGATCAGGTTCAAACTCTCACACTTCTGTGGAAGCTCATGGGGTGATCTTGGGGTGATCATATATTCAGAGCCTAACCTACCATACAGGATTGTTGTAAGGATAAAATGGAGGACAGGAGCATGATGTAAGCTGCTTTGGGTCCCCACTGCAGAAAAAAGCAGCATATAAATAAAGTAAATAATTAATAAATGTAGATGAAAATAGGAGGAAGATAGAAGGTGGGTGGTTGTGTGGGAAGGAAAAAAGGAAGCGGAGAATGGTAAGCATATGAAATAGGGCTGCCAGGTCCCCCATTGTGGGTGGGGGATTCTTTGCTCCCAGCCTCTGCTCCCACCGCCATTCGTCTGGCTGGCAGGAGGGGAAAGGTCCAGGGAACAGGCCTGGGAGGCAAAAAACCTCCTGGGCCAGCGTGTAGCAGCCATGTTCTCACTGGCTGCAACAACATCACTCCCTTAAGTGACATTATCATGACTGGTGGCAGGCATGCTCCCACCCTTCATGGGGGCCAAACTGGGGTACTTCTGGAAGTGACATCATCACACCTACCAGGAGCTTGCATTCCAGGAGATCCCCCTAGGCAAGTGCTAGGTCTCTCTCCTCCTGTTGGGATGGTAAGGGAACCTGACAACCCTAATATGAGAGTTTCTAGGAGGAAGGAAAGATAAAGTAATTGTGGGGAGAGGGGTACAGAAGAAAGTGAGGGGTCCCTGACAAGCCCTGTTGGGTTCCCCACTATGTAACTAGGCCTTGCCAGAACAGTACATTTGAGTTTAGCCTCACCTAGCTGACACCTAGGGATACCAGGTCCCCATAGCTTCATAGCAGGTGGCAGGGGACCCGGTGCTTACCTTTCTAGCCTTCCCATGATTATCTTTGTGCATGTGTGAAAAGTGCCTGTGCCCCTATGACTGTGCAATGATGTCACTTCTGGGCCCGCTTAGGACCTAAATTGGCCCACAGTAAAGCACAGGACTGCTCCAGGGCTGGCACGTTGATGTCACTCCCAGGAGTGACGTTGTTGTGCCACCCCTGGAGTGTGCCTGCACCTCCCCCCCATCAGCTAGGTGAGAGGAGGGGGGCAGAGGGTGAAAGTGGGGGATCCCCCACCCCCACTGGGGGAATGGGATTCGTACTGGCACCATGTAAGTAGGCCTGGAACCTGGGCCTAGCCTGGTAGCAGCATCCAGACCAGTACTGCACATCTGAGCTGTGCCAAAACTGATGACAACTGGACCCAAATCAGGCTAGCAGCCAGAATTGCATACAGTTTTCCTGGGGAAATGCTGCTGGGGGAGGGAAAGCTGAAGACATGAGGATGGAGGATAAAGGTAGGTTAGCCAGCAGATGAGAAGGAGAGAAGGAAGTAGGAAAAGGGGAATGGCTTTCGGGGAAAGAAAAAATAGTGGGGGAGGGGAAATTAGGTTTCTCCTGCAAGTCCTTGCATGTTTCCCATTTGTAAATATCTAAATGACTCAATGAATGAAATAACATGGCCAGATAGCACTCAGGCAGAGGAGATTTTTGTAGGAACATGGGGGCCTCACAAATCGCTGCTGCAGTTTGTACAGTCACAAAGTACAGTTCTCACAAATGATGATTCTTTGTGAACCGAGCCCACCTGCAAACCTGCAAGAACCTCCACTTTCTGATGTTCATGAGGGATACACCAGAAATGCAAACTGGCCTATGTCTAACCAAGAATATGAAACTAGGAAAAACATTGCCCTCAGTCCACCGCCCCTCACCCTGCCTCACCCAGCAGGATCTCAGTATGCCTATCTTTTCCATACCAAGACTATCAGAGCAACCACTCCTATTCAGTGGCTATTAAAAAGTTTAGATTGGGGGGGGGGAATACCCTAAACTACCCTACTTCCATAAGGACAGTGAACCAAGAAATAGCAGTCATGCATCTGTTATGAGTGGATTATTATGACCTACTGCCTGGATTTATACTCTGACTACATTAACACAACCATTCTACTGACTCATCACATTTGTCCACATTAGAATATGTCATTCTGCAATTCCATTACAAATGGAAACTAAATAAAAACATTTACCCGTTTTTTTTAAAGGCAGATAAAGTATTGTGAAGATTTAATGACATAATGGTAGCTCTATTAGGACATCAAAATTAATTTCAGCTTCCCTGAGGTATCGCATTTTAATTAACAAATCCATGTTCTTACTCTATTAATTAGCATGCTGAAAGAATAATAAGTTTCAGATGAGTTTAATTGTAATAAAGCATTTCATCTCTTAAAAAAATAATAAAAGGAATTAAGGGTCTCAATCCAATTTATTTTCTACATTTAATAGCAATGTTTAGAGACACTATGCAATGTAGCTGCAGAGTAATCTTTTTTGATTCATAAAAGTTTTATTTTTCTGTGGTTTAATTCCTTCCCAATCTCTTCCTGATGGCAGGGATAGCCACATTATTCTGTCCCCCTGCTTGGCATCAAGGCAGTTCATTCTTCATATTATTTTCCCTGCTATTAACTCTGATAACAAAAAAGAGTATATGGGCTTTTAAAAACCTTTTTGTGCATCTGATTTCTTCCCCCAACTGATCAACTCAAGTGGCTGTTTTCCATTAACATTCCATTAGAATGAATAGCAGGTTCAGATGTAACTGATGGGTTCTCAGCACAGCAGGTTCACCATGTCTGGAGATCCCAGGTAAAGTCAGTGGCCAGCAAGCGATTGATAAATCACTGGACAAACCCCAGAACATATTTTTTATAAATGCAGGGAGCAGGATCATCCATTAAATACCATGCAATGCGCAAGAGGCAAACCCATCTTTTTAATTTATCTTTAAATGCAGTCAGTATTTCTTTTCCCTATGTGTAAACCATGGGGAATACAGTCCCATGTACTGGGCAAGATTTACAACACTGAGGGCTCAACATTTGTTCAAACTGAAGCAGGGTAAGCTATCCTCTTATTACTCCTACTCCTAGTTATTTCTTAAAATCTCGTTTTAAATTTAAACCCTACATATTCTCACTTCAGTGAGCTACAGTGGTATAGTGATTAGTTTCAGCTTGTGACGCGGGATATGCAGGTTCAGGACTCAGACCCGAAAAGCATTATGCCTCTCATTCCATCCTTAAATGCAAAGTGCAGGCACATGCAGCCTCAGTTTGCCTTAGGTTCCTAGCGGGAAGGGAAAGGGAGTTTAACCCTTCAACTTCCACTTAGATTCACTATTCAAAATTGGGTTCTCTATTTTGTTATTAGCACTTTATAGGACAAAAAACTTTAAATTGCTAATAACGAAGAAACTAAACATAGTGGAGACTGAAGGGTTAAACACTTTATGCTGTAGCACAGTAGTTAAGTGCTTCATCTGTGAATCAGCACTCTACTGGTTCGAATCCCACTACTGTCATGAGCTTAGTAGGTGGCCTTGGGTAAGCCACTCCTCTCAGCCCCAACTCCCCAGCTGTATTGTGGGCAAAATAATAACACTAACTTGTTCATCACTCTGGGTGAGGCACTAATCTGTCTAGAAGAATATAAGCACAGCAGTTGTTGTTGTTGTTAATATCAATATTCATATTCATATTAATAATGATAATAACAATAGCAATAATAGCAGCAGCAGCAGCAACAACAACAATAATAATAGGTCTACGATATGTATTTAAGGGATAGATGAGATTCATTATCTCCATCTTGATTTTCTGAGTCCTCAGCTACAACATTTGCAAAGATAAACTGCACTCTATAGGATGCCAAACAACACCACTATGAGCAGAACCACAAGTGACAAAAGGCACAGATTGGACACCTGTCAGCTTCCCTCAAGTTTTGATGGGAAATGTAGGCATCCTAGTCTTGAAGCTTGGCTCTCCGACTGCTGTCCAATGGACTTTTCAACTGTCACTTGTCCAACATTCCGCCAAGCTGCCTACATTTCCCATCAAAACTTGAGGGAAGCTGGCAAGTGTCCAACCTGTGCCTTTTGTCACTTGTGGTTCTGCTCAAAAGTTACAGTACCCCTCACACATTGTTTTGTTTTCCTTCTTACCTCTGCACTGAATTGTTCTGAATTACAAGTTTGTCTAATCTCTGTTGCATATCCAAGTTGGTTCTAACCTTTTAACGAGCTTTAATTGCTGAGAACTGTCAGCCACAATCTATTTTTTTTATTCTGAGCAGAACCCAGAGTCCTTCCTTCCCATTAAAGTATTTCACACCCCGAAAAGTCATTTTACAAAGTCTTCCAAATGGACATGTAATGCACGTTGAGAAGCTGCAGTCAGAAAAGCATTTAGAGAGTCCTACTAGGCACACAGAGAAGAGACCGGGACATTTAGATCCCAGTCCAACTCTGGGTGGTCATTTCTTCCTGAGAACTTTAGAGCCATTGATATGTTTAAACAACTTTAATTAAGAAAACAGCAGATTTACAGATTCAAAAAACTATTTCAAGCCTCTCATTAATTTGAACTCACTATGAATGTGGAGAAAATACTGGAATCCATTTTTCTCAAGTCTTTGAGTACCCTTTGAGCATACTGTATTATGCACGCGCAACGTATCTCACGGAAACCAATAAGACTATTGCAATTTACTTAAACACATACATTTATATATACACACCCCCACTTTATTTCAGCTTCAAAACCTCTTCATTTTATAAGTTTCTGAGAAAAGCAGTTTGAACAAACAAACAGATGAACAACCAAGAACAATCCCATGTTTTTGGCAAACAACATTAAAGAGATTAGATATATGTACACCTGCTGTGTTGGTATATGCCTCTGCTGAATCTTTTGCAGCTAGTAGTATTAAATTTCATGCATGGAAACTAAGTGCTATGGAACAGAATGACCTCCCTACCCTACATCATTGCACCTGTGGAATATTTTCTTCTTGGCCTTAATCTGGAGTGTTGTATTTCCCACATCAGTGCTCAGTGGAAATCTACACTGCCCATCTGCTACTGCAGCTGAAGTTAGTGTGTGAGGTGAATACCTGACCCTGAGGCCTCCCTTCATTGGAGTTATGGAACACAATGGTGGGCTCATCTTCTGGTTATAATGATATATAATGATATAATTATAATTATAATATAATTTTCTCTAAAACCTTGAATTTTGTAGAAACGCTGGATATAACAAGGATTGTGAGGTGTCCAGTTTCCCCACCATTTTTTTGCCAGATTGTCTAGGGGAAACAAAGTTGAAATACTAGACACCTGCGCAGTGTGCGTGACCCTGCATGCCCGTCCTCCTGGCCTGCTACGTGCCCAGGGAGCAGCTGACCCTCTCGCCTGCCCAGTCTGCTGTGTAGCTTGCACACCCCCACTCGCCCAACTGCCCAGCCTGCGGCGGTCTCAGCCAAGTGGCTAGCCCACTTGCCTGCTCAGCCTGCTGCACAGTGTCTGCCCAGGGAGTGGCTGGATGGCCTGTAATCATGACTGGCTTCTTTGCATTCCAGCGTCATGGAAGTCACAGAAGTCACGCTGGGCTGGGAGCTCACATGTGCAAAGAACGAGTGTGAAGAAAAGAAGACAGGGTAAGAGCCAGGGCCGCCATCCAGTTGGGGGGGGGGAACATCTGGCAACTCTAGATATCATTACTGTAAATAATGAGGCAGAATATCTAATAATATCTAATAGGCCGCAGTGCAAACCATGAATACGATAAAAACAGGCAAATCTCAGATGAGATATGGATCTTAGTGAGACTCCCCAGGTATGTGGGAAAATGTAAGTAAGGGCCTTTTCAGTGGTTATACTTGGATATCGAACTCTTCTCCTCCTGATGGCCCTGGAACCATATTTGGATTTTTCAGTAATAGGTGAAGACTTTTTTTTTTGAAGTCTATGAAGTGGTGATGTCAGCAGAGAAACCACTCTTCTTTGCCACCATAGTGTCAGCTAGTTCATATCCAACTCAATTATTTAAGGTTAATTAAATACCAAGGGCTGCTAGAAACACAAGCAAGGAAGCTGAAAGGACTTGCGCAGGGGTCACATCAATCCCCCCTGTATCTCCTTTCTCTTTCTCTTCTCCTGGCAGCCCCAACATCCTCTACCCTTTCCTGGCTTTTTTCTCTCCTTCTCCCTCACCAACAAACCTTCCTTTTATCTATCTTCAAATTTAGTTATTATTTGTTTACTTCATTTATACACCATGTTTCTCCCCAATGGAGAACCAAAGCAGCTTACATCATTCTTCCCTCCATTTTATCCTCACAACAACCCTGTGAGGTAAGTTAGGCTGAGCATGTACAAATGGCTCAAGGTCACCAAGTGAGCCTTCTGCCAAGGTGATGATTCCAACCTAGGTCTCCCAGATCCTGGTTTGAAATTGTAACTACTACATAGGGTTCCCAGGCCAGCTGGTGGCGGGGGTTTGCCACCTTGCCCGCCAGCCCATCAGTGGTCAGCGGGATGTGGCAAGCTCCTGGAGGTTGCCTGCCACTGGCAGGCACCTCAGGGATGCATGGCACACGCATGGTCTCAACAGGCTCAGCGATGTTACTTCCGGAAGTGACATCATTATGCCAGCCATGGGAGCGTTCCTGTGCTTCATATGGGGCCAATTTAGGCCCGAAATGGGCTGAATTGGCCCTGCATGGAGTACAGGAATGCTCCTGTGGGCGGCACAATGACATCACTTCCAGAAGTGATGTCATCGTGCAGTCGCCGGAGCTCATGCACAAAGAAGACCTCACCGCTGGTACGAGGTAAGTGCCAGGTCCCCCCCCTCTCCAGCCAGGAGGGTATAGGGACCTGGCAACCCTACCACTACACCTCACTGGTTTTCATGGGGTGGTTGCTGCTGAACAGTAACAAGCAGCTGGACCTGGGTTAGTCATGCAAGTCTGATGGCAGCAAGTCCCCTGGTGGTTGCTGCTGGGCCTGACCCTGACAAGTCCTCCGTATGGTTGTCTGCCAGTGTCTGGCAACTAGTGAGAGGGTTGTAGGGAAGGAGGATCCTGGGAGAAAAATTAAAAATTAATTAATTGTTTACTTCCAGGAAATTCTTAAGATAGAGTTCTGGCATGATAGGAACCTTCAGTTTTACCATAGAGCGTTTCCTGGAGGTACCCTTTGTTGCTTGTGATTAGCTCTAGGAATTCCCCTAGGATTCCCCACACCACTTGGCAGCTCTAGTCTTTCCTCCATGGAAAAAACAGCCCTGGAAAGGGGCCTGGCCCTTCCCCCTGCCTTATATTGATAGAAACCAAAGTTTGACAGCTTGCAGTACTGTGTGGTTGTAGGTTTCCATTGCCCTGGTAGGTGTGAGGTATCCCTCGCTCCCAGCCTCTGCCCCCTTCCACCTCTTATCTGGCTGGCAGGAGGGAAAAGCACGGAGAATGGGTCTAGGAGACAAAAAACCTCCAGGCCAAGCTTGCAGCAGAAGCATTTTATCATTATGCCATTTTATCATTACAACAGTCCTGTGAGGTACATTAGGCTGAGAGTGTGTGACTGGCCAAAGGATACCCAATGAACTTCCATGGGAGGATGGGGATTTGAATCTGAGTTTCCCTGCTCCTAGTCAGAAGCTCTAACCACTGAAACACATGGCTTTCATGTACTGGCTTCTGTTGAATAGTAGCAAGTAGTTGGGCCTAGATTAATCATGGAAGTCACTTGGTAGCAAGTTGCCCAGTGGTCACTGCCAGATCTGTCCTTGATTTATTCTTCCTCAAAAATGAGAGCAGCACTGGAAATAGGGGTTGCGAGGTCACCCCACTTCCCAGACGGGAGGTAGGAGGCCCAGCATTCACCTTTTCTCCGGTATTCATGCACGTACAAAGCACAAGCGCATGCTCCCAGCCTGCACAATGATGTCACTTCTGGGAAGTGATGCCATCTCACAGGCTGCGGGCCACCCTGGAAGTGCTCCTGTGCCTTGCAGGGCTCCAAATCGGGTCCGATTCAAGGCTGATTCAGGCCTGGATTGGGCTGCTGCAGAGAGCAGGAGTGCTGTTGCGCTCCACAGCAGCCCAATTCAGGCCAAAACGGGTCCAATTCAGCCCAGATTGGGCTGCTGCAGAGAGCAGGAGCGCTGCTGCATGCCAGGTGGCCCAGGAGTGCACCCCAGGAGGCATGTCCCCTCCTTGCCAGTTGGATAAGCGGAGGCGGAGGGTGGAGGGTGGGAGCCGGGGATCTCCTGCTCCCAGCAGGGGACTGGCAACCCTACCTGGAAATGGCCCTCCCCCCTCTCCCTGCCTTGTGCTATTTGAAACCAAGGCTTGAAATGTGGCAATACAAGTAAGAGATCCTGTTTTTTGTGTAGTGGTTAAGAGCGGCAGGACTCTAATCTGGAGAACTGGGTTTGATCACAGCTCTTCCAGAGCTATCTCAGCCCCACCCACCTCACAAGGTGATTGTTGTTGGGATAATAACAACATACATTGTAAGATGCTCTGTGTGGGTGTTAAGTTGTCCTGAATGGGAGTATATAAATTGAATGTTATATAAATTAAATATTATTATTATGGTTGCCAACAACAGCCATTGAGGGCATTCATTTCTTAAAGCTAGAAGTGCTGCTTTTATCTGGGTGGGGCAACTTCACAGTTTAGGTTGTTGTTATTTAGAATTCAGATTTTTCTGGAAACCCTGTGCTTTTCTCTGGTTTGTAGAAAGATGTTTCTTGTCTATACGTTGCTCCAGTCTCCAAATTTAAGTATCCACAGATGGAACCACACTGAGGATTAGATATATGACTGGCTAGCAGTTGTGATGCTTTGTGGATCAAAATTGCTCAGAACTGAGCTGGTTTTGTCACCACGTTAGATGCAAGTTAGGGAGTAGAGATCATGGAGGCCACTGATTTTCCACTATTGTTTAACTTTTATGTATACAAATGACATCTGGCTCTTTGTTTCTGCAATTTCCATCTGTGCAATTTCCCTCCTGTGCAATTTCCATCCTGTTCTTGTGCTTGGAGGCCATGATCAAGTAGCTGAAGGATACTAAACTAAAACTGAACCTAGACTGGATGGAGATGCTCCTGCTTGGGAGAAGAGGGTGTTGCCAAGTAGGCCCCCTCTCCTGCTTTAAGGCCTGCCATGGACTGTGTTAAAGTTTCCTGCATTGCTGTTTTACTGCTACACAAAGATTGCCCTGCACGTGTGTGTTCCAGTACACGTGTCAGTTCCCTGTCTGCTTGTTGATTACCCTGCTGCTGCAATAGACTGTGTAGTTCCCTGACTCCATGTCTGGATAACTGCACAAAGGACTCTCTTCCTGGGCAGCCCTGCCTAGACCTATATCTGGACTTCCCAGTGTGTGTTTGGACTTTGTTACCAGTGTGCCCCGTGCCTGCATTGCCATCTGCCACGGACCATGCCTGTTCCCTGCTATGGACTGTGTTTTACGTGCCGTTACCCCTGCCTCTATGGAAGCCTGCCTCATCTGGGCCCAAGCCGCTGCTAGCAGCCAGGCGCCTGCCGGGGGAAACCTCCAGCGAGCCTGGCTAGGCGGTCCCTGGTCAGTTCCCGCCTGGAGCCTCCCGCGGGCCGGTCCCCGAGCTTGCCCTCGCTACCGGGCAACCTGCAAACCAGCCTCCGCCATGCCCTGCTGGCGACCATGTTCCTAGGCAGCCAGAAGACCAAAAGGAAAAGACAGCTTTGAGAAGCCATTTCCGCGAAGCGGGCACACCACGTCCGCAGCGAGAGTACCTCGCCCTGCTCTGCATATCTTAGGAGCCGCCCCGGAGAAGAAGCTAAGTGCCGACCATCTCAAGCACTTAGAGAATGCATCTCAAAGAAACCTCCGCATTCCAGAGCTGATGACATCAGGACAAGCCCTGTCCGCTGGAACATCCATTCAGCCCTCTCGGATTTCCCCCTCCCTCTTTTGTCCCCTCTTCCTGAGGTGTCACTTATTACAATCAGATTACCAAAGTGGCCCATCCAAGCCATTCAGTAACCCATTAGAGCCTTTGTTTTAATCTGTGAGAACCACCAAGTACAGCACCAGCCCCAGGGTACGTTTTGGGGTATTTAAGCTGGTCTCTCAGACCACACGGTGCCCAGGCCATTCCTATCCAGAACCCCTTGCTGTCTGTCCGTGGATCCATTGCTGGCATTGGACCACCCCGCTGTTGTGTCTCTGCTCCGCTTCAGGATAAGTGAGTATTCCCCCTACCATCGTTGGAAACCTGCTAATGCGAACGTCTCTATATTTCTTACTCTGTATTTCTTAGTCCTTGTATGCTTTCTTGTGTGTATGTGCAAGTTCAGGCTTACGCCACACTATTAGTAAATACACGTGTTTATTGAATCTATTTGTAGTCTGCCTCTTTGTCACTAGAGTGTCTGGAATCGGGACCTCCGTAAACACTGGTTAGATCCACGCTAATTTTAGTTCCAGACTGCTAAGCTAATTACCCCATTATAAAAAGCAGTTCTGGTAACAAGGGGATTAGTTTTAAATATTCCATTTCTCCAGAGTGGGGAATTAGCCAACCCAAATTTCCCACTCCTGTTGAATTTAGAAGTGGGAGAAAAAAATGACTGCTACAGAGTGAGACTCTAGAAATTTCTCCTAGTCTCTACAAATAAAGACCATAGAGACTGTGGATGGCAGCCTAGAGCATCACCTGGAAGTAAAATTACATTGTCCCCAAATTGTGTTCTTCTCAGTCACTGTCCCTTAAATCTCCCAGCATTTGCCAATGCAGTGTTGGGTGTTGTATCTTGAACACCATGATATACCAGCATTATATACAATAAAAAGGTTTTTGTTCAGCTCTCACTCCAGCTTAGCCTGCATTTTTAGTCAGCCTCTCAGTCAAGCCTCAGTAGCCACCAGTTTGCTACAGGAGCCCTGAAGGGCCAAGATTGAAGAACACCAAGTCAGAAAGCAGTCCCCTAGAGGCTGCTTGTACACTTTACAACATTTGGAACTTTATTTAATTTACTCTCTTTGGAGAAAGCAGTTCTTAACTGACTGTGGGCCAAGCTACAAGTGACGAATGACACAGGTTGGACACTTGTCAGCTTCCTTCAAGTTTTGATGGGAAATGTAGGCAGCTTGATGGAATGTTGGACAAGTGACAGTTGAAAAGTCCATTGGACAGCTGTCGGAGAGCCAAGGTGCAAGACGAGGATGCCTACATTTCCCATCAAAACTTGAGGGAAGCTGACAAGTGTCCAACCTGTTTCATTCGTCACTTGTAGTTTGGCCCTGAATCTGAGAAGAGTTTGGGAATTTAATAAATTCCACTTTGTCTGAAAAGGCGGATCAAAGCGGTAGTGAAGATGAAGCAAACATTCTGAGGCATCTGTGGATAAGGGAGCTCAACAAACCAAACACATCAGACTGACTAGCCCAAGTGACTGCAGAGGAAATTCTTTATTTTGAATATTATTAGCTGAACTTCAGTTCTCAGCATTTTTTGGTGTTCAGGCAAGGGAAAATGAGATATAGTAGTGTTCCATCCTTTGAGGTTGGATGATTCTGTCCAAACACTGGCAAACCCCTTGGGTAGCTTCTTAGGGAACTCGCACAATTAAAATTTAAGTAATAAGTTTCAGTTCAGTTTTTTAAAAAATGCTATAAATAAAATTATGCAAAGGGTAGAGAAAGTGGATAAAAAAAATTTCCTCCCTCTCCCATAATACTAGAAGGTACCCGGTGAAGCTGATGGGCAAAAGGTTCAAGATAGACATAGTACTTATTTAATCAATGAGTAATTTAATTGTGGAATTCACTGCCAGTGGACATGGTAATGGACATTAGTACAGATGACTTTAAAAGAGGATTGGACAGATTCATGGAGGATAGGTTAATATGGCGACGATGACTGCAATCCTAAACAGAGTTACCCCAGTCTAAGCTCATTGATTTCAATGGACTTAGACTGGAGTAACTCTGTTTAGGATTGCACTGTAGAGATTACCTTCACATTCAAAAAGCTCATACCCTATCACAAATGTTGTTAGTCTTATAGGTGCTACTGGACTCTTGCTCTTTTCTACTTCACATTCAGAAGCAGTAAGCCTGTGAATACCAGAGGCATTTTGTTGGCCACTGTGTGAATAAGGATGCTGGGCTGGATGTACCACTGGTCTGATTCAGAAGGGCTCTTCTGATGCTCTTATTTAAATAATTGGCAAATGTTAGCATGTTTGGCATCTTCATTTATGATGTATGATAATAAATTAGGAACCGGGCCTGGGATCTTTCACAAACAAGACACATGTTCTACTATAAGCCACGGTCTCTCTCCCACACATAACATAATGCAAGCTGAGAAAATTTATAATGAGGAGAAAGCTTAAAGATTGATTGAAGAAATGAAAATAAGCACACAAAACTATCTTTTATTGCCTTGGTGGGTCTTGGAGGATATACAATAGTGGCCAATAAGAAAACAAAGACTGATTAAAATTATCAAAGAATTACTCCAGTTCAATTCTCAATTAATCCTGTTTAACCAGGGGTTATATAACCTCAAGCTTCTCAGTGTTAGGAACAGAATTCAGACATTATCCATCCATTGGTCGGTCTGTCTGTCTGTCTGTCTTACAACAAACAATTGATTTTATAGGCTCTAGCATTTGGAAAATTATACTCAAATTGATACTTACAGAAACACTATGGAAATATCCTTGATAGTTATGTGCTGTTTGATCTCTTTCTAAGTGAAAAGCGGGATCCATACTGCTCCACCGTGAAGATGATTATAGTTGCAAGACAAGAAGGCCTCCTGGGAAACAAAATATCAATAGAAATGTTTAACTACATGAACTTTATTTGCATTATTAGCTCTGCTGTGCAGTACCCTGGGAAAGCTAATGGCATGATTGCTAAGAAGTATTATAGATTATAGAAAAGTAAATAACCTTCAGGGTTCCCCTTGACCACACATTTCAGATATCAGGAATTAGAGCTAAGAAAACTGTTAATTTTTGCATAGAAGATAGGCAAAAATGTGATTTTTTTCCCCTCGCATCCAGGTGTGGCACTCTCAGTGCATGTTAAAGAACATCCTGACTTTCTTCGTGAAGGAGCTTCTCCTGAGTGTGTGGGAAGTTATATGGGATTGCAAAGCAGCAGCCATGTTAGTCTGTTGTAGCAAAATAAAACAGATGTCCAATGGCACCTTAAAGAGTAACAATGATGAGCAAAATTTGAGTCCAATAGCATCTTAGAGGCCAACAAGAATTTCAAGGTATAAGTTTTTTAGTGTCAACATGTTTTTGTCTTATATCTAATGAAGGGAACTTTGAGTCTCAAAAGTTGTTGTTGGTTTCTAATGTGCTAATGTACTTGAATCTCGCTGTCCTACTGTAGACAGCTACCCACTTGAAACAATTTAATTCAATTGACACAGATCGTGAGGAAAATGGGGGTGGGGATGAGTGAGATTTCTCCTCCTCTGAGATGATTGAAATGGTGAAATAAATGTTGTTCGTCTTTAATATGCCACTGGAATTTTGAGTTGTATGTGCATAGAGCTTAATGTGCATGTAGCTACCAACTTTACTGAAATGAATGAGGAACTTTTTTCAAGCAACCAAATTCTCTGTATGGGAGCTCCTGCCCTTACAAGGAATTGCTGCCATCTGGACAGGTTCATCTCTTTATTTGCAGCTGGGGACCAGTACCTAAAAGTACATTTATGTAGCACTTCTGTTAGGTGTCAGGCCCCTCCTCAAGCTGAGAGGGCAATTTATAGATGAAATATAATAAACCCCCTTCCTCATATTCTATAAGCACAATGTGCTGCTTGTCCCAATAATAAATACCAACTGGACAGGAGCCTGGAAAATTATCAGGAGGTGAGTCAGAGTGGCTGGCTGACCAACGGCCCCCTCCTTGCCCCAGAGAGATGCATAACTTAGAACAATGGGGTTCCCAGGAAGCTACTGACTTATACCATCGACACCCAACCTTTGATTCCCCTCACTTATATATTCTAATCAAGCAACAGCCTAGCTATTCTGCAAACTTGGTAGCTTACCCCACCTGGTGCTCAAAAAGTCATCAAGCACCTTTCATACCTATAGTCCACCTTAGGAAGCTTCTCTCAACTCCATTGTCCACCTCTGGATACAGCCATTAAGCCATTGTTTTAGGGCAAAGACATCCGCTTGCCCCAGGAAGCATTTCACCTTATAATTGGGCTCCCTATCCATGTGCTGTGTGTGTGTTCTGGATCCATCCATGCACCCTCAAATTCACTTGGGCCTTCTCTTCCCTCTTCTCTCTGTGAAATGCTGTGAATTTTGCTGCCTCTGTGGACCTCTGCTCTTTGAGACTGTAACTATCGCCCTCCTTGAAACTGCTTTCTCCCATTTTCCTCCCTGATTTTCTTAGTTAGCCTTATATGTGTGCGGTGTGTATTTTTGTTATTGCCCCTTTTATTTCTCTTTTAATAAAAAATCTTTCCTGTTGAACATCTGCCTGATTTATTTGAGAGTTCTCTAAGGGAACAATTCCTGTGGTTATTGGTGGAGATTCCTAGTTTCTCCCTCTGTATCTTTTAATGCCAATTCCTCCAACTAATTAAGGAGACCACCTATTTGGGTAACACTTCCCAAGTTTCATCATCAGCATTTTAGTATCGGTTCAGGAAGTGGGTCACAAAAACCAAATGTACAGTTCAGTGTGGAATTTCATGTGTCAGAAAACAGACCATCTTCTGAGTGGATTGCATTTGCTGTGCATAGCTCAGTGGTCCCCATTTTGCTCAAGTTCAAGAATAGTGCATATAGTGTATGTGGCACACTTACAGGAACTGGATCTTCCCTAAAAGTTTCATGCAGAAGTGCTCAGATTATTTCTTTAGCTTTTCTTGTAAACTACATCTGGATCCCTTTTCACAAAACATATATAGAATTAACATCTGGAGGAAGTATAAAAATATTTCATCTGGTGATATCACCCCCCAAGTTTCTGCATTGATTGGATCTCCTGAACAGTGATTCTGTGTATCCTTGCATACGCTCTGTTCAGAAGGCCCCTCAACAGATAGGCATTAGAAAATGGGTTAACCCCCCACAATCCCACTTGATTCCTACTGATATTGAATCTACAAACATTTATTTCATGACAAGAGCTTGGATTTCATCTTGCAAAGTGAATCTGCTCTTCTCAGGGTTAGCTACACTACGTATCTTTAATGTGTTAAAAATAATAATGTCCTTTACCAATGGGATGGAAACCTAGGAATCACAGTACTGTAAGAGAGGATCTGGAGAATAATAAATAATGACACCCGACTAGCCTAGAATTCTTTGGGTGGGGCAATGTAGTTGGCATAAAAACAATATAAAATTCTACAATAGATATGTTCAGTCAGTCTCTGTTCACTTATGTCACTGTTGGGTGATCTAATTTTGGTAGTGGAAAGGGCCATCAGATTGTAGCTGACTTATGGTGACCTCTGCTGGGGTTTTCAAGGCAAGAGACTAACGGAGGTAGTTTGCCATTGCCTGCCTCTGCCTAGAAGCCCTGGTCTTCCTTGGAGATCTCCCATCCAATTACTAACAAAGGCTGATCCTGTTTGGCTTACAAAATCTGACAAGATCTGGCTTGCCTGGGCTATTTTAACCTACTGCATTTACTTTATGCATTAATAGTACTGGAATGTTCTCATTTACTTATGTCACTGGACTCTCCTTGCTTTGCTTCCATGGGGGAATAAGAAGATAATAGTTAGCAGCTGTGGCTTGTCATGCATATACAGGGTCACAAAAGAGATACCTCCCATCTCCTCTGCACCTTTTAAATGCATTGACATCCTGTTCATCTTTGAATATCGATCCCCTATTGCCATATTTACTCATACCTCTTAAAAACTGAAGAGTTTTTAAAGATGTAAGTAGAAAACAGGGTTGTTCATGAATGTGGGGTGAAAGGCAATACACCTAGAAATACAAAATTATGTTCTAGTAATTTCTAGATATATAGATACAGGCACACAGACCTGAACTTTGTCTTTCAATTTCAGACTTCCTATAGTCAATTACAGCTGTGCTTCCATTTCTATACCAAAATGTTGCCACCACGTGGTTGTTTTAATACATTACAACTGAGCAGGTCATTTTGGAGCAGAAGAAACCATTTTAAATATAACATCTCAAATATATCCAGTGGTTATGATTAGTAGATATTATTTTGCTTCATTTTTGTGCAAGTTCATTGACATGAACATTTTCCACTTTTAAAAATGTTTATGAAAAAACACATCAGAAACAAGTGAGCTATCCAACTACAATAATAAGACATATATTTACAAAACTGTGACATATTTATCATACACAGAGAAATAGATATATAATTTATATTTTTCCTTACTGTCAAAATCCAAATTACACACAAGTTAATACTTCTAACGTTACATTCTCTTCAAGTTTCCCTTTTTTACAATGTGAAGTACTGTGTAAATGCCATTGGTGTGAATTTTCTTCTGTACCATACGTTTATGCTTCACAATTTTGTTCTTGAACATATTAGACAAGCACTTCCTAAGCCAAACAAGAAGTGATGACAGTGTTTTCTGAGTTCAATGTTTTACCAGTAGCAACTTTGTTGCTGCTATAGGATTCTTTAATAAAAACGGCGTATCTTTTTCTCTCTCTCTTGCACCAGGCCAGATAATATCAGCACTGAACTGCAGAACACCTTGCCGTTCAAAGTCTCACCAACTATAGTACTAATAGTATGCCCAAACTCTAGCTACTGGGCATTTTCCCACTGTGTATAAATTAAGAACACCGGTGGTTTTAGAACTTCACCGGAGAAGATTAGAACTATATGTGAGTATATTGGGTCTGTGCTTTAAACCAGTTTGTAGCATCAAAGGGCAACTGGGAAGCAATTAAGTAGTTGTAAAGGGTTTTTTTAAAAAAAATATTTGTTTAAAATATGCCGTTGCCAGAGGCTCAGGTAGATAGGATGATCAGCGCCAGATGCTTTGTAATAGCTATGAGGTCAATTCAATTAAATAAAAAATACTTCTTAAAAAAGGTATATGGATTGGCTCTTCTACATAAATAAGTAGAGTCCAGTAGCACCTTTATGACTAACCAACTTTATTGTAGAATAAGCTTTCAAGAACCACAGCTCTCTTTGTTAGATGTTGCATCTGATGAAGAGAGCTGTGTCTCTCGATGTTGCATCTGACGAAGACAGCTGTGTCTCTTGAAGGCTTATGGTACAATAAAGTAGGTTAGTCTTAAAGGCGCTACTGGACTCTTTACTATTTTGCTACTATAGACTAACACGGTTATCTCCTCTGGACTACATAAATAAAGAGCCTATTCATACACCTTTTAAAATATTTTTATTGAATCTCTCTGATCTTACATACAGCTTAATATATCATGGGGTTTATTATAGTTCAGGGGCTCTTTTATGCTCCACCACCAACTAATAAATGCATATATGACAAAGAACTTTATTATCAATATCTTTAAGGTATAAAGTTGCCTTTATCTCACTTGAGGAATGTCCATCAAGCAATAATTATCACAAACCTCAGATGCTCCATATATGCATTTACAGATATCTTTTTTACCATAGCTAGTAATCTCAATCAAGGGTACATGCCAGGTTCTAGATCACAATCATAATAAAATAATAATTAAAATAATGTGTTGCTTGTTAAATATGCCTTGGTATTCTCCAGACTGGACTTCAGTTGATTCAGAATGCAATGGTCTTCTTATTAGGGAAGTTAGCCAGCAATATGCCTGTCATGCAAAAGTTCATCCGTTTTCAGATGTCCTTAAAAGTTATGATTTTAACCTTTAAAGCATTAATTGGCTTGGTCCCAGGATATTTTTGCCTAATACCTTTACTCTTATGAGCTGCCCAGGCAGCACATTTATTAGACAGGGCCCTGCTCCAAGTGATGTCATTGTCAGATATTTGACTGCCACAAAGGACCAAGCCTTTTCAATGGTAGCATTATCATGTCAAAACTCTCTTCATAAGTGCAACCTTCTAATGGCCCTAGGAAATAATTGAAAACTACTGTATTCCATAGGAGGAGGAGTTAGTTACTATCCAGGTTTTTGGTTTTATCAGTTTTCAGATATGGTGGCATTTTCACCTATTAAAATGTTCAGTCCAAAAGGAGGGATAAACATTTCTGTGAACCCCCCCTGCTTTACCTGCTGCCACTGATCTGTGACTTCACAGCCATTTTTTTAAAAAAAACAGCATCTTCCAGATCCAGTTACAGTCAATAAGCAATCATATAGGTTGTGATGTCATCATAACTCAACCCATCCAACCAATAAGATTTGATTGTATGACAACATTCCAAAGTCAAATCAAAGTGAGGGCAAGATGCATCATTCTCATTTTGAATAGATTCCTGAAAATGTTGTGTAGCAATGCCTTCACTTGGAATATTTTTGTCCACTTTCATTGCTATTCCCTGAAGAAATTCCAGATAAGGAGCACATAGTCATATATTTGTCTTGACATTCCTCCCCTTCTTACCCTTTTTTTCTGTACCCCCTTTTGTTAAATAAAAATTATATATATATATATATATATATATATATATATATATATATATATATATATATATATATATATATATACATATATATATACATATACATACATACATACATACATACATACATACATACATACATATATATATATATATATATATATATATATATATATATATATATATATGTATATAAAAAGGTGTGTTTCACAAGGGTGAATTTTTTTTTTAAATGCACCATTTCTGCCAATTTGGTCCAGCTCTGATTGGCATTTTTAATTAATGTTCATATGCAAACATTGTAAACATTTCAAAGTGCTTAAAACACACAAACACACACACACACACACAATTCACAATTCTTTCCCAGTGTGCTGGTTGAACTAGAACCATGCCTGATTCTGGGACCCACTAGAACACTCCTCTGATTTTCAGTGAGACATGAAAAAGAGAGGACCTGGATTATTCTTCAGATGAAAAAGAAATTATACCTCATTAATTAGGCCTCCACAAGCCAAAGAAGAAAAGACTGAGGTAGAGGAAGGGTATCACAATGCCAGTAACTTGTAAACTTTGTTCCTTCAGAGAACCTTTACCATATTGACCCTGTGTCATGGAAGTCCTGCACATTGCAGAGAATTGATGAATATACAAAAAAATCAAGTCACCATGGTCAGCTCAAGAAACAATGATTTTGAAGTAGCTGCCATGGTTACTAAAAAGTCACCAAATCCTA
This sequence comes from Eublepharis macularius, assembly GCF_028583425.1. Lineage (NCBI taxonomy): Eukaryota > Metazoa > Chordata > Lepidosauria > Squamata > Eublepharidae > Eublepharis > Eublepharis macularius. Next base: position 38,241,028 of record NC_072795.1, on the reverse strand, counting down.
TTCAAGGTTTTTAAAGTTCTTCATGGTCTGGAACCCTTATATCTTCGAGTCCGCCTCTCCTGTTATTAACCTCCTGTCCCCTTTGTTCATCTTTGCAGGGTTTGCTGGTGGTTCCTGATCCTGAGGTAACATAACTTTTTTCCACAAGGAAGAGGGCCTTTATGATTGCAGTGCCCCCTCTCTGGAATGCACTGTTGGAAGGCACTCATACAGCGGGATGTTTCCAGTAGAAAAGGAAGACTAACCTTTCTTGGGTTCCAGAGGGGACAGAACAGAAAGAAAGAGAAGTTAGTGGTCTGTTTACCATTCACTGTTTACTACCCTGGCACTATCCTTTAGGGTTGCCATCCCCCCACCCGGGGCGGGGGATCTCCCGATCCCACCCTCCCCCATGCCCACTTACCTGGCTGGCAGGGGGGGTGTTCCCTGGGGCACCCACTCTCTGGGTGGTGCGGCATGCCCTGGGTGCGGGGTGTGCTCCCACACTGCGAGAGCGGGTGGTGATGATGGCAGAGAGAGAGCAGGTGGTGGCGGCAAGAACAGGCCGCTCTCACCACCACCACTGCAGCCACCGCAGCCCGCTCTCTTGCCGTGGCTGCTGCTGCCCCTGTGCAGCTGGCACCAGCAGGGACAAGGGGTGCGGTGGCAGCAGCAGCAGCAGTGGTGAGAGAGTGAGCTGCAGTGGCCATGGCCTGCTCTCTCGCTGCGGCTGCCACTGCCCCTGTGCAGCCCACGCCAGCAGGCACAAGGGGCATGGCAGCAGCGAGAGAGAGAGAGCTGCCTGCTCTCTCTGCCCCTCCCCGGCACACGTGACATCATCACGTGGGATGCCCTTTGACCCTGTGTGATGACGTCACTCCTGGAGTGACATCATCATGTGCGCAGGGAGCACCGCAGGAGCAGCAACATGGTAGGAGCCAGCGCCCTAGTCTCTTGCTGGGCGACTTGAGGGACCTAGCAACCCTACTATCCTTTGATGTGTAGATTGCTATTTTCAGGTCTTCTTCTTTGAATCACATCATCTTCCTCTCTTTGTCACCATCTCCACCTTTCTTCTCCATCATGCATCATGGATTCAGGTCTCATCCTGCCATCCACTTACAATAAAGAACTCTAATTTCTTTTCTAAACTTTAACTAAGGCTCTGAGTGTGTTTTCTGTCTCCCATACGCATCCAGCCACACAAGGTCCTACACTCCGTGCTTCTCTACAAACTATGGTACTCTGTTAATAGTTTCTAAAACTCTGCAAGGCAGAACTACTCTGGCATACTATTGGAATTTTTAAATATTTTATTGTGATGCAGAGCTAATTGTTCAATTTTATGTTATCTACAGGGTTTTATAGTCTGGGGTTGGGACTAGAGCAGTTTTAAGTATTTCTATTATGTTGTTGTTTTATTGTGATTTTATTGCTATATTATCTTTTGTATTAGTTTTTAACTGATGTAATTGTTATGAACCACTTGGGCTCTTAATTAAAGAGAACCAGTATAAAAATTAAATCAATCAATAAATCAGTCAATACATGGCACCAAGTATGTCTACTGGCTTCTTTGCAGGGTCTCTCAGTGTCTCCAATACAGCCTGGACTAGGAAACGTTTGGGGCAATGTAAATCCCCAAATTGCATAGACAATGCACATGCCTGCTGACAGTTTTCATGTTAATTTATTTTCACTTTCATTTACTGATAAAAGTCATATGTGCCTCTTGGGCCAAACTTGACTATCCAGTGCATCAAAAGCAGACTTGATTACTCCTTTTAATAGGGGGAACGTCAGTCTTAAGTGATATCCTTTTCATTCTCTGACAGTCAGTCATTCTTATTAGGATTGCAACTCCCAAGAGACTTGGGAGAGATTTACCCAAACAGTGCCCTGTGATACCACAATGGCATTACACCGTATCACTTTTGACTGTGCAACCAAAAGTGAAATCACCAAGTCATGGGATGCTCTAGGATTCCTTCGCCTCCACCCCCCAACATACAAAAAACACCCCTTTATGGTTTTTACTACAGAACTTCAGGAAAATCCTAGGCTGTTCCATGACATGGTGATGTCACTTCTGGTTACACAGCCGAAAGTTATGTTGTGTTATGCCATTCCCCCCCCCCCCCATTTTTCTCTGATACCCTATTGAGGGGCAACCAAGGTAGAGGGCAGGTGGTTATCTGCCAAAACAAGCAACCTGGATAACCAATTCTTATCCACACTGTTTCTAAGCAGTGAAATAAAAACTCAGCCATCCAAAATGTAATGTTAGTTTTCTATTAAAAAAATATTGATTTCACTACACCATGAAACGCTTATTTTTTAACAATGTTAGGGTGAGATTAGTCAGTGGGGACTTTTCCTGTATGTCCACAAACTTATCAACAACAACAATAATGTGATAAAAAAGCAATGGCAAGAAGGGGAGGGGAAAGAAATCAAAAGGCAATGGCCTCTCTTTGTTGGACCATAGACTGAAAGTCATTCCTAATCAAAGGCATGAATTATGAAGGGATTCTTAGGAATCAGTTCTTTCAATTGCAGCCCATTTTTTCAAAAAGAAACCTGTACTGTAGCTTGTGTGCCAGCAGTGGTAGTATCCAGCAAAAACACTGGATATGTGTTCCACTAATCCATAAGTGATTGAACAAGTAGATAGTTCAGTGCTCTTGACACCTACAAAAACATTATCAGCTGAAAGAAAGAGAGACGGGGCCATCTAATTGTATAATATTGGAAGAATACATGCATAATTACAGAGCTGCCGTGACAGCTGCTTACAATGTCCGCTATCAAGCACGGTGGGTGGTGATTTATCTTTGGGTTTCCCATTCATTTGTATAGGAAGCAGCAGGAGGTGGTCTCTTGCCATTCTGCATAATGGAAGCCATTTCAAGTAAGTACCATTGCAGATATGCCTGTTTTAGACAGATTTCACACGTGTTATTGAAAGCACTTTTGAGCCTCTCTTTGGCTGTCAACATACATGTGTGAAAGACAGAAATGCAGCTTTAAATACACTTGTACTCAATGGTTAAGCAATCTACAGATTTACAGATGCATTTCAGCCTTTCAGTGGCTTTCTTTGCTTCACCTGTGAACAGACACATTCCTTCTAAAGCTCATTTTCAGGCCTCCGGTTTTCATTCCACATAACTGTACATTCTCTCCACATTTTAACTTCCTTCTGTATTAAGGAGGTGAGGACAAAGGACATCCATGTCTTGCACTGCTATAAACAGCTTTCAACACTCCTTCTGTCTGGTTGTCTGAGAAACTGAGGTGAAAACAAGAATACAAGGAGGCTCCTCCCAAGTACTGCAACCAAGGTTAAAGGTGGAGAACCACACGTGGAGAATGGCAAAAATAAATCTAGAAAGTGAAAAACAATGAAGGCTAAAGTGAATATATCAAATTTTCATAACCTTTTATGTAATTCTCACTAATCTATACAAAACCATTAGTTATTCCAGACCAATAGAAAATTCAACAGGTGCAGTAGAAAACTCCAACTGGGAGGACATTCAAAAGGTAAGCCTCCACAGTACAAGTAAGCAGAAACAAGTAAGTATTGTACATTCATCTGTTCCTATGTTCATGTCCCTTACATTAACACCTCTTATTTTTCTTATTCTTTTTAGGTGGTACCAGTGAAGTCAGGACATCAGAAGATGCTCCCAAATCGCCTGACAAACAGGGCCGGCAGGAACCTGATGTTTCGTTATTATAACTTCTTCAGAGACGAAGACTGTTCCATCAAACTATGAATAAATAATTACAATAAATATCTACAATAAATATCTACAGTAAATACTGAAAATACACAATAAGTTTTTAAGAAATAAGCAATAAATATTTAAGTACCATATAAAAAGTCAGCCTTACCAAACGTTATAAGAAAAACTCTTGCAGCACCATGAATCAATGAGTCAAAGGCGGCGTCCTAAATCCGTTGATTTCCTTCTAAAAGGCACAGATGTGCACAGTAATACTTTCTTTAAACAAGGCATCAGTGAAACTGGTGAGGCTTTTTCCAGCCTGTCACTTCCTCTAAATGTAGTGGGGAAATAGGAAAAGACATCCTAGTGGAATAGAAGGATACTTGTGAGAGATTGCATCCATCTGAGTCCATTTGCAGGGCAACATGGGTCAGCATCTAGGGGCCAAGCTAGACGCACAGGTTTTTAAGGAGTTGGGTCTGGGTTCCCAGACCCAGCTTGAATTTCCTGCAACTACACAGAAGCTTTGGGGTGTAGCTGTTAAAAACAAAAAAGACCCTAAATGTCCCCCCCCGTTTATTCTGTTCCACATGGAGTATTCTGTGCATGCGGTCATAAAAAACAGCAGGGAGTAAACTCCTCCTGTGCTATTGTGACATGGGGAAATGGCTTGTGGGGGGGAGGAGGAGTCCCTCCTTCCCCCACAGAGGCATTCTGAGGCCATTTGGGCTCTCTCTTATTAACAGCCATTTACTTTTTAAGTGCTGTATGGCTGGGGAACCCAGACCCAACTCTTTAAAGACCTGCATGTCTAGCTTGGCCCTAAGACAGACCGATGTAGAGTTTTTTTTCTCATACACTAGCCAGATGTGGTGGCATTTAAAACAACTAAAAAAGGAACATAGATTGCTGTACATTAACCAAAGCCAATGATAATCCTGGCACAACTATTGAAGCACTTTAAAATGCTCACATAATTTTACTTAAGCAGCAGGTGGAGATTCACTTTTGTGATACTTTATAGGATGTGTTACTTGTTAAGTAATACTGTTAAAAGTTCTTATAAATGTTACCGAACAGTTCCCCACCCCCTTGGCTTTTAAAATATGACACCAAAGCAAGTTTCAGTCATTTTTTTTAAAAAATGCAAGTTAACACAGAAAGAAAGGAAAATTCCAGCAACAGCTTATAGATATTCTGAGATCTTTCTAAAGTTCTAGCAGGTAGCCAGCAAACATTGTGCCATGCTGCTGCAGTCCTGGGGGACTAAGTTGCAGCACCACAGTAAGCAGAGTTACAGTCTTCTAAGTCCATTGAAGTTAATAGGCCAACAGTGCAATTCTAAACACAGTTACACCCTTCTAAGTGACCATTGACTTCAATGGATTTAGAGTCCATTGACTTCAATAGATTTAGAAGCATGTAACTCTGCTTAGTACGGCACCATCATTTGTTAGTAGGGGTTCCTGCTAACAATACTGCCAATCCTGCTTGGGGCTCGCCCCTCTTTTAAGCAGGTGGCAGCCATTTGCCCCACTGCAAGGATGGAGGCAGACAGCTTCAGCCTCATCCGGGGATTCAGCCTGGGGGCGGAGTCTCGCGGCGTTTTTATGCCTCTCCGCCCCCGTGGCTTCAGTCTTGCCTCGTGCTCGGTGGAGGCAACACGTTGCTGTTTGCTCCCCGGCACGAGGCCTTAGCCGACGCAGGACCTGGCGGATCGTCGCGCTTTCTTCCCGGCTGGGTGGAGGGTTTGCTAGGGAGGAGGGGTGGTGCTTGCTCTCCCCTCCGTCTTTGCAGCGACTGGCCGTGTGGCCTGCTGCTGCCCGGCTCGGGGTCGTTCTGGGGTGGGGGCATTTGTGCTGCGTTTGCAGCCTCCGCCTTTACTGCGCTTTGGGCGCAGGGTGTTGGGCACGGCGGGCGGCTTTCTTTCCCCCCGCCCTTGGGGTTGTGAAGGGGTCGGCGGGCGAGCGTTAGTGGAGCGAGGGACTGTAGGGAAGGAGCGCTCGTGCCTGCCGTTTCGGCGCGGCCGCGCCGCGGCGCCTCGTCTGCGCGCCGCGCTTCACGCGGCGCCCGTTCGGCCCCCTAAGTGCAACTGGGCGCCTCGCCTGCCGTTTACCGGGCCTCCGGGGGCTCTGGGGTGGGTGTGCATTTTCCTGCCATCTGCTGCCGCGGCTCGCCGTTGGGTACGGGACGGCGGGCAGTTCTCGGAGCCCCCCCCTCCTCAATCAGGTTTAGGCGGGTGTGCATGGGGGAAGCCTCCCTGTACCTCAGTAATAGCCGGCTCTAATTTTCCCCGGCTGTTGCGGCGGCCATTTTGTCTAGCCTCCTGGCGGCCATTTTGGGTGGGGTGCCTCTAGCTGACATTTTGGGCCCTATAGCTGCCGGTGGTACCTGAGAGTTACTTGCAAGGCCTGACCTATCTCCCTTAGGCCGTGGGCTGTACCGGGGGGTGAATTTTTCGTGTCTGGGCCTTTGTTTGAGCAGTTGGGCACGGTGGTTAAGTGGTCTGGCTGGGAACCAGTTTTCTGGTCAAATACCGCTACTGTGTTGTAGGTTAGAAGGCGGCCTGCCGAGCCTTCCCTATCTGTTCCAGCTCTTTAGCTATTTTGTCAGGGGGCGGGGTTCCCCCCCTGTAGACCGCTTTAGCGCAGTGTTTAAGTGGCTTAGCTGTAAACAAACTTTCCTGTTTTTAACTGCCACTGCTTTCATTTGATTTAGGATGCCGCCCAAGAAGGGTACAGGTGTGGCTAAAGGCAAGCAGCCTGCAAAGCGCCCACCTAAGCGCGTGGCCGCCGCCTTATCATCTGGTGAGGAGGACGATGTTTCCGCGAGATGTGATATTTTAGCCAGGATTGCTGCTTTAGAGCAAGCACGGGCTTCTTCCGCTCCGTCAGCGGAACCGGCAAGTAAGAGACCCGTGAGGGTTGCGTCTAAGACTGCATCGCTTAATGATATTCTCTCTCGTTTAGCGGCTTTAGAAGGGGCATCTGCTGGTGGTGCTTCGGCTCCATCGACTTCTACGGCTGGTAATATCGTTGAGGACGAGGTGGCGGAGTCGGCAGCCGCGGAGGTAGAGGGGACTTGGACCCAGGAGCCTGGACAAGTGGCGCTGGTGGTGCAACCGCCCGAGGGTGACGGTAAGTGTTCTTGGCCACAGCAGCCAGGCGCTTGGCCTTGGGGGCAGGCGCAGCAAAATGCACCACATGCGGTGGGTACGCACTCCGGTTCCTCGGGGGGTCCATCTGGTTCCAGTTTATTCCAGGATTGGGGCAACTGGTGCCAGCCGGCTGTCCCTGGGCAGCCGCTTGGGGCGGCTAGTTGGGCGCCCCCCCTGGCACAGTTTCAAGGCATGGGCATGGTTTCGCCATGGGGCTCTTATTATGGAGTTCCTTGGTCCAATTATGGTTCTGTGCCTTATAAGGCCCTCCCAGTTGGGGACACAGCCATGCCGTTAGGCGATCATCTTACCCCGGCTACTAGGGAGAAGATCCTGCGCGGGGATTATGTAGATGTCTTTACCCTTCTCTTCAGAGATCTGGAGAAGAAGGATAAAGAGGACCTTGAGGACCGGGACAAGGAGCGCATCAAGAGGCGCAAAATAGATAGAACTTGGCACAATTGGCTCCCTGGTTTTCTCATTTATGCGGGGGTTATAGCCAGGGCACACCCCTGGAGAGCGGCGCCACTGTTCCAGTACATGGACATTATTTATAGGGCTCACATGGAATTCTTAGGAGCAGCCTGGCTGCAATATGACGAAGAATTCCGGATGCGGGCGGCCTTGAACCCATCTCTGCCTTGGGATCAAGTCCACCAGCACCTGTGGTTGCAGCTGATGACCCCGGCTAAGTCTTCAGTTGGGGATAGGTCAGATAGCGGTCATATTGTGCAGCGTTCTTCACAGGCTTCTGGGGGGTTTGCCCAGGGTTCTTACGGTTCCCGCGCCTCGGCGGGGCAGTCGGTTCAGCCCCGGCTGCTTTGCTTTGAGTTTACCTCAAAAGGGGTCTGCAACCGTAAAAACTGTCGGTTTGGACATGAATGCCCGACCTGCCGAGGTCCGCATGCCCTCAATGCCTGTAAGAGGCAGCGGCCGTTCGGAAAGAAAGGGGGTGGCCCCTCAGGGCAACAGGGGCCTAGTAAAGGGCCCCAGCCCAATAAAAGTGAGGGTCCTTGAGGCCATGTTGGCTGACTACCCTAACAAGGTGGATGCCCAGTTTCTGTTGCAAGGTTTTTTGTTTGGTTTCCGTATTCCTTATCAAGGCCCCAGAACAGCCTTCATGTCAGCCAATTTGCGTTCAGTTATTGGCATGGAGGATGTTGTGCGGGCAAAGATCCGGAAGGAATGTGCCGAGGGCAGGGTTTTAGGCCCTTTCCCCTCCCCTCCAGTTCCTCATCTGCGGGTTTCTCCCTTGGGGGTAGTGCCTAAGAAGGCAGCAGGTGAATTCCGTCTTATTCACCACCTGTCTTACCCTAGGGGCGGGTCGGTTAACGACGCAATTCCTGAGCATTTTTGCTCGGTGCGTTACACTTCCTTTGACCAGGCGGTCAAAGTGGTTAGACGTTGCGGTCGGGGTGCAGAGATGGCGAAATGCGACATCAAGTCCGCATTTCGCCTTCTACCTGTGCACCCCGATGACTTTGAACTGCTGGGGTTTGCCTTTGAGGGCAAATTTTACATGGATAGAGCCCTTCCCATGGGTTGCTCCGTTTCCTGCGCAGTGTTTGAGCGTTTTAGTACGTTCCTTGAGTGGGCACTACGTCACAGGCAACGCTGCCGTGACTCCGCCCACTATTTGGATGATTTTATCCTGGTTGGGCCCCCATGCACGGGTCAGTGTGCTCGTCTGTTGGACGATTTTGTACGTTTAGCTGGCGAGTTGGGTGTTCCCTTAGCACATGAAAAGACGGAGGGTCCCACGACGGTTTTGACCTTCCTAGGGATAGAATTGGATACCGAGCAGCAGACTTCGCGGCTGCCATTGGTAAAGCTCCAGGAGTTGCGGTCTCGTTTGCAGGCCCTCTTGGGCAAGCGGAAAGTTTCCCTAGTGGAGCTCCAACAGGTCGTAGGCCATCTTAACTTTGCATGCAAGGTGGTGGCTCCAGGTAGAGCCTTTTTGAGACGCCTTTGTGATGCAATGAGGTCACTTCAGCTTCCGCATCACAGGGTTCGGGTTTCTCCAGGTATGAGACAGGACTTGGAAGTTTGGTCCCAATTTTTGGGCAATTTCAATGGTGTCTCTTTTTGGAGACAAGAGCTGTTGTTAGAAGGTGACCTTCAGGTTTCATCCGATGCAGCGGGCTCCATTGGTTTGGGAATTTATTTCAGGGGGCACTGGTGTTCTGCACCATGGCCTGCTAGCTGGAGGGAAGCTGGCCTGTGCAGGGATCTTACTTTTCTTGAGTTCTTCCCGATTCTAGGGGCTGTTTACCTGTGGGGTGGGGAAATGGCCAACCACTCCGTGCACTTTTGGTGCGATAATATGGCAGTGGTGCAGGTCGTGAATTCCCTCTCTTCTAGATCCCCCAGGGTAATGAAGCTGGTCCGAGCCTTCACCTTAAGGTGTCTCCACCTTAATATTTTGTTCTTAGCCAGACACGTACCCGGGTTAAATAATGAAGTGGCAGACGCCTTATCTCGTCTGCAGATGGACCGGTTTCGACAGCTTGCCCCAGAGGCGGATTTGCTGCCCGCCCAGGTTCCTTTGGAGCTATGGAGGATTGGGAATCCGAGGCATTCAGGGCTATCCAGTTAGCTCTGGCCCCTAGTACCAGGAGAGCCTATGACAGGGCGGTGAGGTACTTTGCGGATTTCAGGCGGGAGTCTGGTCTTCCGCAGATTTGGCCAATTCCAGTTGAGCATGCAGCCCAATTTTGTGTTGCTCAGAAAGGTAAGGGGCACAGGGTTAAATACATTCGTAGCCAGCTTGCGGCTTTGGGCTTTGCCTCGAAGGCTCGGGGCCTGGTTGACCCCACGGGCGACTTCCGCATTAGGAAAATGCTGGAGGGTTGGTCCAGGGAGGCCGCTGTTACGAGGGACGCCAGGCAGCCTATTTCCCCTAGTATTTTACAGGGTTTGAGGGCCATGTGGCCGGTGGTCTGCAATTCCCCTTTTGAGGAGCTGTTATTTCATGCCGCTTCCTTGATTGCATTTTTTGGAGCTCTTAGGGTCAGCGAGCTCGTTCCCCAGTCCCTTAGGGACGTTTCTGGTCGCGCCATCTCCGTTTCTGATGTTAAAATTCAGGGAGAACAGGTGAAGATTCGCATTAGGCGTTCTAAGACCGACCAGATGCATAAAGGGGTAGACTTGTCAATAGGGCGATGCGCGATTAAGGATTTGTGCCCGGTGGCGGCTTTGGAAAAGTATTTGAGAGCGCGGGGCTCAGCGCCTGGGGCACTGTTTTGCCATGAGAATAGCTCCCCGCTTACAAAATACCAGTTCTGGGCTGTCACCGGCAGGGCTCTCTCAAAGTTAGGGCTAGAAGGGGTCAAATTTGGGACCCACTCTTTTCGTATAGGTGCGGCTTCCACGGCTGCAGCGATGGGGTATTCTGGAGCCGAGATTCAGAAGGTGGGGCGGTGGCGCTCCTCCGCTTACAAGTCTTATGTGAGGCCCCTGGCTGGTGGGCAGTCATGCTGACGTTGTTTTTCTTTCAGGTGCTGTGGCGTGGCGCGATAGGATACGCATCCTCATATGTGGCCATAGTATGGTCTTTTGGGCGGCGCACCAAGCGAAGAGGACGCGGATCGGGTCCCAGCTTGGACTCAGCCGTTGGGCCACAGTGGAATGGCACGGCAGAAGAGGCCTGCGTTGGGCAGGTTTGCTGCCGCTGTTGTTTGAGGGTCGGAGTCTCCCTCCCCCTCATATTCTTGTTGTCCACTTGGGTGGCAACGATTTGGGTCTCATGAAGGGCGTGGCCCTGTCTTGCCAAGCGCGGGACGACCTCCGTGAGATTACGAGGAGATGGCCCGGTGTTCTCATTTTTTGGTCGGCGATGCTTCCGCGTCGTGTGTGGCGGGAAGCATTGGACCATAGGGCTGTGGAACGGGCGAGGCGGATGGCCAATAGAGCTCTGTTTAGAGCACTGTCGGAGGGTCTTGGGATCTATTTGCCCCATCCGCAGATACGGGCCGAGTCTGCAGACCTCTACCGAGGGGATGGGGTACACTTATCCAACAGTGGTAATGCCATTTTCTTGAACGACCTGCGGCAAGGGCTGCACCTGGCTTTAAGCCACTTGTGGGGCGCCGAGGCCTAAGCAGAGGCTTGGCCTCTGCGGTGGCAGGGTGTTAGTTAGGGAAGAATCTGTAGCGGGCCGGTGAGCACCCTTGGCACCTCTCCATTGGTGGGGAATTGGGGTCTGCCAGATGTGGCTGGCTGCCGTACGGCCCAGTTGCATGGTTAGACACCCTGGTGGGGAACCCCTGGACAAGCCAGTCTCCCCCCGCTGCCGTACGGCCGGGTGGGGGAGCTTTACAGGGGTGAACCACTTCGCCTGGCCAGTCCGGGTCCCAGCCATTGTCTGATGGCTCGCACCTGGGGCAGCGGGTGTCTCGCCCAGACAGGTCAGGGCGGGGTAGGGAGCGACCCCAGGGCCTGACCTGTACCGCTAGTTAGGCCCTTGCCGTAGTTAATATTTTCTGGTTCTTGTTTATTAATAAAGCGGCCCATTTTTATAATCCAAATACTGTGTCTGTCTCTTATTCCTAATAGTGGGGCAATACTGCCAATCCTGCTTGGGGCTCGCCCCTCTTTTAAGCAGGTGGCAGCCATTTGCCCCACTGCAAGGATGGAGGCAGACAGCTTCAGCCTCATCCGGGGATTCAGCCTGGGGGCGGAGTCTCGCGGCGTTTTTATGCCTCTCCGCCCCCGTGGCTTCAGTCTTGCCTCGTGCTCGGCCCACCCACCTCTCCCTATTTCAGTACGGGACTAGCCGGTTGCCATGCGGAGCCAGGTAGGAATTTTTTCTCTCACAGTCCCCGATTGGCCTTGGGGCTGGAGTTTTTTCGCCTACCTCGTACTGTCTTGGGAGGGGGGTTAATTTGTTGGTGGGTCTGAGTTTACGCCACGGGTGGCAGGGTGTTAGTTAGGGAAGAATCTGTAGCGGGCCGGTGAGCACCCTTGGCACCTCTCCATTGGTGGGGAATTGGGGTCTGCCAGATGTGGCTGGCTGCCGTACGGCCCAGTTGCGTGGTTAGACGCCCTGGTGGGGAACCCCTGGACAAGCCAGTCTCCCCCCGCTGCCGTACGGCCGGGTGGGGGAGCTTTACAGGGGTGAACCACTTCGCCTGGCCAGTCCGGGTCCCAGCCATTGTCTGATGGCTCGCACCTGGGGCAGCGGGTGTCTCGCCCAGACAGGTCAGGGCGGGGTAGGGAGCGACCCCAGGGCCTGACCTGTACCGCTAGTTAGGCCCTTGCCGTAGTTAATATTTTCTGGTTCTTGTTTATTAATAAAGCGGCCCATTTTTATAATCCAAATACTGTGTCTGTCTCTTATTCCTAATAGTGGGGCAAATGACACCATAACAAAATGAAAAAGGGAAAGTTGCAAGCTGCGTAGCAGCATTCTTGGTTACGGAGGGTGTTTAACAATACTTTCAGATGGGTAGCTGTGTTGGTCTGCCATAAAAGAACAAGGTTCAAGTTTAGTATTACTTTAAAGACCAACAAGGTTTCCCGGGTATCTGATGAAAGGAGCTTTGACTTTCAAAAGCTTATACCCTAGAAATCTTGTTTGTCTTTCAGCTGCTACTGTGCTCAAATCTTGCTCTTCTACTGCAGACCAACAGAGCTACCAACAATACTTGTACATGGATAAATAATGGTTGGTTGGTCGATTGACTGCTTAATTAACACTTGTAGTTTGATTGTTCATTTGACCAGCATTTGAACTTTATCAAGCTCACATACCAGCCAGTATTTGTAAGAGATTTTTCCTGATTGAAGGCTCAATGCTCAGGCTGCTTTGGAATCATCATTTGAGCTTCAAGCAACATTCTGTCTTTAGCTGCTGTTTGAAAAAGTATAATACATGTCTTTCTCCCTAAAATAAATAAATCAATAAATCACAGCATGCATATTTTTTAAATTGTATCACGCCAGCCTGATGTGTTGCTTTCCTACAAGCATGAAGTGTGCACATGGAGCTCTTCTATCAATGAAGACTCCACCAATTATACTTCAGATCCACATGCACATCCATTCTCTCTATCAAAATAAATAAGACAGCTTGTGCATATGTGAACATTCCATGTGGCTCTGGAATGCAGTGCATGTGGGAGTCAAAGACTATACAGACTGTTGGCCATGATACCATCATTGTTGATGAATAACTTTCTTAGCATAGATCAACTGCAACTGAAAACCACTCTGAAAAATCTGTGACTGATAAATTAATGAATAGCACTGATCAATTAATTAATGCCTTCTGATCTCTTTAAAATTCAATGTGACAACAACATTGCCTGAGTGTGTAAAACACCTGTTGGAAGGTTGATTTTAAAATAAATCCCCCATTTTATTCACATATTTTTCCCTATCTCAATTAAGTCTTGTCTACAAATATAACTTTGTACGCAGAGCATGTGTCAGAGTGTCTCCTTTTGCTTCCTTAATGCATAGGGGTATACAAAATGAACCACAGGGTAGGCAAACAAATAGTGATTATAGCTTCAGAAATGACATCTCCTATATAATGCCTCACGGCGCCTTGCAATATATACTCTTTATCTCTTCAATTTCCATCCACTTCTGTGTTAATAAGCACTGAGTACAAAGCAGAACAAAGCCTTAACCCTAGAATTATTTTGAGCCTACTGCAGGCTGCACTCACTCATTCAACCTTTACTGTCGCAGCACGATCTGCAGGGTCAAAGTATTGTTTTAAGTCTTTGCCTTCCTCACACTTGAGTTCACGAACACTGGTGGGTTTCTTCTAATTTCTATTTTTGTTAGATTCATGGAGTCTTAATTTTTTAAAAAAATATTAAACACATTTGGACAGTGATTTACAAAGATGTAGGTTTAGAGAAGAGATGTTAATTTGTAGCTCCTGAAATGAATTAAAATAATTTACCCTGCCCGTTGCTATTAATCAATAAGCCATTGAAGCAGGGGATTCACTTAGTAATTTTTGTAGCATTTTCTAGTTTCTCTCATGTACAAAAAAAGGAGGAGAAAATAGTTTTATCCCTCCCCCAAATCTGAAAACGTTCCTTTTAATTGGAGACATAGTGCTATTTTCTCTCTTGTAGAGTACATAAAGTTAATGAAATGCTCATGAAAAGATAGATCATCACATTTCATCCAATTCATTATAAACTGCATGCCTCATTTACATGCTTTCCAGTATATTTTTTCCCTGAGAGATGGAGAATGTAGATCTCTTCTGCAATCAGATGAACTCATTCCTCTTGCTTGCAACTGATCATTTCCATGATGTAAGCAGAGGAATTAGATAACTGAAAACTCTAAGAAGGAGTAAAGCAAAATGAAATAAAAGGAATACATTCACTTTTGTAGGGTCCATATTTTCTGATTAACCTGGAAAGGAATGGGGAGGGGGGATGATCACTATATGGGATTTTGAAGATGAAGCTGCAGTTTTTCGCAATGCACAGACTTATTTATTTATTTATTTACGTTATTTATAGTCTGCCTTTCTCATTGGGACTCAAGGGGAATTACACAGTGTAAGTCAATATGATCAACAGCTGGGGCATTCAATAAACTATGCACTAGGGTATATATGATAAATGGGTTCGAGGCAGTTTATAATATGGAGACTCTATGAAATCTATGAAACATCAGATATAAAAATACGACTAGAAAAGGATATTGGATAGTGGAAGGTATCATCAGATCATAGACAACTTATGGCAACCTCTCCTGGGGCTTTCAGAGGTGCTGAATCCACACGTACTAGCATAGCGCTAAACTGTCGGAATGCCAGCGTCTTCCTGGCATGATTTCTGACATCATCATGCCATGATGCCACTCTCATGGCGTGATGACATCAGAAATCGCGCCAAGACACTGGCATTCTGACAATTTAGCGCTATGCCAGTATGTGCGGATTCAACTGAGGTTGCCATTGCCTGTCTCTAGGGGTATGCATAATGGAATTCCCAAGCCAAAAACATACACAGAAATCACTGTTTCAAATCATTACTTTGATTATCAGTATTATTATTCTCTCTTTCAATCAGACCCTTGCAAAGGAGGAATGCAGATCACTCTCAGCCAATCCCAAGTGTCAGAGAGATGCCATTCTCTTTCCTTTGTCCTTCATGAAGTGGAGAAAGAGGTTTTTTTCCTCTGAGAATAGAAAGCCTGGGCTTGTTCAGGGGCCTGTAGAATTCAACCCCTTTTGAACTGATTTGCTTGCTTTGATTTTTGAATTGAATTGCTTGGAACTTGAGAGTTATTTGATGGGCAAACAGAGGAAACTCTGCTGCAATTTTGGTAACATTTGATTGAAAAACAACAACTCCAGCTTCCCCCTCCCAATAGTCCCACCACTGGAAATAATGGCTGATTGATTTGGAGGGGGGGCGGGGTCTGCAAAGGAAGTCTTCCTTGCTGGGTGAAAGAAAACAAACAGAAGACCACAACAAGAAGGATGTCAAATGCTGAGTTTTCAGCAGAAAGTTAAAAAAAATGTCAGGCAGTCACTGTAGAAGTGGACAAAGGGATGAATGCAACAGTTTTGGTTGCTGCTTGATGGCAATTTTAGGAACCAACAGAGAGAACTTAGTGCAGCTGTGCAGAAATGGACTTAATTTGGAGGTCTGTAAAATTGACCCCCTTTGTCCCACTTGGGGATTATTTGGTAGACAAGCAGAATAAGCTCTACTGCAATTTTGGTGTCATGTAGTTGAAAAACAGTGACTCCAGCCACACCTCCAAATATTTCCATAGGGAATAATAGCAGACCAATGGGATGCGGTGGGGGCTGCAAAGAAAGCCTTCCTCACTTTCTGAAAGGAAACAAACTACAAACTACAAAACACAAGGATGGCAAATACAAAGTTTTCAGAGGAAAGGTAAAACTTCTTTAAAAAAATTGTCAGTCACTGTAAGAGCAGGAGAATGAAATGAATGCATACAGGGCTTTTTAAATGCAGGTAGCCAGTTGGAGCTCTCTTACTGGCTGCTGCTTGACAGCCATTTTTGGAATTAGTAGAGAGAACTTAACGCTGCTGCTCAGGGAAACAGAGACCTAGCTTAAGAGTTTGTAAAATCAACCCTCTTTGATCAATCTGCTTGAAACTTTGGGAAGCTTTAGATTAGTAGAAAGATCGTGTTCTGTGCAAATTTGGTGCCATTATCTTTACAAACAGCAGCCGTAAACACTCATACACATTCCCCAAGGAAAACAATGGCCTCAGAGCTCTAGAATCCAAAAATAATACATTCATTTGAATCTGCACTGGTAATGTCCTCGCCAGAAATAAGCAATCATGATAAACCCCGCCCCCTCCAAAGTGATAACAAAATTTTTCATGGTGCATGCCCCTACCTGCCTCTGCATAGCAACTGTGGTCTCCTTTGGAGGCCTCCCATCCAATACTAACCAAGGCTGACCCTGCTTCTGAGATTTGGCTTACCTGGACAATCTAGGTCAGGGCAGAAAAGCATATTATCCCTGAAGTGAACAATATGACAGTTCTCTTCCTATTCCACCTCAGGCCTTTCTGAGGCTGCCCCACTGCTGTGGAACAACCTCTCAGAAAGGTTGGGGCTACCAGTGAGGCTATAAAACAGAATTATTTAAGAGAGCTTACTGGAAAACTTCAGTCTTATAGGTGTGAGGTTTTTCATATGTCTTTTAATTATTTAGATAAATGATTATTTTGTATAATATTTGATATTATTACTTCTCTTGGATCTTGACAGTACTGAGAGAAAAGTGGAGTATATAAATACCCTATCTGCTTTCCTATCTGCATTTATTTTGCAATCATTTATTTACATCTGACTTTCCCCCCAGCCAGAACTCAAGGCTGCTTAGAGCATTATTTCCCCCTACATTTTTCTCACAGCAACTCCCCTGTGAGGTCGGTTAGGCTAAGAGTTCGTGATGGCCCCAGGGTCAACCATTGAGCTTTCTTGGTTGAAGTGGCATTTTGAACCTGTTTTCCTCAGGGTCTTGTTCTACCATTCTATCCTAGAGTTTCCAGGGCCCCTTACCCTCCCAGCAGGAGGAGGGGAACCTGGCTCTCTCCTTCTTTGATGAGTTTGTGCATGTGCAAAGAGCACATGCTCTCCTGGTGTAGCATAATGACATCACTTCCTGGAAGCAACATCATTGCTAAGTGGCCAGAAGCACTCTGGTTTCATGCTTTGCAGTGCCCCCCCCCAGTTTGGGGCTCAAGTCAACTTGCTGCAAAGAGCAGGAGTGTGCATGGGATTCTATTCTGCCACCTCCCCCCCCCCCCGCTGGCCAAGTGAGTGGTGGCAGGGGGCAGAGGGTGGGAGTAGGGGATCCCCCATCCCCAGTGGGTGAACTGCGTTACTACTCTATCCAGGGGTCATTACATAGAAAAAGAGCTGGAGGAACTTATTAGCATAACTCATTAGCATATGCCATGCCCCTTGACATCACCAGAAACGTGTCATTAGCATAACTGATTTGCATATGCCACACCCCCTGACATCACCTATCCTGGCTGTTTTGGACCCAATCCTGGCCATTCAGGACTGAAATTGGGCCCAAAATAGCAAAAAAAGGGCTGAAAATGGCTGAAAAGGGGCCCAAAATGGTCAAGATCAGGTCACTGTTGAACAGGAGAGTGATCCACCATCTGTCAGAGGTCTGATCAGGGCCGTTTTGGCCCCAATCCAGTACGAAACAGGCCCCAAATGGCCAAGAGTCAGGTGGGCAGGGCCACCTGACATGTGACCTCTTTGGGGAACTGCTGGAACTGCGTTCCTGCACGTTCCCCCTTGAAATGAGCCCTGACTCTATCCACTATGCCACAGTGGTTCTCTGCTAGAGAAGGAAACACTCTCTATAGTACAGTATGCTTGTCCAAGTTAATGATTGCTTGATTATTGCTATTCCATGAACTGAATCTGACAAGAAATATGAAGTTAGTACAGATTTTAAAGAAATGTGCTCATCTTGACCCAGCACTAAAAGAAAGTTGTGTAAAATACTCATGGTGGACCAGTTTGGGTGTCAACTTTGTGAACGTATAGAACTGCCCTTACCTTTGCCTGATTCTATTAACTTCTACTGAATATTTAAGCAGTCATCATTTTAATTTTACATTTTTTTTACTTCATTTATATCCCACCTTTCTTCCCAGTGGGAACCCAAAGCGGCTTAATATATTTCTCCTCTCCTTCAATTAATCAAATCACTCAATAATCCTCATTAGAGGTTTACTTGTTGGCATATACACAATTTATTTTAAGAGAGATTAAAGTAAAAAATGTACAACTGAAAATGTAGAGCTGCTAATGGGATAAATGCTTCTTACCGTCTCTATATTATAATAAAATTTTGTTTCCAGATTTATGGTTTATAATAGTCCTTAATTCTCTGTGGTAGCCCCAACCTTATGGAATGGCTTTCTTGAAGAGGTTCGGAAAGCTCCCGATCTCCTGGCTTTCCATAATGCAAAACTGAATTATTCTTTCTACCCAGATTACAGGGCTGTGTCATAAGAAATAGCTCTGGGGGATGCCTTTGTAGGGGCAGGGACTATATGCTTTCTCTGTTGAATACTGTCTGCTGATGCATATATGCGCCTACTAGGGAGTGTCGACATTGCTAAAACTACAATGTAAATTTATTTATGCTTTGTTTCAGAAATATTTAATCTCTGTGTTTAGCTTTATGTTTAAATTTTTCTGCTACTATACCCTGTAGTATCTGTTTCACTAAATGTGCTTTTGTTCATCATTGTACTTTGATCAGTGAATTTTCCCAGCTGGTGACTATATTGTATTCAGTTGCACTGTGTAATCCACTTTGGATCTCAATGACAAAGGTGAAGTAGTGGTAGTTGTAGTAGCAGTAGTAGTAATATATTCCTCAGTTTTGGAAAAAATACCCAAATAATGCAACTTAATAAAACCCCACAGTTGCATTATGTTCAGAACATCATGTTTTTAAGATAATCTTTATTTGTATGCCATTAAAGGTATTTGAATTGAATTGAATTGAAATATAATCTTTATGGGGTCATGTGAATTCAGTACTCTTAACTAACCATAATTAGTGTGACTTTCTTAAAACAAGATTTGAAATGAGGATCTGAGGATGGCTTATTAACCACAATTACTCATCTATGGTTTTGTGTTATGTATACAAACCGGGCATCCTGATTTATTCCTGGCTTGCTACTTTTCAAACTTCCTGTGCTACAAAGACCTGCTCAAAGCTGAAGCCATTCTTAAAATACAATGTTCTTTGCTAGGAATCTCCCATCCATGCACTTCTTAATGGCACAGAGATGCTGGCAAACTTAATCGCACAGGAAGTTCCAGGCATTTTGCTTGTCCAGAACTCTCTTCTCATTCCACCCCTCAAGCCAGGGCAGCATGACTACAGGAGGTGCACAACTTCCCCTGTAACTGATGATGCACATTACTCTTCAGACATGCCTCGCTGCTGCTGTGGGAGCAAGGCATTTGTGTGTGGTCTGGAAAAGCTAGGAAATTAAGTAAAGAAGAGACTGCTTTCTCTGCTTTTGGTTTCCCTGCCTTCAGAATTTCAAGAAGTGAATAGGATAGGACTTGTTGACACAAGGAAGACTTTCCATTTGGCTGGTGTTGCCATTAGGGTTGCCAGGACCCCCACAGCACATTGAAAATGCTCACCTCATGGGGGCCTTCACTTCCTTGTCATTTCCAGTGTGACAAGGAAGTGCTCTGGAGTGTGCCCATTCCCCGCCATTCCCCCCCACTAGCCAGGTGAGAGGTGGTGAAGGGCAGAGGCTGGGAGCAGGGGATCCCCTGCCACCACTGGGGAACTGGTAACCTTAGTTGCAATGCAGGCTGCGATAGCAGGCAGATTTTTAAAGAATGAAGAAGCTTAAGCTGGGATCTGGCAAAACAAGCAAGGAATGAATGATTGTCTGTGAACAGAGTCCTGGTTTCATAAAACTAACTACATTTAAAATAAATCATACATCCATCAAGATGGTATCTGAAGGTATCTGAAGAAGTAAGCTCATGAAAGTTCATACATACCATAAATTTTGTTAGTTTTGTAGGTGCTACTGGACTCTTGCTCTTTTCTACTGCTACATAGATCCATGTGGTCTGAGCCACTATTTTCTCATTATCTTTTCCCCATTGTTGCTTTCCCAACAATATGCATTTTCCCTGAGAATATGCATTTCTCAGACCACATTCCTTCCGCAGTCCAACTGAGTATTCTTTTAGAGCCTCAAACACATTACCTAACTTGTAAATCACATGATCATTACCAAGTGGCTTATCTAAGTCCCTCAAGTAGGCATTATCACAAACTGGAATATATCGCAAAACCTTTCATTGTTTATTTTATGCTGGAATCAGCAGTTGAGCCATCTGGAAACTCTAATGTTTCTCTCTCTCTTGTTTTCTTTTTTCCTTTCCCAGAAGGCTTGCAGACACTAGATACAATGTTTGGGCCAGGTACTAAAATGTATTATCAGATGTGCATAATGTCATATTTATAAATGGTATAAGAGCCAAACTAGATGCGACAAATTACACGAGGTCATGCAAGTGTCTAGAACCATGTCTGTTCCTACCTGCCCTTGTCCATTTTACTCCTGATGAACACGTGTCCTTTAGCCCTAGTCCATGCATGTATTGGGTAACTGTTGTAGTCGTGGTTGTGAGTATCCATAGTCATAATCAACAAGTCACTATTGCAGAGGATCAATTTTGAGTGGCTTCCGCTTCCCTCTCCCCTCTTTTTGCCCTTAGATCCAGCTTACTCTCAAATTGTTTTGCTTTTAATCTGGCAAGTTTTAAATTCTCCCATTTTCTAGTTGACACTACCACCTCCCTACTCCTCCTTTTTGCACCCCCCTTCCCTCTTAACTTCCTCCTCCTCTTCATGCAGCATCTTTGGTCAGGATAAGGAGGAGGTGGGAAGAAAGATCATGACAACATAATTAAACATCTGAGCAAGCCACCTTCAATCTCCATTATTCTCTATGGGGAAAACTAGGGGAGATATCTAGGCATATAGGGGTAACATTTCGCAAGCAAAATCCACCAAATTTGTAGGGGATCTAGTCCTATCTGTCCCCTAAAGACCCCCCAAGTTTCAGGGAGAATCAACCCCGAGAAAGGCATGATCCATGGGTTTCCCCAGTTCATGTCATTTTCTCTTCACAATAGTAAAAAACGGGGTGGCAGATGGAACTTTCTTTAGGGGGGCCTGAAATGGCTCCCCAAGGTCCAATATCCCTGAAACTTTGGGGGGGGGGGTCTTTAGAGGACAGTTAGCAGTTGGTTCTCTGAAAATTTTGTAGATTTCTATTTTGCAAAATGCCACCCCCATCCCCCTGGATAACCCCCATAGTTTTCCCCATAGATAATAATGGAGATCGGAGGTGGCTGAGGACAAACAGGTAGGAAAGAGTTGATTCTGGCTGACAGCAAGAAATGCTGCCATGGCTTCTGACATGGGGATTGCCCACCCCCCTTTTGCATAGACACCCCCCTTCCTGGCAGGCCGAGCTGCAAGATCTCAGCAGAGGTGTGGAACCCCCATTTTCAGCTCCCCCTGGAAACCCAGTGGTTTTTTCCCCGATACAGCCAACTGAGTAAACAAGTCTCCCTCTCAGAAGAGCTGCAGAGGAAGGTTTGAGCATGTGCAAAGAGAAAGTGCATCATGGGATACCGTCTTTCATCTGAGAGGAATGGGGAAGAAACACATGCCAATCCAAGCATGGGACTGAGTGCAGTGTAGCCACATTGTGTGAGTGAACAAGAAAGCAATGGGGAGACACATGTAAGTGCATTCACATGTCATATGCATGTAATTCGTCTCGTGTAGTTTGGCTCTAAGTCTTTATTGTATAAGTTTTCAGTGGTCAACTCTTTTCTACAGGTCTATATATAATGATGGCGAATGCCAGCCTATTTAAGAGCATAGGTTTATAGTGTAGTAAACAGACAATCATTAAGAGTTAAAGATAATTCTGTATAAATTTGTGATCAGTTCTGCACAGCTGGCTAGTAGAACTGTAGCTTCCTACCTTCTACTATTGTAACACACTGTGTGTGGGGCTGTCTTAAGAACATTTCAGAAAATGCAAGTGATGCAAATGCAGCTGCCATATTTTTGAAGATAGTTTCAGGTGGGTAGCTGTGTTGACCTGTTTTAGAAGAGCAAGATTTGGGTCCACTAGCACCTTAGAGACCAAGTCTCTAAGGTGAAAGTCACAGCTCCCTTCATCAGATACTCCTTGTACCCTGGAAATCTAGTTGGTCTTTAAGGTGCTACTATTCCCAAATCTTGCTCTCATATTTTTGAATGCTCCCATTTTATTCAATCTGTGCTGGGTGCCTGTTAATTTTAAGGTCGAATTTAAAACACAGATTTTCTATTGTCTATTTTTTATCTTGTCTTTCATCCAAAGGACTCAGGATATTATACTATGCATGATTTTTCCTTTCTCTATTTCATATTCAGAACAACCCTGGAAGTAAAAGTTAAGTTGAGAAAGAGTGACTGGCTTTAACTTCCTGAATAAGTTGGGGTTTGAGCAAAATACCCCATAACATTAGTAATTATTAATGTTAGATGTTTTCTGCTTCAAGTGAAGTTTGTTTCCACACATCTTTACTTAGCATAAAACTCACAGAATGAGGGTGACTTCCTAGCATGATTTCTGATGTCCTTGCACCATGATTCCAGAATCGTGGCACGATGACAGAAATCATGCCAGGAAAACACCCTCATTCCCTGAGTTTTGTGCTAGGTAAAGACATGTGGAAAAAGCCAATATCTTATCTTACCACTGCAAACAGATCTTTTTGTGACACATTTTTCTATCCAAATATATATTGGAATTTGGCTTGGGGGTATGAATTCAGAATAACATTCATGAAACTTTATTTTGTCAAGCACGAATAGTGCTAATCAGTCTGAGGTTCTTACTGATAGCTGTTAGGTCAGGGAATAGAAGCTGGTCTTTAGGTCCTTCTGAGAACTCATAGTTAGTGCTGGTCAGATACCATGCCCAAACTTTATTGGCGAGCCCACTATCTCAATCAAAAGGTCATTACAGGAGGTACAACAATCTCATTTTACCTTCCAGTTTCTTCTACCTTTCCATTTTTGTTCCAAATAGATTTCATACTGGGTTCTAATGAACATTTGTTCACAGGCATTTGGCAGAACAAGAACACCTCTGCACTGCAGCTTTCCCACCACAACTGATCATCTTCTACAGGGCTGGGCTACGTGTGTTCTGACCTCATTCTCAGATCACAATGATAAGTCTCAGTAGGCCTGGCTAGCATCATGCTTTAACTCAGCTAGGACAGCTCCAGAATCATTCAGGGGTTCTATGGTACATAAATTAATGTGGGAAACTTTCTCTAAAGGCAGGAAATTTGAAAACTACTTCTCTATACAAATATTTCCTCTGAAGGAAACCGAGATATATAGCCAGATTTAAATCTTAGAGCTTCCTTCTAACTGGATGTATTTAGTATCACAGTCCTAGTCAAAATATATTGTTTTTAGATATACATCTGAATATCTGCATAAGTATTTCACACAAATATTGTAAGGAGAGGCAGGAACTCTCTTCTTCTCTTGAAGCCATGAACTGCAGAAACTGTTGGGATATTATTATTTCTTAATATGCAAAAATACCAAGTGTTCCAACTAGTAGACTACTTTGTCAAATAAATAGATCTGCATGTATCACTTGTGACGGGATTCCAAAGGCTGCAATGTCATGAAGAATAGATGTGATCTCTGAAGAGCTGGGTGTCAGTGCTCGCTGACTTCTCCTGATCAATTGCAGCTGTAGAAGAACAGCAATTTTACATAGGAATTTCATTCCCTAAAAGCATAATGCCTTCATGAGTGAAGCAAGGAGAAAAAAACAAGTAGCTGAATGAGCATGTTGAGAAATTAAAATAAGCAGAATAAAAGGAATAAACAATGAAAACCACTTTTCCATTGTTCTGAACCAAAAAGATGAAAGTGGGATTTCTTATTAGTTGTCCAGCCAACTGGTATTCCATTTTCCTGCCACAACTGTATAAACACATATCTCTTCCAACAAATGCTTTGTAGAACCACCTGCACCCTATTCAGCGCTGAACCTAAGTGACATTTCAAACATTCTCATGAGAAGTCAGTTTCTTTCTCACAAGACAGGCTGCAATATTACTCAAGTGGTATTTTCCTAAGGGGTTACTGCAGTTCGAGATTTTTCCCAAGACATGTTTCCAGAGCTCCTTAAATCCCTATCTAAAGGCCTATTAATTCACATTGTCAAGATAACTGCTGGATGATTAGGAAAACAACAATGTGTTTTTTGCAAAACCAAAGCTTGCTGAAAAGTAAGGACCTAACACCATGATTTGATGAAGCTACAATAAATGTATCATTCTGTGCTGAGCCTGGTTTGACCATAGACCCTGAATTAGGGTGGCGAGGTCCTCTAACCCTCCTGGTGGGAGGGGGAACTTGCGAGACTTCTTGCAAGGGCTCCTGGCGTGCAGTGATGACATCACTTCTGGAAGTAACATTATTGGGCCTGGCGGCAGACATTCACCCATCCTTCACAGGAGCCAGACCATTGGTCCATTTAACTCAGCATGGTACACACTGACTGGCAGTATCTCAGCTATCTTGAGATCCTAGGGACTGAAATGAGACCCTTTTGCATGCAAAGACAACAAGTGTAAACAAGAAAAATAAAATTTCGCTTAAACCTTTGGTTAAGGAATTTCAAATCAAGTTTGGCCCCTGTGAAGGGTAGGAGTATGCCTGCTGCTGGGACAATGACATCACTCCCAGATGAGATATCATTGTGCCCATGGGAAGCACACCTGCTCTGCATTGGCCTGGGAGGTTTCTTGCCTCCTGGGCCTGTTCCCTGGGGCCTTTTCTCCCCACCAGTCAGGTGAGTAGTGGCATCCAATTCCAATAACTTTTCAGCTGAGACCCAGAATTGGGTAGCACCATCCTTTATGACTCAGAAAGACCCAACCAAGTGCTGCATTTAACAGCTGCTGGAGCACCTTCCTCCTCCATGTACATTCCATTCCTGGCACTTATGTGGAATTCCTGTTATGTGGCAGACAGGAGCTCAGTCTCTGTATCAACCAAATGGGGATGGAACAAAATAAAACAGAACTGAATGAATGTAGGCTGTATTTTCCTAGCTGGGCAAACACTGAGCAAACCTGACAGAAATCTTTTGAAGACTTACAGCATATCACCAGACCTGCTCTGGCTCACTGCTTTTTAGAACCTTCCATGTTGATATGGCTGGTCTTCCAGCAATTCCTTCTTTTGTCCAGAACTTAAGAGAAACACATGCTGAATCCCTTCCTGACTTTCCTCAAATTCCAGGTCCATACAGATATGGTAGCATCAAAAGCAATAGCACTGGTTCCTAGTAGCGATCCAATGTCACAAGATACTGTATCATATCCATGTAAACATAGGGTTACCAGACCCCTATACCATCTCGGTGGGAGCGGGGACCCAGTACTTCCAGAAGTGATGTCATAGTGCTGGCTATGTGGGGCTGATGAAGGAGCACTGGAGCAATTATGTCACTGCTTTAAGTGATGTCGTCACGTCTGTGCACGCAGGATTGCCAACCACCAGCAGGCACCTGGGATCCCTATGTAAACACCACTGTTTTGATTGTGAGCATTATTAGTGAGACAATTCCAGAAACTTATAAGAAAAAGGAGAGATATGGATGGTCAATTTTCAAGATGATTCAAACCAGTGGAAAAGAGACAGGCAACACCTTCCCTATAAAACAGGAAACAAAGGAGGACGCTAGATTGTTGTGTCATAGAAGAAAAATTCAGACCAATATTCTTTGGGGTGTTAATGAGAAATCAGAAACTAGAAGTCAGTAAAGTATGTAAGTCTGCAATCCTCTGCCCCACTGAATAAAGTGGACCTACTGCTGATTACTTCTACACAAGCCATTTGATGTCGTTGCCCTGGACA
This sequence comes from Eublepharis macularius, assembly GCF_028583425.1. Lineage (NCBI taxonomy): Eukaryota > Metazoa > Chordata > Lepidosauria > Squamata > Eublepharidae > Eublepharis > Eublepharis macularius. The sequence goes on along the minus strand of NC_072795.1, from coordinate 38,215,143 downwards.
TTTGATGTCTTCTTTCCTGCAAAAGATTTTTTTTAAAAGCAGGAAAACTACCCTTTGTAAGAGGAAAGCAATTTCCAGCATTTACAACATTTAAACATTTTTAAAAGAAGAAAAAGCTGAAAGATTTGAAAGGAATGCTTGTTACTAAAGATGTTTGCTGGCAAGATGACAGGACCAAAATCTCTTAAGTGATCACATCCCCAAAGCTGTTTTTGAAAAAAAGCATCTTTCTCCTTCTGTCACCTTTCCTGACAGGCTCTATGTATTTTATTTGTATGCAAGTGAAAGGCAGTTTATTGTGTCCCAAAGGACAGGGTATTAATGATAATTTACTCCCTGCTGTGTGGCCTGTCATAATTTTGCAGAAGTAAGACTGACAGGAGTAACAACCAATCAGTATGTTAAATATAGCGCTTGATAGTAGTCAAGTCTGTTCTGTGCAAGTTTATTCTACAAACCCCTGAATGTAATTTTCATTGGGGGAAAAAAGATCAGCTTTTGAGAAGACCTTAAAAGTGCGAGATAGACACTAACTAAGAAGTTACCCATATCCATGTCTCTGTAGGTGTTTTCTAGGGATAGGGGAGAAAAGGAGTCTTTATCCTCTGAAAGCTCAACAATCAATCTAAAAGAAAAATCAGCAATTTGTTATATCAATATCTTACTTAACATGAAAAACTCCTTACAGCATCTAAGAATTAAATCTCCTTGTTGACAAGTAAATAGAAGGCAGGATCTTTAAAAATGATGTTGGAAAAGTCAAATGTCAAAAACCCCTACAGATTTCTACAAGGGAATGTCATTCATTTCCTCATCAGAACAGTATTGTCTGCTTCATTTCTCTTTGAGGCTGGTGAAGGGGAAAAAAAAACCCTAGCTAAAGACAGTTGTTATCAGCTCTGACATATAAATAGCCTAACATTTCGTTAGTCATTTTGTATCATACAGCCCCTTGCTGTATGCACTCTGTGCCATACAAAGTGGGTTTCGAAAATTATTTCTGAGTGTTTGCACAGCACGCCAACACATGATTACAGAGGGGATTAGTGGATTTAGGGAATGATGGTCAGCTGTCATGAGGCAGCATGTAAAACATGCCGCAATTCTCTCCATAAAATTACATTCGGGGAAAAAAAACTTCATCAGGCACTGAAACAATGCTGGTCTCCAATAAGAATGGAATGGGTTTGAAAATAAAAACACTTTAGTGAGTCAAATTATCAAGGTAAACAAATCAAAATTGGCTTGGAGACAGTAGAGAACTTGACAGGTGTCCATCACGCATGAACAAGATCTCTTCTTATCTGGAGAAATGAGCTGTGGCTCATGAAAGCTCATACCCTACCACAAATTTTGTTAGTCTTATAGGTGCTACAGGACTCTTGCTCTTCTCTTCTGTTCAGAAAGGCCTAAGTTGATCTCTACCTGATTAGCATTAGTTGAACTAGTTTTCCCCAATCATAATTCCCAACAAAAGGGAAACGTTTGATACCTGAAGCATGGTCCACCCTGTTGTACAGAGCCTCCCCCTCCCCCTCCCCCAAAAGCTACATGTTACAAAAGCTCTTCATGGAATAGGGGACCCTTGACGTATTTCAGCCAGTTAGCTAGTTGAACACATTCTTTGCATGTAGAAATCCTTAGGATCTCCAGTTAAATGTTCTCATGTAGCGGGAAAGACCTCTCTCTACCTGAAACTATGGAGAGCAGTTAGACAATGCTGACCTACATGGACCAGTACTCAGATTCTGAATAAAGCATGTTCATACGTTCTCTGCTTAGAGATCCTTTTCCTTTGCTAGAGGGAAGAGATAATTGTGGGGCCCATTCCTGGACAAAAATTAAAATATTCCTTAAGTATACCTTATTAACTTCACAAGAATACATAAAGCTGTCTTATACCAAGTCAAACTATTGGTCTATCAAGGCCAGCACTATTCTGATGGGCAGTGGCTCTCCAGGAAAATTCCTAAATAAATAAATAAATAAATAAATAAATAAATAAATAAATAAATAAATAAATAAATAAATAAATAAAACTCTGATTGAAGTTCTCATGCATAGGATACATGTCCCTTGACATATTTCAGCCAGTTAGCTAGTATTCATCCAAAAATCATTCTACTTGAATAGGCCTTCTAGAAATCATGTCTTGTATTAGTATTAATTTTTTACTTGACCCAGGAACTAGCACATTTCTTAGTCTTAAGAATCTAGCAGATTCCATCCTGCATTGTGCCAAGTGTATCTGGTTGGTGTAAATCGCTGATCATGAATATTTATGACAGCGTGAGAAAGGTTAAAGAAAACACTTTATTTACCCAAACACTACTTTAATCTTCTTCATTTGTATTGTGGAACCTTTTGTTGCAATTTTGTCTGACGCTTCCAATCTGAGTAGGTAGTAATCAATAGTAAAAAGTAATCAATAGTAAAAGCATTTAATTCATATTTTGCATTGAGGCTTTTGGGAGGAAATTTTACAGGGAAATATGAATAAATTCATTAACTTAATATATATATATTTCCTTTTCATGCCTCAATAAGAACAAATAATTCTCAGTAAGAACAAATAAATAAAGAACGGGAAGGGCACTATGACATAATAGGCATTACTGACACTTCCAATTGGAATACTAGGACTGGGGGGTACAACTTGTTTAGAATAGACAAATAAGGAAGGGGGGAGGAGTAGCATTATATGTAAAGGAGATATATACTTATGAGGAAATAGATGTATCTAACCATGGAAGTTCAGTTGAGAGTCTCTGGGTAAAAATAAAAACAATAAGAAATAATAGTGATATTATGGTGGGAGTCTGCTATAGACCACCAAGCCAGGCAGAGGACTTGGATGAGATGCTCCTAGAACAAATTACAAAGAGACAGGACTCTGTGGTCATGGGAGATTTCAATTACCTGGATATCTGTTGGAAGTCTAACTCTGATAAAAATGAAAGGTCAAATAAATCCCTGACTTGTCTTGCTGACAACTTCATTTTTGAGAAAGTGTAGAGGGAAACAAGGGGTTCTGCTATCTTGGACTTGATCTTCACCAACAAGGAAGAACTGGTTGACGAGGTGAAAGTACTGGGCACCCTGGGTAGCAGTGACCATGTAATTTTGGAATTTACACTATTGGGGAAGGGGAAAGCTGTATGCAGTCAGACATATAGGCTGGACTTCAAAAAAGCAAATTTTAACAAACTGAAAGTTATGCTGGGTAGAATCCCATGATCAGAAACACTTAAGGAGAAGGGAGTTCAAGAGGATGGAAGTATCTTAAAGGTGAAATATTAAAAGCACAATCACAAATGATTCCTATAAGAAGGAAAAATGGGAGGAGCCTAAAGAAGCTAAGGTGGCTCCATAAACAGCTTTCTAATGACTTAAGAAATAAAAAAGACTCTTTTAGGAAATGGAAGGAGGGCCTTATAACCAAGCATGAATATAGACAAATAACCAATGCTTGTAGGGAGAGTGTTAAAAAAAGCTAAAGCTCAATATGAACTTAGGCTAGTGACAGATGCTAAAAACAACAAAAAAGGGTTCTTTTTCTTATGTCAAAGTAGGAAAAAGAGCAAGGACATGGTAGGCCCACTGCAAGAACAGGAAAGTAAAATTGTAGCAGGCAATGAAGAGAGGGCAGAACTGCTCAATTCCTACTTTTCCTCAGTCTTCTCCTGCGAGGGAAATTGTGCTTAACATAGCGATAACGGAGCACATGATGAGGGAAGGGAGTTAAAGCCTAAGATTGGCATAGGGGTAGTACATAAATACCTAGGTTTTTAAAATGAAACTAAATTCTCAGGTTCAGATGAATTGCACCCAAGGGTACTAAAAGAACTTGCGGGTGTAATTTCTGACCTCTGGCCATCATCTTTGAGAATTCTTGAAGAACAGAGGTGCCAGAAGATTGGAGGTGAACAAATGTTGTCCCAATCTTCAGGAAGGGGGAAAAGGAGGATCCAGGTAACTACTGACCTATCAGCTTGACGTCTATACCTGGAAAAGCTTCAGAGCAAATCATCAAACAGTCAGTCTTTGAGCATTTAGAAAGTATGACTGTGATTACTAAGAGCCAGCATGGGTTTCTCAAGAGCAAGTCATGTCCGACTAACCTTCTCTCTTTTTTTGAGAAAGTTACTACCTTACTGTATCATGAAAATGCTGTAGACATAGTTTATCTTGATTTAAGTAAGGCTTTTCATAAGGTTCCACATAATATCCTTGTCAACAAGTTGGTAAAATATGGTTTGGATCCTATTACAGTTAGGTAGATCTGTAATTGGTTGACAGATTGCAACCCAAGAGTGCTTGTTAATGGTTTCTCATCCTCTTGGAGAAGAGTGACAAGTGGAGTTTCTCAGGGATCAGTCCTGAGACCTGTTCTATTCAATATTTTTATAAATGATTGGGATGAAGGGATAGAAGGAATACTTATTAAAATTGTAGATGATACTAAATTGGGAGGGGTAGCAAATACAGTAGAAAACAGAGTCAGGATTCAGAATGATTTTGACAGGCTGGAAAACTGGGCTAAAACAAATAAAATGAATTTCAATAGGGATAAATGTAAAGTTCTGCATTTAGGCAGGAAAAATCAAATGCATAATTATAGGATGGGGGAGACTTGTCTTGACAGTAGTATGTGCTAAAAGGATCTAGCGGTCTTAGTAGACCATACGCTGAACATGAGTCAGCCGTGTGATATGGTAATTAAAAAGGCAAATGTGATTTTAGGCTGTATCAAAAGAAATATAGTGTCCAGATCACGCGAAGTGATGGTATCACTCTGCTCTGGTTAGACCTCACCTAGAGTACTGTGCTCAATTTTGGGCGCCACAACTTAAGTAGGCTATAGACAAGGTGGAGCGAGTCCAGAAGAGGCAACGAAGATGGTGAGAGGTCTGGAGACCAAGTCCTATGAGGAAAGGTTGAAAGAGCTTGGTATGTTTAGCCTGGAGAAGAGACGACTGAGAGGTGATATGATAACCATCTTCAAGTACTTGAAGGGCTGTCATATAGAGGATGGTGCGGAGTTGTTTTCTGTTGCCTCAGAAGTTCGGACTGAACCAATGGGTTGAAATTACATCAAAAGAGTTTTCGGCTAAACATTAGGAAGAACTTCCTGACAGAGAAGTTCCTCAGTAGAACAGCCTTCCTCGGGAGGTGCTGGGCTCTCCTTTGTAGGTTTTTAAGCAGAGGCTACATGGCCATCTGATAGAAATGCTGATTCTGTGAACCTAGGCAGATCATGAGAAGGAGGGCAGGAAGGGTTACAGCAGTGTTTAGTTCTTGTGACCCCTTCTTACATGCCCAGGGTAATGCCAATTGCCACCTTGGGGTCAGGAAGGAATTTTCCCTAGGCCAGTTTAGCTAGGGATCCTGACAGTGTTTTGCTATCTTCTTGGCATGGAACAAGGGTCACTGGGTGTGTGTGGTGGAAGGGGAGGTAGTTTTGAATTTCCTGCATTGTGCAGGGGGTTGGACTAGATGACCCTGGAGATACCTTCCAACCCTATCATTCTGTGATTCTAATTATCTGTGCTGCTTTAAGGTATCATCATAACTAGCAGGCTCTCTATGTGTGTGCATTAGGGTTGCTAGCCTCCAGATGGTGGATAACAGCAAGGCGAAATCCTCAGTAAATCAAAACAACACAGCAAACTAGCAGAGAGGTTGCCAGCCTTCAGGTAGTGGCTGGAGATCTCCCAGAATTACAACTGGCCTCCAGGCCACATAGATCAGTTCACCTAGAGAAAATGGCTACTTTGGGGGGTGGACTGTATGGAATTATGCCATGCCAAGGTCTTTTCCCTCCTCAAACCCCACTTTCTCCAGGTTTCACATTCCAGATCTCCAGGAATTTCCCAACTTGGAGCCGGCAACCCTAGTGTGCATGCATACTAGGGTTGCCGGCTCCAAGTTGGGAAATTCCCAACTTTCTGTCACATACACACAGAGCTTGTGGGGAGCATGCCTTACAGTATACACAATGCAATTCTAAGCAGAGTTACTCCAGTCTAAGCCTATTGAAATCAATGTGTTTAGACTGGAGTAACTCTGTTTAGGATTGCTCTGATAATGTCTTTAAATGACTATAGCCCCCAAACACCCAAAGATGGCTGTAAACATAAGCTGCACTCACACAAATGTGAAACATATATATGTACTTTTTAAAAAGAAAGAATAGTAATTTCCTGCCTGCTGCCTCTGCTTTGCTTATGATGACAATTGTGATGCTTTCCATTGCCAAATAAATGTTTTAATGTTTAATGAGTTGTTTTGCAATAAATATGATTAATGATTGCCTGTTAGAAAATACACTATTTTGTAACACCACCTTTGGGGAGAGCTCTGTTTCAGATCCAGAAAGAGAAAGTGAAGTATTGATTAGAGACGGGCACGAACCAAAATACGAACCAAAATTAAGCATGAACCAGGCCAGTTTGTGGTTCGCAAATCACGGTTTGTCAGATCCCATTTCTGACTAACTGCCACGAACTTTAGGCTGGTTCGTTTGGTTCATTTTTTGGATTGTCACTGCAGACAGCCTGGTGCCAATCAATCAGTTTCCTAGGCAACAAGGGATGGACTTCCTGCAGACCTTCTGCTGGCCTGGAAGTGACCTTCTGCTGACCCGGAAGTGATGATTTTCTGACCTGGATGTGATGTTGTCACGAACCAAACAAACTGGTTTGCGAACCAGGGGCAGGTTTGTGAAAGTTCATGGTTCGTGAAATGTGATGAACCACAAACCACATGGTTCAGTTTTTTCCTGGTTCGTGCCCATCTCTAGTATTGATGCTATGATTTGTGTGGAACTGAGGTTAAAAAACATACACACTGTTTGCCCCTATAGTCTGTTTAATTTTACACATGCAATTTTTAAATGTGTTAGCATCTTTCTCTGAGTTATCTGAGTTTTGCATTTCAATCAGCTGCAGCTATGCAGAAATATACCACTCCTGTACCTGCAGGCAGGCAAATAGCTTTAAGCTACACACATGCAAATAGTCACCAAGGGTGAATGGCTATAATTATTTTGGAGTGCATCCAAGAAGTCCGCCATTCTTTTTATACTTATTGCCTCTTTGAATTTACGGGCACATCAAGCAAACATACTGTAAATTGATTTTAATACTAAAACAGTTGACCTTCATATTGCAGTTTAGTGACTATTTTTCTTCCAATTGCTGTTGTACTGGAAAATATATAAACCTTGCATAGACATTGGCAACAAGGAAACTCCTGGTGTGTTCATAAATGATCTCAAGAATTGCCACTAATAGCTTTTAAAATGCAAGACTTCCAAAAATATTTCCGCTGTAAATGTTCAGGTCTCTACATTAACTAGCACTTTATACAGTCCTATGTTGGTTTCAATTATAGATCAAGATGGCTATCCACCTTTAATTGAAATGCCCCTTTGGTTTTAAGTGGTTGTGGATTGTACCTTAACATTATTTCTTTTTGAGCCAACATTCAGAAGGATATTTGAGGCATGAACAGAGATGTAAATTTGAATCTGAAGTTTTTTTCTCCTTAAAATGGAAATGTTGCTAAAATTGAAAAGTATGTATTGGTTTGGATCTAATGATGCACAAATGGAAAATGAAATGTATTTAGTATACTTTTGCTTGTGGAAGGGATTGTGAAATACCTTCTGTTCACATCCTAGTTTGCTTGTATACGCAGTGACACACACATGCAAGGTCTTGTGCCACAATCTCCTCCCTCTTCTATATTGTTATCTCATGAAGCCATTTTGAGAAGCTACTAGGTTCACTTCCTGAAACCCACAGGTTGATTGTACAGCATCTTGTACAAATGGAAACACAAGTGGAGGTACAATAAGTTTGACTTAGCACAAATGGCTACTGCTGTCTTTTTCTTGCATTTCCCCTTGTGCAAGAGCTGTAGCACAAATGGAAATTTTGCACTGGATCTAAACCAATGACTACATTTTCATATCAAATCTAAACCTACACTGCCTGAATATTCTCAGTGGTTCATGGCTAACTGGTAAAACATGTTTTGCATGGAATAAGTTGACAGTGCATATAAAATTTTCACTGTGTTGCTGTTCAAGAGGAAGAAAAAGATCAACATTGATAGTTTATGAGAAGGTCTTCATGTTTATGATTAACTACTATCAAAGAGAGTGGAAGTCTGAAATGGGCCTTGAATACAGAAATAAACATTTAAAAACACTTACGTAAGACTAGGGGTGTGCAAAGGCACCTAGGTTCGGCTTTCCCGATTCGGGAATACCCGAATCAAGAAGCTGATTCGGGAATCGCTGTCCCCCAAATCGCCGAGCGGGGGGAATGGCGATTCGGGGTGATTCGGGGTGATTCGGGAAAGCTTTTTCAATGGGAAAAAGCCTCCCCAGGCTTCTCTGAAGCCTGGGGGAGGCATTTTCCCACCAAATCAACCCAAAATTGGTGGGGGCCTTCCTCTAACCACCCTCTAACAACTCCCCAAGTTTCAAACCGATTGGACTTTGGGGGGCTATGTTATGGCCCCCCAAACCAGGTCCCCGTATCCTCACCTAAAAAAGGGCATAGCTTTAGGTTGCTGCTGCTGATCTTCATTCATTTTTTCCTAAGGGGAAAAAATGAAGAGGCAGGCTTCCTTTGCCAGGGGTGGCATTTTGCATGCAAAATGCCCCCTACCCTCAGGGGCCCTTCTCCCACCTTTCCTCCCACCCCCCACCAAGGCTCAGCCTGCTCCCACTTGGGGGGGGGGGCATTTCATGGCCTCCACAAGTAGGTGCTCTCAGCCCCCAAAGTCCACCCCCTACTGCCCCACACAAACCCAATTCCCCCCCAGCTGCCACACACAGACCCAAATCCCAACATTAGCCCCTCACAGACCCAAATCTTCCCCCAGCAGCCCCACACCCACCATAACCCCAGGAACAGGCTGGCCAGCCCTCCCCCTTTGGGAACTTCTAAACTCTCTTTCCCAGGGCAAATCCGCACAGCCCAGGGGTGCCACAATGGGAACACTCCTGAGTGCCAACTTGTCCCTGGGAAAGAGCACTTGAACTGACACACAGACAACCACCGCCTGTCACCCCCACCACCTACAGAGAAGGCTGGCCAGCCTGCCCCATTGTTCCCAATGCTGGGAACCAACCTCACATCAAAGAAGGGAACACACACACAATGATTCAAGTTTGAAAAAACTTTATTTTATCACTTTCAAAGTACAAAAGGACAACAAATCACATCAAATCACACTAATTGTCCCCCACACAAAAGGACTACACAATTTACAACACATCAGAGAATCTTAAAAAAAATTTTTTTTTAACAAACTCTAAAATTTTTGAACTGAATTGGGTTATATAGTAGGAGTGCACAACAGGGCATGAAAACAGAAGTCCCCAAGACCAAATTAACACAACCAACTTCAAATCAGAGATTCAACAAAACCATAACAAGATCTTTCAAAAACACTTCATCATTTCATGAACTGCTTAAATTTACACAGCAGCAGGGCACAAAAGGGCATGAAAACAGCATGCTTGCAGCGAGTCACACTACACAAACATAACACACAACCAACTCAATTAATATTAGACAATCAGTAAAACTTGAAACCAGCATTACAAGATGTGGGTTGCACAGCGCGGGGGCAGAATGGGTCAAAAACACTTTCTGTCTTGGACAGATGTAGGCAACATGGCAGCAGGGCACACCCACAGGCAGGACAGCATTGTCTTAGACTCTTAGTCAGAAAATAACACAACTATCATGAAATAAAATACTAATTTGCTCATCCCCTCGACACCTCCTCCATAACAACAAAATACAACACAAAAAGACTTCTTCTCTTTCACAATTTCTTTATTTCTAGGCGCGTGAGCCCATCTGTCAACCACCCCTCCATCACCAAACTTAATTGGGGGGAAACCACTGCAACAAGGTCCAGCAGAACCAATGTCATTTCCTTGGGCTATGCTTTTAGTTCAGCAACACAAAGCTGGAGCTGGCACTGCCAAGGCACAGACCGCTGGTATTTGTGGAGTGGTGTTGCAGAGTTCCCCCTCCCCCCACACCAGCCTCAGCATGTAACTGGAAACATCTGCGAGACATCATCATTGGCTGGTGCCCATCCCCAACTCTCCCCGCTTCCAGCCCCCCGCCAAGCAAACCAAACAGCATCATTTCAACTTTTTTTTTGGTTTTTCTTTTCTTTTCTTTTTTAAATTGAACTCTTAACAAACATTTCAACTTTTTGGGGTTTTTTCATTTTTTTAAAGAAAAATACAACTCACAAACATTTCAACTTTTTTTGGGTTTTTTTTTGTAAAAAACTTCAACACTGAAAAACATTTTAAACATTCCAAACAGAAGGATCTGACATTTTCCCATTCCCTAATCCCCACCTAAGCAATCCCTATCTAACCTATTTCTACCTCCAGTGGCAATCCATGTTTCTGGGGCATTATTTTTCAGAATAAATTTGGTCCCACAGGGTCTGTCTCAGTGCTGGGAGATGTTTTGAATTCCCTTGGTGGGGGGTTTTCAAATTTCTGGGTGGATTCCCTTTGCCACCCTCCCTCTACTGGCTGGTTTTAACTGTGTCTACAGGGTTTTATGCAGGGGAGAGCGCGATTCCAAAGGATTGGACTCGCAGAGGATGCAGGCCACAAGTTGGGCTCACCGCAGTCACTCTGGAAGTCCAGTCCTGAGAAATCGAAGAGGCGAGAGTTGACCTTCAGAGTTGACTGCTCGACTCTCCATGGGAGAAGGCGAGTGCGATGTGGGCCGACAATGTCACCCGCATGAGAAAAGACACGCTCGCTCTCCCCGCTCATCGGAGGGCATGAGAGCAGCCGCTGCGCCTCGAGGGAGAGGTCCGGCCAGACCAACTCCTTCTTGGCCCAGTAGCTGAGCGGATTGGTGGAGAGCGACTCGCAGGGCTCTGCGAGGTAGTCCCTGACCATTGCCTCCGCTGGATCCTCTCTCACGGTCCTCATGACCCCAGAGGGGATGAGGGCCCACCGGAGCAGCTCCATCTCCATTGGCACTCCGGTGGTGGCCGCGGGGGGGGGGGGTGCGCAGAGGGGGTGTCAGAGGGACCTGCACAGCAGGGCCCCTCTCGCGTCCCCCCTGTCGACAGGTGTCCCCTCTCGGCCTGCCTGTGCCTCACCCAAGAGCAGAGGGCGTTTCTGGCTTGGGTGAGGTTCCCGTCCCGCTCAGCGAAATTGCCCTTTATGCGCGGGTCACACATGGTCGCCAACATGTATGACTCGATCTGCGTGAGAGGAGTTAGCCTGGCAGCTATGCCATGCTGCAGCCTTCTCACCAGTGCGCGCACCGCTGGAACAAGGTCAGCACGGGGTGCGACCCGGTCTGCAAGGGTGGCCAGATTCCTCTGGAGTGTGTGCACCAGGGGAATGACCAGACCGAGGGTCGCCGTGTCTGACGAGAACGCCACAGTGAAGTCCTTGAAGGGCTTCAGGACCTCCACTGTCTGGGTGACGGTGAGCCAATCCTCCTGGCTGAACTCACCCACCTGACTCGCACCGCGGTTCTCGGAGAGCCATGAGTGGAGTGCGGCCTGCTGCTCCACCAAGCGCTCAAGCATGGCGCAGGTGGAGTTCCAGCAAGTGCTTATGTCAGTGATCAGAGCGTGCTCTGGCACACCTGTCCTGACCTGTGTCTGGCGCAGTTCATGCGTGGCTTTCACGCTACGCGAGAAGTGACCCGTGAGCCTCCGACATTTCTGGATCAGTAACTGGACATCACGAGTCTGGGTATCAAGGGGTTCCTTCGAGGAGCCCAACCCCAGCGCATCTCTCACCACTAGGTGAAGTTTGTGAGCCACACAGTAGACGCATTCTCGGCTCACTAGATGCGCCGCTGCCCTCATGTTCTTGCCACTGTCCGTCACCATGCATCCCACGGTGGCGGGTCCCTGGCCTATCCACTCTTCCAGTTGTCTCCTCAAGGTGGCAGTGATGTTCTCCGCTGTGTGGGACACGTCGAGCACCTCGGCGTGAAGCAAGGCCTTGCAGTAGCCGGCCCGGCGGTCTCCCATCCTTCCCTGGCTAGCTGTGCTAGGCACCTCCCCCCAGCCCCCACCCACAACCACCTCACGTTCCCACCAGTGAGCAGTAAGTGAGAGGTATGCTTGCTGCACACTTGGGCAGGTCCAGATGTCGGATGTGAAGTGCACAGTTCTCCCGGCAACTCGGGACAGCAGTGCCTTCACATGGTCCCTGGCAGCCCTGTAAAATGAGGGCACCACCGATCTGCTCAACGTCGTGCGAGCAGGGACGGCGTACCAGGGAATGAAATCGTGGAGCAGCCCTGAGAAGCCGAAGTCTTCTACTATGGAAAACCGTCTCCCATCCACCGCTACCATGTTGACGATGTGGCGCGTGAGGCGCCGGCTTGCCCTCCGGATCCCCTCTCTGGGCACACTAGGGCCCTGCGTACCAAGCATCTCCAGGAGAGAGGCTTGGCGTCCCTTTCCTACAGGAACCCTTGGGGGGAGAGCACCAGAGGAGCCTGCCTCCTTCTGGCTAGCTGGCGGCCGTGTGGCACCACTTGAACTCTCCTCCCGAAGAAGCACCACCTGGTGGTGCCTCTTCATGTGGTTCCTCATCCCAGACGTGGTGAGATGCTGTGCATCTCTGCTATGGCTGACGCGCTGCCCACAATGCAGGCACTGGGCTGTTCGGGAATCCTCCGTTGTCTGGAAGTGCTTCCAGAATTTGGAGGTAAAGGGCATCCCACACTTCACAAGAGAAGCGCTTTTGGGCCCACCCCTAGGCACCTCCAGTGAGGTGCTCTGGCCAGACACACCGTGTCCCACTCTCGGCCGGGCAGGTGGGGATGGACGAGGCTGAAGGGGCAGAGATGTGGGCTCTTCCACCACAGTCTCTGCCTCTTCCCCCTGCATCCTCTCCTCCTGCACAGCCACGAGAGGCCTGCTGCTGGCCTCAGAGGAAACTGGGGTGGATCGCCCCAGGGGGGGTCTCACGGGCAGTTCCTCCAACATCCTCCAGGTTCCTGGGGTGATCGTGAGGGATGGAAAAGTCACATGCCCCATGTCCATCCCAGGAGACACCACATGCTGCCCCTCCTCCAGCAGCTGGCTCGCAACCACTGGAGGAGGAGGAGCCTCAGCAGCAGGCCCCCGCCCAGTGCCAGCCCCTGCCTCACGCACCCGGGTTGGGGGTGGCCCTCCAGCAGCTGCCTCAGGAAAGAGAGTCTTGCGAACCCTCTTCCTGTCACCAGAAGCCAGGCTGGTGAACGGCAGCAGTGCAGGGGAGGGCCTCCTCTGCTCAGATGGGGGGGCTGCCGCAGCAGTCCCCCTCTCCCTCCCCTCCTCCCATCTAGATTTCTCCCTAGCCTTTCCCCCGGGGCCCCTCTCTGCTTTCCTCTCTGACATACTTTCCCCTCCCGAAATCTACCCTAACTAATCAGAAAACCTTGGGAAAACAAAGGTCAACTTTGTTTTCGAGACCTAAGTTACCTGCTCTAAATCTGAGCTTCTAGTGGCTCTGTGACTTGGAGATGAACAATCAAGTGCCTTTTTAAGCAACCCTATTTATGTTGGGGAACCTGAGCCTGCCAAACAGCTGAATTCCTCCTGAACTGAGCTGGCCCTAAACCCCAGTAGGTGACAGACAGCCTTAGACACTCACACAATAGTATGCCCGGGCCAGCCTGGCACCACCACGGGTGCCAGAGATGGGCAGTGGAACCCTAGTTAAGGGGGCACTAATGGGAAGCCTATTGACAGCTATTCCAAATGTGTATATATATAGAATTCAAACCTAATTCTCACTCACTAATGCTTTTCCTGCTGAGTCCCTATTTAGTTTTTTTAAAAAAAACTACGCTTGGTTTCCCTATCGATTACGTTGAGGGCAACTAGCCACTTAATACCTACCAACTGGCCTACCTACCTAAGACACTATTTAGCGGGAACAATGTTTCTGTGGTGTGTCGGTGTGGGGTGTGGATGTGGTGGTCTGAAAATGTGCCTCCCCCCTCCCAAGCTAGCAAGAACCCACCCCTAAGCCCACCCAAATGTAAACCCAGACTCACTCACCATTCCTGCAGTCCAGTGATGTTTAGGCGGTCATGCAGCTGGTCCTCCTCTCCTCTGCTATGCTGTCAAGAAAGGTGGAATCATGTTAACAGAGTCAATAACACGCTGAACACACACACAACCCCCAAAAGTCAAGGCCCCGATCTGCTTTGGGCATAGACAGTACTGAAGCCATTGTGAGGAAGCGGTGCCATAGTTAAAAGTCAGGTCAAGCAGGACCCCACCCCCCAGAAAGGCTAGGGCCAACCAGTGGTAAAACACAACACATCCACCCTGCAGAGCAGGCCTGTGTGTAGGCCCGAAGCTGGCACACTCATTTTTTGGTGGAAACAGTAGATCAAGCCCACCCCACACTCAAGCATAACAAAGGAAATATTAAAGAAAGCAAGCACAACAATCAATATTGAACCCCCCAACCCCCAAACAATGTCCTCTTGCCCAACTAGCAAATGTCCCTCCTAGCCCAAGCCATAAAGACCAAACTAAAGCATATGCTAGCAGATTGCCACAGCAGCAGCAATAAATTCAAAAAACAAATTAAAAAAAAACCCTACCAGTCCTCCTCTCCTCCTCTCCAGATGTCCAGCAGCAAAGTTGATCCTCCACACACGCAGAGGTCTCCAAGCCGATGTCCTCCAAGTGCAGTGCAGTCCAATCCAGAAGAGGCCCACGAACGGTCAGCAACCTGTTTGTGAAGCATGCTTGTGAGTACCAGGCCAGCCAGTAAAGAGGCACCAAAGCCAGTGCAGCAGGCCTATGTGTGGGCCAGAGGCTGGCACACTTGTTTGAGAGCTGGGTGGGAAGCATTGGAATTGGATGAAGGGGACCAGAAACAGCACAGCAAGACACACCAATCCAGTTTTTGAAGCATGCTTGTGAGTGCCAGCCCAGGCAGCAAACAGGCACCAAAGCCCAAGCAGCAGGCCTATGTGTGGGCCAGAGGCTGGCACACTTGTTTGAGAGCCAGGTGGGAAGCATTGGAATTGGATGAAGGGGACCAGAAACAGCACAGCAAGACACACCAATCCAGTTCGTGAAGCATGCTTGTGAGTACCAGGCCAGCCAGTAAAGAGGCACCAAAGCCAGAGCAGCAGGCCTGTGTGTAGGCCAGAGGCTGGAACACTTGTTTGAGAGCCTGGTGGGAAGCATTGGATGAAGGGTACCAGAAACAGCAAAGCAAGACACACCAATACAGTTTTGTGAAGCATGCTTGTGAGTGCCAGGCCAGCCAGCAAACAGGCACCAAAGCCACCCAGCAGAGCTTCTAGCCTGTGTAGGCCCAGAGCTGGCACACTCATTTTTTAGGCCTGGGAAACAGTAGATCAAGACCACCCCACACTCAAGCATAACAAAGGAAACATTAAAGAAAGAAAGCACAACAACCAATGCTGAACCCCCACCCCCACCCCCAAACATTCTCCTCTTCTGCCCAACCTGAAAATGTCCTCCCAGGCCATGCCAAGACAGACTAAACTGAAGCATCATTTTGCATAGGCAGGCCACAGCAGCACATTGCCCAGCCAGCATCCAAAAATTTATAAAAATTTTAAAAAAGGCCTACCAGGTCTCCTCTCAGGATGTCCAGACAAGCACAGTTGATCCTCCAGGCAGATGTCCTCCAGGTGCAGCCTCTCTCCTCTCTCAGTCAGCACGCAGCAACAGAACTGTTCAGACCACTCTTGCCCCAAATTTAAATCCCCTTCCCCTGCTGCAGCCTCAGCCAAAGATTTGAATCTATTGGCTGGCAGAAGGATGCAGCAGTGGGATTGGTGACTCCTAAGTCCTCCCTCCCTTGCCTTACTCCCCCCCCCCCACACTCCAACAGTCACCCTCCTCCTGCTCCCCCTCCCCTCCCTGTTAATTTGGGTGGGAATCTCAGAATGCTGGCATTGCTTTGCAAATGCAAAGTGCAGTGCACCTTGCATTTGCAAGGCAAAGCTAAGGATTCCCTTCCCTCCTTTGCAAGAGGGGTGGGGGGTGACAGAAGGAGTGAGTGACTCACTCCTCCCCCCCCTCTTCTAAGAGCCTGCAGGCTTTTGCTAGACACTTGCCAAAGCAAGCGCCTAGCAAAATGGAGCCCAGAATCACCCCGAATCATCCCGAATCATCCTGAATCGATTCGGGCTATGGCGATTCAGGATTCCCTAATTGATTCGGGATTCCCCGAATCACCCCGAATCGGGGTGATTCGGTTTTTTTTCGGGATTCGGATTCCTGAACTGCACACCCCTACGTAAGACGGTTTGATTTGGGAATCCCAACAGAAGGAAAAGTCCAATTCTCTGTTGTGCTACCTGTTGGTAATGTCATGGTACAACACAGATGGACATTAAGCCAGCATGCTCAAGTTCTGAAAAAAGTTTTCTTCAGCCTCCACATGTTTAAATGTGCATGGTAGGGATGAGTGAGCGTTTGTAAGAGAGGCAAGTATAAGAACTGAGTCTTGCCTAGAAGCTTAAATTCTGACAAAGGCTTTGCTTATGTAAAGAATCATTTTGGTTTCAAAAGAAAACTCCCAATGAGATCAAGGTAGCAAAATTTGGATGGATGGCTTAAGAACATGTCTGTAGGGCACACAACTGGAAACCAGGGGTGAACTTAGTGATTCTGGAGCCCTGGGATAAAGTCCAGGATGGGGCCCGAGAATCATTGGCACCCCACTGCCACCCCACTCACTGGGTCCAAGCAAGGGGTGGCCAACTTCAGTGTAAGATGGTGGGAGCCATCACTGCCATGAGAAGCCAGTTGTCTGAGCCCCAGATGGAGTAGGTGCAAACAGTGGCAGGAGTCTTGTCTTCTTCTTTCCCCCTCTCCTTAGAGGAGTGGCACAGGCAGCTGTCCCCTCAAATGCAGGACCTGGGGCAGTTGCCCCTGCTGTCCATTGACTAAGACCATGGGGGACATGCCTGTTAAAAGACATTTCCAACCCCAAAACAAACTGACTTATTTAATATCACTGGGACCAAAATGCCTATACAAATCAGATACGATAGCTTCACATATTCCATTGGTGATGTCCTGAGAGAATCTGAAACTATTTTATACTGAATCAGATCACTGAATAATTTAATCCAGTATTGTCTGTTTGGATTGTCTATCCAGTGAATCTACAAGGCTTCATGCCAAAGATTTCCCAGAACTGCTGTCTAATACTTTTCTAACCAGAAATGCCAGCATTTGACCCTGGGTTAAGCATATGTCTTATGCTTCAGAGCAATTTAGCAATAGCCTTGTTTCTAAATATAACTTTTTAATTTTTCCCCAGGACATATCCTGTGTGTTCTACCTGTGTGGGATGTTGTGGTAAGACACAGATATGTATTTTAACCTTTTAAACATCTAATTTATGATGATCTTATTTTTCCACTCTTATATTTATTCATCGTTCTTCTCCTGTATCCAGTCTCAACTGTTTTTAAACTGATTTGCAAATGGTTTTATATGTGCTGGTCGCAGACTGTAATAATAAACTTAACTTGAAGACACAGATAGTTCTTAAATTGCAGTTCCACAAAAACTCAATCCAGCAAGTTTTAGTTGGTTTGGAAATTATGGTGAGTGAGAACACAAAGTTTTCATTCTTAAAGGCCTTTTGCCTTCATTTTAATGGCAGAGACAGATCCTATGACTATGTTGAGTATCTGCCTGGTCTGTTAAAGCAAAAGAGAAAACCCACTTGTGAAATAGTTCTGTTTGTATATTGTAACAAACAGAGTTCTCTCTCTTGGCTAAGTCTCTTGGATTGCCGTTTTCATGTAGCTAATGTGAACATTCAGGAAATGCTTCTTTGTATGTTTAATCTGTGCATAATATAATTGGTTGTTGTGGGTTTTCCGGGCTGTATTGCCGTGGTCTTGGCATTGTAGTTCCTGACGTTTCGCCAGCAGCTGTGGCTGGCATCTTCAGAGGTGTAGCACCAAAAGACAGAGATCTCTGCTACACCTCTGAAGATGCCAGCCACAGCTGCTGGCGAAACGTCAGGAACTACAATGCCAAGACCACGGCAATACAGCCCGGAAAACCCACAACAACCATCGTTCTCCGGCCGTGAAAGCCTTCGACAATACATAATATAATTGTTATTCTTGACAATAAAATTTTTAAAAAGAAATCAATAGCCTATAAAAGTATTCAGAAAACTTTATAATATCTGTGCTATAGATCTATATTAAATTTATATCAAGTAAACACTCTGATATATTGGTGTGGATCCAACTTTTCATTAAGGAGCCTCATCAACTTAAATGGCTCTTCCACTAGAAGAATGTAAAAGCTGCTTAAGTTGGAAGAAGGCTCCTTAGCTCACAGGAAGTCTTCAAATACTCAATGGAATGCTAGGACCCACACAAGTATCAATAAAAATATTAATCAGTGAAGTCTCCCCTCCAAACCCATCTGTCACTCATTTGAGTTAAAAGATTTTACAAATCGCAAAGCACCCCTCCCCAAAAAACAACAGCATATTTTATCAAACTTTTGAAAGAAGCAAGCAACTCCTAATAGCTTTCTTTTTTCCCCCTGCAGTTAAATACTATAGAAGTGAAATTAAACCAATAATGGAGGACTTCCAGATCTGTGAATTAGAAAATCACAGATTTCAATAACAATACTATATTTTCAATTCTAGATTAATTCAATTAAGAGTAAATTTGTCCCGTTTTTTGTCAAATAAATTGGATTTAACATATTAACTTGGGAAGGCATGAGAGCAAATTTACTAGCTTCATTAAGCTTAGGAAATTAAATTACAGAAAATTGTGCTTCCTAGTAATAGATTTAAGCTGTAATATTTAGCGAGTCTGCCCAATATAAGCATCGTTCTCTTGCAAATATATAATACAGCCTAAAGGAGCCAAGAAATATGTCATCAACTTTTATGCAAATCTCCCTTTTTTAACAAAATTCAGACAGGTCAAGACAGTTCAAGGGAAAGATTATCACCAACTATGTAGACATAACTGATAACAGGTTATTCCAAGATTATAAAATGCATGTTATAAAATGCAGAATAACTCTGCAGCTAGATGTGATTCACCAATAAGATTATGAGATCACGGCCTGGCACGGTAGCTTTCAGCTTCCCAAGGAACTGAGAAATGTGACAGTTGCTTCTTTTTCTGTCTTTGCTATTGCCACTCCTTTTGTTTCCCACTAGCTTAACATCTAGAATTAACAGGATTCCAGTTGTGCTACATGAATTCAGAATTCCAGAAGTGAGCTGCTGGTGAGGAAGTGGGATTGACAATGCCCATTTTCTCTTTGATTGGAAAATTTAAATTTACACCATTAGCAAATTTAAAGTTGTGATTCTGCACAAGCTGGAACATGTCCAGAGGAGGGCAACAAAGATGTTGAGGGGGTCTGGAGACCATCCGTCAAATTATGAAATGAGTACATCTGGTGTGTGAATGAGCTAAACAAAGACATTGCAGTCCTTGAGAAAGCTCTAAGGAGTTAAACAAATGCGGCTGGCAGTTTGTTGGGCGGAGCCTTTGGGCAGAGCCTTCTTCGGCAACATTCCATGGACTGAGTCTAAAAAACAGGAAAACTGGAGACTGTGATTACTTACGTGAAATTATTTGTTTTGAATGAACATTGAACCAACATAATTTATGTATTATTCTGTGGAAACCACTGGAAACAGATGAGATGATGCTTTTGTAAAAAACTACATCATGGATTGTACTGAAGAAATCACTGCTGTATTGTAAGAATGTTACTTATTGCTATTGTATTTGCTGGGATTTTCTGTTTGCAGGGAGTGTTTAACACAGTGGCTGTTTTCACACTGCTTACTGATTGCACAAAACTCCCGGAATTACATGCCTTCCTAGCGCAATTTCCCGCGATAACCAGAGTTATCGTGGAAAATCGTGCCAGGAAGGTCCATCATTCCGGGAGTTTTGCATGACCGAGTAAGCAGCGTGAAAACGGCCAGTGAAGCATTCCGAAGTGTGATTCTTTGTGATTAGTCATGTGAAGCAGTGAAGTTCTTTATTCCAACCTGCAAGGGCATTTCATTTTTGTCTACATTTCCTTCCCCACACTGTTTTATCTTTCTCTCCTCTTGGCAGCCCCCATATTCTCTCTCCTTCTCCTGCTTACATCTCTCCTTCTCATTCACCAATGAATGTTTCTTTTATCTGCCTCTTCTTTCAGCTTTATTTATTTATTTATATCCAAGCTTTCTGCACAATGGGGACTCAAAGCAGCTTACATCATTCTTCTCTCCTCCATTTTATTCTCACCACAACCCTTGAGATAGCTGAAGCTGAGAGAGGATGACTGGACCAAGGTCACCAAATAGCTTCAATGGCAGAGTGGGGATTTTAACCTGGAACTCCCAGATTCTGGTCTGATATTCTAACCAATACACCACACTGTTGTGTGTTATGTGCTGTCAAGTCGCCTCCAACCTATGGTGACCCCATGAATGAAAGACCACCAAAAGTCTTATCATTAACAGACTTGCTCAGATCCTGTAAACTGGAGGATGTGCCTACTTTCATCGAGTCAAGCCATCACATTTTAAGTCCTCCTCTTTTCCTATTGCCTTTTACTTTTCCGAGCATTATTGACTTTTCCAGAGAATCTTGTCTTCTCATGATGTGACCAAAGTACAATAGCTTCAATTTTATCATTTTAGCTTCTTGGGAGAATTCAGGCTTGATTTGATCTAGTACCTACTTATTTGTCTTTTTGGCTGTCCATGGTATCCACAAAACTCTCCTCCAGCACCACATTTCAAATGAATCAATTTTCTTCCTGTCAGCTTTCTTCACTGTCCAACTTTCACACCCATACATAGTAATGGGGAATACTTTCACACCCACACATAGTAATGGGGAATACCATGGTTTGGATTATCTTGATCTTGGTTCCCAGAGAGACATCTTTATCTTTAAGGATCTTCTCTAGCTCCCTCACTGCTGAGGGAGCTAGATTGAGACATTTCCAAGTCTCAATGTTCTTCTGATTTCTTCATTGCAGTCTTCCTTTTGGTTGATGATTGAGCCAAGGTATAGAAAATCTTGAACAATTTCAATTTCCTCATTGTCAACTCAGCATCTGTAGTTGGAGCATAAACTTGAATGATGGTTATGTTAGCAGGCCTTCCTTGAAGTTTGATTGATATTACTTGGTCAGACTTTGCCTTGTAGTTCTTGATTGCTTATGCTATGTCTCGCCGCACTATTAGAGCAACACCGTTTGAGTTTGTCATTTCCACAGTAAAAACACTGTGGTTTTCTGGCTGAAAATGTCCTGAGTCGGTCCATATTAGTTTACTCACACTTGGGACTGCAATGTTTAAATGTTCCATTTCTTGTTTTATGATTTCTAGCTTACCTGGCTTCATACTTCTCATGTTCCATGTTCCTATTATGTGTGTTGCACAGCTTTGGATGTTCCTTTTGCATCTATTCACGTCTGCAACTGGATGTCCTTTTGGCTTTAATCCAGTCCCATCATTAAGAATAGCGCTATTTGTACTTGTTCTCAGCTCTTCCCTAGTAGGCAATTGAGTGCCATCCAACCTAGGGGTCCTGTCTTCCAGCACTATATCTTTTTTCACTTTGGATTGTCTCATCATAGGGTTTTCAAGGTAAGAGATTAGCAGAAGTGGTTTACCATTGCCTTCTTCTTCTGCACAGTACTAACCAGGGTTAGTTGAAGTGACATAGCCATTGTCTGTAAAAGATTTTCCACCAGTGTCACCTTCTACTACTGCTGCTGCCCAGTAGAATTCCTCTGCTCCCATCACCACTGGAACATTAAATTTTCTTCTGCTGATGTGACCGCTGATTCCTGAAGGGGGTAGATGCATCTTAGTCTGGTGTCTCAGCTTTGACCATTCCACCTTGAGTGACTCTTCCAGTTTAGACTCTTGACCAAGCCTATGCTCCTGATGATGTTGCTCTCAGCTTCACTGACACACTCAAACTCTCTCACCACATTAAGGTGTGTATACAAGAGGAGGACGCCACACTGGCTCTCAGCTTTCCCTCCTCCCCTGTCCTTGGGAAAAGTCTGTCCTAGTTGCTAATATTGTGTATTAGCAAATGACTCAAGGGATGGCCACTGCTGGGCCAGGCCAAATTGTGTGCAATGTGTGGAGGCTACTGCTGGGCCCAGGAGAGTCACAAAGTATCAAAATGTCTACTAGTCACACCATATCTTGTTAAGTTTCATGGTAGCAAGTTGCCTTGTGGTTACTGCTGGGCCTAACACCCCCCATGAGTCCTCCCTCTAGGGCAAGAAGGAGGGAAACAATGGGTGATCTGGGAGGCCAAATAATCCTGGAAAGATCCCTCTCCTTGTTTTTTACTGACAGAAAGCAAGGTTTGAAGCGCCAATAAATTTGCTGAGCAACCTACCACAATGGCCACTGAGATCTTAGAACATATGTTTTCTTAAATGTAAGGCATTACTTCTGTCATGGGATGTGTGTGCATTAAAACCCCTGTTTTTAAAGATTTCAGATTTTTTTCTGCAAACTTGAAGCTTTTCTTGGGTTTGTAGAAACATCTGTCTTTTCCTTTCATAGATGTAATTGCTGTATTTAAGCATCTGCAGATAAGACCACTTTGAGCATTAGATATATTGATTATATCAATTGTTTGGTTTTATTAATCTTTACATTCCCCTTCACACTTCAAAATTATAATACAAAAATAGCTGATTTTTTAAAATTTACACATATCTAGCAAGAGTATCTATGACAAACAAGAGTTTCACAAAGAAATAAATGCCAACTAGAACTTACGCTGACATATCTTGGACTTATGCCAGTGCAAACCGCCCCCCCCCCTTTACGATGGCATAACAGCCCGGCTCTGCTCCACCCAGGTCCTCCACTAGTGTCTGGCCACAGCAGCTGGGCATGGGCATAACTAGTGCATAAGTCCCTGTGCGGGTGGGCTGGGGGCCAGAGTGTGAGTTAGTTGGCTCCCAAAGCTTACCTTCAACAAGAGCAGCGTCATATACTATTTGAACATTCTCTGTGTCTGTCCATTTATTTATTATATCTGTATATGCTTGCTTTAGAAAAGCTTATTTAATGCTTATTTAATGCTTATTAACATGGCTGACCTGGCCACCTGGATCCATGCTATGGTAACATCAAGGCTTGACCATTGTAATGACCATTATACATAGGTCTCCCATCTAAGTTAACTAGGAGGCTTGAATTAGTGCAAAATGCTGCAGCTTGACTGTTATCAGGAGCAAGCAGGAGCATGAGTATTACTCCCATCTTACAGTCACTCCATTGGCTACCTATCTATTACCATGCTCAGTTCAAGGTATTGGTTATTACATACAAAGCTCTTCACGGCCTTGGTCCAGCATACCTACAGGACCACCTCCCTCCCTATGTTCCTCCATGGCAGCTTCACTCATCTGAACAGGGTCTCCTACAGGTGCCAGCCTGCACATGGGCAAAATCAACAGCAGCCTGTACATGGGCTTTCTCTGTGGTGGCCCCTACCTTGTGGAATGACAGGCATGTCCTCAGTCAGGAGAGCTCCCACTCTCCTGACTTTCTGCAAATGACGCAAAACTGAATTATTCAAAGAGGCTTTTTACTCAGATAGGAGGGAAGTATTGTAGGGAGGAGGTCTCAGATGCTTCGCTAATGAGTTGAGGACCATAGACTTCACCACTATGTTGCCTTTCATATCATCTGTTGTTTTAAATATGTACTCCTATGTACTACATGTGCTTTATGTTTGCTCTGTGTTGTCTAATGTCAGTCCTAGAAGTGATTATGTTCTATTTCAGTATTTTTTTCTACTTTGTATTGGATTCTTGCTAATGCTATGCCTTTTAAAACTTGTATCTATTTACCCTATGGCATTGTTTATGGAAATGTCCTTGATACTGTATAGAAATGTACTTGAAATGGATTGTACTAATCTCATACTGTGTAATCCGCCTTGAGTCTCAGTGAGAAAGGCTATAAATAAATAAATAAATCTGAAAAGAAACATCATTATGCTTCCAGTCTATGCCAATTGAGATGCTACTCGGGCAATTAAAAAAAAACCCATCGAGCAGCGTATATGTATCTGTGGAACCTCAGTTGAGGACACCATACTATATTTCAAACTCTCTCTTATACCAGGAAAAATTCTCGCCAATATTTTATCTGGTCTCCATCTTCTGCCTGATTTTGATAAACTAAATTTTATACTCTCTGACACAGACCCTTTTATTTCCAATAGGATGGCATTCTACGCCCTGGCTGCTAGAAAAATAAAGGCAAGTATGGCAACTAGGAGAGTAAACAACTGATACAAATTGTTTTAATCTGTTAGAAACCATTTGATTTTAATGTTGTTTATTTTTTACATTTTAGATAAAATGCATTTTACTGTAATTTTATTTATATGCATGTAATTATATTTGTATGCATTTTTAATGGAAGGTTTTGGATTGTGAAGGCCTATGGCCATATACAATAAATTCTCTCTCTGTCTGTCTCTGTCTCTGTCTCTCTCATAATGCCTCCAGTGATAATCTCACATTCAGGCATTGCTCAAGACCACTTTTGCTGAGCTACAATAATACTACTACATCTGCTGCTTGCAGACCATTCATATGTATTTTTGGGTCCATGCAACACTCCAGAAAAAGGCTGAAATCTGTCACAGTTATTTGGAAATGTGTTAAACTGTAATGAGAAAGCCTTGATGATTCCACACAAAACCCCAATTATTTTAGGCCTATGAGATTTTTCTCATTAAAATAATAACTTTCTGGTTCCTGTAGTCTGATGCCAGCAGAGTCATTAAAATAATATGTATCATGGATGCCTTAATATGGGGTTGCTCATTAAAGGAACACATCCTTTATCAACATTTCCATCACAAATTCAGTGCCAACAGATTTCCAACGTGATCTCTTTGCATAAACAAAGGGACAGAAGAAATAATATGTAGATTGTAACAAAGACATTGCCCTATATCTAAAGTCTACATTAAGATTTCTCCCATCTACTTTTCATGTTAATCCACTATGTTGCTTTTAGTATGAAGCAAAACCAGTTATTATAAATCAAAACCATGTTAGAGTATTATTTTTATTCTGATGTTTTTATTTTACTCCAAATCTTGGGAAATGTTTCTTACTCTGAGAAGAAGGATTGTGATTTCTGCATACTACACAAATGCACAGACATAAGTGTGTGTGTGCGTGCATACACACACTTCTCCTTAAAGAATTATCACAAGGTTCTGTAAATTTTTAACATTGCCCTTTATAAATGTTGCAGGGGCTATAGAAACGAGGAAGGTCTATAAGAAGTTTTATGAGTCCCAGTTTAGCCATTTGTAATGGGGATTTAACTGCTTTGTTTGTGAGCCTGAGCCAAGAAAACAGATTACCTTCATCAAGTGCTAATACTCCAGAGTCAATCTAAACTCTGTTCTGCTATGGAAAGCTATCAGGGGATATCAATAAATGCTATAAACACTAATCCAGCAAACCTGTCAGCTGCTATACACAGAGATTGTTTCTATACCCTAGCCTCAAGTGCAGGGGCTTTCCTTCCTCAAGTAAAATGTATGTCTTGAAGGTGTAACCTAAGGGATTAATTCCAAAATCAGAAACAGCCTACTATAACAACTCACACATTTGGAATGAAAGTCATACCTACTGCTTACAACTGCATCAAGGGCAATTATGAGGGACCATAGGTGAAATCTACATTTCACAGAAGTCAACAACAAATCCTCCAGTGACTTCAGTGGCTGGTGGTTTGCCCATTCTGGTAATAAAAATACTGTATAGCTTCAGAGAAGGCTTTTGAGCAAGAGACACAGAAGGAGGCCATGCAGAGACATTTAGGTGCTGTTACACCCTAGATCCCTATAGATATCCAGTGTGTTATGATGCCTAGTCTAGTGCCTTATGATGTGGAAAAAGACATGTAAAAGCACCAGTGTTTCAAATTTCAGACCCAGAGCACAGATACCAAAAGTCCAGGGAAGAAGCAGCATTGATCAGATTCAGAGTCTGACAAAGAAATAAAATGCCAGCTACAATGGACAGAGTGCAGAATTAGTTTTTCAGGTACCCTCGGCCAAGGCCGGATCGACGGGGGGCAGGGGGGGTAGTCTGCCCCCAGCACCGCCAAAGAGGGGGCACCGGGCACAGCTGCCAGCCCTGGGAGCGTGCTGCCAGCCCCGGGAGCACACCTGGGGAAAGGTGAACGGCACGCGTGGCCTCCCAGACACCTGCACTGCCTTTGCCTGCCTCGGGAGGGTGGGAGGCCACCCGTGCCATTCACCTTCCCCCCCCCCGCCCCCACGGCAAGCCGGCTGTCCTGGCGCGCTGCGAAGCTGGCAGCAGTGGCGGCAGTACGAGTGGCTGGGAGGCTTTCCGTGCCATTCGCCTTTCCCCAGGACAAGGGGCACGTGGCAAGCTGGCCGCCCCTTGTCCTGAGGGGCAGGTGAATGGTGCAGGCAGCCTCCAAGCCACTCGTGCTGCCACCACTGCCAGTTCCACGGCGCGCTGGGACAGCTGGCTTGCTGCGTGGGCGGGGGGGGCGGCCCAGTGTGATGACGTCACTCCCGTGACATCATCACACAGTGCCAGGAGTGCGCGTGCGCAGTATACATGAGCCCAACTAGCCTGACTACGGTTGCCCTGGGCACTGGCAACTGTAGATCCAGCCCTGCCCTTGGCAACAGGGTTCATTCTAAAGGCAAACATTCTGATTAGCTAAAATCATTGTAGGTTACAGCCAATACTTGTCTGTGTTTGTAACACAGGACAAAAATTACAGAGGACTTGAAGGGTTTAGGACAACACCTAGCACATTAAAGAGAGCAACCTAGTTTACTTCCTGAGTTAATCATAGTGGCCACAACCATATCCTGTACATGATTCCCAGCACTGCACATTTAACCATAGAGTTTTGGGTGAATTGTAGAATGTCATCCAATGCAATGAGGTCACTTCCTGATTCACACTAGAAATGACTAAGGATGTGTGCTTTGGGTTTCTGATTCAGGAGGTGGGGGTGGGAGAATTGCTCCCTCTCACTTAGGTATACTCCAAATATTTACGGAGCTTACCAAAGCAAGTAAAATACCCTAATTCCGAAGCGGCTTGCCGCTTTGGAATTATGGTGTTTCTGAATTTTTTTCAAAACCCGAATCTTTTCGGAACACATTAATGGGTGCATATATATGGTCATTAGTCTAATTTCTCTTTTCTTCTGTTGCAGAGATGTTGGAATGAAGTCTTAAGGTGACAGATACCATTGGTGGAAGGTGAACAGGTAAGTGCAAGAAAGACTCTCCAATTTGTAATGAATGTTCTTATGTTCTTTTTACAGATCGGATACTCCAAACTTGGGGTACAGAGACCCCCCTGCCCGATGAGCAGCCAGCCCAATAATAAAAGAACATAAACTATCTCTGAAATCCAACACATCAATAAACAAAAGTCTTGTGATTATATTTGAGTTAATCATCTATCTGATTCTGAACTGGCCCTGACCCATGTGGATGCCTACTAGAGATGGGCACAAACCACAAAAAAACTGAACCATGAGGTTCGTGGTTCGTAGGTTTTCATGAACCAGGAACCACGGACTGGCACAAACTGGGGCAAGTTGACGAACCAGTTTGTGGTTTGTGGGGTTTCCCCTTTCCTACCACTATCATTTGACAGTTTAAAGGGTCCTTTCTTGCCTTTCAAGGGGCAGGTCCCTTTAAACTATTAGCTGGCAGGTGGGGGAATCCCCCCTGCTGCCTGCCAGCTGATAGTTTAAAGGGACCTGTCGCTTGCAAGTGGCTGGAAAAGTTTATATGACAATTTCCCTGGGGAAATGGCCATTTAAGCTGCCCCTTTAATACGACCCAAAGGAAGCAGAAAACCAGTACGTGGAAGTTCGTGGAAACAAGCTTCCATGAACCACTGGTTCGCGAACCACGAACAGGCCTGGTTCATGTGGTTTTTTTGGGTCGTAATTAGATTCATGCCCATCTCTAATGCCTATATCTGAGAATCAGGCCCACTTCAGACCACACTGCAGGCTTCTGCAACTTTGGGGAACTCACCAGGGTTGCATAAAAATCTAAAAATTTAGAAAGATGCATTGAGGGCTTAACCCTCCCCTCCCAAACAGCTGCACCACTTACTTAACTACCCTTGAAGCATGCACTGAAGCAGACCCATGAGGCCCAGGCACTGGGATGACAGTTCCCCTTTACCTCTAGGTGGGGAGGGGGGAACTGGCACTTACCTGTTGCAGCTTTCTGGATGCTCCTTGTGCTTGTGTGATGACATCACTTCTGGAAAGTGATGTTATTATGCAGGCACAGGGGCATGCAGACTTTGCTGCAAGCCAATTTGAGCCCAAAATGTGCCCAATTCGGCCCGTTTGAGGCCCAAATTGGCCCATTGCAAAGCACTGGAGCACTCTTGGTGCAATGCAATGAAATCACTCTCAGGAAGTGACATTGTCACTCCCTGAGTGCAAATCCCAGGAGTGAAACTGGAAGGCCCGTTCCTGCACCTTTTCCTCCCTCCAGTCAGGTAAGTGGTGGCGGGGGTGGAGGGTGGAAGTGGGGGATCCCCACCACCAGAGGGGGAATGGGATCTCCATGCAGGCACCATCTGCATGCTCTTTCCAGCCTGACTGGAAGAGAACATAGCTGGGCTGGGGAAAGTGCCCAGATACTGCCGGAATGGCAGGACCTGATTCCCCCCACTACTGCTGCTCTGAGACACATGGAGGAGGCAACAATTCTGATGCATGTCAAACCTTGTTAGCCCTGGCCAGCACTGGGGCACATGGAGCCCTGTCAGCCCCTGCCAGTGCTGCAGTGTGGCAAGACTTCCACAGGCCTAGGGATGGCCAGTGCTGAGAATGGAAAGCTGTCCTGGGCATGGCCACTTCTGTGACGAGACAGCCAGAGAAAAAGTAAGAATTGTGAAAAGGGGAGAGAAGGTTGTTTTGAAGGGATGGAAGGGGGAAAGGTGAAGGGTGTTTGAAGGGAGGGGGAAAGTTGTTTGGAAGGGAGCCAAGCAGGGAGGGGTGTAAGGGCGGTATATAAATTGAATAAATAAATAAATAAAAATAAGGGTTTGGGGGAGGGAGAGGGGGATTTCATGTATTTGCCAGGGAGGTGGACTAAGGGTATTTGCTGGGGGGGGGGGAGGGTAACACTGCTTGGAAATAAGGGAGTGAAGGGCAGGGTTGTTTCAAATTGTGCCTGTGCCTCAGAACAGCCTAGATCTGTATTGCGAATTTATTGTATGTGGCCATAGGCCTTCACAGTCTAAAATCATTCATTAAAAACAGAACAAAAATACAAGAATACAGATATAGTTACATAGATATAAATTAAATTACTATAAAATGCGTTTTCTCTAAAATGTAAACATTAAACAACATTAAAACCAAACAGTTTCTAATCTATTTCAGGTGTTTACACTCCTGGCTACCACATTTGCTCTTATTTTCCTAGCAGCCAGGGTATAGAGGACCATCCTATTCGAAATAAAAGGGTTTGTATCTGAAAGAATAAAATTTAATTTATCAAAGTCAGACAGAAGATGGAGACTAGATAAAATATTTGTGAGAAATTTTCCCCTTAGTTCCTGGTATAAGGGGCAATTTAAAACATAGTGTGGTAAGTCCTCAGTTGAGGTTCCACAGATACATATCCGCTGATCGATGGGTTTTTTTGGAATTGCCCGAGTAGCGTCTCAGTTGGCATAGACTGGAAGCGTAATGACGTAAATGCTACCCTAAGCTTATAGACTGTGATATCAGTCAGATAACGTCCTCTAATGTGGTCTTTTTTGATGGTTTTATACCATGGGGCAAATTTTGTTTTACTAATTAAAAAATTGTCAATCTTTGTATACCCATTCCCTTAAGTCAACATTGCTTCCCAAAGGTTGGAGTAATTCGTCTGGGATGGTATATTGAGATGCAATGCCATTAAGGAAGGTCGACTGGGTTTTATCCTTGTTTTGCAGCTGGTGATAGCTCAAATAACTCAAATTACTGAAGGAACCAGGGTTCGTTCATTGGTATTTTTTCTGCAATTTGAGAATCACTAAATGGGCACATGCTCTGATCGAGGGGAGACCAAGTTCTGCCCGTAGCAAGGTGGCTGGTGTCCCTTTTGGCAGGGCTTGAACACATCTCATGAAAAAAAATTGAATTATTTCCAAATTGCTAAGTGTTGGTTCCTTCCCCCTGCAGATCTCAATTCCATACAGTAAATGAGTAATGACTTTAGAAACAAAAAGCTTTATGGCCAGTGCTATCAAGAAACCACCCTTAGAGTAGTAGAATCTCATTATTGCTCTTATGGTCTTGAGCGTTGAAGCTTTTATAAGCTTTATATGGGCATCCCATTTCAGGGGCTCACTAAAAGTGAGACTCAGGGCCAAGCTACAAGTGACGAATGACACTTGAACAGCAAGTGTATTTCTCCCTGTTCACTTGCCCTCCAATCAATCCACTTGCTGTTCAAGTGTCATTTGTCACTTGTAGCTTGGCCCCTAGATACTTGTAGGTCCTACACTGTTCAATTGGGGTGTCCTGTATACTCCAACGATATTTTTTTGGTCTCTTACTAAATACCATTGTTTTTGTTTTGATATAATTAATTGTTAAATGTTCCTCTTTACAGTATTCACCCAGATGGTCTAACAGTCTCTTTAATCCAATCCTAGTTAGAGAAATTAGGACCATACCGTCAGCATACAACAAAACTGACACTTTCTGGTGGCCTAAGGTCGGCGCAACAAATTCTAGTCCAGATAGTTTCGTGACAATATCATTTATGAATAGATTAAAGAGTAGAGGGGCTAGGACACACCCTTGCTTTACTCCCTTTTCTGTTGGGATTTCCTTAGTTAGGGAACCTGATATACCGACCCTGATTCTTGCAAATGTATCTGAATATAGCTCACGTATAAGAAGCAACAGTCTCTTATCTACGTTAGTCTGTGCAAGCTTCTCCCAAAGCCATCCCCTATCTATTGAATCAGAAGCTGTGGCCAGATCAACGAATGCCACATATAAGGCTTTGGTTGGGCCATTCATACCTGCATAAGCCAGCTGGAGAAGTGTTTGACAGTGATCTGTTGTGCAATGGCCACTTCTGAAGCCTGCTTAATTGGGGTGTAGTATGTTGTTGTCCCTTATCCAATCCTCCAGTTTTTGGAGAAGATATTTACCATATAATTTGGAGACTGTGTCTAAAAGAGTAACAGGCTGGTAGTTGTTTGGGTCTGACTTATCTCCCTTTTTGTAGATAGGGACCACTATGCTAGTCTTCCATCCTGCTGGAAAAACACCTGTGTTGTTCAAGTGGGAAAACAGTTTAGCAAGTATCGGGGACCACCAGCTGGAAAATGTTTTTATCAGGTCTGCTGGGATCAGATCTTCTCCTGGAGATTTTCCTGAGGCTAAGGAAGCTATTAGACTTCCAGCTTCAGCTGCTGTTACAGCGGGCCATTCCGGTAGCATCTGCGCTTCTATGGCAAATGACCAGTTCCTTAATTTCTGTTTAGCTGGGAGTGGGACAGCCGAGATCTGGCTCATATACTTGTCCTGCCCAATTAGCAGATGGAAAATAATTCCTGCAAATGTACCTAAATTGGAATTTTTTCATGCTTTAAATGTACCTTTAAATGACCTTGCTAGATTACGTTACTCTGCTTTTGATTTAGTAAAGCATTTGAGCACATCTTTATCTAATAATATCTTCATGTGTATTACTCATGTAATTATGTGCTTATGAGTACTGCTAGATTAGGGCATAGTAACCCACATTTTTCAGGCTCAAACACTGTGCAGAATGTGTTGCATATCTCTGCTACATAAAAACAGCACATTTCAATATCAGAAATCTTGGGACATGCACTTCTAAGAGTGCAGATTCTATATCCTGTACAGATATTTTAATTGAATTAACAAATTTTCCACAGCTGAAACAACTTTCTTGAAAACTATATTCTTGAAAACATTGATTGGATGTCTTAATTGGTACCAGCCAATCCTCAGACCCACTTTGTGTCACTTAATTTTGCTTCCTCCCAGAGCTTGACTTATGAAATAGGCTTTTCTTGAATGTGACACTGGAAAATTTACATATGACAGGCCCATATAGAAAAATATAAACAGAATACTAGTTATGTGAGAACCTATTAATAAAACATCTTTTTTATGTTTATTCAGCAAATGCTCCCTAAAAGATTTCCCTCCAAACTAAGCAATTTAATTTTCTTTTAAAATGTGATCCTCAGCGGTTTAAAAACTTAATTAGCTTCCTAGGCTTCACATTAATTTTCATTTGAGCTCAATGTAATCTCTTGTCTATAACTTTTAAAAATCAAAATGTGGGCTAGAAAGGTGCAAGTATGATCAATGGAGCAGATAAGCCAGCAATAATCACTGCCATGAGACATTAATTGGTGTCTGGGTGGTTCTATTCATAGCAACAATAGACAATAATAACACCGAGTGTCCTCTGCTGCTCAATAGCATTTTGCCATGGTGTTTATCATAATGACAGTTATATTCTACTTGAGTTTCCTGCATTCTTTTTAAACAATACATACGCCCATAACATGAACCAAGTACTGTAACTTCATGAGACCAACTATTTGGGCAAAATGTATTGTTACTAGAACTCTGATTTATTTACTTTCTTTGTACTTCGCTTCTCCAATTAGTTCAAAGCATATAACACAATCACAATAAACAATACAAAATTCAAACCATTAAAAGCAAAATTAAAACCACTCAAAATCATAAAATAAAACCACCAGATTACTCAGCACTGCCTTCCATAAAGCTAACTTAGGCTAGTGAGAGATGCTAAACACAACCAAAAAAACCCGGTTCTTTGATTATGTTCGGAGAAAGAAAAAGAACAAGGAAGTCCTAGGCCCACTGCAGGGAGAAGAAAGCAGAATTTTAACAGGTGATAAAGAAAGGGTAGAACTGCTCAATTCCTACTTTGCCTTGGTCTTCCTCTTGCAGGGGAAACTGTGCTCAGCCTGGCAAAAGGAGAACACATGACGAAGAAAGGGAGTTGCTGCCTAGGATTGGCATAGAGGTGGTACGTAAAACACCTACCTCCTTTAAATGAATCTAAATCTTCAGGTCCAGTTGACTTGCATCCTAGGGTACTAGAGAACTAGCTGATGTAATTTTGGAGTGTTCGTCTATCATCTTTGAGAATTCTTGGAGAACAGGTGAGATACTAGATGACTGGAGGTGGGCAAATATTGTCCTCATCTTCATTAAGGGGGAAAAGGAGGATCAAGATAACTACTGACCCATCAGCTTGATGTCCATACCTGGAAAGGTTTTAGAAGAAACCATCATTCAGTCCTCAAGCATTTAGAAAAGATGGTTGTGATTACTAAGAGACAGTGTGGGTTCCTCAATACCAAGTCATATCAGACTAACCTTATCTCCTTTTTTGAGAGAGTTACTCCCAGAAGTGAAGTCATTGCCCCGCGCTGGGAGCACATGCACATTTTATGCACACAAGGACATTCAAAAGTGAGTGCTGGTTCCCCCCTCTTCCACCAGGAGGGTAAGGGTACCTGGCAACCCTAGTCCCTCTCAAAGAGGAATAAGGAAGTGGCCAAAAAGGAGGAAGAGAAGCAAACATTTACCAATTGGTTGGAGAGTTTGAAATGCTGATTTATTGGATGTATTTCTGGCTCATTTGTTTTGTTTTGTGCACCACTAGTTGCCTGCATGTCACGCAATGCTTAGATGCTTTTTAATCGTGTGTGAGGCATGCCCTAACTATTTGGCTGTCTTTCAGTCCCTGGCCAGCAAGCTGGGAGGTCCGCTGGAAGAAGAAAAAAAAGAAGGTCTCACCAACAGACATGGGCACATACAGCATTACGAACGGAATAAACCCACGAACAGCCTGTTCATCTGTTTGTGAACAAGCCGTTCGTGAGGCCCCATTCTAAATGAAAAAGTCGTCATTGCAAGCCTCGTTTGTTGCCTTCATCAGCCGTTCGTCAAGTCAGACAGTCTGGCGCCTTTCAATCAATTCCCCTGGCAACAGAGGCAGGGACGGAACTCTGTCTGAACTCCTTCTGACTTTCATTCTGGCTTTAACCCTTCAAAGTAGCTTCCAGCAGAGAGTCCTGTTTTTGCCACTGTGGAGAGAAAATGAAAGTAAAGGGGGGACCCATGGATCATGCCTTTCCCGGGGTGCAATATCTCTGAAACTTGGGGGGTCTTTGCAGGACAGCGAGGACTATGTCCCCTGCAAATTTGGTGGGTATTGGACATTGAGAAAGTCAGTTTGTAACCCCTCAAAGTAGCTGGCTTCCAACACGCAGTCCCATTTTTGCCACTGTAAAGAGAAAATGACAGCAAAGGGGGGCCCATGGATCATGCCTTTCTCGGGGTTCAATCTCTCTGAAACTTAGGGGGGTCTTCAGAGGACAGTAAGGACTATGTCCCATGCAAATTTGGTGAGTATTGGACATTGGGAAGGTCAGTTTGTAACTCCACAAAGTAGCTTCCACCAGAGAGTCCCATTTTTGCCCCTGTGAAAAGAAAATGACAACAAAGGGAATGGCCCATGGATCATGCCTTTCCCAGGGTGCACTCTCTCTGAAATTTGGGGGGGGGGTCTTTGGAGGACAGTGAGGACTATGTCCCCTGCAAATTAAGTGGATATTGGACATTGAGAAGGTCGGTTTGTAACCCCTCAAGGTAGCTTCCAGCAGAGTGTCCCGTTTTTCCACTGTGAAGAGAAAATGACGGCAAAGGGAAGGACCCATGGATCATGCCTTTCCCGGGGTACAATCTCTCTGAAACTTGGGGGGGGGTGTCTTCAGAGGACAGTAAGGACTATGTCCCATGCAAATTTGGTGGGTATTGGACATTGGGAAGGTCAGTTTGTAACTCCACGAAGTAGCTTCCACCAGAGAGTCCCATTTTTGCCCCTGTGAACAGAAAATGACAACAAAGGGAATGGCCCATGGATCATGCCTTTCCCGGGGTGCACTCTCTCTGAAATTTGGGGGGGGGGGTCTTTGGAGGACAGTGAATACTATTTCCCTGCAAATCTGGTGGGTATTGGACATTGGGAAGGTCAGTTTGTAACCTCTCAAAGTAGCTTCCAGCAGAGAGTCCTGTTTTTGCCACTGTGAAGAGAAAATGACAACAAAGAGGGGTGCATGCATCATGCCTTTCCCAGGGTGCAATCTCTCTGAAGCTTGGGGGTCTTCAGAGGACAGTGAGGACTATGTCCCCTGCAAATTTGATGGGTATTGGACTTTGGGAAGGTAGTTTGTGGGGTGTTTAAAGGGCCCTGCCCCTTGCACCTGGCAGGAAAGGGCTCTTTAAACTATCAGGTGGCAGGCTGATAGTTTAAAGGGATCTTTAAAGGGCCACAAACAACAAACAACAAACATGTTTGTGAACAGGGTCATGTTCGTTACTGTTCATTGTTCATTGTTCGTATATGGCAATGAACAACAAACAGCTTATTCTGGGTTTTTTTTCTGTTCGTGCCCATGTCTACTCACCACTCGGTTAATCTACCTCAGTATCAAACTGGACTTTGTGCTAGGGTATTCCTGTCTCCCTCCTGGGGAGGTGCCGACCCTTCAGGAGTTTATTCTCCAGGATCTGTCCTGCCAAAAGTGCTCGTTGAATGAGGTGCAATCCCTCATTGGGCATTTTAACTTTGCCTGTAGGGCCTTTGCTAATAGGGCCTTTTGCCTGGTCTCTCTACTCAGCGCCATTGGGATAAGGGAAGACATTTTGGACTGGATGAGGCTGTTGTCATCAAGTGTATTGGCACCAGATGCATGCTCTGGGACTCCTTGGTGCCAACAAAGCTTTGCCATGCCAGGGCCCTCAGATGCCCTAGTCATCCAGCTTGGTGAGAATGACCTGGACACCCAGTACGGTTGTCCAAACCCATCAGTCTTTCTTGGCTGATCTGGGATCTCTTCATGGAAATTTTCTTGGCATGCAGCTTTTCTGGTCAGACTTGTTGGAAAGGTGCTCTTAGTGTGGGGCAGTCTGCCCTAACAAGATTGACATGGCCAGGGAAAAGGTGGCTAGGACTGTGCAGCATTTTGTGGTAGCATCAGGGGAGGGGCACGTTATTCATCCCTATGGCATTTCTTTTAGGCTAGAGCTGTTGTTTTGTCCCAACAGGGTGCACCTGTGAAGCTGGGGTCAGGACATTTGGTTATATGGCAATCAGGACAGGTTCCAGGGTTGGTTGGAGCTTTAGGAGATTTGATGCAAGCCAGGCGAGGCCGTCACCTGTCTCTTGTGATTTTGGTATTGGGCACAGATCCTTTTGGGGGAAAACAGAGCCTGCAAGCCCAGTTTGCCAGTACCTGAGAGCTGATGCACTGCAGGGAAAAGCGCAACTCTGGGGCTATTGGGGCATGCTCCCTCCCAGGTGAAAGGGGGGTTCACAGAGAGGTTTGCACCTATGTGGAGTCCCATAGCTTGTTATCCTGCAGTTCCCCATTCATATGGCAGGCTGAAGGGGTGAGCGTAGTCATTGGTTGACAGGCAGGTCAGTTGATACTTGATCTTCACCTTCTCCTCTACCAAGGCTCCATAAGCTGTAAATAATTTTCTTTTAGATCTAAGATATATAGGATAAAAGATTATGACATGTATGCTTATCTGCTACTGTTATATTCTACATAGTATAATCTGTATATTTGTGATATGTGTATATTTGATTGTTCAAGATTGATTGGATTAATTTTTAATAAAAGTTTTAAGCCAATACTGAGTTAGACAATACTGCTGAAAACGTGGTTTTCACTTTATACCTGGAATAAATAACTTCTGACCACTTCCAGTCAGAAGGTTTAACTTGTAAAAGATAAGCTGTGGGACAGAACAAATATTTTAAATATAGCTCTGTGGTTTAGTAGTTACAGCTTTTTCATTAAAGTAGACTCTTTTGTTTCCCTGTGTCTATTTTAAAAGTAATGCTCCCCCACAATAGAGAGAAAATTTGTAACACTTTGATCCTATAGTCTGTAAGTTTGAAATCTTGCATGCTCTTGCACACAACCAGAAGCCTGAATCAGCAGAAATTTCTTCAATAAAATCAATCACCTGGTGTTTTTTATATATTATTGGATCAAAAAAGAGAAAGCAGTAATGATATGTAATATTTAATGTAGCTATCTGTGTCTTCTTGGTCAGCTTCAAATTATTTTTATATTATCAAAAGATTTGTTCCGCAGGACAGTAACCAATTCTAGGGCGCTGAGAAATTGGAGATTTGTTTTGAGGCTGTAGGTGGCAAGGATTCACTTTCCTGAGTGCAGCAACTTTAAGTAGAAACAGACTTTAGAAACACCAGGCAACCTCTGAGATCAGAAATATTTCTTTGTCCCTATCATAACACGTATCTGTCCAACAATGAACTTATTACAGCTATGATTTTGCCAAGCACTAATCTCGTATATTTCATTGCTGTGCTAATGATCCTTTGGTTCCCTTTACAGCTTTTACATACCATATATACACAACTGATACACACAAATAATGTAAAAAATGTGTACATTTTATGGAGAAAAGTTAGTGCAGGGAAACTGAAAATGATAAAAATGACTCAATTGTTTCAAACAAGGAACTAAAACTGAAATGGAAATGTTATAACCGAACCAACAAGCTGGAGAAAGTCACTCTCATACATACGCCATCTACCGATGACATTGAGGATCCACAATCAGATGCCCTAATGGTTAACTAACT
This sequence comes from Eublepharis macularius, assembly GCF_028583425.1. Taxonomy (NCBI): domain Eukaryota; kingdom Metazoa; phylum Chordata; class Lepidosauria; order Squamata; family Eublepharidae; genus Eublepharis; species Eublepharis macularius. The sequence continues at coordinate 38,177,294 of NC_072795.1, read as the reverse complement.
GTCAAAAGCAGTTAATGCATATCATCCACCTCTGCGCTGTGGGCGCGGCAGCTTTTTGCAGGTAAATTAACATAACAATAATGAATCCTCAACATCCCATGTAGCTTTGTCCTTTAACATATTTGTAGAGCAGCATAAGCCTGGACTCTGCGGGATGAAAATTATAGGTAGCCATATTGGTCAATAGACCCCCCCCCAAGTATCTTTTATTAGAACCTTTCAAATATCACAGAATACTGAATACAACTTTTTAATTTGTAATTTGTAATCAGAACTCTTCACAAGGCTGGATATTATGGACTAAAAAAGGGTGAAAGGGGAAAAAAACTGTTCTGGAGTCCAAAGGACTGCAATTGTAGATTTCTTAAAATGGAGACTAGGAATTTATGCAGATTAAGTAGATTGTATGATGATGGTGCAAGTCCCCTGGTGACTGAGATAGCTAGGAGCACTTGACCTCTGCTCTCTTTCATAGCTCAAGAAGCATCACTTTTGCTTCTGCAGGAAGTACCCAGTCAGAAGCAGTTGACTCTATCACAGGAGAATGCTTGGCTTTTGTAATTGGCCCGGTCCTCTGTAGTGGCTGTTTTGTGACTGATCTTGTCTCCATAGCAGCCTTTTTGCAGGGGCACTGCTACCACTATGAATGTCTCTATCACAGGGGAACACTTGGCTATATTAGAAGTTCAGGGGTTCCTCTGACTTCTAGGCACGGGAAGTCTGAAGGAGCGACATGAACAAGCCTCCCTTTCCTCGTCCTTCCCAGAGCTTAGGCACTGTCAAGGGGGGCAGAGGAATGCAAAGAGAGTGCCCTGCAGGGCAGCTTGTGCGTCAGATGAAATTAACCTCAGCGTTGTTCATAGGATAAGGTGAAACATAAATCTAAAACAAATACAGAGATTGAACAGCAGAGAACACAATACAAGTTTCTGGGGCAGAAAAATTCTCCAAAAGATGATACACAATTGAATCATTGCTGTAGTGGAAGGTTTAACTACAAATTTCCCCCAAAGTGGGTGAATTCAAGCAACAGAAAACCTGCTCCCAGAAGGATTGCCCTAACACTTGGAGAGCCTTTTTGATTTTGTTTGTGTTGCTCTACCTAGTTGCTCCAAACTAGCTGCTCTACTTTTAAAAGAAAAGCAAATGGGACCATGCCTGGTAGCAGACACATCTCTCTTGTAGCAATACCCTAGATCCAGGAGTTTGTAGTTAAACATTTAGATGGCTGATAATGCCCGCTGAACACTCACGATACCATGGTAAGAGATCAATCCCAATAGGGTTGCCAACTTAGGGCTGGGAAATTCCTGGAGATTTGAGGGCAGAGCCTGGTTGGGGTTTGTGGAGGGGAAGGATCTCAACAGGGATGTGATGTTGTACAGTCTACCCTGTTTTTTTCAGGGGAACTGATCCCTGGAGTCTGGAGATCAGTTGTGATTCCAGAGAGCTCCAGGGCCTACCTGGAAGACAGCAACTCCACTCTCCAGCAGGCTTTTTCAGAATCCTACAATGGGGCTTACCTGCAGGGAAGTGTTCTTAGTACTACATAGCAAATGAATTAATATACCATATTTAAAACGATGCCTAAATTGGAAAACAGTGTTTTTTAAATTCCAGACCAAGATAGATTGGAGAGAACGTACTACAGTCTTTCTTCTTGCCACATCATTACTATGTACAAATTAATTAATTGAAACATTTTCACAACACTTTTTACAACTTGGCCTGCAGCTAGAAATGATTGCAGCTCAATCATGCCTGCGTCTATCTGGCAGAAGATCCCAGTGTATTGAATGGGACCAGTTCCAAAGTAGATCTACGGCCGAAGGTTTTGTTGCTGTTGTTATTTTGCATTTAGAGCTGATTGCATCTTAACCGAGCAATTTAATCCCTTTGTCATCGTACAGCCATAAAAAATTGCAGGGAGACAGAAGTTAGCAATGGCTGCTTCACAGGCCCCACAGCAATGCATGGTAACAGATTTTCAAAGCAGTTCAAAGAGTCCAGTTTCCATCTGTGTTTGGTGAAGGGTGCAAAAAAACCTTGAGGCCATCTGAAAACTCTGCTTCATCTCTAACACTTGGAATAACAAAGGTGTTATTTTTCAAAGCTCCATTCTCCCCTCCTGGGGTGGCTCTGCAGATATAGTTCAGGCAAGGTGGGAAACTTCAGAGTAGATATTCCCCTTCTAGACTTTGCCTCCTTCAGGGAGTTCTTTTGAGGATGTCACAATGCTGGCCTATATAACATGGGTTACTGCCAGCAGAGGCCAACTGTTAATGAACCCTATAGACAAATTCTTTCTTCTGGTTTCTGTGAAAAAAAGTCTCCAGAGAAACAGCGTCCAGGCTCCCCCCCCCCCCCAAGCTTTGGTGTGTTATTTGATCAAATGAAAGTAGAGGGTGCTGTGCATCCATATTACAATGTAAAATGAACACACAACACTGTTCTCGCTGTTTGATTCAGCAGCGTAATGCTCTCAGATACACGACATTGTGAAGTTCTTTATTTTTTGATCACTAATTCTTGCTTTGTCTGCACATAAGAACTCTTTCTTTAACTTCTAATTATTTCAAGAGAAATGTGATCACATTATATACAGAGCAAATGCTCATTCTCTGCTAAAATCAAACCTAGATAGCTGCAAGTGAATGTTGTTTCCCTGCAGTTGCAGGGAAGCTGAACATTCGCTTGCTTACATCCATTTCACTATTCTTGTGTCTCCGTTCCTCCTCCTCCTCTTCTATTCCCTCTCTCTTTCATTCTCCTCCTCTCTGTTCCCTTTGTTTTGTTTCCAGTTGTTAAAATTTAGATTGAAAGTTCCTTAAACAGAGTAGTTTAAGTGTCCCTTGACATAACACTGGAGATTCATAATTTGATCCCTAAACTGTAACAGAGCTGCAAAAAGCAGTATCAGGAGGACCTGATATGGGCCTAAACCATATCAGGGAAGTGGGGATTAACTCAACCCTCCATATCATTTCTTTGGATAAATCTTCTCAACTAGATATCCATGTCATGTTTGCTCTCCTGGGATTTACAAGCAGCCCAGGAGCATATTTTGAATCAGGGAAAAGGCACAACTCTGTGTGTGGGGGCGGGGGAGGAGACACTAAAGTCCACTTCTTTTGCATCCTGTCCTCAATCGATATCAGGCCTCCATATTGTGTTTTTGCAGCTAAATTCCCAACTGGACAATGTGATCATGAATTCCCAACATCATGTGTATTTTGTCTGTTAGCTGTAAATATGGATTCATGTGTTCTGCAACAGGGTTAGGAGAGTCTTACTACACTACTGCTCCAAGCCAGAAATCCAGGGAACAAGGGAAATGGTAAATTTCCCCCAATACTTGGCTTGATAATACCAACAGCTGTTGGACAATGTTGTAACTAGGGTTGCCATTGCCAACCCCCAGGTATGGCCTAGAGCTCTCCCAGAATTACAATTGATCTCCAGATTACAGAAATAAATTCCTCTGGAGAAAATGGCTGCTTTGGAGGGTGGAGTCTATGGCATTATACCCTGCTGAGATTCCTTCTAAGAGTGTGCATTCTGGAAATCCCGAAAAAAAAATATATAAAAAATCACTGTTTTAGATCATTACTGTGATTTTGTGGGATTCTTAAGCATTACAAAAAATGCCCCCTGGGAAAAAAATCCATGAAGTTTTTCATGTTTGAGTGCTTACCGTCAGCAGCAGCAAGCTTCTTGTTTTTCTTTGATTGTCTAAAGTTCTCAGACAATGGTGTGGGGAAGGCATCACTCAGCCAGCACAACCCAGGTGCAGGGCCTGGCAGAGCTGCAGTTCTGACTTGCTCCTTCTCCTTCTCTTTCTCCTTTGTGGAGACAGAGCCCTTTTTTCTTCAGCAAGTAGCATGGCTGCGGACCTTGTTCATGGGCACATAGAATTGGAACCTTTGATATAATTCGCTTGAAACTTGGGAATTCTTTAGTGGACAGACAACACTAACTTTTCTGCAATTGTAGTAACATTCGGTTGAAAAACAGCCATTCCAGCCCTCTCCCCTGAATAAAGTCCCCCCATAGGGAATAATGGAACCCAAATAATTCTGAAATCCTGGAAAAACCCAAAATCTGAACCCCAAAACAGTTTTGGGGGAACTAAATGCCATTGAATACATATTTTTCCAAATTCTGAATCTCTAGGAATTTCCAAACTCAAAGTTGGCAACCCTTTTTGTTACATGAATACTGGGATAAATCATTTATTTTTCATCTGAAGAGTTTTTTTATTGTTATTGATGTTTTTATTTGAATTATTTTTCTTGAACAACTGAATACAAAGATACAATATGTTAATTTACAATTAGGTTGATCCATCATTAATGTAATTTTCAGATCACATGTTTTCTAAATGGTATGAAAGAACAATTATTTCTTCCAGTACTGATGCGAATTTTCATCCAGCAAGTTCTGGGTATTGCAAAATCACAAAGTGTGAACTTAAGTTCACAACTAATAAGCAGTCAGGGCTGTAGAAAGTCAAAGATTTTCCGAGCTTTTGTTAGCTCCTGCAGTATAGTTAGAGACACTGAAAAACTTGTGAATATTTCCCATAAGACAGAACATGTCCAAAAATGGTAATACAACAGGGCACATACTGTATTAAAAATCATGTTCAAGGACTTGCCAGTCAGAAAGTAACATGGAAGCTTGAACGAGGCCATAATTCCACAGGGTTCTCCTCTACACCTCTCAGTGAAGACCAATGGCTGCTTAGTAACAACTGTGTTGTAAAATATTTAATGTCTTTCAGGGGCTGCTTGCTGGCAAGTGTCTTTATTTCAAAGCCACCACTGCTGGCTACATTTCAGATTTCACCTGTCTGACTTCAAACACAAGGTACATTAGCTAATCAATGGTTAAATAAGATGCCAGGAGCAAGATAAATAATGTAACACTGAGTCAATACCAAAAAAAAAGTCAAGAGCGATAAAAACAGCCAGGAGTTGCACTTTACAAAAGAGAATATGAATTCACTTTTGTGTTTATCACTACCATGCCTTCCTATGTGTTATTGATATTTATGGGCTCTGTCAGTACCTATAAGAACCTACGGGCATAAAGAATTAGTGGGGGGTGGCCCTGCTTTGAAGTAATTCACCTAAGAGCCACACCTGAAATCATAGAGCCAGCCAATCTTAGATTGTGATTCCATTTTCATATATAAGTTTTATGGTTTTAGGGAATATGGAAACTAGCCCCCAAATGGTTTCTGAGATCAAGCAGATCTGGATTCTTACTCTCCCCACTTCTGTTTCTACAAAGGAAAGGTGTGAGTTGCTATTTAAAGACTTATTTTTATGACTTCTCTCATGATATACATGTCCAATAATAGATTGGCAGGAATATTTGCATAAATGTTACGGATCAATCTAAGAAACAAAGTTGGAGGCACGGTCCCTTTGCTAGGCTGTTTTCTTACATAAAAGCTGCACAAGTCACTCCACAAATACAGATAAAATGTTGTGACACAGATTTCTCCAGCTAGCAGTGCAATCTTATGCTGTATTACTCAGGGTAAACCCATTGGCTTAGTAAGTGTGTCCCATAAAGCAATCTTCTAGAAATTAACATCTATTTTTTCATAGTTGGGATTTGTTTTAGAGTATTTACAGGTAGATAGGCCTGTGTACATATGTTCCTGAGTCAACTATTCCTCAATGTCTTATAATGAATTAGCAGAGCAACACATACTAAGAAATACATACTTATCCTTTGACATTGCACATTAATACAGTCAATCAAACTGCTTGTAGATGCCATTATGTCTTACATAATGCATGCAGTTTGCTAAACATAAGTTTCTTATGCTGCAACTCATAATATGGAAGAAAATTGCATTCCCACATCAAGCCTGAGTTATTTTGAAAGAATGCAAAATAGTAAAAAAGTCCAGTAGCATCTTTAAGACTAACCAATTTTATTGAGGCATAAGCTTTCGAGAACCACAGCTTTCTTCATCAGATGAAAGAATGGTATACTATTATACCAATTTGATTGCCTTTTTAAAAAAGTTTTGAAGATGAGTCTCTGTATGTGGCTTTGGACAAGCCTCAGAGCACAAGGAATCTGCAGAGCTTGATTCTCAAATAAGTTCAGTGCTACTTACTCCACTACCCTGGGAACTTTCTCTGTAGTTGTTAAGCTATTGTGCTGCACAAATATGCATGCACACAGTGGAGATAACAGTTGCACTTAGAGAATCTTGCAGCGGCAGAAACTCCAGAAAACGAGAGAATATGGAGGAAAGCAGGAGGAAGTGTTCTGAATGCGGTTTGGCAAGGTTCTATCACAGCAGTCATGTCTGCTCACATGCAATATAGTGGTTCTGCTGAAAGCTAGAAGCAGGTTGATCCAAGAAGGTGCTACTTGTGTCAAGTCAGCTGGGTGCCATATCTCCTGGTTTGAACAGGGTTTGGATACGTTAGGTTCAGCCCTTCTGTCAGGGCTGGTCCAGCTGAGATTGAAGGAGGCCATGATTGCCCCACTGGGAGGCATTCTAGTGGTCTAAATGGCCAATCTGACCCTGCCTGTGAGGTAAGTTAGGCTGAGACTGTGTGTGACCCATGGTCACCCAGTGAGTTTTCTAGGCAGAATGGAAATTTGAGGTTCTAGACTAAAATTCTAACCCCTATGCCACACTGGCTTTTCTCAGGTGGGTGCCGTTAAACAGTAGAAAGCAGCCATGCCTACATGAGTCATGCAAGTTGGATGGTAGCAAGTTGCCTGGTGGATGCTGCCAGGCCTGACCCTGATGAGTTCTCCATCAAAGGCCAAAACAGCTCCATAATGAGCCCTGCCCCTCCTCCTGCTTTTTTCTGACAGAAACCAATCCTGGAAGGCTGGTAAAGTGATTGTGGTTGCTTAGCAACTGCAACTGAGGATATTGGTTTCATAAGCTATATTTTTGGCTATTTTAACAGCCCCCTCCTTTTTTTTAGATTAAATGTTTCTGCAAACCTGAGGCATTTTACAGATTTGTAGAAAGATCCATCTTGTCCATTCACAGCTCCAATCTCCAGATTAAAGTATCCTTAGATCTGGCCAAGTCAAGAATTAGATATATTGAATTGCATCTTTTTTGCCTTGCACATATCCATTAGTAGTAACTCGTCATGTTTTTCAGCTTCCAGGTGCAGGTATGTCAAGCAAATATAAGTATTGTGGGTTTTGTGGCATGGAAAATGTTTTGTTTTCTAAGACTTAAGAAAAGCTAAGAAAACAAAAAGCACCCAGAGGAATCTCGAATGCATATCTTAGCTATATGTCAAAGATTATTGAATGCATGGATGTTGTCTCACAGGAACAGAAAGGTCTAATGGAAGAGCCAGCCGGTGTGGTATACCTCTCAATAATGATGAGTTATGCTACATGGAGTAGTTAATATTTCTTGGCTGAAGAAGCAGACTAGGAATTCATCTTCAATTATATTTATATATGGAAATTCACCTGCACAAGATTTGGAAGTCTGAATTCCCTGAATATTGGTGCCAATAAAACCTGACCAATAATATCTACAGTGGATTTCACTCCAGGAAATTTTCCTTAAACAGCCAATCTCAGCCAGCTGGCAGGTGAAGAGCAAGAGACAGCCAGGCTACCTGCTATTTTGGGGTTCATTCGGTGATTATTTAGAATGTAGATGGCCTTTCCCTTTCCTTGTTGCCAAATATGGGTGGATGAACATCTGGTGCTTCCCTAGGGCAGTGATCACAAAAAAAAATGAAAAGTCAGTAGAAGTTGATCCTTTGACAGAAGAACTTAAGTGGATAAGGAGTGGATAAGGAGGATCCCCTTGTTGACATCATTTCTGTTGGCATGTCAACATTCTTGGTCACTTCTTTTTCTCCACTTTTCCTATTAGTACTAATGGCACTGTTAATTTTGCATTGGACAGGTTTGGCAGATATGCTGGTTGTACTGAACTATCTCAATCAAACATGAGTCAATCACCAGGCTTGCTCGGTTTGGCACTGAGCAACTTGAACACATTCCAGACAAGTTTGCAACAGATTATTTCAGAATGGTGTATGTATGACCATGTACAGATCCAACAGGACTACTTAGACAAACATCAAACAGTAGGATTTGTTTTTTAAAAAAGAGCATTTATTTATTATATATTCACATGATTTTGATTGATTTAACTATCTATTTAAATAATTGCTTGCTGAGTAAAGTAGGCATGGGTGGAGTGGAACTCAACTGGGCTGTGTGAAAACATGCACATGTGGAAAGTTTATTGAACTATACAGTACTATTAGGAAGGGGTACAGTGAAGTATCTTGTCAAACTGCTTGAATGAGTCAACAAATAGCTGAACTGATGAATAAAAAATAGGTTCCCAGTTTCCAACTACTGAATAGGACATGGGCTGAAGTAGTAGGTATTTGAGCATCCATAATTCCATAACAATCCACAATCCATAACAGTTATAGAAACAATTTCATGAGGTCATGTTCTAACAAGCTTTAGAACAACCACTTTCCTAGCCTTACTTCCTATAACAAGAATTTCACCACTGATCAGTACATTGTTAAAGAATTAAATTAAGGAACTGACTCCTCTGAAAAGTACTTACAGAATTTCACAGAAAAAACATGAAATCTTTCTAACCTCTTCACTATCACAAATCAAAGTCTCCAAGACTTCAGGAGAAAGTCCAGGAACATTTATCTTATGTAAGTATTTCATCTCTTCTTTTACAGGTTCCCTGGAAGAGTAAATCATGGTAGTTCACCAAACCTTAATGAGATTTCTGTTAGCAAAGCCAACAGTATTTCATTCTTTCCCCTGTATATAAATGAAACCAGATTTGATCTTCACTAATGTTTCAGCCCATTTCCCTACAAGTCTACTAGCTGTGTTTCCATAGTTATTATAAAGTGGAATTGTGTCTTTTGTGCTTTATTAGCTAAGCTTTCTCCAGATTTTCCCCAGTGTCATAGGCGCTAGATTCTTTGTGGTCTTGGTTACGTACATAATATTGCCTCAAAAGTCCTTTCTGTTCTCTTCCTCGTATTTTCTTAGGATTTCTTAAAATGCACCTCTGATACAAGTGCCTTAAAACACACCTTTAAGAGAATGCCAGTTAATTTATGGAGGCCTTATTTAGCAAAAAGAAGTTCAAAATGGCTGGCTTAATCTGTTTTACATATTGTTGATTGAGTAGCATCAGCCTGTAAACATCCAGACTGAGCTCCATGATCCTTTGATGCCCAAGTGAAATAAAGCTTTGATTCAAATGTATCTCAGCTAGACACTGGATGCATTCTTCACTGTGTTATTTAAACAGAAAAAAGTATACAATCAATTCTACTGTGAGAGTTATAGAGTGTAGAGTATTGGCATACTGTGGTTTGCTAGTAGGTGAATAAGTCCGGAGGATACTTGAGCTTGCATGTTTCTTCTCCTTCCAACCTTCCCTTGTACATGACTATCTAATGACTTATCTCTACTTTGGTGGTGCTGTTCCTTCTGAATCAGTGAACTATGGCTTGCAAACCAAAATCTGAATCAAGAAACTGTGACTTGCAAACATAAAGTGTGGTTTGGAATTCTCGTTTGCAGAAAAAGGGCAAAATAATAGTTTGCAGATTTGGATGTAATAGCAAATTAGGGTTTGCTGTGAAAAAGTAATAACTCGTTAACTGTCAGTGTTCAAATGGACGAAAGGGACAGAACATGCTAGCCCACAAATAGCATTCACACAAGGTTAAATGGTTTGCCAATTTATGTGGATAAAAATGCTTCCCACTCTTACTGGTGGGAAACTGCTGTGATTTTACCATTCAGTGTTTCAAAATCCCTGGCAGTCCAAGAAGGATGTAACCAAATTTGTCTATACTGTCACTGTAAAAGTATATGCTGCTCTGCTCCTGAAATGTCAGTTTTGTTAGGTCACTAAAAGTAGATTTCAAAAGGGAAGGGAAGCTTGTGCCGTCTATATCATGTTCAGTTTTGGCAAAGGTTTTCCAAGCATGATTATTGAAGTCTTTCAAAAAAGAGATCAAGTGACTGATGTTCCTGGAAGCCTTCATGAGCAGAGATTAGCATACAAAAGCTGAAGGCTATTTACACCTAACTGCTCTAATAAATTTTTAACCGGTAAATCATGCTGACACCAGCAAACATTAAAAGCATGTTTGTGCAAAATGTTTTAAATGCCTCTATTAAGTTCAATGGCTGTATACTCTGGAAATTGTCTTTTTTGCCATTCATCTGAATTTAATGCTTCAGAGTCTATTACCATTGCCATTTGGCATTAATTCTGCAGAGTGTTTTACAATCTATATATTGTTATCTTTCCCAACTACCTGTGAAGTAAATCACTCATGCTTAAACTTGATATTATGGGGAGTTTTGTAAGTCACAATAGGGATGTTCAAATATCCCACCCGATTGCCTCATGGTCTGTTGCTCATTGTGAAATGGGAGCAGGTTTTTCATTGAGCAGTTTGACTGCTCGTCAACAGTTTGAGCATGTTCATTGGGTTATTTTTCATGTATTCAAACAAGACAAAACAGTTCAATGGCCACTGTTTCAGGCATACACATCTGAGAGTCCTACTTCCTTTCGCCCTTTCTCCTACAGACCTTTCGTTGCTGCACTGTGCTTGGCAGACAATTGTATAAGTAAACAGTAAACAAATCAGTCAGTAGGACAATATAAACACTGTGTTATTTTTATTATTGTCTATTCAATTAAGTCCATGTGATCAATGTTATTTTGCACATTCTCATTTCTGCACAACTTTATAGGCGGCATAGTTCCCTCATCTCATCAATTGACTTCCTTTCCCAAGTGTCCATGATGATGATGATGATGATGATGATGATGATGGTGATGGTGATGGTGATGGTGATGGTGATGGTGATGGTGATGGTGATGGTGATGATGATAGTGTGCTTATATACTGTCCTTCTGGACAGATTAGTGTCCACTCAGAGCAGTGAACAAAGTCAGTGCCATTTCCCCCACAATACAGCTGGAGAGAGCTGAGGCTGTGAGGAGTGGCTTACCCAAGGCCACCTGCTGAACTCATGGAAGTAGTGGGAGTTGCAACCTAACTTAACCACTGTGCTACAGCAGCTTCTATGACCCTACTGTACAAATGTAAAATTTCCCTCAAGACAAGAAAAGGAAACTCCACTACCACAAGGGAAAAAACCCACCACCACAGCTTCTGCACAGCTGTAAATCTGTTCAACAGCCACTGAAGGCAGACATTTAGTTAATGGGTGATTGTGGCTATCAAGCATTGTATGTTCATATATTAAACATGCTTACTATGAAGTTCCCACAATCCCTAGTCCAAACAACATGAGGTAGACTGTGTCTCTGGAAAAGTATGGTAAGACAAACTGTTTAACCCTTTTCTTTCTGGTTCTCAAACTACCCACCAAACTTTCTTTTTCACAGGTGACAAGGCAATTTGGGGAGAATGGTGTTTGAAAAATATCAGTAAGGAAAGGATTAAAAACCTCTTTCTTTGTGTCAGGCTCTGCATGTCCCAGGCTGCTTTGGGCTTAAAAAAGGGATAGGAGAAAGGAATCTCAGAACTGCAAGCAGTATGTCATTTAAATTTTATTTCCATTTTACTGACAGGAAAATGAGTGTAACCTATAGCATCTTCTCCAAGTCCATACAATGAATCCCTGAGGGAAAGAGGGCTTCTTGCCAGGTCAACAAGCTCCAAGACCAACTCTCAAGTCTCTGGAAAAAATTGCTGATGGTCTGACCATGTCAGTCTACTGAAATACACAAAAAACTTCCTCTGCTTATAATGCCCATTTTTCTCTTGAGTTAATCTCCTAGACTCTCCAAGTGCTAATACATTCATTTTCCCTTGGTGGGTTCTAGAGGTGGGGTACTTATGGGTCATGCTTTTGGGGTAGCACTCAGCAGAGACAAGTAGGCTTAACTGCTTTTTATTTAGAACAGAACACTGGCACTACAACTTAATTGCAAAATTCACACACACTTCTCGCTGACAACCAAACTAATTAGAACAGCTTCACCAAACAGGACTAAACCACCCCATTCAAAACATGGGTTGTAGAACCAGGTAGTACCAATCAATCACATAATGTGTGTGTGTGTGTATACATGCATTGTGTAGTTGAGCAGTTTTGCATCTGCACAAGTGGCAGCATTCATCATCATATTAGGCTGCTAGTCAGTAACTGCCCAGAATAAGGCATCACAGTACATGGCATGCAATATGATTGTCTAAGCAATGCCATGCCTTCCTCTGTATGTGAACTAGAGGCACCACAGCACTGGAAAAAGATATATATGCAAAGTATTTGCAATCCTGTTTAGAATAGGTGATAAATACTCAATTTCCCCCTCCTTGGGGAACAAGCAGGTGAGATAAGCAGCCAGGCCAAAAAATACCACAGAGTCAATCCATACCCAGTAGAGTTCCCAGCTCCAGCTTGAAAAATTCCTGAAGATTTGGGGGGTGAAATCTAAAGAGGACAGGGTTGGGGAGGGGTGGAACCTCAGCAGAATATAATGCCACAGAGTCCATCCTCCATAGCCACCATTTTCTCCAGGTGAACTGATTTATGTGCCCTGGAGATCAGTTTTCTGGGAGATCCCCAGCCACCACCTTGAGGTTGGCAACCCTAACACCCAGTGTGCCTAAAATTCAAGAAGGTAAAGCAAAAAAGGCAAGTGAAACAACAACTGCAAAGGAGCAAAGCAGCTAATGATTGTGAATAATTTGTTCCCTAAGCTGTTATGAATGGTCACTGGGGAAAGGAGAAGCTACACAGCTTCATTCTAGACTGATGCCTTTTTCTGCATATAAACCATAGCTGTTACAATGCAGTGCAAAAGTTTTAAACCTTTCAATAAAAAATGAGCATTTTTTGGACTGCTTGTTATTTGAAGATCAGTTTCAGTAGATGAATGACTACCTACCACTGGTCCCAATTAGCTCTGAGTTTATTCTATTAGTTTGTTGTGTGGAATTTTTAAAAAAATCACAACTGCTATAATTATGAAGCTCCATATCTATTAAAATGAGTATTTTTTGCTTACAATTTGGGATTAAATTACAATTCAAATAGAAAAGCAATTGCCCACTCTTAGCTCTGAGTTTATTGTATTAGAGTTTGCTATATGAACTCTCTTTGAAAATAATATTTCCTGTCTATTTCATGCCAATAACAACAGGAAGCCACCTTTGAGAGCAGGGGCAAGGTGAACTTGAGTTGGTTCATTTGCAATAGAAGCTCATTTTAGTCATTAGCAGCTTGGCTATACTTTGGGCCCTTCTTATGCCTCCAGAAATCACCTGACATCAAGCATATTCTATTTTAAGCAGAGCTAAAAGAGACAATCACCTTTGCCTTTAAAGTGCTGTATTCAAAGCCAGGATAGTGGACACAACGAATTGTTCCAGTATGTTTAATCTCACTAATGAAAATAATCCCCTGTAATAGGCTTAGGTTTGACCTGCAGCTATCGATCTTGCTCTTTTTACCCCATCCTGACTCTGAGTCATAGTATGAAAATCTTTAGACTGTTTCACTACTGGACTTGAGATTGTGTCATTAGGAATTAGTTATGGGACTTTTGATATCTTCCACCTGTATCTCTAATTCCTTAAGCTATATCCCCTCTTGGTCTTTTTATAGTTCCTTCAGTGCATCAGGAGGAGGAGGAGGAGGAGGAGGAGGAGGAGAAGACTTCATACTAAAACCACATCAGTCCTAAATTCTAAACTTACCTTAATGGTATTACAAGTATATCTACTTCTGTCATATGGAGCCTGTGGATGGGCTTATTCTAGAAGTTGTTTTTTCACTGTTTAAACACAGCTCTGATTCCTTTTTCATATTTTTGCATCAACACTGTCTATTCTATAACCCAGGTGAATCAAAGTAATCTGATTAAAGCCAGTTTAGTCCAGTCATACCACCAGCACTTCCCATCAGATTTATATATTAAGGGCAGCTGTCTAATTCAGATTTTCATAAATCATTTATTCTAGTATAACCTCCAGACTTTTTTATGTGCCAAATTAAACACACAAACAAAAAAATTCCCAGGCATTTGTGGAGTCATATCGATGATGTTTGATTGTCTTCCATTTAAATTCTATATTTTGAATTGTTTCATCACTTTGATCTTTGTCCTGGAATTAAAGGTTTTAAAAATGACTGTTAACAGAGAGCGAAGAGCAAAAAGGATTTAAATTAATAAGTATAAAAGCGTACTTGAGTTATACTTTTAAGTAAATGTGCTGCAAAGTACAATATAAGACTTATATCTTCAAAATGGTTACTTTAGATTTATCTTAGAATATTCCAATATTGACTTACTCATGCATTTATGTTGCCAAGGAGCCCCCCTCTCCTGTTCTAAGGCCTGCAATGAACTGTGTCAGTTTCCTGCGTTGCTGTTTAAAGATACACTAAAGACCTGTCTCCTGATTACCCTGCACATGTGAACTCTACTACGCGTGTCTGTTTCCTGCCTATTATCTACAGACTATGCCTGTTTCCTGCATCTGCTATGGACTATGTTGTTTACTGTTCCCTGCCTCTATGGACATCTGCCTCACCTGGGCCCAGAGCCATGCTGTTAGCAGCACGGTGCCAGCCAGGGAAAGCCCTCAGCGAGCTTGGCCAGGCACCCCCTGGTCAGTTCCCGACGGGAGCCTCCCGCGGGCCAGTTACCAAGTCTGCCCTCGCTACCGGGCAACCTGCTAGCAAGCCCAAGCCATGCCAAGGGAGAAGCCATGTTTCCCAGGCAAAGAAGAACCACTATGGACTGTGTGCTCTGCGGCAGCCATTTCCAGACCAGGCTCCTGTCACATCTACGGAGCCCAGCATATCTCTGGAAGCTGCCCTGAGATGGAAGTGCCGACTGTCCAGAACAGCTAATGGATGCATCTCAAAGCAGCCTCCACATTCCAGAGCTGATGACATCGAAACCAAGCCCAGTGTCCTGGAACATCCATTCAACCCGCCCGGCTTTCCCCCTCCCTCCTTTGTCCCCTCTTCCCAAGGTGTCACAATAACAATCAGATTCTAAAGTGGCCCATTAGCGATAGTTATAGGACCATCAAGCTTTTGTTCCCCCTCCTGAGAACCACATGGAAGGCCCCCGCCCCAGGGTACATGTTTGGCTATTTAAGCAGGCTCTGCCTGACACTAGGTGCTCGGTGCTGGGCACCGTGCCCAGTGCCTGGCGCCATGCTCAGCCAGGCGCTGTGCCCCACCCCCAACCCAGATGGCACTGTACATTGCCCCCCAACCTCGCTGCTGGAATCTCTGCTTCTCACCGTGATCCGGTAATGTATTGCCTCTATTCCATCGATCTCAAGTGGGTTCCTGCTAATGCAAATGTCTCCGTAACTCTTTCCAACCTTTATTTCTGAGTTCTTGTATGTTTGCTGTATGTAAGTACTATGTCAGGCATATGCCACACTTTTAGTAAACATTTTTTATGTGAATATTAGCCTCCTCTTTCTTGTCTGAGTAATCTGATAGGCTGGTATAGTTGGCTAAAGATCCGCGCTAGCTCAAACCCAGACTGCTAAGCTAATTCCCCATTCAAATAGAGCAGTTCTGGTAACATTTACTTGGATGTATGCCCAGTGACTTAGGATTCCAATCAGATGCTCTTTGTGTATGATTCAGGAAAAAAGTTAATATTCAGAACCAGAAGCCCCATATTGTATGCTTTTGTGCCTTGCACTTGTCCATATCTTGCAGTCAGTTTTGACATAGTTGAGGAGGCACAAGGCAACATCTGGAATCATTGCTTCCATCACCAATAAAAGTGATGTATTAGATGTGTCAAGACTGGGAGAACCACAGTGCCATCCTAAACAGACTTACATCCTTCTAAGTCCATTTAGTGCTTAGGATGCTAACAACTTAGGTGGGCACTGCTAATCACTTGTTTGACAGTGCATGTGTAATTCAGAATAACAACAACAACAACATTCGATTTATATACTGCCCTTCAGGACAACTTAACGCCCACTCAGAGCTGTTTACCAAGTATGTTATTATCCCACTACAATAATCACTCTGTGAGGTGGGTGGGGCTGAGAGAGCTCCTAGGAGCTGTGACTGACTCAAGGTCGCCCAGCTGGCTTCAAGTGGAGGACTGGGGAATCAAACCCAGTTCTCCAGATTAGCGTCCCATGCTCTTAACCACTACACCAAACTGGCTCTCACTGAATATGCACACTGCATGATGGATTTTTTTTCTTTCCATGCAAAACTAGTTGAATGGCTGCACTCGCAATCTTCAAACTAACCAGCGTAGTTTTACCAATTTTGAACCAGAATTTAACACCAGTGGATGACTGTAAAAGATGATATGATATAAAATGACACTAAAATGTGTATTTTAATAATTATAGAAAAATACATATTAAATTATTAGACATTGTAACACTATTATATCAAAGGTAGATGAAGAAAAAAAATTAGCAAAATCCTTCCGGAAACATTGTGTAGCATACCTTTATAAATTAAACCATGAAATACTTTTGTCTGTGCATAATTTATTCCAATAATATAATGGAAGAGGATGTTTCCTTATAAATAACTTAATTTACTTCTGTATGCTAAGGGGCAATTATAGTCTGAGGTAGATAAAGTTATCTGAACAGATGGGCCCAACAAACTGTTTTCCTATAAAGAAAAAAGCCACGAAATATCACTTTTGCTATGTACATTGTGCTCTTAATAATCTTATCATATTCAAAATTTCAGCTATTGATCTTATTGAAGCATTGTAAGTGAAGATTAAAACACTCTGACATTCTTGTATACAGGTGTGCCACAATAAATTATGATTCTTGCATAATTTATAGGATGAAAAAGCTGGACCCAGGAACCAACTGTTAATCAGTGCATTTGCACAGAAGATCAATCTTTGATACTTATATTCACAAATCCTGTTTATTTGGCCATATTAGAGAACAGACGGGTTTGCTGGAATGGATTCTTAGCAATGATGGATGTAATTGTCAAAACTGCCAAGGTCAATGTATAACGTTCAAAAAGAGAACTAACTCATTTTGAGCACCTTCCATTTATCATTCATGCAATTTGACCCCCAGTTCTCTCTGTAATAACAGAGTATGAAGGAACAACTGCTGTGTTCATTCCTATATGCTCCTGTGGACTTCTAAATACCATACAGGTCACAGCCTTTCCATGGAACCATTTGTACATAACTTCTGTTTCCAGCTATGCTGGAACTATTGGAGGAAACCTGAATGGAATAAGGAATAGATTGCCTATAAATTTGCACATAGCTGGAAAACATATTGAAATATAATATACATTTAAAACATAAAATTATTTTATGTCTTTTACTATATATATATATATATATATATATATATATATATATATATATAACCTGCTGAATCTTCTTTTCTCCTCTTTCTGTCCATCATAGCTGATGGTGGTATATTTGATTTGCATCTTGCACAACCGAAGTCATTCCTAAAGATCGTCAGAGAAAGATGCTTCCTCCATTCAAGACAATTTATTCCAACAGTAATTTGAAGGTATTCTTGCACATTTCCCTGAATACCAAACAGTGCTGGAAACAGGAAATGAAGCAATAGAATGACTAACACAATCTGCTATGACAATTCCTTGGAGGCTCTTACTGTTCCCTGTATACAATTTTTCTGACAGCCATGCTGATACAAAATTTAGAAACCCAAATATTTATTTAAAACTCTGAATATGTTTAAATACGAGTTTCAATAGTGATGGTATATTTCCTCAAAGTTACAAAAAAAATTGGAATTAATTAAGCCACTATTAATTAATTAATTACACATTTCTATTCCGCCCTCCCCACGAGTAGGCTCAGGGCGAATCACAATTATTTGTTCTTCTTTTCCATGGTTTCCGTGAGGGTCAAGGGCACAGAGGACTGTCAGGTCCCATGCTTTCCAGACACTGAAACTCATGTAATGAGACCTGGTGATGTCACATTGAGTAGCAGTATTAATTCGTACTTAATTAGTACATCCACCAACCACTTGAAAGTGCACTAAATGACATTTGTGAATATGTGCTCACACAATTATATGGAGGTTATGCCTGGTTTTCATGTAGTTGAGCTTTTGGTTCCAAATTATAGCCTCCTTGCTCTGTTTTACATGTGCAGCAGCTACCACAATCAGCCCTATATAGAGAAGCAATCAAGTGTATGGGATAGTTTATGACCCTAATGTTTCAACTGGCTTATCTCTCTACTTTTGAGATACTCTAAGCATCAGCTACTTTAATTACTGTCTCCAAGGCCTGATTTTTTGAGAGATTGTCACACATAGTGATCAAACTACCCTTTGAGCCTGGCTTGAAACAACGAAATAGAGTGCTGTCAAACAAGAAGCCTGGATAAATAGTGCTGGGTTCCTACATATTTAGTCAAGCCACTATTTACTGTCAGGACTAGAGATGAGCATGAATCAAAATACGAACCACAGTTTGTCATGAACCGGGCTAGTATGTGGTTTGTGAACTGGCAGTTCATCAGAGCCCATTTCTGATGAACTGCCACAAACTTTAGTCCCGTTCGTTTGGTTCGTTTTTTGGTTTGTCACTGCAGACAGCCTGGTGCTGATCAATCAGTTTCCTAGGCAATAGGGGGCAGGGGCTTTCTGTAGACCTTCTGCTGCCCCTGAAGTGACATTTTCATCATCCAAACGAACCAGTTCGCAAGCTAGGACAAGTTTGTGGTTCATGAAACGTGACGAACCATGAACTGTACAATTTTGTATTTTCCTGGTTCGTGCCCATCTCTAGTCAGGACACATGGTTGAGGATTCACCATGGCATTACGTTGTACAAGTGCAAGATGCAGCTCTTTCCCTTCATAATGCTGGCATTGCCTAGGCCTTTCTGCATCCCCTGAACATTTATACTGTCCACAGTCAGAAGAAACACAAGTATGCCATCCTCATACAGTTGTTCATGCTTGTGGTATCCTTGAGTGAACTCAGCCTCAAGATTTCTGTACCTGAATCCAATAACATAAAGGTTTCCAAGTAGAAATGCTCCTGTTCACATAACTGCAGGTACCTGCATAGTTATTTATCTGGACCATTCATATAGTTGCTGAGGGTAACACTTTTGCCTCAGCTACACGGAGATTCCCTGGTATGTCTTACCTGATATGATACCTTGGGAAGTTCCTCTTCCAGTAGTCTGTTTGTTCCCATTCTATGCAAATATCATTTGTCCTGGGGTTTTTTGAGAAATTGTTTTGGATTCTGCCCCCCATCCTCAAAGACTGCTGTTGAATTTATCATACTTGGGTCCTCTCAAACTGCTGAGCCACAATGGTAACAAGCTGTTCCTGGAAGGCTGTTGTTGTCAGAAGAAAACAATTCTGGATCCTGAAAGTAACAACAGATATTTTAAGGAAAGAGCCATTTCCACATCCATACACTGTACAAATTAGTTCATTGGTTTATCTAAAAATAGGATCTTCTTTAACCAGCATGCTGTGAAGTTCACCAATCAATCCACTGTATGCTGGTTTTCCAGAAGGCTTCTTCATGGCTTGCCTGTGTATCGTGTTTCCTGTCCGTATTGGCAGTTTTATAAAGGTTTGAATGTAACATGCCACAATAACACAGTATATGCTGACTCTCTTTTTGAGTTCACAAAATATTTCAGTCAGAATTTTAAAAAGAAAGGAACACAAGACATGTAGAGACCTTCAAGCAGCTGCCTAGCCAGTTCATCCAGAGCTGTAAGTAAAACATTCATAGGTACCCATTATGAAGTATGACCTTCATAATGGCCTTTAAAGCACTTACATAGCCTGTAGGAGCACTTATGAACACAAGCAGCTGCCTTATGCTGAATGAGATCACTTGTCCATCAAGGTCAGTATTATTTACTCAGATTGGCAGCAGCTCTCCAGGGTCTCAAGTAGAGATCTTTCATATCACCTACTACCCGATGCCGGGGATTCACCCTGTGATCTTCTGCATGCCAAACAGATGCTGTGCTACTCAGCCATAGTCCCTCCACTGAGGGCATTACTCTGTAGAAAGACCACCAGAAATTGTGCTATCTTCTGGTCAGTCCACTCAGTCACAGAAACCAGAAGTTCAAAGTCAGTCAGGTAGTAACTGAAACTAGACTCATCTGACCAGTACATTTCTTCTCATACAATAAGGCTTTTGATATCTTGAAGTTGCTGCTACCAGCTGTAATACCTGAAACAAACTTTATCAACACCATTAAAGTTATCCCAACAGCACAGACCTAGAGATCAGATTTGAATGTCTAGAGCATGTGCATGTATATGCATACAGACACATGCACACTCACCTCAGTGCTAGCACAATCAAGAAAATGCATCCAGAAATGAGTGTCATGGGAAGATCTCTTTCTGGGTAGGGGGAAGGAATCTCCTGTCCTGTACCCATCCAAGCCCTGAGAAGGTAGAGTCCAAAAGGCTGAATATGGCATAGGCAACAAACCAGGAGTGCATCTGACAGTGGTGTAGCATGGGGAGGGGCCAGAGGGGCAGTCGCACCAGGTGCATAATTTTTAGGGTGCGCTGCACCAAGCAGAGCCTGCAGTGCATCTGTAGGAGGCTGTCTATACTACCATGGCCACCTGCTGTGCCAACGGGACAGCTGGCTCACTGGGCACTGAGCTGGCCCTTCTGAAGCAGCTGCTGGCTGAGGAGCATGCAGAGCTGGTGGTGGAGGCACGGGTGGCTGCACCGGAGGTCTTCCAGGTAAGGGGTGGAGAGACAAGCATGCCTGAATTGCGGGAGAGCTCCTGGGGAGCAGGGCGTAATTGTTAGGGGATGGGGTGCTGCACCAAGGAGAGCCTACACTGCATCTGGGGGAGGCCACCCATGCTGCCATGGCTGCTTGCCGTGCCAACGGGGCAGCTGGCTCGCTGGGTGCAGAGTTGGCCCTCCTGCAGTGGCTGCTGGCTGAGGAGCATGCCAAGCTGGCAGCAGCAGTTCAAGTGGCTGTGCCATATGGCTGCCAGGTAAGGGGCGGGGAGGTGAGCAGGCTCGAATCGCAGGAGTGCTCCCAGGGGGCAGCTGCACCTTATGCGATAATGTCACTTCCCAGAAAGTGGTCCTGGGAGTGGGCGCAAAGCACACACGCATATGTAGTAACAAGGGCACCACCAGCCAGGAGTTGCCCCAGGTGTTGCCTACCCACACTACGCTGCTGGCATCTGGCAAAGTCTGGGCTTTCCAAAGTACTTGAAGAGGGATGGGCCAATCTTAGCAGATTTTTCTCAAATTCTGTTGAGCACTTTTCATAGTAATGTTGGGAAACAACCAAAGATTTCTGTTATGTATAAATTACTATATATGCCTTTGATAATCTTCATATCAGTTATTCTAGAAAAAACAGTGGTATGCAGGTATGCAAACAGGGGAAACGGTATACTCAGGCTAGGGTTGGCATTGAGAATTCCCAAGAATCTGTGAGATGAAGGCAATAATGAAAAAGGAGAAGATCTTTATTTTGACAGATCCCCTTTAAGCAGTTCTCCTGGAAGAAGCATGTGCATGTGTGTTATGTTCTGTCAAGTTGCTTCCAGTTTATGGTGACCATATGAATTAACAACCTCCAAACTGTCCAAAAGTCCTATCATTGACAGCCTTCCTCAAGTCTTGCAAACTGAAGGCCATAGTTTCCTTTAATGAGTCAATTAATCTCATGTTGGCTTTTCATCTTTTTCTACTGCCCTAGGACCCCCATGCCAAAACTAGGGTGTGTGTGAGAGGCATTTTGGACACAGGTGGCCATAGGTACACACCTGTGCATGCACACAAAGCGCAGACAAATGCCTGAATCCCTCAGTGATTATATCAATTTTGGCATGACCCAGAAGTGACAGGTCACATCAGGAGCCAATTCTTTTTTTAAAAAATTAAATATCGGCCCTGATCCTGTAGGTATGCAGATCCCAGTCCGTGAAGGGCTTTAGACACTAAAACGAGCACATTGAACTGGATCCAAACTCAACTGGAATCCATGTAGCTGGCACAGCACAGGACGGATATATGCCTTAAACCAGGTCCCAGTAAGGACACATGCTACCACATTCTGGACCAGTTGTAACTTCCGGGTCAAGCTCAAAGGTAGCCCATGGTAGAACAAGCTACAGTAGACAAACCTTGAGGTGACCGTTGCATGGATTACCAAAGACGACAAATAGGGCACCACTTGCCTGACCTGCTGCAGCTGCAGTAAAGTAACTAGGCTTTTACAACTGATATCTACAAAGGGTCCACAGGCATCTGAGAATGCTGCAGTTGGAATTTCTGCTTGATGAGCTTTAAAAAATTCTGGGTGGACAAAGTTTGTTACCCCATGTAATGAAAACAGGGAAATTAGATATATATGCTTACATGTTTCTTCAGATCAGCATCAAGTAATGCCATACATATTCCTGTAGGCTTCAGGAAAACAAAGCCAAAAGACATTTGGTGTGTCAAAATGGAAACGAGGAAGAAGAAAGTCACCTTTGAAGCATAGCTGTACATCTGCAGTGCAGCAGTAACTCAAAGCTCATTTCAAAATCAAAGATGGATCACACAAAATTCCAAGCAATCAGACATAGATTGCTACCTGGAGATGTCACATCAAACCCTTCTATTTCAATATGGGTGGGGGAGGTAACAAAAATGGCTGTTTTGTGCTGAATAGTTCAGGCAAATTAGTCAGATCTAAAATGTAAGTAGCATTACCACAGTCCCAGTGACTAGCATCACTTTTTTCTCTTCTGTGGGATGCAGTGTATAAAAACCTGTCATTTTTATGTGACAGAAACTATCAATTCTCAAATTCTCACAGATGTGCTGTTAAAAATATTAATTTCAGCAGGATGATCAAAATGTTTTATTCAGCTGTTTAGCAAACATCAGAATAATAATGAAGCAACTTTTAAGTGTGATGTCAAAATAGCTTTTGTCCTTATGGCGGAGCTTTGGCCTTGCTCAGGTGTACTTGGAATCTAAAACTGACATTTCTGTGAAGAAAAGGTGAAGCACTGTGGCCAATATATAGCAAGTGTGTAGCCTGCTGTAAAATACAATAAGCTGTGTCACCTATAGAAGAAGAGAATTCTAGCTCCCCCCACCTCTTTTCTGTATGAATGTTAACACCTGTAACAGTAGACTTGAGGCAGCATAGTTATGGAAAGGATGGGTACTGTTGAAGACTCAGCAACTACCAGTTCAGTATTTATTTCTCTGCACACCAGTAGCACATTAATTTTTGGCAATTTGCTAATTAAGATGAAATTTGCTACTGTTACACAACCTGTTTTTGTTGTTGTTCTTTTTCTCCCCCTTCCTCCCAAAACGACTTCGTTAGCATCTAGCTTGACGCAAGACAAACACATCTGCTGTCAATATTCATTTTAATTAAGCCAATAGCATTAGCCGCTTATGACTTCATTCTGTTTGGTCCCAGTGGGCAACCTGAAAGGCAATTCTCACTGTTACTTAGCTCCTGCCGTGTAATCCGCAAGAGGCTGTCAGCTTTCCATGGTTTGTGACCTCTGACCCAATCACTTTCTTCCTTTTAACACTACTACTTTTGCACATTTAATGAACTTTGTACATGGTTAAAAAGATGTCAGCACAGAGAAACGATAGAACCTGCTGTGAAGGACCTCATTGTTTCTATAATTCTAATTGACCTTTCACATCTGGGGGAAAAAAACAGAAAAAGAAAAAGAAAAATCAATATGGTTACTTAGTCACCAATCCAATGCTATCTTTTATTATTAATATGCTAAACGCGTTGCTTTCAGAGCACTGACACCTAAACACCTCTAGACATACAAAAATGACTTCTCATTAATAACCATTATATTAATCACTGTTGCCCAGAACTAGAATCTGGCTGCGAAATCCCCTGGTGGAAATTGCTATAATCGTTCAAACTACAGGAATGAATTTTTTTCCCAAGCATAATTACTGCTGTCTTCTTATTGAAAAATATCCCATTAGATAGCAGCTTTTAGTTACGAACATCGTGTTGATTAATTTTTAATTTCTGGCTTTTTATATGACATTGCACATGTAAAGATATTTGATAATTTAAATGGTTAGCTGAACAATTATTACAATAACTTATAAGCAATTGAAATATCCATTTACTTACTAGAAGGTGGCGTACATAATTTGACTCATTGCTAAAAGTTTGGAAAAACTGCTGGTGTGATCACAAGTCTGTTGTTATTATCTATGGTGGTATAGCATGTCCTACATCATTATGTTACAAGGAATCAATCTTGGCTAATGCTTCACACTTTCTCAGGAGTTTAACCTACAGAAGAACAATACCATGGTTTTGGTGAGGTAAACTCCTCATTTTTACTGACTGACTGACTGACTGACTGGAGAATACCAGCTTGCCAGCAATAATCCTATCAAGAAATATATAGATGGAATAGGAACTTTAAAAAAAACTGAAGCATTTACCTATGGAACACCTTTTTAAATAAGTGATAACTTCCTTGTATTATTGCTTGTTCCTCTGAAATATGTTGCTATACTCACACAGTCATAGGAATTCAAGAAAGTTTTTTTTAAAGAATCTCAAAACCAGATTTTACTTTAAAAAAACAGAAGTGGTAATTTTACTAATAAATAAAGTATTTTTCAAAATATTATTGGGCAAGGCAAATCAGTGTACCTGACAGGCTGATTCACCCATTGGTTCCACCACAGCTCTGATATGACCCTGACACCACCTAGGTTTAGATGGACTTTTATGGCATATAAACTTGATCCTGCTTCTTTGAAGACTGTGAGAATAGATACATATTTCCACAGTCGTATCTTACTGCCCTTACTGATTACTGTGGGTTACTGAGCTAGTGCAAAGGTGTCGGTAGGAATGATGACTGCTAGGACAGAAGGGTTTTTTAAAAGAAGGTGGCTGTAATGTATAGACATTTTATTGTGTTAAAAAAGGAGGATGGTATGCTAAAAGCAGCCTTTATTAATGAACCACGAGTTCCCTTGACCCAGTTCTAATTCACGCTGGCATTTAGAGATGTGGCAACCACTGGCTTTTTAGGCTGTTATTCATTCTGAATTCAAAATGCAGTGGCTGGAAAGGGTGCAAAGGCGATTCAGACAATGATCTATGGCACATGCTAGTCCTAGCATACTTTTGGATGTGTTCATGGTACTCGCTTATATAGGAAAAGAGACCAGGAAATCTCAATATTTGTAAGCAGATCTATTTACTTTATGTTGCAGCATCTCTGACATTATTAAGACTAACTCTGTAAGTCATATTTCTTTAAATTGTGGCCTGTTTAATTCCAGTGCTTTGTGTCTTCATTCCATTGCTCTTACAATGGCTGCAATGTTTGCTTAGAAACAGGAACAAGATTATGAAATGAAATGAAGCCATTTGAGCAATGATCCATCCTGTTTACTTGTGGCCAAAATATTTTTCTTTAGTTCAAAAGCTTAAATCTGCTCATAAAAACACTCCCTTTAACTAAACAACTTCCTTGTTTCTTTTTATCCCTCTTTTATCATCCTGCCACGCCTTGAGTAGCTAAATGACAATAAATAAATCATGCTCACTGAAGCACGATAAAGGTGATAGAGATGTTGAAAAAGCCACTATCATAACTATGAAGAGCTGGACAGACCAGGTGGGTTGAACATTAAACACTACAATCTATTGTTGGCACAAGTAGCGACTTAAAATATATATGCAGGAATAATTTAATGAGAATTTCTCATGCTTTAAATAGAAGCTGTAAAGCCACAAATTTAATTATTTTTTTTAAGAAAATAAAATCCCTCACATTGGACAAAGCAGTGCTTCACCCACTGACACCACCCCCACTCAGCCAAGCACCATCAGCCAGTATGAAGTTATCCCTCATCGTGTCAGTCCCTGCCTTCAGTATTTTAAGATGTCTTTGGCCCCGAGTTTCCTTTTATCCCTTTAATCTCTCTTATCTTCACCACACTGGCGCCTCAGTCACAAGTGGGGATGACCCCCACCTGTGCTGTCATTCCCTTCTCACTCTTGCTTGTTTATACCCAATGAGCTGCTTTGTACTGAGCCAGACTAGACATGGGCATGAACAGCATTACGAACAGAAAAAACCCATGAACAGCCCAATCTGCTGTTGGTGAGCAAGCTGTTCGTGAGGCCCCATCCTAAATGAACAGGTGGTCGTTAAAAGCCTTGTTCGTTGCCTTTGACAGCCGTTTGGTAAGCCAGACAGTCTGGCACCTGCTGCAATCAATCCCCTTGGCAACCGGAGGGAGAGAGGGACGGAACTCTGTCTAAACTCCTTCTGGCTTTCCTTCTGGCTTTAACCCTTCAAAGTACTTCCAGCAGAGAGTCCCATTTTTGCCACTGTGAAGAGAAAATGACAGCCAACGGGGAGACCCATAGATCATGCCTTTCCTGGGGTGCAATCTCTCTAAAACTTGGGGGTCTTCAGAGGACAGTGAGGACTATGGACCCTGAAAATTTGGTGGGTATTGGACATTGGAAAGGTCAGTTTGTGGGATGTTTAAAGGGCACTGCTCCTTGCACGTGGCAGGAAAGGGACCTTTAAACTATCAGCTGGCAGGCGGTAGGGGGGAATCCCCCTCTGCCGCCTGCCAGCTGATAGTTTAAAGGGATCTTTAAAGGGTCAGGTAAGTGGGTTTGAGGGGAGGGGGCTAAGTGAGGGGGTTTGGGGGTGGGGGTGTTTCTGGCCCTCACGAACAATTAATATGTCTGGGAACAGTCCATGTTCATCGTTGTTTGTTGTTCGTGGATGGCACCAAACGACGAACAGGGTGTTTGGGGTTTTTTTTCCATTCATGCCCATGTCTAAGCCAGATGACTAGCCTATTAGTCAGTAAAAGTGGAGACCGACAAGGTTTTGTGGGGGACATCCCATTTTCCCTTCCCACACATGTCCTTTTTCTCTTCCCTGTCACCCCATACCTGTTTCCCCTTTTTCTGCCTCCTTTTCTTCTCCCCATCCACCATTGTCTGTCCTCTGTCTTCATATTTTTTCCTTCCTCATCCTGGCAGGACTATAGGGTGGTGTGGTGCCAGCTGATCCAGGCCATGTTCCAGGGTGGGGAACCTTCAAGGGCTTGCAGGGAGGTGGGTACTTCATTTTCCCCTGTATCCTCTTCCCTACACTATTTCCTCTTTCCCTCCTCCTTGGACCCTCCTTGGACCCTTTCTTTATGTCCTTTTCTCCTTCAAACCCACTAAACAGCTTACCTTTTATCTGCCCCCTATCTCTATCTATATTTATTAATTTACTTCATTTATATACAGCCTTTCTCCACAACGTGGACTCAAAGCAGCTTATGTTGTTCTCTTTGCCTCCCTATTATTAGAAATCGGCACGAACAGCAATATGAACAAAAAAAAAGCCACGGACAGCCCAATCTGCTGTTCGAGAACAAGCTGTTAGTGAGGCCCCATTCTAAATGAACAGGTGGTCATTGCAAGCCTTGTTCATTGCTGTTTTTCAAGCCAGACAATCTGGCACCTGCAATCAATTCCCTTGGCAACATAGGCAGGGATTGTCTGAACTCTGTCTGAGCTCCTGCTGTTGCCCTGGAAACCCCAATCTAAGCCCAATTTAGCTTGATAGGCAGGTCTTCCTTCCAAGTGCGGAGCTCCAAATTTGTTATAAGAGAGCAAAGACCAGAGGGGAGGAGGAGGGACCCCAGTGTTCTGGCTAATCTTTGCAGACAGTGGAGAGGGAGAGACAGCTGCTGTTGGCATTTTGATAGAGAGACAGGGAGACTGCATTGGAGCTTTAATTTTCTTTGTGTGTGGTGGGATAGGGATCTACCACTTCAGGTTCCAGGGCTGCTGCCAGGCTCTGGGGCCAAGCTATTATTTACTATTGGTACGTTTCCTGCTGCCTGCTCAGGTAGGGTTTCTGGGAGTGGTGTGGTAGGGATCTACCCCTTCAAGTTCCAGGGCTGCTGCCAGGCTCTGGGCCAAGCTATTATTTATGATTGGTACTTTTCCTGCTGCCTGCTCAGGTAGGGTTTCTGGGAGTGGTGCGGTAGGGATCTACCCACCCTCAGATTCCAGGGCTGCTGCCAGGCTCTGGGGCCAAGCTATTATTTATTATTGGTACCTTTCCTGGTGCCTGCTCAGGTCAGGTTTCTAGGAGTGGTGCAGTAGGGATCTTGACCAAACTTGGATGATGGCTGGAGGAGAGCCTGCTGGCTCCTATGAACAGCCAACCACAAACATGTTCGTGAAAAGTGTCATGTTCGTGGTTGTTTGTGAGTCCCTGTTCATGGATGGCAATGAACAACGAACATCATGTTCATTTTTTTTCTGTTCATGCCCATCTCTACCTATTATCCTCATAACAACCCTGTGAAGTAGGTTAGGCTGAGTATGTGTAACTGGATCAAAGTTACCCAGTGAGCTTCTACCACAGAGTGATTCAAGCTTGGGTCTCCCACATCCTGCTCTGAAACTGTAACCACTACACTATACTGGCTTGGGGGATTGCCGTTGCAGTAACAAGTAGTCAGGACTGGGTGAGTCAAGCAAGTCATGTGGTATCAAGTCACCTGGTGGTTACATCTGAGCATGGCCTCGGGATTCGGTTTCGTTTTCTCAGCCATGCTGGACGCTCCTCTCGGCTGGTCCGGGAGGAAACGACCGGGCACCCTGACCGGGCGGCTGATCCGCAAGGATTAGCCCCCAGGACTCCCAGGGAGGGAGCCAGGGTCCGGGACGCGGCGGGAAGAACTCCCCGAAATCAATGCGGGGGGGGGAATTGCCCGTTTGTCCCTATGGAGGCCGGCAGATGTGCGCGGCGCCTCGAGTGCCGCCGGGCAACGAGAAACGGCAAGTAAAAGAAACAGGCGGAAGCCTGTAAACTAGCGAATCCCTTCTGTTTTACAAGCGTTTGTGAAGGAGAGGTTGATCTGAAGAAGACTCGCTCTTCCCCTTCGTTGAGTTCCAGAATTTTGTTGGCGCCCCCCCCCCCAAATGGCAGCAAGGAAGCAAAGTCCCGCTCTCGGTAAGTCAATCTCGGCTACTTTGAAGGGGGAGTCGCTCGAAGAGTTGGTGCGCAGGGCAGTGGTGGAAGCCATAAAACCCTTTGTTGACAAGCTGAACGAAACTGATCAAAGGGTGGGCTTAATTGAAAGCGAGGTGAAAACCATTAAGGCAGCAGCGGGGGGGGGGGGCAGAAAAGTCTGCTCTGGAAAGTGCGTCACTTGTGAAGGCTACAAAAAAGGAGCTGAAGTTGGTGGAGAACCAGCTGATCGGGCTACAGGTGGAACGAACGCAGACAATTTTGCGTCTCCAAAACGTGAAAGAGGAGGAAAATGAGGATCTGTGGGATTTGGTCTCGGAACTACTGGCGACACCCGCGAGGACGACTAAAGAAGAGGTTAAAAGCGCCATTTTGGAGGTCCGTCGGGCTTCTTCAAAATATGCAACAAAGCGACAGTTGCCTCGTGAGATCATTATTGACTTTTCATCTAAAAAGATTCGGGACACCATCCTATATAACTCATACAATGCGGATTTGGACTTTATGGGTTTGAAAGTTAAGATCTTGAAGGACGTTCCATTTCTAGTCCGGAAACGGCGTTTTAAATATAAAAAGTTTGCAGCTCTTCTGAGGGACCATGGAATAAAGTACAAATGGTTATTCCCGGAAGGAATATGGTTCAGATATAAAGATCAGGCCTATAAGATATTATCAGAAGATCAACTAAAGGATTTTGAGAATAAAAACCCAGAACTCTGCTGCACCGAGAACGAAGAAAAGGAGGAGCCGGAGGGGGGGGAGGAGGAGGAGGAGAGCACCGCAACAGCGGTTGCACAGAGAGAATTGCGTCCGGGACCTAGAAGGGGGAGGAAAGTTTAATCAGAATTTGAAATGTTTATTCTCTGTATGATTAACCACTCCATCATTATTCTATGGAGCTATTTTTGTATTATGACAGTATGAAGGGAAACATTGAAGTGTAGTGTTTAGTGTTTGTAGTTCATTCCCCCCCCCCTTTTCTTTTTCCACCCCCATTTGTCCCTTCCCTCTCCCCTTTCCTTGTGATAGTCTGGTGTAGTGTTTTGTAGTTATGAAAATAAAAAAATTTATAAAAAAAAAAAAAAAACATCTGAGCATGGCCTCAATGAGCCCTCCCTCAAAAGCCAAAACAACCCTGGAAAGGGCTCTACCCCCTCTTCTTGCCTTTTCCTGACAGAAACCAAGTCTGGAATACTTCCTAAACTATGGTTGCCTAGCAACAGCTGCTCCACTGAGGGCATCCAGTTAAAGCTATAGGCATTCTTTTTATCATTTTTTAAAAACCTTGCAAGGTGTTTTTTAAAAAAAGATTTCAGATATTTCGGCAAATCTGGGCCATTTATTGGGTGTGTGTTCATGGTTTCGGTCTCTGGATTTAAGTATCCACAAATCAGGACCACTTGGCTATTAGTATGTAAGACTGTTTATTCTAACTGGCAGTATCTCTCAGTTAGGAGTTATTCACATCACCAGCTACCTGATCCTTTTCACTGCAGAGGTTAGGGACTGAACCTTTTGCATGCAAAGCAAATGCTATACCACTGAACCACAGTCCTACTCCTGCCTCTGTCCCCATTCACATTCATGAATTCTTGTTGATTCTGAGATTTCACACAGTTTAAATAATCAAGATGTGTGCCTCATAAATATGACACAGTAAAAACAAAACAATGTAAAAGAGATACCTTTTTCCTCAATGAATTTAGTCAGTCCAGAAAACTGATGGAGCTAAGCAAGCACTTTAAAGTGAGAAATAACTACAACCGTTTTCATCTTTACGCAAAAAAAGCACCAGTTAAAGATTCTAGGTGTCCATTTCAATTCTGTGTTTAAATCACAAAATGTGATTCTTGAAGGCCTATGTTATTTTCCCCCGAGTCCTCCCCAGGTATGCATAACCAAACTTGAGAGCTGTCTGGTAGGAACTAAATTCCCAGGCTTTAGGACATAGGCTGATTCTGCACACATTGGATAATGCACTTTCAATGCACATTATCAATCGTTTGAGGTGGGTTTTTTGTTCCGCACACAAAAAAATCCATTTCAAATGATCTATAAAGAGGATTGGAAGTGCATTATCCAACATGTGCGGAATCACTCATTGTTAAGATCAGGACCATGACACATGGAAAGCAGGAGCTTATACCTTACACCACTGGTACTGGTTTCCTGGCTAGAAATGGCTGCTAGGGTGCTATTTGCCCTATGGGGGTCCACATGTACTCATGGGATACATGTGAGCTATGGTCCTGATCCAGTGGGAAACTCACAAGAAGAGTATGTGTGATAGACAGTCCTTATGCCAGACCCAGACTTAATCTGAGGATTGTGCATTGTGTAGTTAATAAAGTACTGAACAGCTAAAAAAAAGAAAAAAAGCAATTGTTTAAAGATATGCATTTTAGTTTCTCAGCTGATTTGCAATGCTATCACACTTTGTAGAAGTGTCCTCTTTGCCTAGCTGAATGTTCAAAATATTTTGCCTTAAGGAACAGCTTGAGAAAGAAGAGGGGGGGACCTTTGCTTTTAAAATACTAATTTTGTACAAACCTGTTCAATATGGTTCCTTAGCAGATTAACATTATTAACATGCAAAGGATAACATCCATAAAGCAGAAGAGACAGTACCAATAGCTACTGTGTCAATTTAATCTTTGCATTCATTATTCCTGTATCCTTTTTTACCCTGTTCTTCCTTGGTGGTCTCCTTCTATTTTTGTTAAACAGAATTCAAAAACGGAAAGAGAAAGTGAGTAGGGGAGGAGGGGGGAAGATATGGATTTGATTTTTTTTTTGTACTTTACAGATACAGACTTTTTGTAGTTTAATTTTTTTTCTTTTTTGAAATTTCAGCCCTTGGAACTCTGAGAGGCACCATTCCAGTATTTACACAGATGTGAGCAAAGGCAGCTTGTAATCATCTACCTCTGCCCTTGTGGTCACATCTGCCTCTGAGCAATTTTTGGGAGGTACATTAATAGCATTTGTATTAAATACTCAGTCCTAAGATCCAATATTTTCATTTCTCACTGTCTTCACAGAGTGTAATTCAATATATACATTCTCTGAATGCAGTTAAACATTTACTTAGCATTTTATGATAAATTCAATCATGTACCAATGGGACATTACAAGAGAGCTTCCATATATCACAATCCAGTTCCAGTTCTCTTTTAAAGAAGGGTACACATAGTGGGGTTAAAAACTCATTTTAATGGCAGAAGATTTTGTTTTTGTTTTTTTAAAAAAATCTGTTTTCCTTGGGAAAGAAAAAGGAAAGAACTATCTTTAAATCTTGCTCTTTGAAATGAAAATAAAATAGTTCCAGGCACATTACACGTATTGTATATAAATTATTTTAGAAGATAACATGATTGCTGGATAAGGTGATTAAACTGAAAATGGATGGTAGGGGGGTGCTGTCTCTCTCCATATCATCTTTCCTTTGCTATTCTTCAAAATGTTCCCAAGAAAGAAAGGAAGAAAAGCCATTGATGCTAAAGGGGGTCTTAGAAAGCCTTCTGCTAAGTCCCTTTTGATTCTGCCTTATGCTCTTATTTTATGGTATATGAGGTGAAATTGGCAGCAGCCTTATTCTGTGGGCTCTTCCTGCCTCTTAGAGCACTGCTCTTTCAGAACCCGCAGATGTCCACGTCCTGCTGGCAGGCCGAGTGCTAGACTCCCACTGGGATTTTTACTCAGCCAGGTGTCACGGCTGCCACACTGAGTGATAAACACTAAGCAGAACCTGTCAGGGGACTATTTGCATTATGGCTTTTTCCTTTAGAATTAAAAAAAATGTTACAAGATGTCATTGAAAATCTTGGAAGAGTGACTAAGCATTTTTTGTGCTTTAGCACCTCTCTGGCTAACTTACATAACTAACATATGGAAGGCCTCCTGCAGGTAGTCCTAATAACACCAGCTCTAGTGCCTATATCTCTTTGCACCTTTTTATCCGGAAGGAAGCATTGTCTTTGATTGTCCATCAAGCCTAATCCTTTCTCAGCATGATGCTTGTTAGCATAATTGCAGAAAAGAAACCACAAGGTATATTGTGTGTGGGTGGGTGTGTTTCTCTTAAAGGCCATTGGGATGAAAGAACACTGTACTTATGACACTAATCCAGCATTTATAGATTCCTTCCATAAAAAGGGGGGGGGGTGTTTTTTGACATCTCAATTGTCATCATTTGTATTAATTTTTTTAAAGAAAGAAAAAAATTCTGCAGACACAAAAACACTTTGCAGTAGTCACCACCAAGTTAATGTTAGGAGAATAAAAAGCCAAGGCCTTGAAGATGTACACATTAAAGGTAGTGTTTAAAAAAAAGAATCATGACTGAACTTGCATTAGCAACACCTCCATTGTTAAACCTATTTCACTAGCTGGATCACACAGAGTGCATATGGAGAATTGTCTTTGATGGTTATGAAAGAGATGAAAGGATGGCTCAGTCCTTCAGCCTTCCCAATGTCCATATCTACAGGGTCTTTGTTACACTAATGCACAATACTGGCATTACATAAATAATTGCATGGCCATCAAAAGACCGCACCCAGCTCCACCAATGGATCTTCCACTGTTTGCACTGGTGGCAAGGATCATATATCTACCATTGGATAAAAATTCCTTTATGATGGAATGTCCAAAGCAGCATTCCTTGAAAAAGCTGGAAAAGACACTTAACTGCTTGCCAGAGTCACCCTAACATTTCCTTGTTAAGAGGATGCCAGTAGTGCCTTCTGGATTATAACAGAGCTGATAATATGGCCATTAGCTCGCCCCACTCTTATCCTAGCTCATCTAGGCTTACCAACCTCCAGGTGGTGGCTGGAGATCTCCAGGAATTACAATGGCTACATAGTGCAGTTCACTTGGAGAAAATGGCTGCTTTGAAGGGGGGACTTTATGTCATCACATCCCTGCTGAAGTCCCAACCCTCCGCCACCCCTGCTTTCCCCAGGTTCCCCCCCCCCAAAAATCTCCAGGAATTTCTCAACCCAAAGTTGGCAACCCTCATGGTCCCCTGGAGCCCAGTCTGGAGAGGGGTATTATGGAGGGCATGGGAGGACTTACCTCAGTAAATCAGCCTCCATGAGAAAATTCCCTTCCTTGTCATTCTGGAAATGATGTCATTCCTAGTGCGACAAGGAAGAACTCTGGTGCATGCAGGAGCACACTCCGGAGCTCCTGGGACCATTCTCCACATTTCTGTCCCCCCTCTGCCAGCCAGGTGAGTAATGGCGGGGCTGAGGCTGAGACTAGGAACCCTAAACCCTACTCCTAACTCCCAAAGCCCCTATGCATGACCTTGATGGACTTGGCAGTTGCTAATAACTGTTGCTAACACAATCCGCTGGGCAGTCTAAGTACAAATGTTAAATATTTGCTCTTATTCTTGAGACCATGTAAGCAAGTCTCCATACAGATTGGTACTTGAAGGCAGCTTGCAACTACTATTTACTGGTGGTCAGTTCAGGCCTGATGCAACTAGAATCATGTACCAAATGCAGTGATGATGACCATAGAAAGCATTGATATAACTTGTAATGTTTTGCATTTAAACAGTTTAGATTTTATTTCTGCTTGCTAATGCTGGGTTTTTAAAATTATTGCACTCAGTTAAAATGCAGGCCTCTGAGGAAAGAAGAGGGGAAGAGTGGAGTAAAATCTGATTGGACAGTAGTTGTACCCTAGGGAATGGAGTGAACTACAGTTTTGGTCAGAGAGCTGAAAGAAACGTGTTCATTCTGTTCAAAACAGACATGCTGTGTGCAGCCTTGTAGTGTCTGTGTATTTCTGAAAGAAAGTATTTATTCTGGGTAAAGCATGAAGGAGCCTGAACTTGCCATGTGGTGTTCTGAGAAATTCTAAGTCGGGCAGACAGTGTGTGCCCCTGGGGCAGTCTGTGTGTATCTGAGAGCCAAGCTACAAGTGATGAATGAGTGCAAGTGAACAAGGAGGAATACTCGGGAGTCTGTTCACCTGCCGTTCAAGTGTTGTTCGTCACTTGTAGCTTGGCCCTGAGAGAAAAATTATTCTATCTAGGTCAGGCAAGCTGTGTTGAAAGGCCTGAATGAATCTATGTCTATGTGGATGGAAAGAAAGTTTATTCTATTAATGAAGATGTGTGGGGAAAACTAAACTCTGTGACTGAGTTTGTAAATATACCTTTTAGAAGAGATAATTATTTGAAACCCCCAAGCTTAAGAACTATTCTGAAAATAATACACATATCAAAATTCTGCTACCACCAAGCTTATGTACTTAGAAATAAATTCTACTTTTGTTTAAGAAAAAAAATACTCTTTTACCTTACAACCACCCTCATGCAGTGACTGTTCTGTCAAGCTACCATTTATAACAAGCTTTCCTATATTACCAGTTAAACTGAGGAGATCTATGGCAAAAGCCTTTGGTGGCATAAACCTTTTGAGGAAGTCTGGGAGGCAGCAATATACACTCTAACATAAAAGGTGAGGGGTTCTCGAGGTAAAGGTTTGGGTAAAGTAGAGAACACCTGAAGCTCTGTATGAGTGGAAATAGGAGTGTTGACTGGTTCTAGGACTCTCCTGAGGTATAAAACCAAAGGTTTAACAAAAGGTTTTAAAAGTTTTTAATACAGGGTGGAATCAAAACTAAGCAAAATATTACTAGTGTTAACACTGATATAGCTCCATCAATGAATTATATCTGTGATTATATAATACTGCAAACAAGCGACAGGGGATGACTGCCTCCATCTTGATTGGTTTTATTAGGCCAGCTTGTTAACTGCAAGTAGAAACAGAGACTTGGAGCAGATGTGTCTTTGACCTAATCCAGCAGAGGATATTTTAAATGCTTTTAAATGCTCAAATGACATGCAACTCCTCTCTACTGTGAATGTCTCCGGCACAGGCAATCTGTTAAAAATGCTTCAAAGGTTATTTGGGTCCCCTCTTTCTTTAGCCTTCTAGCTTAATTGCACTCAGTATTTCTGCCTTAGTCCTCTTCTATGTTTTATTGTTCATAGCTTTACAATAGAAGTATGGTGGGGGGAGGTGTTTTTATCTGGAATTTTGACTCAAATGTTACTATTTTGGTTCTGTACATAGTGCCTTGATAGGAATCTTTGTATGATTTATTAAAATGCTCAGTCATTTGATATCTGCAGGAGCAATACAAAAAAGTGATATGGTATTTTGTGACCCACTCTGTGTTCATGTTCTCTATTGACATAACCTGCAGTTCTCACCAGGGTTGAAACTTTATTACAGACTGAGATAATAGAGCTTACTGGCTGGGCATCTACCCACAAACTCCCCCTCGTTATAAATGAAATGGCAGTATTCAAAAACTTTTAGTACCTTTACACCTGCTGTTTGATGGAGGGCAATTTACCACACATATCTGCATGCATATTAATTTTGAGTGTCAGTGACTTTAAAACAAATTCTAAAGTTCCTGATATACATGCCTGATTATTTTTTCCATTACAATAACCATTTATAGTTTAGATCAGATGACTGGAAAGTTATCTATGTTATGGAATGATATATAAGGAGTTGTGAAGAAAAGTTCTAGCCATCTGTCATTCCTTTACCCTTACATTATTGTTCCCATGGTACATATGAAAAGTGAACTCTACAATACTTTCCACAACAAACTTGCCATTCTGTAAATTACCACAGGATGTTTTGTTGTTTTTCAACAAGTAATACTAATAATCCTCTGAAATTTATACTATTGAAATTATTTATTACAAGGGAAAAACCACAAATAACTTTTAATCTTAATTAACAACATCATTGTGAGGTAAGGAGGAAGAGAAGAGATAGAAGGAAAGAACAGCTTGAATAAGATCACTGTGATAGACTATGGAATTTCAAAGTGTTTTGTCTATCTTGCTTGAGCAGGTATACCATGAAGAGTAACTTTTATCAGCATATTAGAAAGGATATTAGGAGTAGAAAAGATATTAGCAAGCATCACCACTAATTTTACATACTACCTTCATGCATACATACACATTTTAGTCCAGTTTCTTTCTCTCTGTTTCTAAACACTATTATTTCTTCACCTCAAGCCCCTAAAAGCCTAAGTAATAGAATTGCCACTTACTCAGTGGGAGAGGGGGAATTCCTGCCCCTATTCCCTGCTTTTGCTCTGGCAAATAGCAGGGGATAATACGGGGGGGGGGGGGAATAATGTCACAGCATCATTTCCAGTCACATAACCATCACCATGCCATAGAATGTTCTTGGATTTACCTGAAACTCTGTGGTTATGCCAACAAGTTTTAAGTGAATCCTAGAGTGCCCTGAGATGTGGTGACATCACTTCAAATTATGTGGCCAGAAATGACATTATGATGTCACAAGATATCATTCCAGAGAATTTCTGCACTCCAGTATCCCAGGGACTGCCAAAAAAGGCTGACACCTTTGCTCAAGATTGGATCAGCGGAAGGCAGTGATGGATGTGGCCTGCAACCTGAGGAATCAACTTTTCCAGGTTTAGAAAGGCCTCCTAGAGGAAGATAAGTGTAATAAAAATTCACACTCCTTGTACCAGTGGATCACTGGGTCGAATTCAGTGCACACAAATGAACACAAATGCAGGCTAATTACTATTGTTGAGGGCTGAAATGCTTTTAATCTTTCTCTTAAAACGTAATACTTTATACTGAGCTTTTTTAAAGTAGTAAAGTTGTAGAAAAAGCATGAGTGTTAATGTTCAAATTCTGTCAGAAGCGTTATTATTTTAAAGAAAACACTGAATAATTATATCTATAAAATAAAAATGTTTCTTGGTTCATTTCTTGTGTTTTCTATACTGTTGTTACAATTAAAAGTATGCTGAATAACCTGAATTATGTTGCAAAGTCTACATTTAGTAGTTCGCCACTACTTCAGACAGGAAACCATAATACTTCTTCTGCATTTTACAGCCTGTCAATCAAATGCTAATTATTTCCCTCACCTGGGTTTAATTCTCATGTCAATTTAGTTATCTGAGGATTGCATCATGAATACTGTTAACAGGTAGCTTGTCTCAATTGGTTCTGATCTTGGAATTACAGTATGGGAAGTGTGGTCATACTAAGTTCATATCTGTAAACCTTTGAATAGGATTAGATGTAGAAATGACTGCCAAGTAAGTACATTCTGAAATAATGAGGTTTAGTACTAGTTATACTTGAACATCCACTGGCTTGGCTCACATTCACCTTATCATTTGGTGAGCTTTTCTGATGCATCTGGGTAAATTTGGATACATCTGATTTGCTCAATTATACTGTTTTCTTGCACAATTTGATGGCTTTTTTTACAGCTGCTGCTCACTATTTGCCTGCTGTTGCTGCCTCTGAATTTAGATGGTAGTAAATGGTAAAGAAAAAAAAGAGGGGAAATAGAAATTAAAAAAGTAGAGGGTTTTGAGTTGAGAGTCACCACTTATATTTCTCCATGTGGTTTTGATTCTGACCGTGAATCCAGCTAACCTTGTAATCAGTTCTTACAACTGATTCCTGAATAGAGATGGGCATGGAACAAAACAACAACAAAAACGAACCAGGAGGTTCATGGTTCATGGGTTTCACGAACCATGAACTACAGAACTGGACTAGTTACGAACCAGTTTGTGGTTTGTGGTGTTTAAATGCCCCTTTCCAGCCTTAACAGCGGCAGGAAAGGGGCATTTAACAGTTTAAAGAGCCCTTTCCTACCTTGCAAGTGGCAGGTTCCTTTAAACTATCAGCTGGCAGGCGGCGGGGGGATCCCGCCTGCCAGCTGATAGTTTAAAGGGACCTGCCCTTGCAAATCCCTGGGGAAATGGCCATTTAAACTGCCCCTGTAAATACGACCCAACGAACCAGTATACAGTTTGTGGAAGTTCCTTGAAAAGGAGCTTCCACGAACCCTGGATCGTGAACCCCGAAGCCTGGTTCGTGGGTTTTTTGGGGTCGTATTTAGGTTCATGGCCATCTCTATTCCTGAATAGATACTGTTTACTGCACAGGCATGCATGTGCGTGCACACATACACAGGTTATGAATTCTTTTAGAAGTTTGTAGTTTAAAGGATCTGACTATGCATGTGCAAAGAAGGGATGAACGACAAGCTGTTCTGTGCTTTATACCATTCAGTCAGCCTGAACGATCATGACCACAGGGGATCCTGTGTCTTCTTCAGTCAATGATTATTTCAAGCGGGTAGCTGAGTTGGTCTTCAATAGATGAGCAAGGGTTGAGTCCAGTAGCACTTTAAAGATCCTGGAAACTCTTGTTGAACTTTAAGGTGCTCCTGGACTTTATTCTTGTTTGGTAAATGAGATAATTTAGTTCTTGGACTAGGCAAAATCAGTCACCAGCCAAAAAACCAAGTGACTACTGTGCAGGTGCAAAGCTGCTCAATGCATGTGTGGTGGTGGAAACTACCATCAAATTATAGCATGGCGATCTCTGCTGGTGTTTTCAAGGCAAGATATTACAGAGGTGGTTTGCCATTGCCTGCCTCTGCATATAGGCCCTTTTCTTCCTTATTGGTTTCTCATCCAATCACAAGCTAAGCCAAGACAACCCTGGTTATTTTCTGAGATCTGATGAGATCAGGCTAACCACCTTGACTAACCACTTCTAAATGTCTCTTGCCTTGAAAACCCTACAAGGGTCTCCATAACTCACCTGCAATTTGATGGCTCAATGCATACTTAAGATGAATTTCACCTGGTTACATCAGGCAACCAGATCAGATGCTTGCCTTATAGATAATTGATGTGACTCACCACAAGGCACTCCAGTGGCTTTGGTCTGTAAGGAAGGTGACACTCAGGGTCGGCGCCTCCATTGAGGCAGGTCCAGCAACCGCCTCCAGTACTGAGGCGCCAGAGGGGGCACTGGGGGTGAGGGCGCACACTGTGGGGCTGGCGGTGGCAGCGCGCGGGCAGCTGAGCAGGAGGGATGGGAAGCCACCTGCACACCGCCCCGGCTGCCTGCCATGCCTGGTCCACAGCTACTGCAGCCTCCCAGCTCTCCTGCACTGCTGCCGCCACCAGCATACGCCCCCGGCCAGGAGCAGCAGCCGTGGGCCAGGCGCAGCAGGCATCCTGGGTGGCGCACGAAGCAGGAGGGCTGGGAGGATGCATGCATGCCTCCCCAGCCACCCACCATACCTTGCTGGGAGCACATGCCAGTGGCGGCAGCGCAGGGCAGTCTGAGCGCAGGGCAGCCCTCCCACCCAGGTGCCTGCCACCTTGCAGTCTGGGTGTACATGCGCGAGGGGGCAGGAGCAGACCTGAAGCTGCCCTGGCCTCAGGCACCAGAAACCCTGGTTCTGGCCCTGTTGACACTGATGCGTTCATGACCACATTGATTGCCCCATCCACATGATTGCTCTCCCTCAAATGTAACAAGCAACAAGGTGGGAGCAGCTGTATCAAAGCCCTGACAAGTATTTTATGTACCAGGCCTGTTTATAACTTTTCTATCAACAAAATTCTGATTCATTGTTAATGGTTTACTTTCTTGCCCAACAACAGTAGGATTGATATGTGTTTGCTATGACAGTCTACCTCCCAACAAAGAATGTGTAGTTTGCTAAAAAATTTACACCAAAGAGAAAGTTTATAAGAAAGACACATTTATTGATTTTTTTAAATGATGATATTTTGATTGGTATTTTCTCTTTCATGGTTCAAAATAATGTAACTATTATTTTTCATCTTGGCTTCTCGGAAGCCTTTTAAGGACTCTGAAGAAAAAATATATATAAATATCATAGATGGAGAGAGACAGGTAGATAGTGAAAATTGTGTCTACAGTTCAGGTAATTAACAATATTCCCGGGATATGGCTGGAGGGCATATCTGTAGCAGTCTTAAGAAACAGGGTTTCTTCAGGGCATGAATGGTGTACTTGATGGGAACTCTATGTAAGCTGAATTCTACTATGGATAAATGGTAAGTCATTGAATAAAACATCACATTAATGACAGACATCTAGTAACTCATTGATATGAAAGATTTGAATCTGGTTCTTATGTATGTGTTTTTAGTACATTTTAAGCCATCTTTTTTCCAAGGAGCTCAGGTAGTGTATCTCCCCTCCTGTAATTTACTTTTACAAACTTCCTGTGAGGAACGTTAGGCTTAGAAAGTGTGAGTGGTCCAAGGTGAACTTCTTGGTAGAATAGCCAGATACTAATACAACACAATACTAAGTTGGATCTCAGACTTGACACTCTGATTGCTATGTATATGGAACCTTTTCTTGAGACTCATAAAACTCTGCGGGTTTGCCTGTAATGAATTCAATTGGCATGTATTTCTGATGATAAGAGATCAAACTGGTTTTATATGTTACAGGCCCACTTAAATTGTCCTGTTATAATTGGCGCATTTTACATTATATGTATTCTGTAGCTGCACTGGAGAATTGAGGCTAGTTCTGAGTATATCCACAAAGTGTGCACAGCAACAAAGAAAATGGTGTAGCTGCATTAACAGCACAGTCCTAGCAGGTCACCATATCAATTGGTAACACATACCCATTCAAAAAGTAGTGCATGAAATGTCTCTCACAGAAGGAAGGTAGAATTACTAGCCAACTGAGCTTGCTAGAACCACTATTTATGCATTTAAAAGTGCCCCTGCCTCAAGGTGCTATAAAGTCCTGGGACTATAGAGGCTGCTTCTTGCCTTGACCTGCAGATTTTTAACTTTTTCTGTTTTGTACCCTTATTTCGTGTTTAATAGCTTTTT
Source organism: Eublepharis macularius (assembly GCF_028583425.1). Classification (NCBI taxonomy): domain Eukaryota; kingdom Metazoa; phylum Chordata; class Lepidosauria; order Squamata; family Eublepharidae; genus Eublepharis; species Eublepharis macularius. The sequence continues at coordinate 38,135,450 of NC_072795.1, read as the reverse complement.
TCCCTTTGTAGGCGGATACTCCCAGTGTAGTGTTTTTCTCCAATTTTGAATTTTAACAGGAGTGTGAACAAGATATGCTCTGCTGTGTTAGAATTTTAAATGATTGTAGTCATCTTGGATTTTCTTTGTCTTTAATATTTGTAAGCTGCTTTGAGTTCTGCATTTCAGAAAAAAGTGACATGTGAATATGTTAAATAAATGAATAAATAAATAAAATTAATATATCCAACTCTCAATTTTTCTTTTATGGCCACATTTGCCTGGTCTCAACATAATGGCAGAAAAAAGATAGAAAGGTATGCTCAAATGCTTGTTGTTGTTCCAGAAATTTGGAGTACGAATACTACCTCTGGCTAAGTATATATAACTATCAGTAAGCAAAGCATTTCCCCATAGATATGACATCAAAGTGCTAACAAAGTTAACACCTTTCTAATCTATTGACTCCAAAGTAACTCACTATGCTTAGGCTCTATGCTCTAAGGCTCTAAGGACCTTCAGAAGACATGTGATTATTAAGATAACTTCAGACCTTCCTTTTCTTATTATACTAATAAAATACTTTTACTCTTAACTTTAGACTAAGGAGGTCAAATATGGCACAAAATCCACATTTAGAAAACAGCCCTTGATCATTGGAAAAGGAAACAAATGTCAAAAGGAAAAGACAAACGTCATAAGAAAAATTGGGAAATGACTATCATGTATTAAAATGAGTATTATATGTCATAGAGCTGGGGTGGTAAGTGATCTTTGAACAGTTCTGAAACTATTTTAAAACTGATACCTTTCCAGTATTGTTTCAAACATTAGGAGAGCATTCAATAGTTCTGACAGCCAAACAATTTTGTAAATACAGCTGTCAAAATCACACAGTATGGGAGTATTTCCAATAATGGCAGTTGGTTTGATTGATTTTCAAAGTGGAGGAGGACTTTCATCTACTTCAAGACATTTTTTTCCAAAACAGTTTGTAGGTTTTATGGGTGTATGGCTTTGGGATGGCCAGCGTTCTTTCTCCCTGCAAAGGGGATAATTGACAACAACAGCTGTGCCACTGCTTTCCGGAGCTAGTATAATCCACCAGGGCACAGAACTGACTGGAATCCAAGAGAGAGGGCCTCTTAGAGGTTGAGAGAGAGCTGGACCACTTACATTTTTGAGCCCCTGTCCTCCTCTGTCACTGATGCTGGGCCTTGCTCAGTTCCCAGACTCTACTGCCTGGTCCTGTGTGGCTTCTAGCCTCTGACACTGACACAGGCTGAGGCAAGCACAGACAATGCTCTTGGGTTTGGGTGTGTGTGTTAAACCCTCTCAATGTCTTTTTTAATGTTTTCAGATTTTTTTTGCAAACTAGGGGTGGGGTCCCCCAAGTTTACAGAACTACCTGTTTTTTATCAGTGTGGTGTGAATCTGTGGATTTAAGTATCTGCAGATGGGGCCACATTTGTCTATTTCTCCGGCCGTGAAAGCCTTCGACGACGACGATGACGATGATGATGATGATGATGATGATGATGATGATGATGATGATGATGGTTGTTGTGGGTTTTCCGGGCTGTATTGCCGTGGTCTTGGCATTGTAGTTCCTGACGTTTCGCCAGCAGCTGTGGCTGGCATCTTCAGAGGTGTAGCACCAAAAGACAGAGATCTCTCAGTGTCTGAGAGACACTGAGAGACACTGAGAGATCTCTGTCTTTTGGTGCTACACCTCTGAAGATGCCAGCCACAGCTGCTGGCGAAACGTCAGGAACTACAATGCCAAGACCACGGCAATACAGCCCGGAAAACCCACAACAACCATCGTTCTCCGGCCGTGAAAGCCTTCGACGATGATGATGATGATGATGATGATGATGATGATTCAGAGACCACTACTGGTGGCGTTGCCTGGCAATAGGACACAAATTTAGTTGTATAATGAACATAGCTAGTTAAATGTTACAGATGAAAGCCAAATAAAAAACATTAACACTTTCCCCTCCCACCAAAAGATGCATGCTCTTCATACCCCATCAAAAGCTCTGACAAACAAATAAGCCTTACAGTGCCTCCTGAAGTTCTCTAATGAGGGGGCTCCCCTCACCATTTTCATAGCCTGTTCTGCAAAGTAGGAGCTGTGATGAAAAAGGCGCAGGCTCTGGTTGATACTAGGTATACCATCATAAATAGGGGAACAGCCAGCCAGTGGCAGCCTAAAGACTGTAGTTGGCACATAAGAACATATGGGAGGAGACAGTTCTTTTGATAGGTTGGTCTCAGGATACGAAGGGCTTTAAAGGTCATAAACAGCACCTTACGTTGAACTCAGAAACAAACTGGCAGCCACTGTATCCATTTCAAAATGAGCAACATATGTTCCTGTCAGCTAGTGCTGGACAGTAATTTGACTGCTGCATTCTGGAATAGCTACAGTTCCCAAGTTGTCTTTAAGGGCAGCCCTACGCAAAGCACATTCCAGTAATCCAGCTTTGTAGTTACAAAAGCATGGATCAGAGTGTGACCAGATCAGGTGGGTCTAAGAAAGAAGAGTTGGCAACCAAGTGTAGCTGATAGAAGGTGCGCTTATGCCAACCAGCCTTTCAATCAGCAAGGCTGGGTTCATGACCATCCCAAGCTCTTAACATGCTGTGCAAAAGCCAACTCCACTCCACCTAGGATAAGTAAATCCAAACCCTCTAGAACATCAGTCTTTCTGACCAGCATTACCTCTGTCTCATCTGGATTCAGATTGTTCTGTCTCAGTCAGCTGACCATGTCCTTGATACACCAGTTCAGAACCCAAGATGGACATATCTGGAGGCTTAGGCTGCAATTCTAAGAACACTTTCCAGGGACTAAGCCCCCATTGAATAACATGGGGCTTACTTCTGAGTAAAGGTGCTTAGTATTGCTTCCTTAGAGACTGACATACAGAGTTTCATGCCGCTGTTTTGACTCCTGACTGTTCAACCTGCCACCCACCAAGTACAATGTAACCCTCTAGCAAATTCTGTAGCAAACACCCAGGCACTTAATAAATAGGTCAAAGTGCATTGTTTGTAGACAGTATTTTATTTGGAATACCTGCATCTTAAAATGATGATTCTTCTTGTCATTGTTAGAGATGGGCATGAACAGCATTACGAACGCAAAAAAGCTGTTCGCAAACAAGCTGTTCAAGAGGCCCCATTCTAAATGAACAGGTGTTCGTTGCAAGCCTTGTTCATTGCTGTTCGTAAAGCCAGACAGTCTGGCACCTGCAATCAATTCCCATGGCAACTCAGGCAGGGATTGTCTGAACTCTGTCTGAACTCCTGCTGTTGCCCTGGAAACCCCAATCTAAGCCCAATTTAGCTTGATAGGCAGGTCTTCCTTCCAAGTGTGGACTGGAGCTCCAAATTTGTTACAAGAGGAAAAGACTGGTGTGTGTGTGTGTGCTCCCAGCTCTGGCTTTCAGGGAGAGACAGCTGCTGTTAGAGAGACAGGATGAGTGCATTGGAGCTTGAATTTTCTTTGTGTGTGGTGAGATAGGGATCTACCCCTTCAAGTTCCAGTGCTGCTGCTAGGCTCTGGGGCCAAGCTATTATTTATTATTGGTACCTTTCCTGCTGCTTGCTCAGGTAGGGTTTCTGGGAGTGGTGCGGTAGGAATCTACCTCTTCAAGTTCCAGGACTGCTGCCAGGCTCTGGGGCCAAGCTATTATTTATTATTGGTACCTTTCCTGCTGCCTGCTCAGGTAGGGTTTCCGGGAGTGGTGTAGTAGGGATCTTGATGGCTGGAGGAGAGCCTGCTGGTCCCTATGAACAACGACCATGTTTGTGACAGGATCATGTCCGTCAGCGTTCATTGTTTATTGTTCATGGATGGCAACGAACAATGAACATGTTCAGTTTTTTTTCCTGTTCGTGCCCATGTCTAGTCATTGTCCCCATCTTGGTACCATCATGCATATGAGGGAGGTCCTACTTTTCCTTTTTCTCTGCTCCCCATCAAAAATCCAGAAATCTGTGACTCAATCATAGATTTTGTTTCAAAAGATTTTAAAAGAATACACAGATATCAGGGTGTTCACAGTGGCCATTTCTGCACAGCCTGTTATTCCCACATTTTTCCCACTTTAGATTAGACATGGGCACAAACCAAAAAAAATTAATGAATCCGCGGTTTGTGGTTTGGTGCCGATGATGATCCCAAAGTCGCGAACCGCAATGGACATTTCCCGTTGCCGAACAGGTTCATGGTTCGTGGTGCTCAGAATTTTTTTGCCCTGTTGCACTTAGAGAGCCCATATTCACAGGGGGTGTGTAGCAGGCTCTCCTCCAGCCAGCACCCAAGTTTGGTCAAGATTGCAATAGGGATCTTGGAGTTATACCCGCTCCTATCAGAGGCTCCCAGGAAACTCCCACAAAAATCCAAGCTCAATTATACTCTCTCTGTCTCTCCCCAAAGGCTAGCAAGTAGCAAGCAACAGCTCTCACACTCCACTGCTCTCTGAAAGTGAAAGCCAGCCTAGAAGCGCAGTGGTTTTTATAAGCTGAGGTCCCAAAGAGCAATGCAGGAGGTCTGTGTTTGGCCATCAAAGCTGCCTATCAGGGTTTGCAGGGATGAGATTGGAGTGCCTATTGTCAGGATCTGTTTGTATGTTGCCTGAAAGGATGCAACCTGAGTAATGCCATGTTTAATTCTTTAGTAGTTTAGTCTCCTTTTCCCTCTAGGCCCCACCACCTGCGAGGAGCCGTTTCCATGGGAGAAGACTCTGTCTTATCTTTTCTTCAAGCCGAGTCAACCTTGACTAGTGTTCCCACAGAGAACTCTCTTGCTATGTGAACTCTGGGGGGGAGGCTGGGCTCTGAGAGTGTGAAATGTAACAACTTCTGTTCTGTATCTCATTCCTAACAATGCCTTGTTCAGCCAGGGTCTCAAATCCTGGAATATGGATGTCTGGGCCTGAATGCTGTCAAAAGATCTTGTCTTCTTGCAGAAGAGAGTAAGATAGACTCTTGTGTCTGCAATGCCATAGTCTGACACCTATGGCCCTCCCCCTCCCTCCCCCGGGTGTCTTCTCCCAACTTGTAACCACTTTGCAGCTCCATGGTTGGAAGGAAGACCTGCCGATCAAGGTAAGCTGGGCTTCCATTCGGGTTTCCAGGGTGACAGAAGGAGCGCAGACAGAGTTCAGGCATTCCCCCGGATCTGTTTCCAGGGAAATTGATTGATGAAGCCTGACTGTCTGGCTTCCTGAACTGTGGCCAAACGCACCGAACCAGGCTTCTTCCGAATGCTGGTTCGTTGGCCGTGGACAATCACGAACTGCCGGATCGCGATCGCCAATTTCGTGGCTTTTTGAAGTTCATAATGTGGTTCGTGCCCATGTCTACTTTAGATCCATGTTTTGCTGAGTCACACTGACAACTCATCCTCCACATGCAGTATCCATAAGTGCTTACCTTTGGTTGTGAGGTCGCAGGAAAATCTGTTTTTTAAAAAAGAGATTTTGGAAGGGAGGTCGGGCACTTTCATCATCATAGACTAAAAGCACCCATTTCCCTTTTAAATATTTTTAAAATTTTGCATATGAGCAATTGCATGCAGCTACTGGTGCAAGCAGGCTTCTGCAGCTGAGCAGAAATGTGAAGAAGGAAGGGCAAGAACTTTGGAGGAAGAACTGGGCAGAGAATGAGAGGAGAAGGAGATTTCTTCAGAAACACTTCAAATTCATATGCCAAAAAAGACAAAAAACAAAACAAAACACCAGAAACTTGCAACAAAAGGAAACATCGGAGCAAGTGCCATCCCCATAAATACTCAGAAAACCTGGTAAAAAAAACCAATATGCACATGGTTGGCAAACAATAAGCTGTGCATGCTTGGGGAAAAGCTGCCATGGTTCTAAGGGTGAACTGCACTTCTAAGGATGTGCAGAAACTGCCAATATCTCTGCCAAAAAAACTCCAAAACTAACAGCTCATTCTATTGAACTGTTACCTACTCTATGAGTCTGAGAAGAGGCTGGGAGTTATTGCAGCCTATCTATTTAATGTAGCCTAAAATAAATTTAGATGTAAATGTCATTTGAGCACACAAGTAAGGGCTCTTCAGTCTTACATATTTTTCTCCATCCAGAAGGCCCATTTATGACAGATCCAGCTACATAAATAGGACACCTGAGACTTAGTAACCGGGATCCATGCATTTCCCCAACCTTTTCCATGACAGTATCTATCATATCATCAAAGGTATATATCAGCCATTGCAGTTTTCAGTACTCACAAGAATTTTAACATAACAGATTTTTTTCTTACTTGGAGAAATGAAAAGGCAAATCCATCTTCCCTTAAGGAGTGGTGGTTAGGGAAACTAGATATCAAACACTTCCTGCTTTTGAGAGGGGATATAATATTCTATGAATGGCTGACCTTAGTCTGACCTTCATCATGGGAAAGAGTTTGTTTTTGGTAGTCTGCTGGAGCCAGCTACCTGCCGTGAGTCTTGGGATTCCTATGAGAGGGAATTCTTAACACTGTGCTTAAAAGCACATTTGTTTGGGTGGAGTTATTATTGCAAAGAATATTGCTTTATAGGTAGAATGATGGATGGTTGCTTTGCTTATTCATACTAAGATTTCTATTCCATTCTGACCATATGTTCAGGGTGGGTATTGCAGTTAGTAACCACATTAAAATAGGATAAATTGCATCATTTTTTAAAAGTTCCATGATGTAAGTGCCACCACTATATCCTCAGAAAAATCAAAACTACTAGATTGTGTTGCAATACTGGCTTCTTGATCCAAGAACAGTGTTGGATCCAGGAACTTCACAAAGCTTCACATATCTGAAGGAAGGTTCTATCCTTTCTATGAAGAGTGTCCCTACCAACCTGAGATCATCATTAACTATGTGATGGAATTTGGTTTACATGGTTATAGGACAAGAAAGGGAGGGAAGAGGGCTTAGGTATGAATGTCATCTACCAACATGTACCACAGATACACACAAAATTTCTGCAAAGTCTCATTCAGAGGTGTCATATGCATGTTGAAGGGAACCATGAATGCACAAGCGATACCTGAAGATAAAATAAGCAATCACCCTTTGGACAGTCTCCCCCTGGATGAATTAGTAGAACTACTAAAGCAGGTTTCCATAAATATCCACTAGATCTTTCAGCCTCATCAGTGATATTAAAAACCATTAGAATGATTATTAGGGATGTGCCCTGAAAAAAAATTGTTATTGCTTCAGCTTTGTGGGGGAGAGATTTGAGATTCAAATCCATTTTTTTGTTTTGTTTTTTTTTGCATTCCAGTATTTGGGGACCATTGTTTTCAATGGGGAATATATTTGAGGGTCTGGGACAGCTGTTTATAAAGAGAACAGCACTTAATTTGCACAGAACATAGCAATTCCTCTAATCTAAAGACCCCCCCAAGTTTCAAGAAGATTGAACACGGGTTTGAAGTAGGTGCCTCCTGGCACAGATGCACTTCACTCTTTGCTCCCTCTCTATGCAGGGGGGAGAGGAATGATAGTCAAGTCGCAACCTAGCAGGAGAGTACTGAGTGGCCACCACCACCACCACCACCACCACCACCACCACCACCACCACCAACAACAACAACAACAACAACAACAACAACAACAACAACAACAACAAAACCATCTTCATTTCATTGTCCTACTCTTATGTTGAGTGACTGCCCTTTCCACTGAAAACTGCATTTGCCATCTGTCCTTGTCCTGGTTTGTTGTTTGCTTCCTTTCACAAAGTGAGAAAGGAGGGAGGGAAAGAGAACTGCAGCTCTATCATTATTCCTTATGGAGGACTTTTTTCAGGAGGGGCTGGATTGGCTGTTTTTCAATCAAATGACATTCAAATTGCAGTGGTGCAAATGCTGCCCATTCACTAAAGAACTGCCAAGTTTCAAATGAATTGGAGCAAAGGTTCAAGTCCTACCAGCCCCTGAACAAGCTGTTTCCAGCCATCATGCTTGCAAAGACCACAAGGGCTCCAGCTCTACAAAGGAAGAGGGAAGGAGAAGGTGTGAGCCAGAACTGAAGCTCTACTGGGTCTTAGCTGCTTTCCGTGGGTCACTGCCTGGAAAATTCAGACAATCAAAGAAAAACAAGATGCCTGCTTCTGATGAGCACCCCAATACGAAAAACTACAGATTTTTTTCAGAGGGGCATTTTTTTGTAACTCCCCAGGAAAATCATGGTAACAACCCCACACAGCAATTTTTTGTATATTTTGGGCTAGGAAATTCTGCAATACATATTCCTTAATGATTACACCTATACATTTCAAAATATCAGCCAATATTAAGCATGGTATTAATGCTGTGTTTATAGTAGATGTGGGCACAAACGGAAAAAAAAAAACCCGAACAAGCTGTTCATTGCCATCCATGAACAATGAACAATGAACAGTAATGAACATGACCCTGTTCACAAATATGTTCGTTGTTCATAGCCGCTTAAAGATCCCTTTAAACTATTAGCTGGCAGGTGGCAGGGGAATTCCCCCCTGCCACCTCCCAGCTGATAGTTTAAATGGCCCTTTCCTGCCACATGCAAGGGGCAGAGACCTTTAAACACCCCACAAACTGACCTTCCCAATGTCCAATACCCACCAAATTTGCAGGGAACATAGTCCTCATTGTCATCCAAAGACCCCCCAAGTTTCAGAGACATTGCACCCCGGGAAAGGCATGATCCATGGGTCCTTCCCTTTGTTGCCATTTTCTCTTCACAGTGGCAAAAATGGGAATCTCTGGTGGAAACTACTTTGAGAGGTTACAAACTGATCTTCCCAATGTCCAATACCCACAAAATTTGCAGGGAACATAGTCCTCACTGTCCTAAGAAGACCCCCCCCCCCAAGTTTAAGGGAGATTGTACACCAGGAAGGGCCTTTGTTGTCATTTTCTCTTCACAGTGGCAAAAAACAGGACTCTCTGCTGGAAGTACTTTGAAGGGTTAAAGCCAGAAGGAAAGCCAGAAGGAGTTCAGACAGATTTCAATCCCTGCTGTTGCCAGGGGAATTGATTAAAAGGCCCCAGACTGCCTGGCTTGACAAATGGCAGACAAAGAACAAACAAGGATTTCACCGACCACTTGTTCGTTTAGAATGGAGCCTCACAAATGGCTTGTTCATAAACAGACGAACGGACAGTTCGTGGGTTTATTCAGTTCGTAATGCTGTTCGTGCCCATGTCTAGTATATAGGTTGAAAATTTAATGCAAAGTTCCCTGACCTTTTTAAGGGACACTGGTGAGCACCTGCTGAAGTAGGCCGATCCAAACCCCAGATGGTTCCTGCAAACAGCAGAACCAAATGCAATTCATCCCTTCTAGCCTCACAAAGATGCCTGCTTCCATCAGAGTAGACAATACTGAGCTGGATAGACCAATGGCCTAACCAGCTGTAGGGTAGATTTATAATTAATCCTAGCTACATTTGCAATGTATCCCTAGAAAGAACAAAATATTATGTCTGTGACAACTTAATATGTCATTCTGGATTCAAAATAATGATTCCTCTGGCCAACTCAATATTGAGTAAGTATGCAGAGTATGCTACAAAAGCTTCCTACTGGGCTGGGGATAGTTTAGGTGGAGACAGCCCAAGTTCACCAGGAGAATCTAGAATAGCTTCATTAAACAGCATTTTTCAGATTTAGATGGAAGAAGCAAAGAATATAGTTTTTTGTTATTCCCAGTACTGCTCACAATACACTGTGCAGCAATATACTGGATTCAGAATGAACCAGGCGTGGCCTCTTTCTGATCATTCTCCATCCCATTTTGTCCATGGTAAGTACTCTGTAAATCAGAAGACATGCAGATGTAATAGCAGGACACCTGGAGTGACCTCTCACTCTTCCGCAGTTCAGCTGATCATTGCCAAAACAGTCAAGGTCACTGGTATCTTCCTACATGATTTCTGGAATCCAGTTATCTCCCTAAATCTTTCAGAGACTGGGTGTGCATTATCTTATCATGTCCATCAGTTTGAAGGGACATGAGGTCCCTTCAACCTGCAGAAAATCAGGTTTTCATAAAATAATAATTCATCCATGATCATGATTACTTCTTGATACTGTCAGAGAAGACACCTTTTCACACCAAACCAAGACAAATGCAACACCTGTCCCTTCTTGAATGTCAGGTCAAATACTACTTGTAATACATCATAAGTTACCAGAGACAAAGAGGTCCTCCTGAGCAAGCCCTGAAAAGCATGTATTTTTTAGCTTTGAGCAATAAGCCAGTAATAATAACAATGAGCAATAATAATTGCTGACAGCAAGCTTACCCCTAAACTGTGAAGCGTAAGTTTTATTTCCAGTTCAGGTGAGAGGATGGCTCTTCTGTGTCTGATGTCACTTGTGGAGAGGTCCTGCAATCATGTTTAGATCAATTTCACACTTCATCTCCTTTCTCCACGTGCCTATAGTCATTATATCATACTTCTATTGTAATTTGAAGTTTCTCAAGTACCTAATAGTTTCACATTCCTACTGGGGAAGGAAATACCATTACATCATGTTGACTTTACCTTTCAGAAATCACAGGATCATGCAAAATGGAAGTTTTTATTGTAGAAATTTCAAAATATATGAAATTAAGTTACAGGCGTCTTCTATCTAGTCTTTTGTTTTGTTCTGTTCTTAGGACGGGGCTTGTGGACAGCTAAAAATGGGTCAAATAATAGTTGAACTGACTATGAAAAGCTGGCTCCTTGTTCTGAAACTTGTGAACAGTGCATGAGCTCAGCAGCTGTTCAACCATCCCTAATTAGATCCAAAGATGTCCCTCCATTGGAGGAAGACCCAGTTCATAGAGTCTTACATAGATGAATAAACCTTCTGTTCAATAGTCTTTAATTGATAGAAGGATTTCTTCTGTTCATAGAAAGATTCCACTGACAGAACCCAGTAGTAAATAGAAAGCTCCTTCCATGAATGGAAGACATCTCTGCCAACATGTAGGATTCAACCCTGTATTATTATTTATACCAAATTCAAAGTCATCACCCCAGACTGATTTTTATCTATTCTTTTCCCATGACCAGCCTCACTGGATGCGCAATCATGTGATGAAATCTGAAAACGGCCACATCCTGGAGTTTTGATTTTTTTAAAAAATCCCAAAATCTCAAGTTCTGTTAAGTCAGTGATAGGGAGGGAGAGGTACAAGGTATTCTGAAGAAATATTTCCTATACATGGACTAAAATTTCACTGTGCTGACATGATGATGACCAAAAGAAATTAATCAAATTGGCCATGATTTTATAGAGATACAATTTCAGAGGGATACAGTAAGCCTAATAATGTTTTTAATAAGATGGAAAATAAGTTCAGGTAAAAAGGGTGATGAAAATTAACATTACAGTGAAGGAAAAAATATTGATAGCAGGAAGATAAAAGGAAAAGAAATAACATATAAGGGAACGTGATTACATTCTTTTTACATTTTAATGTATGCCATGTTTTGATATTGCATATTGTTTAGGCACCTAATTCATTATCCACTGAATTCAAAGCAAGAAATTCCACTGACTTCAAAAGTCCTTTATCAGATTCTAATTAAGAAATAATGATCATTCGTGCACACACAGCACTCTACAAATACTGGCATTTGAGGTCTGAAGCTGTGTTGAGTTTCAATTGGATTTAACAATATTTCTCTAAATACATTTTCGCCTGAATACGTTCTTTAGAAAATACTTGCTGTCTTCATATACTCCAAAGAATCTGTTCAAACTCATTCTTGGGCAAAATTAAAACACTTTCAAAAATGCCTTGTGATACCTGTGGCTCAATTCAGATATCATGTCAAACCTCAGTTAAGGGAACTTAATTACAGTTTCTCACGGTATGTGTGAAGTAGGAAACAGCCGATATGGCAGTTTTAGTTTCTGTTGTTATTATCATCATCATTTCAGGTCACCTCAGTTTCATTACTGTTGTTGTTTCTTTATTGTCTTGTTTTATGCCATTTATATATCACTGAAATGAAAAGAAGATTGAATATTTTGAATTATTACTAGAAGGGTTGTAAATTTCATGGTGCATGTGCACCACAAACATATTGTGTTTGACTCTGATGATCAGATGGTTCTGTTTGGTTTGGCACCAAACAAACTCAGATATCTTTTTTTTTTGCAAAATGAGTTTACATTCTTTCCCCTCAACCTGCTTATGCACAAAATCATTGCTGGGCCAAACAGACTGGCAGCCATTAACATTGCTAAGAACTATATAGGTGAACACCAAATGGTAGGATTTTTTAAACATGGCATTTCTTTATGATGGATGTATATGATTTGTAATTGATTTAAGCATCTAATTTAAACAATTGCTTGCTGAGCAAAGCAGCATCTCAGCTAGGATGGGGGAAAGTAGGACTTAGTGAGAATATGCATGCTCCAAAAACTGATCATGCTGTACTGAACTGGTACGTACGGAGGCAACTTGTTGAACAGTCACAAATAGGTTGATAAACAGTCCAACAAAAATTGGCTCCCTTTTCTCAGCCACTGAACAAGACAGGCTGAATCAATGCATGTCCCAGCATCCCTAATGATTAGAGGGAAAATGCTGAAAAAAGAAAGGGGAAAAAAAGACTTATAGTTTAATCCTCACACGTAAAAACAAAATAAAAATGGACATATTTGAACTGAACCAACCAACTTTGTTATCCTTAACTGACAAATCATAATCTGTAATCAATAAAGGAAACAAGATGATGATGCAATCATGATCTGAAGTAGCAGAAATGGGTGGTGCTTCCATCTGGAGGCTCCTCTTGTAATCAGGCTTGGATAAAACAGAGCTTAGGTTAACCGGAGTCTGATTCTTTTAAGGGTTCAGAACCTCTTGGTAGCCTAATGATGCCTGAGAAATCACTATGGATTTCCTGAAGTATCCAAGCCCCAACCCATCTTGCTCCTGTTTCTATGCTACTGCAACAGTGTCAGCCATGGTAGGTAAGCCAGTGCTAGCTGGCCAACAGGTCAGTAAAAAGGAAGGAAAAACTATTCTTCTGTATTCCTCCATCTATTTGCATCTTGCTTATTCCATCATTAAATACAACAGCTTGTGCATACTGGGAAATATAGTTCATAAGACACCTGACACTAGATATGGAATCTACAATTCCCAATATACACCAATAACCCACCCAGAGCTGTTGTAACCCTCCCTGAGCCTGATTGTGGGGAGGGCGGGATAGAAGTTTAATAAATAAAGAATAATTAAAAAGAAACTTATTCATGGAGGAAAATTTTTCTTTTTGTCCTCTATCCCTCCAGGCCAGCCAAGGCTGGGTGGTTCACCAATACCACAACCGCAATTACAGAGCAGTAGTAGCAGCAACATGTTAAGTTGCAAAGGGAATCCAACGTTCTCCATTTCTTCTGTGAATGGCTGTAATCCTAACCATGAGACTTTGAAGAGATGAACTATTTACTAAACTAAAAATAACAAAGAAATTAACTAAGTGATAAGTGAAGGTTGAATCATTAGATTCTTACCTCCAATATCCTATGTACAGTAGCCATCACAAGCAGACACACAGAGAAGTCTTTGAAGAAGCCACTGATTGTGGCTAGTTGATAACCCCAAACAGTATATGTAAAACACCAATTTTCTACCCAATGTTTTCACTTAGAAAGTGAGCTGGAAGGGATATCCGTCATCTAGTTGAACTCTTTACCCAATGCAGGAAATTCGTAGCTTTCTTCTCTTCTCCTCTATGCCCAGAGGATGGCAAAAAAAACCCTCCAGGATCCCTAGGCAATATGGGCTGGAGCAAAATTCCTTCCAGACTCGAAAGTGGCAGTTGGCATTACCCTAGGCATGTTTAAAAGGGCCATGAAAGCCTAGCACTGGCTCATCCCTACATGCCCTCTATTAGGTACTAGGGTGGCTCTTAAGTGATTTCAGCCAGGCAGTGAGTTCAGCTCATAGCATATGTTTATTGGTACAAGAAGAAGAACAACCTGGCTCCCGAGGGAGCCATATATATATATATATATATATATATACTCCCAACTCCACCCCATTTCCGTAACTGCCCAATAAGAACACAGGCACTAGGATCCTTCATTTGCATGCACTAAACAAAAGGCAACATGTTTACTTGATTGCAATTGGCCCACATCCAGGGGAAACGATTGGTTGCTGATATTCCAATTTCTAATAGGATTGGCTACCTGAGGAGCCCTGTTTCCGTCGAAGCTAGCCCAATACATAACACCCCTCCCCCCTAAGCTTGGGGGCCCCCTCTCCAAACATAGTCCCCCAGAAAAGCAGGCGGCTTTTCTGGGACCTGCACAAACCTTCTGTGCTCTGGTTCCCCGCGGCCAGCCCCTCGACATCGGTGGCTGGCTCCATGGCAGGGCTGGAGGGGTTTGTCTCAGTGGCGCCCGTGGCTCCTGGTGCTTTTGGTAGCTGGTCGTGGCCTTCCCGTGGCCTGTCCCGGTGGCTCTCAGTTGCCGCGCCAGCTACCTCTCTTGTCCCTGTAGAACAAGGGGGAAAGTTACCGTCCCGTTCTGGCTCCCGCGGTGGCCATCGTTGCTGCAGCTGGTCGATGTGCCGGCAGTAAATCTTGCCTGCGGAGTCAGCTACTTCATAGGAAACTGGCCCTGTGGTCCTGGTGATGGTTGCCGGCATCCAGACTGGCCCAGACCCTTAGTTCCTGGCATACATAGTTCCGTCTCCCCCTTGGCGTCGGGTGCAAAGTCTGGGTGCAGTCGATCCAATAGTGTGGTCAATCTTTGCCCCATTAGCAGCTCCACCGGGCTCCGGCCCGTCGTAGCATGGGGGGTGATGTGTTGCCGCAGCAGGCGCTCCGCCAGGTGCTGGCTAAAATCCCCGTGGCCGAGCTTGCACCGCGACTCCTTCGCGGATCTCACTATGCATTCCGCTTGCCTGTTCGTGGAGGGATGGAACGGCACCGATGTGATGTGCTGGATGGCATTGTTCCCCAGGAATGTTTGAAACTCTCGCGACATGAACTGGGTGGCATTGTCTGACACGATAGTGTCTGGCAGTCTGTGTGTCGCGATTAAGTGCCGCAGGGCGCAGATGACAACTCCCGAAGTCATCGCTGATACCGTAACTACTTCCAGCCATGTGGAGTATGAGTCCACAACGATTAGGAAAGTGTGTCCTTGGAAGGGGCCCACAAAGTCTATGTGGAGTCACAACCATGGCATTCGCATTGTCACCCAGGCTCATACCGGTGCTTGCGGCATTTCGGGTCGGGCTTCTTGGCAAGGCTGGCAAGCCCGGACCCATCTTTCCACCTCCAGGTCTATTCCTGGCCACCACACATAGCTGCGGGCCAGCACCTTCATCTTCACTATTCCTGGGTGCCCCACGTGCAGTGCCTCTAGTACCCGCTGACGCGGCTTGGGGGGGATAATGACCCTGCTCCCCCAGAGTAGGCACCCTTTGTGTACTGACAGTTCATGTTGGCGGGAGCGAAATGGTCGGCGCTCAGGTTCAGCTCCACCAGCTGGCCACCCCCTCCACACCCAGTTGATGACCCGGGAGATGATGGGGTCCTTGGCAGACTGTACCGCTATGTCCGAAGCCACAAGGGGGGGCTGTGGCAAGTCCTCAATCTGCATGACCCCGTGAGCCGGCGAGGGGTCCTCGGCAGGCTCTGGCAACGGCAGGCGGCTGAGGGCATCGGCATGCCCAATGGCCTTCCCAGGCCTGTAGGACAGCTGGTAGCCGTAGGAGGACAGGAACACCGACCAGCGCAGCATCTGGGGCAACATCACCTGTGGAGTTTCCCGGTCTGCTGCTAGGAGGCTGAGGAGAGGCTTGTGGTCCGTGGTTATCTTGAATGGCCGCCCGTAGACATAGTCGTGGAACTTCTTGACTCCCGCGACCAGTGCCAGGGCCTCCTTGTTGATCTGTGCATAGTTCCTCTCGGCTCACGACAGGGATTGAGAGAAGTAGGTGATAGGAGCCTCCCGGCCGTCTGGCATCCGGTGGCTCAGCACAGCGCCGATTCCGTATGGAGAAGCATCACTGGCAAGGAGGAGCAGCTTGCCCTCGTCGAAATGTGTCAGCACGGCCTTGGATGACAGGAGCTCTTTGACCACTGCAAACGCGCGGGCGTGCCTTCGGTCCCACGTCCATTTGGCGTTTTTTTCCAGGAGATGGTGCAATGGCTCCGCCAGCGATGCCTTGTGCGGCAGGAATGCATGGTAAAAGTTCAGGAGCCCTAAGAAGGCTTGCAGTTCCTTCTTGGAGCGAGGTGGCGGGGCGTTGGAGATGGCTCGTACCTTGCTATCCATTGGGTGGATACCGTCTGCATCGATGAGGAACCCGAAGAACTCCACTCTTGGCACGCCGAACTGGCACTTCTCCTTCTTCACCTTGAGCCCAGCATCTTGGAGGCGTTGCAGCACTTCCCGGAGCCGGTCGGTGAATTCGGAGGGGGTGGATCCTGCGATCAGGATGTCATCAAAGTACGGAATGATGCCCAGGATTCCCCGAGCAACCCCTCCATGAGCCCCTGGAAGATGCCTGGGGCTACGCTCACCCCAAACTGGAGTCTCTTGACTTTGAATGCCCCACGGTGTGTCACGATAGTTTGCGCCTCTGCGGTAGCATCATCCACCGGAAGTTGCTGGTATGCTTGCGCCAGGTCAAGCTTTGTGAATATGTGCCCTCCTGCTAAGGACACCAGGAGGTGGCTGACCACCGGCACAGGATATGCGTGTTGTTGCAGCGCCTTGTTGATTGTGCACTTGTAGTCCACGCAGATCCGCACGTCCCCATTGGCCTTGATGGGCGTGATGATCGGTGTCTCCCAGCAGGCATGTGACACGGGCTCCAGCACTCCTTGGGCGATCAGGCGGTTTAACTCCTCGTCTATGCACGGCTTGAGAGCAAAGGGGACCCAGCATGCCTTGAGGTGGACTGGCGCTGTAGCTAGGTTGAGGTTAAAGGAGACAGGCGGTCCCTTATAGCAACCTAAAGACCCATCGAACACGGTGGGGAATTCCTCGCAGACTGCACCGATGCCTGATTGGTTGGCTTGTTGGATCCTGGTGACTTGGATGCCCAACGCCTCAAACCAATCGAGACCCAGTAAACTAGTAAGGCGCCCCTTGACTACAACCACATGGAGGGGGCCTTGGAACTGTTTGTAGCTGACCATGACTTGGCCAACTCCTGCCACCAGAACCTGCCGTCCTTGGAAGTCCATCAGGATCAGGTCGCATGGCTCTAGCCGCTGGCTTCTCCCCCTGGCCTCACTTGTTCGAAAAGGTCCCTAGAGATGATGGAGTGCACTGACCCAGAGTCCACTTCCATTTTGCACGGCGTTCCCTCGATCTGCACTGTGATGCGGATCTTTGGCTGTACTGTCACCTTTGTGTTCAGGACAAGAGTCCTGTCTGCGTGTGTGTCTACAGTATTGCACTCGTTGGACCGGCACGATCCTTTCTCCGCTGGCTGCCTTGCTCGTGATGGGAAGCGTGGCGATGGCGGTGGGGAAATTCCCTTCTTTGATGCTCTGCAGGCGCGCGCTATGTGGCCCTTCTTTCTGCATGCTCAGCATTCTGCGTCTCAGAATGAGCAATACCGCCTCTCTTGCATTCCCCTGCAACTGGCACATGGGGGCCTCCTATACGGTTGCTGCTTGGAGTGCTGGGATCTGGTGGCTTGCGTCCGGTGGACTTCGTCATCTTCCTCAGTATCGCTCTTGAGGCTTTCATGGTGCACCGGTTCTGCGCATTTGGTCAGGGTCAGACTGCATGATTGTCGCACTTCCTTGGTGGACTGTTCAGCTGCTTCCACCGCGAGTGCCTCCTCCAGAGCCTCTTTAAATGTGAGTTGCTTCTTCGCGAACAGTCGCCGCTGCAGCTTCTCATCCCGCAGGCCACATACCAGTCAATCTCGAAGTGCGGTCTCGAGGTCTGGGAAGTTGCATTTCCTTGCCGCTTGTCACAGGGCAGTGACAAAGTTGTTAACGGACTCGCCTTGTGCTTGGTCTCTCTTGTAGAAGACGTGCTGGTTTGCAATTTCCGATGGCTGTGGTGAGAAGTGGTCTTGGAGCTTGCTTTTGATCTCACTGAACGCCATCGCCTGGAGCTGTGCTGGCGCTACCAGCGCCCTGGCAATCTCGAACGTGGATTTTCCACAGATGCTGAAGAACGTGGCTCTCTGCAACTCGGCCTTCTTCAGCTTATTTGCTTCCAGGTAGAACTCGAACCTCGCAATGTAAGACTCCCAGTCCTCGTAGGCTGAGTCAAATGGCCCAAACTGGCCCACAGTAGCCATGGTCCCCGTGCTCTGGCGGAGGAGCGAGCGAGTGCGGGCCAGACAAGGCGACAATTCCTTGCCGGGGCATGCTTTAGCTCTGTGGCGCAGGGCTGCTTACCTGCATGTAGTGATTCTGCTCTTTGCACTCCTCCTGTGGGGCTGCCTACTCGCCTTGCATCCCATCCTCATCGCCAGTATTAGGTACTGGGGTGGCTCTTAAGTGATTTCAGCCAGGCAGTGAGTTCAGCTCATAGCATATGTTTATTGGTACAAGAAGAAGAACAACCTGGCTCCCGAGGGAGCCACATATATATATATATACTCCCAACTCCACCCCATTTCCGTAACTGCCCAATAAGAACACAGGCACTAGGATCCTTCATTTGCATGCAAAAGGCAACATGTTTACTTGATTGCAGTTGGCCCACACTAGGATCCTTCATTTGCATGCACTAAACAAAAGACAACATGTTTACTTGATTGCAATTGGCCCACACTAGGATCCTTCATTTGCATGCACTAAACAAAAGACAACATGTTTACTTGATTGCAATTGGCCCACATCCAGGGGAAACGATTGGTTGCTGATATCCCAATTTCTAATAGGATTGGCTACCTGAGGAGCCCTGTTTCCCTTGAAGCTAGCCCAATACATAACACCCTCCCCCTCCCAATCTGGGTACATTCATCTTGAGTCATAGCTGTCAGGTGGCCATCTAGCCTCTTCGAAAATACCTCCAAGGAAGGAGAGCCCACCTCCTCCTGAGGAAGCCTGTTCCACTGAGGTACTACTCTATCCATCAGGAAGTTCCTCCTAATGTTTAGCTGAAAACTCTTTTGCTTTAATTAATTAAAACTCTTTTGTTTCTGGTCTAACCCGCTAAGGCAACAGAAAACAACTCCACTCCATCTTTTATGTGACAACCCTTCAAATACTTCAAGAGGGCATTCATATCACCTCTCAGTGTGGACATTAAAAAGGTAAGATGCAAAAAGAAAGAAGCAAAGCACCCTGGGGGAAAAGGTGATGGAACAGAGCAGATGAAAATGAAATTCAGTCAAGGAGGAGTTAACTGGCTCTAGTCATCTTGCAGCTTCTGCTCCTCCCTCCCAATTCCATCCCACACAATCTAGACAAAAAAAGTAGTTGCACATTTTCCCTTATGACTTCACAACAAAGGGCCTTTTTTAAAAAAAGAAAGCCAGGTACTTAAAGATACCTCTGTAGTTTTTCCTTTATCTCCCTTTCCTAGCTGGGTGAAGTTGTTTGGTCCACCATCTCTGCAGAGCACATCAGTGACATCACACTCTAGTGCAATCCTGTTACAACAGATCATCCTCATGCTGGAAGCAGAGCCTTGTGTAGGCTGGCTAAGCCAAAAGTACTAGTCCTTAGCCCTTTAACAGTAGAAAGTGGTCCACAAGCAATCCCAGCCAGCAAGGGATTTTCATACTTGCATCAGATTTAGGCAGATGTAGCCAATCAGATTTAGTTATGTGCTGATATCATTTAAGAGCAATGGAAGAACATTAAAGTGAGGGCAGTTCTTACTGTACTAGCCACATGGGTGAATATAGCCTATCAGGGATCATCTTAAAACAGTCATTTTTACAACAGTCACTGAAAAAAAAATCCCCCAAAAGGAAATCAAAGCTTTTAAAAAAGAAATTACTCTGTCACCATCTACCACTGTGCTCAGCATTGATATTTCTCTGTTTAAAATATACATTCTTATAAAAGGGCTGGTGGGATAGAATTAATAACCACGAAGGAAAGAAAAGGTGCTGTGAAGAGTGCTGAAGTGAAATAATCTGTTCTTACCCAGCCCATGAAGAGGTTATTTAAAAAGGCAAAATATGAATTAAATAAAAATCAATTTTGACCCCCCCCCCCCCAAAACAGTAGAAAGTAGTGATATGGGAAGGGAAACTAGTTGAACTGAAGAGAGAGTTCTAATACCTTCTTTTTCAAAGGAGGTAGGAAATCTGGTGATGTGAGATTTGGAGGATAATGGAAGAGAGAAGGATTGACATGGTAAATTGTGATTAGAAGAAGATGAAAAGAGCTGAAAGTGTTCAGGGCTGAGTACAGGGGTTATAGAAAATAGTTTGAATTAGCAAGTCCTCTGCAAGAAGGAGGACGAGTTAATTACTATGGTGAATTTTGTTTTTGAGGGTCTTCTGATCCTTACCAAACTATTTTTGAGGTATGCAAGCATCTGCTGGGGGAAAAGAAAGATGGGAGAAGACCCATCTCTTTCCATTGACAGTACTGGAAGATTCAGTCCATGGCTCATAAATCTTCTTTGGATTAGAAATCTGTTTAGATCAGTGAACATTTCTAACATATTGATGCTTCTGTAGTACTGAATGTAAATGCTTTCAGCATAGAAACCACAATCCTTTGCTGATGCTGATTAAAACATGCTTATTGATTTCTGTAGCCTTAAACATGTTCAGTTCCATGTTAGAATATATCATGAAGTTCTATTTTCCCCATATAAATCCATTGTGGGTCATTTTCAAAAGTAAAAGGTGGTGGGCCATCAGTACAACCTCCATCACCCAAAAGGGGATTACTTATGGATATTGATGTTAATTTCTCCTTTTTTCATGCCACAATAGTGGCATGTATCCTATCACCTCACTGAGCAAAGTTTGAAGCTTTTCCTTTGGAGGCTCTTGAGGTTGGATCCCTATGCCAGTAGCTTTTAGATTCTTGTGAGTTTGGCTGAATAAAATTCAAGAGTGGTCTAAAGTCTGTAGCCAGTTATATAACTGAGAGCCCCACCTTTTGATGAAATTATCCTCATGTTGCTTTGTAATAGATTCAAATATTACCTCCCCCCCCCCATCAAAATATTTGGAGATGAATCCTAGGTCCTACTGGTAGGGAAGCTAAGAGAGAGACTGAGATTATACAGTGTTCAAGCTCCTTTCCAGATCATATATATTCCTGCTGTTATTTTGTGGGGGATTTTGCAGGTAAGCTAAGAGGAAACTGCACCATCTCTGGAACCATGCTGGCAAAAACACTGACTGGGAACATATTTCTTATATATTTTTTTGAAATATCTGTACCCTGCTTTTCCTCTTGGCTCAAATATATTTATTTGAATCTATAATGTATTTAAAACATTATAAATTCAAATAAAATAAAAACCCAAATTACCCACCTCTGTTACCAGAACTGCTCTTTATTATAATGGGGAATTAGCTGTAGCAGTCTGTAACTTTAAAATTAGCGCGGATCTTAACCTATGTCTACGGAGGTCCCGATCCCAGACACTCTAGTGAAAAAGAGGCAGACTACAAATAGGTTCCAAACACGTGTATTCAGTGTGGCGTAAGCCTAAACTTGCACAAGCATACAAAGAACATACAAGACCTAAGAAATACAGAGTAGGAAATATAGAGACTCTCGCATTAGCAGGTTCCCAATGATGATAAGGGAAATACTCACAATCCTGGAGCGAAGCAGAGACACAGCAGCGAAGGTGGCCCAATGCCAGCACTGGGACCACAGACGGACAGCAAGGAATTCTGGATAGGAATGGCCTAAGCCACGGACAGCAAGGGGGGGGGGGTCTGGATAGGAATGGCCTAAGCACCGAGTGGTCTGGGAGACCAGCTTAAATACCCCAAAACGTACCCTGGGGCTGGTGCTGTACTTGGTGGTTCTCACAGTTTAAAACAAAGGTTCTAATGGGCTACTGAATGGCTTAGATGGGCCACTTTGGTAATCTGATTGCGATAAGTGACACCTCAGGAAGAGGGGACAAAAGAGGGAGGGGGAAATCCAAGTGGGCTGAGAGATCTCTGTCTTTTGGTGCTACACCTCTGAAGATGCCAGCCACAGCTGCTGGTGAAACGTCAGGAACTACAATGCCAAGACCACGGCAATACAGCCCGGAAAACCCCCAACAACCATCTTTGTTGGTTCTGTTTGCATTGGGAGGCTTTTCATCATTGGTTGATGTTCTGTGTTTGGTTAAGGCTTCCTCTGTCTTGGAGAAAGCCTTAGATGTTTTGCTCGTAGGAAATCATGGAAACTAGCTGGGGGAAGCTTGTTCAGGGGGGTCCAATTCACAACACTTTGAGGAGGAGGTGTCTTTAGTGGACCAGCAGGACTAAATTACCTGCAATTTGGTGAGGTTTGCTTGAAAAATGGTCCTAGGACTCTATGATAAAAACTTCCTGTAAGTAGACAAGGCCTTCTTTTTCTTTTTAATTTTTTCTTCTGGGTCACTGACCCTCCCAATCCTCCTGCCATTTGCCAGGCAACCTTAGGGGGGGGGGGCGGGTTTGTGGCCTAAGGTTGCAGGAAAACTGCAAGTAAATAAGAAAAAGAGTAAGAAAAAAGACTCACCACATCTTTTATTGAATTTTGGATTCCAAGAGACAGAATAATATTGTTTACATTGTGGAAGTACCACAAAGGTTACAAGAATCATCTCTGTTTCTGCAAAGTTTGTCCCAGGAGATTCAGCAAGGCCCAAGTTTAAATGACTTTTGGTCCAGATAATTCAGTCGTAAGCCAATTAGTTCCAATCACAATGATGCTTGAAAACAACCATTTCTCGATGTGGCCATATTCACATTGGAGAGCTCTTATTCTGCTCCAGGGTTAGGTAGAATAAATCCTTGATATTCTTATGAATCTTTTAAGATGAGGAACATAAACATCTGCAAGCTTGCATTTTCCAAATTCCGTAATAACATCTCCAACTGGTTATTTCACTTTCCCTTTTTATAATAATGTTCCTTTTCATTCACCATGTATTATTCATATATACCTTAAATTTAATTACTAACCCACTAAAGTTAAAAATCACACTACACCTGATATATAAACACTATCACGCTGGAGTCAAGAACACATTTTACCTTATACATAATTACTATCATGCTGAGATAAGGTTGCCACCTTTGTTTTTATGAAACCACAAAGGGTTTCCCCCCAATACATTACTTTTTCTAGCCTACTTGCACAATGACTTTTTTCCCTGACTCCTGAAAGAAATGGAACATTTTTTTAGTATCTCTTTTTCTGTAAGACATCTTGTCCTTTGTTAAGCAAAACTGTTCTTACATCTGGTACTTAGTCTTTTTTTACTTAGCTGTTGTGTCTGGAATACATTAACATGATTATCACCAATGCAACATGCTACTCAGTGACCCAATTCATTGTGGATACATCCTGCTAGTGATTACAACAGAAGGGTGCCATAAGATCCTCGTGTTCTAGGGAAAAAAATGTCTGGCCAACTAAACTAAGGCCTGCTTCACATATGCAGGAGAATGAAATGGCATGGCCCTGGGTAAGCATAGTGGACTATATCATGCCAGACTGGTGGATTCCAGCTTTTAATGGTTTCTTACATTAAAAGCTTCTTGGAAATACAATAATAGCTCGGCAAGAAGAATGGTTCTATTTTTCTTCATTTCCTGTTCCATTTGCAGGGAGTTTTACATGAGCATTCCAAAATAGAATTCTGCACTTACGATCTCAAGTGGTGATGCTTGTTCTACCAACTCACTTCCAGCTCATATTCATGCATGTAAGAATCAGGTCCAAAAAATTGCCTTCATTGTAGATGTCTGAGCTCATTAATCTTTGATGGAAGATCTCATTTTCATTACATTCCTTAGACGCCAAGGAAAAGACTCAAAAACGTTGAATAAGGTTTACACATGGGGGGAGATTACTCTCCTGTGGGCCTCTGCACTCCCACCACATCATGTTTAAACTTGGCTGCAACCTGTACAAAATACCTCTGCATGTTTTACATGCCAGCAAAATATCTGCTATGGCTATGAACCTCTAGCATGCAAACTAAGCATATGTAGAGGGTTTGTGAAAGTTGGAGAACTCTTTTAATGAGATATGGAACCAGTGCCATATTGCACAGGGAAGCTTTTTTCTTCAACAGGCTTTTACTTTGACAATTCTATTCTAGGAGCAGGATTTCAGAAACATAGCAGGTTAAAATGGAAAGGGAAAAATAGGGAAGTTTCTCATCTCTCTCTTGCACTCATAATACATAGTAAAGATGGGCACGAACCGCATTACGAACTTCAAAAACCCATGAAATTGGTGATCACGCGGTTGCGGTCTGGCAGTTCATGACCAACGAACCAGCGTTCGGGAGAGGCCTGGTTTGGTGCGTTCAGCTACGGTTCGGGAAGCCAGACAGTCAGGCGCCAGCAATCAATTCCCCTGGCAACAGAGCCAGGGGAATGCCTGAACTCTGTCTGCACTCCTTCTGTTGCCCTGGAAACCCGAATGGAAGCCCAACTTACCTTGATCGGCAGGTCTTCCTTCCAACCACGGAGTTGCAAAGCAGTTACAAGTTGGGAGAAGACACCCAAGGGAGGGAGGTGGAAGGGGGTGTTCTGTAGCCATGGGCACTCCAATCTCATCCCTTAAAACCCTGATAGGCAGCTCTGACGGCCAAACACAGACCTCCTGTGTTGCTGAATGGGACCTGTGCTTATAAATAGCCGTGGGCTCCCAGGCTGGGTTTCACTTTCAGCGAGCAGTGGAGTGGGACAGAGCTCTTGCTTGCCACTTGCTAGCCTTTGGGGAGAGAGACTGAGAGTATAATTGAGCTTGGATTTTTGTGGGAGTTTCCTGGGGGCCTTGGATTGGAGAGGGTATAACTCCAAGATCCCTTTTGCAATCTTGTCCAAACTTGGGTGATGGCTGTAGGAGAGCCTGCAAAACACTCCCTGGGAATATGGGCTCTCTAAGTGCAACAGGGGCCATACTGAGCCCTACAAACCGCAAACCGGTTCGGCAATGGGAAATGTTCATCGCAGTTTGCGACTTCAGGATCGGTGACGGCACCGAACCATGAACCGCTATTTAGTTAAATTTTTTTGGTTCATGACCATGTCTAATACATAGGCTCCAAACCTATATTGTTTATGTTTTCACACCGGGTTGTGATTTTTTTCAGGCTGAGAGTTCATAACTTGGATAGAGCCACTCAGAGCACTTTCAGCCATGGTAACAAGCAGAGGGAAGAGGAAGTTCAAATCAATTGCACTTTCTGGTTTCCAGTTTATCATCAATGCTTGTGCATTCCATTGTAAGCAAGCACTGTTCCTCAGACAGGTTAGCCATGGGCTTGTCAACCTTGTTGAATCTGTATGTACTTTTAGAAAGTTGTGAACAGGTAGTGAACAGGTACCACTACCCCTGGGAAACTTGGCCAAATACAAAATGGCTGCTAAGGAGACTGGGGCCAATCACAATATTTTGGTTCTAAACCAAGCATCTTCCTATGATTGAAGCAACTGTTTGTGAATAGGTGATCCCCATAACAGCTATGGGAGGGTGGTTCTGTGTGTGTGCATGTCTGCCAAAAAAGGCAATTCCTACTTCTCCCTCCACCCTGCCTCATTGTCCTTTGGTTTCTGCTGCCACCAAACTGACTTCAATCTTCTTTCACCAGTAGTTAGGGCACTGGTGAGAATCTGTGTGTGTCAATGATGATGAGGCCCTCAGCTCTACTTCCCTTACTTCTTGCTGGTTCCCAACCTTGCCCCCTGCAGGAGTTGGTGTATGAGCCTGAACAAACAATTAGGTGCATAGGAGAACTTTGATACAGTCTGCTTTCTTGACAAGAGAAAGATCTTTATTCATTCACTACAGTACAAGTCTACAGCCTTGTCAAAGGAACACTTGCAGTCTGGGAACCAGAGGTAAGGATGCTGCTGCAGCCCACTTCTGATCGAGCCCTACAAACACAGGCTGCTCTCATCTAGGAATGCACAAATGCTCCATATTTTGTTTCTTTTTTTATTCATACACATTTCTGTCATTGATCTTGGTTTCAATTTTTTTTTTGTAGATGTGTATGAATCTGAATGGTTTTTGTATTCAATGGACATGCTACTTAAATGCTCAAAGTTCTTCCGCTGGTGCAGGGATTTATCCTGAGCATGGTGAGAGGAATGAGCATTTTGCACAGGTCACAGATCAAGTGCCAAACTCCTCTGGCTCCTCATCTTCTGCCCATGACTTGCAGCCTCGGATGAACCAGCCCAGTGGAGTCAGGACCATTTTAGGAGTGAGAGTTGTACTGCATTTTTGTGGTCTATTTTTTTTTTGTAAGCCACCTTAAGCCCCCAATGGGAAGAAAAGTGGGCTAGAAGGGGTTAAAAAGATAGATAAATAACATAATGACAAAATCAGTGCAACAAAAAATAGAGTGAAAATAAGGAATAATAGATTGAACTCACGCAAGAGGGAGGCCAAAGTGAAAAGAGGGCTTGGGGAAACAACAAGTGAGAAATTCAAAATCATCATAAAAATGATTCCCTCTTTCCTTCCCACTGCCCAAAGATGGTGGGGAGTCTGTATGTCTGTATAAAAGGGCTTGCCCTCCTTGACTCCCCTTTCTTGCCTTTGAACTGCTTCACACACACTGTCCTGTGCCCAGCACATACCCTTCTTTGGCCAGCGCACACACCCTCTTCTGGCCAGCTGTCTGTAGCCCAGTCACTCAGGGGTTTCCGGTCTATGCATGGTGCCCTAGGTGAGATTTTTTATCACAGTCTGAGATCAAAAGTCACTAGAGCATGAGAGCATTTAAAAATGACATCAAAACACTACAGGTCATTAAAGAACTAAGACAAGAAATAAAACTTTTGACACTAACTAAGCTGTACCGCCACTGGTGTTACCTTGGCATTCTTTTCCTTGGAATGAATACAAGTCCACTGGAACTTGAAAGTACAGATAGGTCAAGACAAACTTCACTCTGTCTCTCAGAGCTTCCCACTTCTTGGCTGCACACCTCTGAGAAGGCATTCTGACTTTTTAACCCTTCCTGTCCCTGCTGAAAGGGAGGGTTTCACTTTAACCTATCATGAAATTGGAAGTGAGTCAGACTCCTAATTTGGGTGCTTTGTACACATTTTCCAATCAAATTAATGCACGTGTCCCCAAATCTTTATGGTCCAACTCAGGATATCCCAAAAGCCATCTATTTAGCAGCCCCTTCCAGGTAGGTGGGTGAATCTCCATCCTATTTGCCTCTGTAAAGGAAACTCATCTCCCCTTAGCCTAAGGAGTTTTATGGCTCTGTTCCCAGGAAATAATGTTTTCTCTGAGATCAGAGCCTGCCTGAGTGTTAATCAAGGTATCCTGCATCTCTTTATAATCACTCTGAACAGAAGCAGGAGTTGGGTTATTATGCATGAGGTCTAAGGATGAGTGGGCAATTAAATCAGGGACAGGCAACCTTTTGATCTAAGTGCCAAAAATGCCACAACTGCCTGCAAAGATGTTGATGTATGCTAGTAAACGGGTAGTGAATGTATGACAGTTGTCCTTGGCTAGACCCACTGCATATGTTGTATGTTGATCTTTTTTTCTATGCTTGGGAGTAAGTGACTCCCATGCATAGAAAAAAAAAGATCTATATAGTTGCATTAGAAATGTCAATATGAAATATCAGCAATTTTCCTTTAATGCATGTACTTAGGAATTGAAAAGCACCACTTACACAAAATAATAACAACATTCGATTTATATACCGCCCTTCAGGACGACTTAACACCTACACAGAGCAGTTTACAAAGTATATTATTATTATCCCCATAACAATCACCATGTGAGGTGGGTGGGGCTGAGAGAGCTCTGGAAGAGCTGTGACTAACCCAAGGTCACAGCGGAGGAGTGGGGAATCAAATCTGGTTCTCCAGATTAGAGTCCTGCAGCTCTTAACTACTACACCAAACTGGCTCTCTGATTCTAAATGATGTATTGTGCTCTCAGAACTACCATACTCCAAATTCTATTTTTCAGAAGAGAATCTGCCTACTAGCTCCCAGTCAGCCCTCCTGCCTCTAGTTGTGACCTAAGTCTGTTCCAGCTCAAGATACCCATATTTGAGGGGCAGAACAAGGGAGTAACCTTGTCAAGCAAAGGTGTGCCACTGCTTGGCATGTATGCTAGGGTTTGCCATAGTCACAAAGTGCTGAAATCCCTTGCTTGAGGTAACATACTTTGCTGACATGGAGTCCTCAGGTGTAGCCATTGCTTACTTGGTGTAGTTTTGGTGGGAGGGGAGGAAGAAGTGTGTGCTTTTGAGTGGCTTCCCTCTGCAACCTGCTCTCCATGAACAAAAACCCTCTGGAGAAACAGAACTACACCCTTGTTCTTCTGGGCAGATTAGAAATAATGTGGCTAACTAACAGATATGAACTAACAAACACAATCTGAGAATGGTTTTTTGAAAAGGACTTTGCTTATTAGGAAATATTAATTTATTTAAAAGTACATTTTAATATGCAAAAGGTACATATGTAAATTAATATTATGTTACGTGCTAATCTGATGTTTAGTAAATGGCCTAGGTTGATTTATTCATGTAGGTAATTATGTACAGTGTTATTAGTATAATTCACAGTTAGATTAAATTAGGAAAACACACAATAAATTGAAACTGTAGTCATATTTCTTCTTGCTGTGTAAGGAAGTGAGATATATTGATGTAAGTTCTAAGCGAACTGCATAAGTTGAATTCCCTAGGCTGTAATGGGATCAAAAAGCATTAGATTTTCACTTAGGCTATATTAGGTCCCTACCATTGGATGGCAGTAAAATTCTACATCAATCACTTTAAGCAAAGGGAAGCTACAAAAATAAGATGACATTCTTGTATTATTTAATAGCAGAAAGCTTGTTGCCTTTGTATGTCTTACAACCAATGATAAACATTAATGCTCAAACATGTTTTATTTTCTACATTAAAAGGTACAGTGCTATCTTAAGAACCCCTTGCCTCAAAATGCTTATAATGTTATACTGGATTAAAAGCGTCACATGCCTTGGAAAATTTTATTACACAATTCTTGACATTTCTGCATTATGTTTATTGAGCCCTGGCTTGTCGGATTTTGCAGTAACCAGTTTTGACTATACTTGTGGCAAATTTATTTCAGAACATGGGAATTATGGTACAATCCTTTATGTGAGGAGATTCTCGCATTTTTTAAAAAAAATTGCTTGAAAATTCATATCACAGTTTGGGCCAAATTTGACCCATAGCCACAAAGCCCCTTGACTAAGACAATATCTCCGAAGTATATCTCAGAAGACAGGCAGATTCTGCCTGCGAAATGCCAGGGACCATCATCTTTATTCAGCTCAGTAGGACACAAGCAGCTCTCAGCATTTCACATTATTTAGTCCAGAGTAACAATAGAAAAATTTAGGCCTCTGTCATAGTTAGCTTTACTTCTTTCTTGCTAATTATACTGCAATTAGAAAAGACAGTCCTTTTCAAAGTCTGAGCACACTTCCAAGGCTCTTGAAACAGCATAGAATATGTTGCCCCATTGTAATAAATGGGGATTTTATAGTCCATTAAAAAACCCTCCCCAAATGTGGATGTCATTCTCCAAAACTACGAGTATACTTACTGTTCCTATATATTGAGGTAAAAGCAGTCTTTTAAAAAAATAATTTTAGAAATAAATTGTATTCTTTAAAACACAATTTCCTAATGCATACGCTACACTTCCAGCTGGGTTATTTACTACCCAGAATCAACAGAAATAATTCTATAATTTTAGCATTAGTAGTGATTAATATTTCTATATACATATATTTAATAATCATGTGATTCTATGGATTAGGCATGTTCGTTTATATGAATGTGCTTGTGCTAACGTGGTGGTATTGTTTGGCAAAGACAAATGTTTTACTAAACTCAGCTACACCTTAAAAGGCTATGAAATGAATCAATTGTTTTTCTAAATACGTGCAGGGTGGTCTGACTCTAGCGACAAGCTATTAATCAGGATTTCCTGGGATCACACCACTGAATCCCTGGCAATTTACTTAGTGATTTTATGAGGAAAGTGTGTTAAAATGTTACAGCTTTTTGGAATTCAAATTAGGCATTGAAATTTGGAAGCAGTATTCCAGCCAGCAAGACAGCAATGAGAGGGGTAAAAAATAGCTTATGAACTTTATTTCACGGGAGAGTGTGGTAAGGAACATTCACAGTGGGAAAGTTTTATTTAATTTATTAGAATGTAAAAAGAAGTGGCAGCAATCTAGACATATAGTCTTGTTTTAAAGTAAAATGCAAACGCTTAACATTACAGCCTTTAAAACATACATATTTGAATTCAGTGAGCTTAAGTATGTGTAGGATTGTGGTTTAAATCATAGATCATCCAAATCGGAACTAATGCAACTATTTTGATTATTAGATGGAAGTTAAACAACTAAAGTCATGTCTGCACTGCTGGTTCATTCCCTTTTATCTTTTTTTAGACATGGATTTGCATTTTGTTTTGTTTATTATCACAAGTATTCTGCCTTTCTTCCAAGGAGCTCAAGTCAACATATAGTATCCTTGATCAAGTGTCTGAAACTATGCATGCAATATTGCATATAGATGGGATTAGGATAGTGGCTGCTGGCCCTGCCCCCAGGCAACCATCTGCAGCAGATCTAGAGCCAGTGTGGTGAGTGGTCAGGCTGTCAGACTTGGATCTGAAAGACCCAGGTTCAAATCCCCACTCTGCTAGGGAAGCTCACTGGGTGACATTGGGCTTGTCACACACTCTCAGCTTGACCTACCTCATAGGGTTGTTGTGAGAATAAAATGGAGGAGAGGAGAATGATGTAAGCTACTCTGGGTCCTCAGTGGAGAGGAAGGTGGGGCATAAATGATATAAATAAAATAAACGAATTCTATTCCTATGTATTTGTGTAGGTTTTCATTGCATCATTCAGTGAACAAAGGTTGTGCTGTTTTCTGCATGGCTACTTTACAGTTTCAGAATCTATTCTGCTTCCCATATTCTTCTGAATTCTGCACCTGCAAAGGAGTCATGGGAAACAGAAGTGGTTTTTGTCTGTCTTTTCTGTGGGAATTTAGCAAGTGTTTTCATTTCAGTCATGAAAGAGTTAAAGTGTTTGTGTTACCTACTTAATTAGTAAACATACTTTGAATGTAACCATTAGAGCTTCGAACAAGATTCCCTCCATAGAAAGGGGAGTCACTAAGCATAATGAAGTAAGATTAGGGTTTTCTATTGGGCAGTCTGTTTATTGGGGGCAATTAATTGATGCTATATACTGAAGTTTTATTGATCTTTGTTCACTTCTACTTTTTCTTCCACTTCTCCACTTCACTTCTTCTTGTCTCTACTCTAAGTCACTAATCTAGCAAGATGTAGTCAGCTTAGCAATTTATTATTTTCTCCAAATGTAACCCTAATTTTTATCCTTTAGTAAAGTATTCTTACAGAGCTACACTGGAGTGTGTGTTTGTGAATCTATTCTCATTACTTTCAATGCGCAATCTTTGCACAATCTCTACTATATTTTCCTACAAGGTTATGGCCTCCAGTTACAATAATGAGAATAACTCCATGTGTTAGCTAAAAGAAGAAATATTCTATTGGCTTTTGTAAGTTTGAAGGTCTCCTCTCTTCTGCGCTCACTCCCTCTCGCTGTGGAGCCTTTTGGAGCCAATTTGAGGAATCACCCTGACAACTTTGGCCCCAAGGAAAGAAAGAAATGTGCATCTGTAAAGAAGGGACATCTAAGTCGTCCACATCAAAGGAAAGATGAGTACCAGAGCCGCCGCAGCTGCTGCATCCACCACTTCGAAAATTGGTGAGGAGATGAATTCCTTTAAAATACCTAATTTGAATCAAACCAACTTTACAATTTGGAACAATAGTCTAAACCTAGCCCTCAAGGCAAACAAAATGCTTGATCTTTTAACTAAAGATCTGCCTCCCAGAGATGATCCTCAGTTTGAGGAATACTCAATGAAAAATGCAAAAGTGATGTTTATGAATGTTACCTCTCTAAATGAGACTTACACTCCATTGGTTGATCAGTGTGAAACTGCAAAGGAGCTGTATGAAGCAATCCGAGAGAAAAATCTTGGCAAAACTGATGATCAGAGACCTGAGATTAACTTTGTACACGATCAGATATAAACATGGAGAAGACATGGAGTTGCATATTAACAGAATACTCCACATTGTTAGTCAGCTCCAATCTGTGGGCAGTACTGTGCCTAAATCTGAAATTTTTGCAGCTATAATGGGAAGTCTCCCTGAGTCATATGAGAGCCATATTACAGTCTTGAAAAATATTCCAAATTTAACCATTCCGTCTCTTACTAAGAGTCTGATGGATGCAGCAAGGAAAAAAGAAGCTAGTGGCTTGAGCAAAAGTTTTCGTGCTTTCAGAGTATCAGAAAGAGGAAACAGAGGTGATGTAATTTGTAATATCTGCAAGAGAAAAGGGCATTTTGCAAGAAAATGCAGGATGAGAGACAATTTGCCCAGAAGCCAAGATGCGCCCAGAGAACAAAGAGACAGCCATTATCACTACAAAGAACCACGTGGTCGAGGGTCGTTCAGAGCTAGAAGTCGCAGTGCTGGCAGAGGAACAAGCAGAGAAAGCTTTTCTATGAGCAAAGAAATTCTAATTCTGGACACAATGTTTGTATGATTAATGATGAATATGATGCAGATTTGAATCATTTTTGGTTACTCGACAGTGGATCCGCACATCACTTATGTCCAGACCTTGATTGCTTTATTAATTTTAATGATCAACCTAAAGTTAGTCTCCACCAAGTTGATGGAAGTGCGCTCAAGGTGCAAGCCACTGGTACTGTGAATTTAAGGCTAATTGATCTTAATGAGCATGTTAATTTCCTAACTCTCAAAGACTGCCTATATGTGCCCCAGGCTACCGAGCGAATAATTTCCCTTGGCAAGATGCTCAATGCCGGGATCCAGATACAAACAAACAGTACTGGAACCTCAAAGGTTATTTTAAAGGGACATGATGCTGAGATTCCTATTGTGAAATTGAAAAATTGTTTGTACTTGAGAACAGAAGTTGATAAAGTTGCAAGCCTGAAAGAGAGAGATTCTCCGCATAAAAACTGCATTTTTGGTTGGCATCATTGTTTCGCCAATAAGAATGTTAACTCTACTCAAAGGCTATTAGAGAACAATGGAATTGTATATGATGATTGCAAGGCTATTGAGGAAACCTGTGAGGTTTGCCTACAGGCAAAGGCTACCAAGCCAAAGAGCAAGCCACATCAGAAAGTTGAGGCTACCAGACTCCTCCAGAGAGTTCATTCAGACTTAATTGGTCCATTTAAGAGTTCAATAGATGGACACAGATATGTTTTAACCTTTTTGGATGACCACAGTCGTTTTGGAAGTGTTTACCTGTTAAAGACTAAAGATCAAACAATAGATAAATTTAAGAACTTTGTGGCTACTGTGAGAAATCAGTTTGGGAAAGCTCCAGAAACCTTGCATACTGATAATGGAATGATAATGAATACTGTAACACTGAATTCCAGAAATTTCTTGAGCAAGAAGGAATAAAACATGAGAGAACTGTTCCATTTAGCCCATACCAAAATGGGACAATAGAGAGATTTAATAGATCTCTGCAAAACATGGCCAGAAGTCTTTTATTTCAATCAAAGCTCCCTGACTTGTGCTGGTCAGAAGCAGTAATGACTGCAGCTTACTTGTATAACAGAACGCTACACAGAGTAACTGGACAAACTCCATTTTTCCACTGGTATGGGAAAAATCCAGGATTAAAGCATATTAAATCATTTGATGCTAAAGCTTATTCATTCATCCCCAGGGAGAAAAGAGGCAAGTTGAAACCCAGAGCAGAACTGGGAATCCTTGTGGGTTATGCACCAAGAGGGTACAGAATCCTAAACCCCAAAACCTTTGAAATAAAAGTTGCTAACACTATATTATCTGATGAGAAGCATGTGTTCACAGGGAACAAAGAACCTGACTCAGCAGCGCCACCAAGCCATGAAATAGAAGGTCCATTCTTCTGTGATCTGGTTTCGAGGTTGCCTGTTGCTGATGCTGATGCCAATCTCCAGGAAGGACCCAAAGAAGCCTCACCTTGAAGGGGCAGAGGCAGGGATCCTACCACCAGAAGGGGAGACAGGTGAAACCTGGCCAGATGACACAGAGACAGAGACCGAGGTGAGGCGCTCAGCAAGAGAAAACAAAGGTGTGCCACCAGTGAGATACGAATCTTGTGCTAAAGTGCAAACTGCAGATGAACCAGCAGACTGGGCTGAGATGCTTGAACTGCCTGAACATGAAAAAGGTAAATGGATTAATGCTGCAAAGGAAGAGTTCAACTCACTTCACAGGAACCAAACCTGGACTCTTACAAAACTGCCACCTGGAAGAAAACCCATTGGGTGCAAATGGGTATTCAAAGTGAAACACAATGCAGATGGAAGCACCGACAAGTACAAAGCACGTCTTGTTGCCAAAGGATATACACAGAAACCTGGAATCGACTTTTCTGAAACTTTTGCACCAGTTACAAAGCATTCAACAGTAAGAATCCTACTAAGCATAGCAGCTTCCAGAGGTCTACATATTGAACACCTTGATGTTAAAACAGCCTTTCTCAATGGAGAGCTAGATGAAGAAATCTACATGATTCAACCAGAAGGATTTAAAGAAAAAGGCAAAGAGACTTTAGTTTGCAAACTCAACAAAAGCATCTATGGACTACGTCAATCTGCCAGAGCTTGGAATCTCATTGAGAAATCTCCATTGAGGAATCTCCATTGAGAAAGGCTGTTTTAACATCAAGGTGTTCAATATGTAGACCTCTGGAAGCTGCTATGCTTAGTAGGATTCTTACTGTTGAATGCTTTGTAACTACTGAATTAAGAAAGCTACTATCACAACTGAATTTTAAACAAGGTGAAGCTGAACCTTGCCTATTTACAAGGATTATAAATGGACAATATCAATATTTGCTTTCTTTTGTGGATGATTTGATACTATGTTGTGACAGCAGTGAACAAGCCAAAGAAATTGTTAATCAACTAAATAAGGACATTGAGATTAAGCAGCTGGGTGAGCCCAGCAGTTATTTGGGAATGCTCATCGAGAGAACCCAGAATGGAAGTTTTCTTCTAAGCCAGAGACACAAGATCATGGAACTCGTGGAATCACTAGAGATGCAAGATGTCAGACCAAAGGGAACACCACTGGATCAAAATTACATCAAATACCATGATGGAGTGCCACTAAGAGACAATGTCAAATACAGAGAAATAATTGGAAAGCTTCTTTACCTGAGTAAAGTGTCAAGACCAGATATATGCGCAGCAGTTGGGATCCTGAGCAGAAAAACAAGTGCACCCAACGAAGCTGACTGGGAAGCAGTCAAAAGGGTCGTCAGATATCTGATTGGATCAGCAAACCTGAAACTAGAATTTTCACCATGTGATCACCCAATCCTAGTGGGATACATGGATGCCAGCTTTGCTGAGGAGATAGATGACTACAAGTCAACCAGTGGATACGTTTTCTTCTATGGAAACAACTTGATCTGCTGGACAAGCCAGAAACAAACTCTTATCGCCACATCAACTACTGAAGCTGAATATGTGTCTGCTGCACAAGCCTGTGATGAGATTGGATGGATTATCAACCTACTGAAAGACTTTGGAATAGAAGAACCAATACCCATCACTCTATTTGAAGACAACTTAGCTTGCATTGCATTAACCAAGAGTGAAAACATCAAAGGAAAAACCAAACACGTAGTAGTGAAACATCTCAAAGTAAGACAGCTGCAACAGCAAGGACTAATAGACATTAAATACTGTCCTTCTGATGAGATGGTTGCTGACATACTGACCAAGCCGCTCAACAAAGCAAAGCTTGAACACCTACGCAAGATGAACCTTCATGACTTCCACTCCAACACCTGAGAAGGGGATTGTGGGAATTTAGCAAGTGTTTTCATTTCAGTCATGAAAGAGTTAAACTGTTTGTGTTACCTACTTAATTAGTAAACATACTTTGAATGTAACCATTAGAGCTTCGAATAAGATTCCTGCCATACAAAGGGGAGTCACTAAGCATAATGAAGTAAGATTAGGATTTTCTATTGGGCAGTCTGTTTATTGGGGCAATTAATTGATGCTATATACCGAAGTTTTATTGCTCTTTGTTCACTTCTTCTTTTTCTTCCACTTCTCCACTTCACTTCTTCTTGTCTCTACTCTAAGTCACTTATCTAGCAAGATGTAGTCAGCTTAGCAATTTATTATTTTCTCCAAATGTAAACCTAATTTTTATCCTTCAGTAAAGTATTCTTACAGAGCTACACTGGAGTGTGTGTTTGTGAATCTATTCTCATTACTTCCAATGCGCAATCTTTGCACAATCTCTGCTATATTTTCCTACATTTTCCCCATCCCCCCCCGCACATTCTGTGATTTTTTTTTAAGCTGCTGCCCAGTCACTACTGGTGTGCATTCTGTCCGTAAAGAATCAAAAACGCCTGTTCTGCTTAACTCCCCACCACCATTCCTTTCACCAGGAGCTGATTGGTCTGTCTGATGGTAACCACTCCCACCCTCCTCAGCTCTCTGTACTCCTTTTCCGCCATTTTTATCAGTAAAGCAAGGTAAAGGTCATAAGGCTGCTTCTCTGTTTGCGTCCTCTTTTTTTTTCAAAGCTAGGATTGATTTGTAACGCTGCTGCTTATTCCCTGCTGGCTTTGAAAGCCAGGAAAGGGTTTAAATGGCTGCTTTTCCCTTCCTCCCTCAGGGGTATGTGCACTTTTTTTTCCCAGTCAGGAATGGGTTGTAACTTTGTAACATTGTAATGTTACTGCACATTCCTCCTGGCTTTACAAGCCAGGAAAGGATTAAATGTCTGCTTTTTCCTCCATCCCAGCATATTTCAGGTGTCTGCTAATACCAAGGAGGAAAAAAGCATTTTGCACAGCCCTTCGGAAACAAAGCTGCTGGGAGGGAATGAAGCAGCAGCATTTTAACCCTTTCCTGGCTTGTCTTTAAAAAAATGTTTTCCCCTAAAACTCTGCCACAAATTGCCACTCCAGTGGGCATGAGATAGCCCAATCAGCAAATACAGGGGGTGGGGGTGGGTAGGAATGTGTTCCACCATTGCAACATTACCACGCATGCATTTAAAAAAAAAAAAACCTGATGTCAGCTCCAGCCTCCACAAAATGCGGCTCCAAACAGACACATCTCAACTCATCAGCAGACACCAAATCACCTCAAGGTTGTGCAGTGCAGAATGATGGGACCCCAAGCCATTTCAGTACTGATGTGAATGCTCAGCATCACTGGCTTAAAGTGTGCCATGCAGTAAAGCTCAGGTAAACTCAGTGGTGAGAATTATGTATACAGAATATAGACTTGTATAGTTGTAGCATGAATTGTTGAAGGTTCACTGTATGCATGGACTTCCAGGGCATGATTTTGCTCTCTGCTGCAGCCTTAAACTTGGTTAGTCTTAATGGTGATATCAGATTTCTCTTTTACTTTTCAAGAAACTTTATAAGGTATGTTAGGCTGAAAAATGGTAACTGACCCAAGGCCATCTAATGAGCAGTCATTGGAACTTGGGTCTTCCTGGTTCAGCTGTTGTGCTCTTGGACCTTTGTATCTGCTGTTCATCTTTCTATTGTGGCTTTATTATCTAGTAATGGTCAGCAGGTGTTCCAATATTAGAAGAACATATTTATTTCCTTTGGAGTATGACACAACCATGCTGTATCTAAAACGTTGGTATTCCTTTGACTTCAATTTTTTCCCTACTTTCATAACCACACAATTAATTAGCTGTGTTGCAAACATGCTTGCCCTTTTTTATATTGTCTGAGAGCGAGGTTGTTGAGATGCATATAGCTCATCATGACCCATGCTGTATAATCATGAAAGTATATGTAAGAAACTGTGCAAAGTTGGGTTTTTTGAACTAAGATAACTGAACAAGTATAATAAAAGAGTTATTAGCTGGATCACAGCAAGCTGGATCACAGATGATAGTTGCAAATATGCTATTTTTTGAAAAATGGTCAAGTAAAATAGGGGAAAACTGGGTCTTACCATTTTAGCTCTGCGTTTGGCAAGGTAGCACAGCACATGCTATGTGTACCTTGGGCAGGCACTGATTTAGGTTCTGTCCATACACATATTGTTTTGAAACAAACCTCATATTAAGGGTTATTTTGAAGTGATGTAGGTCACTCCCAATGTCCTAACCACATAAGATGTTCCTCATGAGACGTTTCTTCCTGGCCATTTATATGATCATCTGTGGAGAACAGTAACTGCTTCAGATAGTAGCATCATGATATAAGCGTCTATTATGTTGTGAAACAACATGCTCTGCAACTACCAGACACCACTTTTGAGCCTCTATTAACTCTATACCTTGTGTATTGTATATACACCTCACAGGGTATTTTGTTGTGGGGATAATAATAACATACTTTGTAAACTGCTCTGAGTGGGTGTTAAGTTGTCCTGAAGGGTGGTATATAAATCAAATGTTGTTGTTGTTGTTGTTGTTGTTGTTATGATGTTATAATTAATTTCAAGCTTTGTTAATATAACTATTTTTTTCTTTATTTCTGCTCTTTGTGTTACAAGAGACCTGCATTCCAAATAGTGCAAGAGATGGATCCAACACTTGCTAAAGCATATATTTTCACAGGTAGGATAGCCATTCCTTATATGTCTTGGTATATTTTTGAGCGTTTCAATCAACATCTTAGGTCTGTTACATATTGTATATTGAATTCCAGTTGATTAACATATAACAGTATCAATTTTTTCTGTACCTACCCCAATTCAGCCAAGATAGCCTACCTCATGCCATGTTTCCAAATCTTTTTCCTCATTAAAGAAATGTCTTTGTTTCCAGAAGGACTTAATAATAGCTGTAACAATTACTTCTAAGTCTTTCCAGGCAGAAAATTCTCATTTGTGGGGGGGGGGGGCTGTTTTCAGATTTGCTTTGCAAATTAAGGATATGACTCTTGTTATTGTTTCCCCCAGCATTTCCATCTTGTGCTCATTGATTTTAAGCCTTGGTACTTTTTCATATGTGCTGAGGATAAGAGTTCAGACAAAACCACATAAAATAGAGCTAACCCCAAATGAAAGATCTGTGAAGGTAGACTAGTGAGGAGCAATAAAACCAGGATACAGAGAATGCTGCAAATTGAGAAGGGTTTTTTTTTTTTGGTGAGGGTGTGGTGTGAAGATTCAACATGTTTGAAACTATAAGCCACACGATACAAGCCAATAAATGTGGCACATTCCAAAATATTCTACAGCTACCATGTTAAATGAGCTACAATGACAGCCATCATCTTCATATTCTCTAAGATTCTGCATTGGGGCTCTATGAACACCTCATTTAGACTCAAAATGCAGGAAAAGATGGCTTAGCAACACTAATTCCTTTGAGTACTTATGCAGAGCCTGGGTGCCTTGAATGTATGGTAGTAGATCTACATGGGCTTCACACAGGGAATTGGGAATATTGAGTGACTGTACCCAACATTACAAAAATCTGGAAATGCTCACAAAGGAAGGAATGTAGAACACGAAGAGAAGGTTGGAAAATATTGAGCACTCTAGCATAGCAAGGGTGCTGGAAGCTTGGCCAGAGCAGGATGAGCTGCTGCTAGGTTTGGAAATATAACTGAGCAATAATTGAATCCGGTGAGAAGAACAAGGCAGAAAAAAACCAATTATGTGCAGATTATCCAAGCAAAAGAGCAAAACCGCATCAAGTAAGAGAGGCAATAAGGTGGACAGAGCAGATTGCTGAAATGTCAGTGAGTCAGAGCTGCAGGGGAGCAGCTGGGCTGCAGGTGCCGAAC
The DNA here is from genome assembly GCF_028583425.1 of Eublepharis macularius. NCBI lineage: Eukaryota > Metazoa > Chordata > Lepidosauria > Squamata > Eublepharidae > Eublepharis > Eublepharis macularius. The sequence goes on along the minus strand of NC_072795.1, from coordinate 38,095,433 downwards.
GGTGGGAACTGTAGCAACGCCAGCAGTGAAGTTTACAAAGTGTCAGCGCCTGGTGCCATCATCAGAGGGCATGCCTGAAGCTATGAAGATGCCAAGCCCCTCTCGCAGCACTTCCTGCCCTCTGGTGCTCAGAACACGGGCTTTGTAGATAGTCTCTCTTTCCTTTCATGAACAACTAGCGGTGACAATCAGAGGAACCAGCACAATTCATTTTTATGAATGATTTGATGTTTTGGCAGTTTCTTCAGTAATGGGATTTATTAAAAAAAATAACATCACCTGTCCTAAAGCGAGCATGATGGGGAGGGAAAATGATGCAAACAGATTGTTTTTGGTTATTGGGGAAAGATGGTCTCATAACATCCAAATGTGCTGCTTTGACAGAGGAATGACATTTCCCAGTATGTATATCTTGCTTTTATATGAATGTATACCTATCCTGGAGCATAGACCTCTCCCAGTTGTCTTATGCACTATCTTACTTGCAACAAGTATAATATGAACAGGAAGTTAAAAGTATTTCTCAAGGACTGAGGCTGTATCACATAGAGGTAAGTCTGGCTGAATCACTCTGATGTACTTTTTAGGGAAGAAATAGATGGCAGGTAGAAGAGGTAGCTAGGAGCACATTCCTCCAACTTTGGCTTGCCACTGTAGTACATGTTCTGGTAAGATCTACTTTAGATTATTACTGGGATGCCCCTGAAGAGTGTCCAGAAACTACAGGTGGCACAGAGTGCTACAGCAAGAATGCTGTCTGGAATTTGTCGTAGGGACCATATCACTCCAGTCTTATTCTGTATGCACTGATTTCCAATTTGCTTCTGAGCCCAATTCAATGTGCTGGCATTGCCCTTTAAAGACCTAAATGGCTGGGGACCTGCATACCTTAAGGACTCCCTACTCCCAAATGAACCCACCAAACTATTACAATAATCTGCAGAGGCCCTGTTTTGGGTACCTTCCCATCTGAGGCAAGGCAACCCCAAAAATGGCAACCCCAAAGATGGCAACCCCCAAAATGGCCTTCTCACTTGTGGCACCAACTTTATGAAATCCCCTCTTCAGGGATATTCGTCTTACTTTGGGTTACTTAAAAATGGATGTGTTTTATTGCTCCCCCACACACACACACACATGCACACACACACACACACACACACACACACACACGGCTCCTGATCAAATCCAGGACGTAGCTCTCAAGATGGAGAAGGACATAAGAGAGATTACCAGAGAGACAAATACTTTAATATTGGGTAACTTCACCTACCCTCACACTGATTGGGAAATATGTACCAGAGTTATGCCATAGAGACAAACTTTCTAGACATCAAAAATGACCGAACCACTGGAGCAGTTGGTCACGGCTCCAACTAGATCTATAAGAACTCTGGACTTGGATGGGGCTCAACACCTGGTGAAAGATGTAAATGTTATTATACCTATTGGAAACTGTGGCCACTATGCTATTCAGTTAAGTATTCATGTCAGCAGAAAATTGCCTACAAAGTCCAAAACAATCACTTTTGATTTCAAAAGAGGGAACTTTGCTAATCAGAAGGAAGCTGAAAGGGAGAACTATGAGAGTCAAATCCCTCCAGGATGCCTAGAAGCTATTTAAAAACACACTAATTGAGGCCCAGATAGAATTAGGAAAGGCACCTGCATGAAGAATGCCTGCATGGTTAACAACTGTAGTCAAGGAAGCCATAAAAAGAAAACAATGCTTCTTCTGAAAAGCAGACATGAACAGAAAGGAGCACAATTGGCAAAATGAATATAACTTGGCAATCAGGTGAGCAAAAAGTGAATTTGAGGAGTAGAGGACCAAAAATATTAACAGAAATAATAAGCATATCTTCAAATGCTAGAAAGGCAATTGGGCCTTTGCGTGACAAAGGAATACAAGAATTACTACAGGAAGATGAGGAGATGGTAGAGACACTGAATGAATTCTTTGCTTCTACTTTCACTATGATGAGAGATAAAATTCTAGGACTACTAGGCAAACTAAAAACTTACTGGTTTGTCGGTCTACTAATAAGTACATGTAACTTGTCAATAAAATCAGCCTTTGTGCCAGATGGCTGGAAAATAGCAAATATCACCCCATTTTTTTAAAAAGTGGTCCAGAGGGGTTCCTGCAAATTACAACTAATTAGCCTAACATCCATTCTGGATAAATTTGTAGAAATAGTTATTAAAGATAGAATTATTAAGCACATTAAAGTACAAAGTCTGCTCAGAGAAAATCAGTATGACTTCTGTAAAAGGAAGTCCCGCCTTACCAATCTCTTGTGGTTTTTTGAGAAGTTAATAGCCATGTGGATAAGGACAAGTGGTAGACATCATACACTTGGGCTTCCAAAAGGCTTTCGACAAAGTACTTCACCAAAGACTCCTGGGTAAGCTTAATAGTTCTGGGATAAGAGGACGGGTACCATTATGGATTAAAATTTGATTAAATGGCAGGAAGCAAAGAGCAAAGGGACAATTTTTGCAGTGGAGGGAAGTGAGCAGTTGGTTTACCACAAGGATTAGGATTGAGACTGTGCTATTCAATTTGTTCATAAACAATCTGGAACTTGGTATGTGTGGTGCAGTAGCCAGGTTGCAGATAATATCAAATTATTCAGGATGGTAAAAAAAAGGCAGATTGTGAACAGCTATAGGACGATCTCTCTCAATTGGGTGAGTGGATAATAATATGACGAAGTTCAGTATGCATGGGTGTAAACGCATATTAGGGGAAAAAAGCTGATGGCATATAAGATTGAAAGAGATCTTGGGGTTGTAGTGGAAAATGAGTGGATCTGTTGCCTCCGAAGTATCATCCTTGCTGACCACCATAAGGCTTCTACATCATGGCTCCATGGAATTGGACTCCAACAACACGACGGCTAGCTGTGATCAATTTGCTACTTGCTTTGCAGGAAAAATTGCCAAGATCTACTCTATAGATGTAGCTGCATGGCCAAATGAGGTACTTCTGGCATCTACTGATATGATTTATATGGATAACTTTCAGCTTGTGTAGTCCAAAGATGTGGATAAGATTCTTGCAGAAGTAAGGCCAACTGTTGTGATCTCAACCCTTGCCCTTCCTGTCTGATAAAGGCTGCCAGAGAGGGACTGGCTGACTAGGTAAGGGAAGTGATAAATTCTTCCTTGAGAACAGGAATTGTATCACCTGTGCTTAAAGAGGCAATATTCAACCTGTGTTGAAAAACCCCTTCCTGAGCCCTACTATGTTTGAGAACTTCTGGCCAGTCTCCAATCTTTCATTTATGACCAAGTTTTTGAGGCACATGGTTGCTTTTCAATTAAATCTGGCTTCATGCCAAGATTTGAAACAGCGTCTGCATTGGTCTCATTGGTTGATGGCTTCTACCAAAAACTAGACAGGTGGAGTGTGACCCTGCTAGTCCTGCTGGATCTCTCAGCAACCTTTGATATCATAAACCATGGTATCCTCCCAAGTCACTTCTTGACTCTGGGATTAAGGAGCACTGTATTATGGTGGTTGGAGTCCTAATTGGATGATCAATTTCAGAAGGTGATACTGGAGGACTCCTATTCTACTCTATGACCATTAACCTATGGAGTCCCATGGGGCTCTATTTTATTCCCATTTAATACTTACATGAAGCCACTAGGAGAAGTCATCAGGATGTCTAGTCTGTGATGTCATCTATATGTACATGATATCCAGTTCTACCTTTCTTTTCTATCTAATTCCAAGGATGCTGTTGATGTTTTGAACCAGTGCTTGAGTCAGTAATGAACTGAATGAATGTGAAGAAGCCAAAACTTAATCCTGACAAGGCAGAGATTTTCTGGGTTAGTAGAAAGGCTGACCAACAATGTGAGATCTCCCTTCATGGATGGGGTTATACTCCCCCTGAAAAGTCAGATTCACAGTTTAGGAGTTCTCCTTGACAGAGTGATCACCTTAGAAAACCAGATGGCTGTGGTAACCTAAACTAGGTTAAGCTGAAAGTGTAAGAGTGGTTCAGCAAGCTTTGATGGTAGGGTGAGATTCAAACTTCATTCTCCCAGATACTTGTCCAGCACCGTAATCACTATACTGTAATGGCTGTAGCTCCCTTCCATAAAGAGCTACCACTTCATTAACTTCCAAATATTATTATTTTCAACAACTCTTGTGAGTCATATTTTTCATGGAGAGCATGGAATCTCAGTAAAATGAATAAATTAAATTACAGCATGCATTGATATTTTCATGACTACCCGAATATAGGGAAATAGACAACCATTTTGCTGTAGCTCTTTTTTTCCCTGCTTGTTTCTCTCCTCCTAACCCAACAATTAACAAACATGCTCAGAGGTAAAATTCATCAAATGAAATTTTATTATGCACATTTGGCCCAGGTCTTCCATTAACCATCTTTGTTTCAAGTCATTATTAGTTTCCAGCAACATTTAAGATGTCTGGATTAGTATTTATATTCAGGCTCTTGATATGCAAATTACTTATGCTAAATTCTGCAGCTTTGACTCACTTTGGATTATCAGCATTTACCTGCAAATATTTGAATAAACACAAGTGAGACCATCCTTTTACAACCCTTTAAAGATCAAAGAGCCAGTATTCTGCCTTTGAGCCTTCTCTTTTCAAACCCTGCACAAACAATTAAAAAGATCTCTCCCTCTATCCCTCCCTAACAGTCAAACAATTCTCCAAACATTCTTTATTTTTCATACCAGCCCTCTGAATGAAAGCTGGATATGGTTTGTATCAATCTCATATTGCATCTTTTGTTTTAAAACTGCACTTGAGCTTGTTGGGTGCTACACAGCGTGAATTTTTTTTTCTAAGGCAGATGAAACATGGAGTGCTAGAGATTTACTTCATATCACAGAGATATATGGTTTCCGTATAATATGTCTGTCCAATGAATTAAGCAGTTTACTTGGGGCATTTGATGTATCAGAGAAGAAAACCCATGTGTGAGTGATTTAATACACTGGGAGATAGCACGGGATTCAAAGATGTCAAGAGATACACCTCTTCAGTAAAGAAGGAGCTATATATTTAATCATGCACAACATTAAAAGAAATATGCAGAGACACCATAGCCCTAGTTACTCATATATGAGTAAGAATGAATTCTCCTGTACACAATAATCCACTTAACTAAAATGGAAACAATTTCCAGATCAATTCTCATTAATTGGTTTAGATCCACCCAGCTTTTTCATTCAATCTCTCCCCCCTCCTCCTTGTCCGAGATGGTTTTTGTAATACAGAACCCATGATCTCCAGTACTGCTTTTTTGGGAGGTCAAGGGGCCCCTTCCATTCTTTTTCAGCAGCAGAAAAACTGATTGGATCCAACTTATTTATATACTATACTAGCTTGATACACCATTTCTCACGGTATTTAACTACTTTAAACTTAGTTATAGTACTTATGTTACCAGAACTGCTATTTTTATAGGGGAAATTAGCAAGCAGTTCGGCTTGAGCTAGCGCGGATCTTTAACCAATGTATACCAGAGTCAGTCTTTGAGATAACTCAGACAAGAAAGAGAAGGCTAATATTCAAATAAATAATGTTTACTAAAAGTGTTGCATATGCTTGACATAGCACTTACATACAGCAGACATACAAGAACTCAGAAATAAAGGTTGGAAAGAGTTACAGATACATTTGCATTAGCAGGTTCCCACTTGAGATCGATGGCAGAGAAAGGCAATACATTACCTGATCACAGCGAGAAGCAGAGATTCCAGCAGCAAGGTTGGGGGGCGGATGTACAGTTCCTGCACTATACACACAGAGGGTCCATCTGGGTCGGGGATGGCATGCAGCGCCTGGCCGTACACGGTGCCGGGCACCAGGCACAGCGCCAAGCATCGAGCACTGAGCCCCGAGCATCAGGCAGAGCCTGCTTAAATAGCCGAAATGTGCCCTGAGGCGGGGGCTCTTTGGGGGTGCCTCATGATGGCTCTCAGGACCAATCAGGCTGCAAATGACCTCTGTGTTCCAACTGTCTTGGGGGGGGGATTAGGTGTGGAATGTTGTGAGCCCCAATCAGCCTGCATATGCAAATGACTTTGAAAGGCTGGCCCAATCAGGGAAGAGTGACCGAGCTGGCAGTGGGTGGGGGCGCAAGCAGGCAGCAGCCTGCTAGTCACACAGGGAAGCTGTATCGCTTTGGGAAAACACATTTTCCCCCTTTTTATCCCCTTAGGGTGCGAATTTCTTAAAATCCCATCTTAGTGGGTGTTTACATCATTAAAGGAATGTTCTCCCCAAATTTCATGTTTCTAGGTCCAGGGGTTTGGGCTAGGCATTGATGAGTCAGTCAGGACATTTGCCTTTATATATATAGATTTGTATCCTCCAAAGATGTCAGACTGGAGTATGTGGTTTCCTCCTTTCCTCTAATAAATCACTGAGGTGGGTTAGGATGAGAAATAAAGACTAAACCAAGGATATCCACTGAGCTGCTGGGTTTTTTGTTCAACAAGTCAGAGATCAACATATATAAGGACATTTAACTTGTACTTTCCAACTAAAATATTAACGTTTTCATGATCCACCAAACACTTAAAAGATCCCAAACTTTTATTATTTCCTTACAGCCACTATCCTTGATATAGCTGGGCCTTGCTACATTTAGGAACTTTCATGTGGAACATTTACTTCACATGTAATTTTGTGAATGTGGTGGAAGGGGCAGCATCTCTGGGTAAATGTGTGAACTGATCTGATCTGATGTATGTGATTACCTAGCATGTTAAATTTGCCCATGTAAACCTATAAATGTTGTCTTATCTCATGAAAAAAGATGTTTCAGCTTTTTACCCTATTGGGACATGTCACTTTGAATCCAACTATTCAATTGAACTTGTCTATTAATAAGCCTCCATACTTCCTATATATCCCAAATATTTATATAGTACCAGACTAACGGACTGTAAAATGGAACAAAACTCTCTTCTTTCACTGGGGACTTGAATTAAACAAACAATTCCACAGAATCTGGCAGGAATATGTATACTGCAGATGAACAACTGTTTCAGCAAATGTTCAGTGCAAGACCCTCAAATTCATAAAGGAAATCACTAGCTAGTGATGTCTGGTTCCATTAAGATCAGCATTGTTGCACTGGCAAATTACTGCAATGTATTTTAACTGTAGTAGGTGATTTTATGACAACCTAAGATGTATAGCTTACAAGCTACCACCTTTAATATAAGGCCAAATGTGAGCCTAAGGATATTTTTCCTGGGAAATGTAACAATTATTATGGCACAGATGTCAGCTGAGTTCTTATGATTCATTGTTCTTTACTTAATAAGAAAGCTGTCAGAAAGTGTGTGTGTGTGTGTGTGTGTAAATTCTCTTAAATATTTACCCAGGGCTTAGGATTCAGAGATTGCTTGCTCATTTAAATGGAACAAAAGCAGTTAAGTGGATCATCTCTTCCAGATATGTCACTGTCAAATCAGTTTTGGTTTGCAGGTCCACAATGTCCCTGAGCAGGAGCAGAAATATACCAATGCTGTTTCTTCACAAGGGGCTTTCTTGGGGGCTTTGTGAAGAAATAAGCAAGAAGAAACTTCTGCTTGAGGAGCAGACACTGGCCAGATAACTGCATGGCAAGTGCTCATAATTCTTGTTTTCAGTTATGGATCATCTGACAAACTAGTCATAATACCTGAGTGATGGTATAGCACCTCTTAAAATACTCTGCATGTTTCCAACACACTGAAAAATGCTAAATAATTTCATTTGAATTGTATAGAAGTGGCTTCCTAGCTACAAAGCATTTAAGTTTCCTCAGGCAGCATGTGCTAACAAAGCCCGGGCTACTGCATACATTACTCATTCAACTGTGCTTCCTAATAGAAGGTATATTGCTATCAAATAGAATCATAGTTGAAGTTGCATTGTTTTAAATAGGAGGAATTTTGAAACATACTTCGATTTTGGCTAGTTCATGCATAGAAATATTAGCTTTTCTCCAATAGAAGAACGAGGGGTGTTGTTTTTGTTTTACTAGCCAAAGAAAACGTTAGTTTGTATCACTCTCTTTTCTCTAGTAATGTGTGTGCAAATACAAGGGAAAATCTATGAAACATTGCATACTGGCTATAGGGTTTTATTTACAAATTATGGCAATCACATGGAGACCAAATTAAATAGCACCCAAGTGATGGAAGTTACTATGTGATCTATTTAATTAGTTTAAAATAACATTTTATACTGCTTTTAAAAATTGCAATATGATTTACAGGCACATTTGCACACAGGAATCTATTCTTCATTGGACTCTGAGTTTGAGGGGGTAGGAACAATAGATCTGATCAAAACCAACTTTTCAACACATAAAATGAAAGGAGGAAGCTATTCTGAGGGAGGTAAAAAAGTCTAAGTGTAGACAAATTATTATAATAATCAAGGGAATTGGATGGAACTAAGTGAAAAAGCTGGCTAGAACCAACCCATAATGATTAAGCCCTAAAAGGAGAAAACATTGGTGGCTTGGAGAAAAGTTATAGGATTGCCCTAATATTTAGAAATGGTTATAAGTGCTACCACAAAATGGTTATCATGGGTGATTCACCATCATACATGTCTTAAAGTTTCAGTTAGCTGAAATGCTGGGGCAGAGGGGAGTTGGAAGATTTAAGGTATTAGTATAATACCTAAGCTTACTAATATTTATTAAATTAAATTAAATTAAATTGTGGTGGCTGATCTTAGTGACGATCAGCATGTCTTCGTGGGACTGGGGACTCTGAAAGGGGAAAACAAGTTGAATCCACTGGAAAGTATGTAAAATAGATTTTACTGGTGTGTGTGTGTGTCTGAAAGTATTCTATATGTGGCAAGGGTTAGGAAGGTGGAGTAGGTTTCCTTCCCTGGCTGCAGGAGTGTAGATAGTCTATTCTCCTTATCTGCCTTATCTTTCCTTATGTCTTGTGACTTTTCTTGTATTTACTTTCATGTCTTGAAGAGAAGGTACATTCACCCTTCTGCTTTCTTTCTGTTGTTGTTGTGCTGAACTAATTTCAAACAAATGTGTGTCCTAGTGCAACAAATAGATCCAAGCTCCATTTCCCTTTAAGCAGCAGTTATTACATGGACTTCATGGAAGAAGGCTGGAGTTAGATGGGAAGAGTGGGGAAGAGCCATCTTGGCAACCTCTCCATGCTTCTATCTCCTTTAACCAACATAAGATTTTGCTTGCAAAGTAGGATAGGCAGGGCTTTTTTTCAGCTGGAATGCAGTGGAATGGAGTTCCGGCACCTCTTGAAAATGGTCACATGGCCAGTGGCCCCACCCCCTGATCACCACACAGAGGGGAGTTTAGATTGTCCTCCACACTGTGAGGTGCAGAGGGCAATCTAAACTCCCCTCTGTCTGGAGATCAGGGGGTGGGGCCACTGGCCATGTGACCATTTTCGCCGAGGGCAATTTAAACTTTAAAAAAATTCCTCCTTTGTTCCAGCAAAGTAATGTCATTGTGCGGTCCTGAGTTCCACCACTAAGTTCCATCACCTCTTTTCCCAGAAAAAAAGCCCCGGGGAGAGGGTAGGAGTTAAGTCAAGAGAAAAAGAGGGTCAAAGAAGGGAAGAAAAAACAATGTGAAAGTAGCAAGTGTAGAAAAAGTCTTGTTTGTGGATAGAGTGAAAAGGAACAAAGAGGAGAAAGGAGATTAAAAAAGAATAAGTAAGAAATGTTGAAGGAATCAGCAAGTGGGGAGCAACTGGCACAAAAAAAATGTTGAGGTGCTTTCAGTCTGTAGGTACCATGTTGGCTGTTGCTGTCCTTGACAATCCTTTCTTCTGCTAGGGCTTCTGGAATAAAAAAAGAACACCTTTCCTCTATCAGAGTAATTTCTCTGTATTTGTGGCAGTCTTGGCAGCACTGCGACGCTACAATGATGGTCCGGCATATGCCAGCTATGGAATCTCAGAATGAGGATCAACTAAAAGACTGGTAGAGCTCCATCACAAGATTTGGGCTCAGGCCAAGAGGGAAACTGTCAGAGGAGGAACCTGGAGGAAAGGTTGGCAGAGAAGCTGTTCCACAAACTTCCCAGCTGGGTCTGAAAATATAGCAAGGCCCAACCGTACCGAGAGAGACAGATAACTGGGACCAAATCAAGGAGTTTCCTTTACCTTCTACTTTGCCATAGGGGCAGGAGGCTGTGGCTGTGATCCCACTGCACCCACACATAAAACTAATTTTTTGAGTGATACTGAACTAAAAGAGCTTTACCTTTAAAGCCATTAGTGGACAGGGACCAGCATACCTATGGGACTGCCTCTCACTATATGTGCCCCAAAGAGTGCTGAGATCAGCCAACAAACATCTACTGGTGGTCCCGGGCCCCAGGGAGGCTAGACTGGCCTTGACCTGAGCTGGGACCTTTTTGGTCCTGGCTCCAACCTGGTGGAACTCTCTATCAGAGGATACATGGGCCTGCCAGGATCTTCTATCATTCCAGTGGGCCTGCAAGACAGATGTTCTGCCAGGCATACGGTTGATGCCTAACAACAAGAAACCCACACCAGGGAAAGATTAAGTGAATAATATTTCTTAAATGCACTTAATGCAAATATTTCTCAATTGCTATACTTGATACAAAAATAATGATCAACTCTCATACAATATTTTCAAAAGACTTAATACACCCTTCAAGGTGATATTCAATGTCCCAGTGTCCAGAGGCGTGCACTTTGTAAGCCCCCCAGAGTCTTTAATGATGATTCTCCGTGTTGCTGACAGAAATCCGTCTGGTGTAGCAGACAGAAATCCGTCTGTGTCTCCAATGCAATTAGATTGATATCTTTTTTGTAGCTGTAGTTTCTTCTTTTTCAGGTTGGTGGAGCAGTGAAGCTGGAAGGGGCCCCGAAGGGGTTCCCCCGCCCTACAAGCTGCCAGCAAAATTAGCTTGTTTCGTGTGATGTCCACTTCCTCAGAGGCCAATCAAACGACCACCACACAAGCAATATTCTATAAATAAACACAAAATTTTCAAAGTTACAGTGGTTTCTGTTCTCATTTAAGTTTAAATTTACAGTGAAAATTTCAAAGAACCAAAGACAATCACTCACCCAAGAATCACTGGAGAAACTCTCATGTGCATACAATTCAGTGCACTCGTCAGTGTTTCTACCACACCCAACATTACCTTAAATACATCACAGGCATACGGTTGAGGCTGGTATAATAGTCATCTGGAAAGCTTCCCAATTGGCCTCCTCTCAGGGGAGTCATGTGATCATCTGGCCCCTCATATGAGTTACAGCTTAACTGAAAGGCCTGTTCCCCCTCCTTCCCCCCCCCCCCGGTGTATTATTGGCAGGGATGGGATGTAAGGTTTTAACAGGAATTCTGTGGTTTTATTGAAAGTTTTAATGTAAATTATGTTTTACTGTTATAATCTTCCCTGAGTCCACTTGCGGGGAGGGTGGGATAGAAGTTTAATAAATAAATAAATAAATAAATATTTTAATTTGAAAAAAACAGAATCAGGAGCTGGGCTTGAAACAATCAGGAAAGACTTCATCCCACTTACCTGTTATTTTACTTCCCTGTCATTGTGAGAGTGAGACTTGGTTGGCAGTCTCCTGTTGGACATGGCCAGAGTAAACACTTTAAGGAGCCAATTGTAACCAGAAACATTGAACAGGAAACAACAAATCCATACCCAGGCTTCTTTGCCAGTTGATGCTATATTGTTCCCTTCTTACTTGGGCTGAGACAGGATGAGAGAAAGTACAACCCATTCTTCCTGCCAGTTGCTATTGGTAGTGATTTATGTAACACTATCAACATCCAAGGGCTTTTACCTAAGGGAGGAAGTAGATTTTTGTAATGGTGCAGAAAGATAAATAAGGTGATTTGACAAGATAAGCAGGAAATCAAAGACAAGAGGTAAAAGAAAATAACACCTGGTCAACAGGCATATGTCTTCCAGCAGATACAGAGAATGATAAGAAAGGAGTGGCTTGGGAGAGATGCCCAGTCTGAAATGTGAATGATGATGTCTCATCCAAGAATAAAAATCGGGGAAAATTTTATATGATCTGAATAGAAACCAAAGAATAGACAGTTGAATATCTGGTGGAGCGTTACAGTATATAGTACACTGTGTTATGTAATGGTGTATTATGTAGGCAGTTCTGCCTTTGTTACATCTTCCTACAAGTTCCATTGTGCAGGATATATTCAGCTGTCATATCATACGGTCTACTTCTTCCCTTCCCCTCCATACCAGGTAAATGAAGTTATGAATCCCGTTTCACTTGTAGAAGACTGTCAATCTTAATGGGTAAGTGAAGACAGGAATAAATGTGTGGCATATTTTCCCATAATGTTTTGCCCCTGGGCGATTTGCTGAACTCTTCACACAGATGTTTTAAATATGATATGCCCTTTCTGCCAGGATACTTGATACAAATTTCTTTCAGAAACATACTAATTTAGGGAAAGACAACATGTTTGCCTCCTGAAGGAACCTAGTAATCCAGTAAGGCTGGAAGGATTTATAAGTGTGTTTTTGTTTTGCTTAAACGTATAATAACTAGAAGAAGGGTGATTGTCTCTCAAGTTGGCTAAATTGACCATATCTTTAATATACATACATGCATACACAACACATACTCTCAATGTAGATGTCCTCCAGATGTGAATAGACAAGTAACATCGAGGTTCTTTTTTCTCTGGGTATTCATTTGCCATATAAATCTCCCAACACATTCTTATCTGTTATGTAAATAAGATGTGGAATTCCAATAGTGTATCAGTGTTCTACAGCAGATGGTGCAGTGAGATTTACCACACCATTACATTTAATGGGATTGAATTCATTTAGATTTCTTGAGGCTTGCACAGGCCTTCTCCATGCAGCCCTGTTGCCAATGTTCCTGATTATATATGATTTGAGAGAGTGCTTAAAGAAGGGGAAAAAACCTTTTATCTTAGAAATATGTGTGTGTTCTGTCAAAGTTTAAAATGTGTATGTATTGCATTTCCCAGGATTTATATGCCCTTTGAGGAAAAGATATTTAATGAATATTCAACAAAGAAGTTCAGGACATTCTAAGATATCTTACAAATTTCAAACAACCAGTTAACTGTTTTCATACAAGGATCTCTGCTAAAAGTTCTTTCCCTTTATGCAGCAGCCTTACAAAGATGAGAGCAAAATAATCGAGATCTATTAAAATAAATGGGAGTTTTCACCTTTGTCTGCACTGGAACTAGGATTTCTCTCAGAATTAAATATAAAATATATATTAATAGGCAAAACGCTATTTGTATTCCCTTGCATAGATTAATAAGGTTGAGGAAAAAATATTTCTTGGAGCTTTAAAAGATAAAATAATAAAAAATAGAAAGTGACCGTGGACAAAAATAAACCCAGGTTGACTGGCGTACTATTTTTCAAATAATGGCTGTAAATAAATACTTTAGTGTCTCTCATATTCAAAACACTGTCTCTCCCCCCCACACACATACACATTCTGCTCCTAGTGTTTACACAATCTGGGTAAGAAATCTGTGCCCAGGTAAGAGACCTGCCCCTCTGCCAGAATGAGTATGATGTTCCCATTGCGGTTTTAAACAATGCAACCCTTAGTAGAGTTAGACCCTTGATGTTTATAGACTTAGAAGCGTGTAACTGTGCTTAGGCTGCCTCTACAAATAAATCACCCTCCCTGATGGCTTTCGCAAGTTTCAAGATACCAGCAAGCATGGTGGAGTTTGGATCACATCACAAGAGAAGGCACAACAGTTGCATCCTTTCACTAAAGAAGGACACACTGGAGCATTAGGCTCCTTCCCTAGCATCCAATAGTTGTGAACATAGCTGGCATATCAGCTGAAGATAATAAAAGGTATTTGGTGCAATGCCTGCAACCTGGGAATTGAGGAGCAACATCCAATTGAACAGTACCCCCAAACTATGAACCACGGAGTGGGGGGGAGCGATCCATCCCTATACAAAATTGACATTTCTCCAGCTAATTAGTCCACTGAATTGCCACTATGATCAATTTTTGTCTTATATAGTTCTAATCTAAGAATATTTATCTTTAGTTGTCTGATTTCAGATAAGGAATTAGAATCTACATCTGACCAAAAGGAGATGTATAACTAGCTAGTACCAGTATATTAACTTCTCCTGACCCCTGAACAACTGACCAGCAGGTTCATGTAACATACATTAAATAATGTGTATGTGTGTTATGTGCCATCAAACCACTTCTGATTCATGGTGACCCATAAATAATGATGAATTAATGATCTCAAAAACTCTCTCTCCTTAACAGCCTTGCTCAGATATTCCTGCACTGGGCAGGGGGTTGGACTAGACGATCTGTATGGCCCCTTCCAACTCTATGATTCTATGAGTCTATGATATTGCAAACTGGAGGCTACGGCTTGCTTTATTGAGTCAAGAAGACATCTTTTCCTACCGCCTTCAGCTTTTCCTAGCATTACTGTCTTCCCAGTGAGTCCTGTATTCTCAGATGTGACCAAAGTACAATAGGTTCAGTTTTGTCATTTTAGCTTCTAGGGAGAATTCAGGCCCGATGTGATCTAGAATCCATTTATTTGTCTTTTCGACCATCCATGGTATCTGTAAAACTCTCCTCCAACGCTTCATTTCAAATGAACCAATTTTCTTCCTATCACCTTTCATCATTGTCCAACTTTCACATTAGTACATACTAATAGGGAATATCATAGTATGAATTATCTTGATCTTGGTCTCCAGCAATACTTCCTTACACTTAAGTATCTTTTCTAGTTCCTTCATCAAAAACACATTAAACAACATCGGAAACTCAGTAAGAGGAAACAAGATATGCTCATAACCTTTCCTTGAAGATGCTGTGGGTTACCTCAGAACTCAGCTTACTTATTGTGATAGGCTGGTCCAACTGCTTCCAACGGTGCTACATTATCTACCCTTAGCTGTGGTTTGATGGTCAGTAGGGTGAAGGACAATGCTCTGGTGGAAAAGGTTCCTCATTTCCTGCTGGCACAATTCCTTGGTACCTGCTAACATAGGTCAAACCAGGCTGCAGCCTAAGAACCACAGGCTCTTGCATGTTAAATTAGACTAAGGGCCAAGCTACAAGTAAAGAATGACACTTGAATGGCAAGTGGATTGAGTGGAGGGCAAGTGAACAGGGAGAAATACACTTGCCGTTCAAGTGTCATTCGTCACTTGTAGCTTGCCCCTAAGGTCTTTGGCAAACTCTGGGTTCTCCATAGGTACATGAAAGGGTAGAGGCAAATGCTTAGAAGGTCTTTCTCAGATGGTGATGTTCCTAAATTCCTGGGATTTATAGTCCAGAAAGAAGCAGAACTATAGCAAAGTTTTTCTCCTCATCTAGAAAGCTGATATATTTGGTCTTTGATTATTTTTTCTCTCCTGTTCACTGGCGAGGGTGATCAAGGCAGTTTCAGTTCAAAATCCTAATAATCAACTTCATCCAAAAGTGCATGGAGTTGTCCAGCCATTTACAGTGACAAAACAAGAGGGGGAGTTCCACTTCCAATACAAGGATACACAGAAAGAAAAGAAGTGGAAGAAGCACAATCGTAATCACAAAATACAATTATATTCCACAAAATCCACAAACGTGCAGAATCACAATTCTTCCGCTACAATAGGTAAATGTGATACAAAAAATTCAAGCCGTAATACATATAGGCAATAGGCTATGTAGAGGTACCAGTCAAGAGTCCAATTTAAAGACCAATCGTGGTCGTATCAAGTAACAGTGTGAATGCGTATACAAAAGGCAGTGCTGCAAGCAGATAATTGGTGAAGTAAGTGGATGGCAACGAGTATGAGCCGGCAGTCTTTCTTCGCTCGTTTCAGACTGCAATGTCTTTCTTCAGGCCACCATATCTGGAAATAACAATGCACAGTAATACTACAATTATCATGCCAATAGCACAAGATGTTACAAAATTAAACGCCATTCAATTACTTACATCAAGGAAAAATTTCCAATCCATTCAATTCCACCAGGGTACCGCATCCGTAATACCATAAGTTATCCAATGTGAAACACAAGCCCTCCTTTCCCATTTAAATATATCTCCTGATAAGTTAATTGAAACACGCCCAAATTAATAAGGGTTCCATTGCACTTTTCCCCGTTTACCAATTACAAGTATTATATAGTTTTTAATAAATATTTCAATAATAAATACTTGATAAAAATGTTTTAAAATTTAAAACTTTTAGAATGTAGTATATTCTAAATGGGGAAGGCACCTAGAGAACCGGCGTTTAAGGGGAGGGTGAGAAAATTGAAGGGGGGGGGAAGAGGGGGAAGGAGAAAAAGAGGAGGGAAGGTCATATAAGAGAACTTAAAGGGGACTATATTGGCCTATTGTTATATTCATAAAAAGGATGAAAAATCGATGTCATGATTAAGGCCATGGGGGATCATAGTGTTTAATCGAAAGATCCATCTGATTTCTGCTTGAAGGAGGAACTTCACATGATGTTCAGACTTCGATATCGTTTCCAAGACCGAGAAACAAAAGGTTCTGTCATTAAGATGTGTGGAGCGGAAATGTTGGTATAAGGGTGTATCCATATTAAGATTTTTTATCCTTGAGATGTGCTCTTGGATGCGAAGGCGGACCGGGCGGGTGGTGCATCCCACGTACAGGAGACCACAACTACACTGGAGGAGATAGACGACATATGAAGTATTGCATGTAGAGAAAGACCTGGAATAGAGTGGTTTACCGGTGAGTGGATGGCAGATCTGTTTTAAGTCTATGCAGAATCTGCATACACTGCAATGACCACAGGGGAAATGTCCTAATGGGAGATCGTTTCTGTCGGTCCCTCTCCTGAAGTCGGAGTGCACCAACATGTCCCGCAGGCTCTTGGTTCTCCGGTAGCCAATTTGAGGTGGTTTGTCACATCCAGGTAAGTTTTTAAGTATATTCCAGTACTTTCTGATGGTCTGAGTGATCGCTCCTGACATAGGAGTGAAATCAATGGCCCAGGTAATCCTATCTGAGTCCCGATCTCGAGGTCTATAAGTGAGTAGGTGGGATCGGGGTGTTGACTCGGCTCTTCTCATAGCCCGATTTACAGTCCAGCTGGGGTAATTACGTGCCATAAAGGCTGCCCCCATTCGTACTGCCTCTTTCTGGAAGTCTTGTCGGACCGTAGCATTCCTTTTGATACGGAGGAATTGTCCCACTGGTATATTTTTCTTTAGAGCTGATCGATGGTGAGATGTATATTCCAGGTAAGCTGCTCTATCTGTGGGTTTTCTATAAGGCTTGACCCCAAGTGATCCCACTGCTCGTTTAAACACAATCACATCTAAAAAGGAGAGATGTTCTGAACTGCTTTGATACGTGAATTTAATGTTAGGATCGATCCCATTAATCCAGTTCATGAATCCCTCTACCTGGTCCTTATGTCGAATTATGCAAAAAATGTCATCAATAAATCTCCTAAAGCAAATTAAATCCTCATGAAAGGGGTTGGATATTGGATTATAAATAAACCGTTCCTCTAAATCCGCCATATACAGAACCGCAATACTGGGAGCCGCCGGGCACCCCATAGCGACTCCCTTAATTTGATAAAAAAATTGGGATTCGAACCTGAAATAGTTCCTTTCCATTATAAGGTCTAACAGGTCTAGGAGGAAGCTGGTAGGAGGTGACCTCTCAGGACGGGAGTCAAAAACCTTCTCAATTACTATCCGAGCATCTTGATGGGGGATGGACGTATAAAGGGACTGAACGTCCATAGTAAGTAACTGTACTCCCTCTGGGACATCCATATTTTCTATTAGTTGGATAAAATCCGTGGTGTCCTGAATGAAGGATTTTACACTTTTAACAGCCGGTTGTAACAAGCGGTCAATATAGATAGCTAACGGCTCTAGGACCGAATTGCAGGCTGATATTATTGGTCTTCCTGGGGGGGACTATTCCAATGGGAACATTTACAATTGGAAGGAGCAAGCCCCTAAGAAAAGGGTTACTTGGGCACCAACGACATCTGGGGGGCTGGAATTCGATACTACAGACCCCTCAGACACAGAGTTATCGGGAGAAGAGGGGAGCCGCAACCTCAGGAATCGCGTAGTGCCCATCCAACAACCGCGACGTTCTTTTTTGGCACGGGGACGACTGTCCCGTCGAGGGAGACACAGAATATAGTATTTAACTTATCTTCACGATCCCTCTCCAAAGTTGAACTTGATGCTCTTAACAAAGGACTAGGATTTGTACCAACCCCCCGATATGATAGGCTAAGCACCCAGGTAGATTTATTCAAACTGTTTAGACAAATAAAATTGAAAAAATATTTTAGTAACACCGGCTCAGCTCCTCTTTTTGATGGCCTGAGATCCAAACCGACTTTTATACCTCGTGTATCTGATATACAGATTGAGACCTTTGAGAAACTGGTTCTAGAAGAGGTAGGGAAGTTAGAGACAGAGGAGCGTCACATCCGACATAATATGACCAACCGAGAAAGAACAGCGATATGGGACTTACAGAAGGATGCCAACATTATTATTAAGCCAGCCGACAAAGGGGGGGGTATTGTAGTGTTAAACAGCACAGACTATAGGCAAGAGGTTTTAAGACAATTAGAGGACTGTGAATTCTATCGCCCCATAGATGGCGATCCAACACGGGAAATTACAAAGGTTATCAAAATAGTGCTTGATAATGCCTTGTGTAGTGATTTCATTGATCAGTCATTACATCGAGCACTGTTGAATTTAGATCCGAGAGTCCCAGTCTTCTATTGCTTACCAAAAATTCATAAATCGTTACAATCCCCCCCAGGATATATGTATATGGCGGATTTAGAGGAACGGTTTATTTATAATCCAATATCCAACCCCTTTCATGAGGATTTAATTTGCTTTAGGAGATTTATTGATGACATTTTTTGCATAATTCGACATAAGGACCAGGTAGAGGGATTCATGAACTGGATTAATGGGATCGATCCTAACATTAAATTCACGTATCAAAGCAGTTCAGAACATCTCTCCTTTTTAGATGTGATTGTGTTTAAACGAGCAGTGGGATCACTTGGGGTCAAGCCTTATAGAAAACCCACAGATAGAGCAGCTTACCTGGAATATACATCTCACCATCGATCAGCTCTAAAGAAAAATATACCAGTGGGACAATTCCTCCGTATCAAAAGGAATGCTACGGTCCGACAAGACTTCCAGAAAGAGGCAGTACGAATGGGGGCAGCCTTTATGGCACGTAATTACCCCAGCTGGACTGTAAATCGGGCTATGAGAAGAGCCGAGTCAACACCCCGATCCCACCTACTCACTTATAGACCTCGAGATCGGGACTCAGATAGGATTACCTGGGCCATTGATTTCACTCCTATGTCAGGAGCGATCACTCAGACCATCAGAAAGTACTGGAATATACTTAAAAACTTACCTGGATGTGACAAACCACCTCAAATTGGCTACCGGAGAACCAAGAGCCTGCGGGACATGTTGGTGCACTCCGACTTCAGGAGAGGGACCGACAGAAACGATCTCCCATTAGGACATTTCCCCTGTGGTCATTGCAGTGTATGCAGATTCTGCATAGACTTAAAACAGATCTGCCATCCACTCACCGGTAAACCACTCTATTCCAGGTCTTTCTCTACATGCAATACTTCATATGTCGTCTATCTCCTCCAGTGTAGTTGTGGTCTCCTGTACGTGGGATGCACCACCCGCCCGGTCCGCCTTCGCATCCAAGAGCACATCTCAAGGATAAAAAATCTTAATATGGATACACCCTTATACCAACATTTCCGCTCCACACATCTTAATGACAGAACCTTTTGTTTCTCGGTCTTGGAAACGATATCGAAGTCTGAACATCATGTGAAGTTCCTCCTTCAAGCAGAAATCAGATGGATCTTTCGATTAAACACTATGATCCCCCATGGCCTTAATCATGACATCGATTTTTCATCCTTTTTATGAATATAACAATAGGCCAATATAGTCCCCTTTAAGTTCTCTTATATGACCTTCCCTCCTCTTTTTCTCCTTCCCCCTCTTCCCCCCCCCCTTCAATTTTCTCACCCTCCCCTTAAACGCCGGTTCTCTAGGTGCCTTCCCCATTTAGAATATACTACATTCTAAAAGTTTTAAATTTTAAAACATTTTTATCAAGTATTTATTATTGAAATATTTATTAAAAACTATATAATACTTGTAATTGGTAAACGGGGAAAAGTGCAATGGAACCCTTATTAATTTGGGCGTGTTTCAATTAACTTATCAGGAGATATATTTAAATGGGAAAGGAGGGCTTGTGTTTCACATTGGATAACTTATGGTATTACGGATGCGGTACCCTGGTGGAATTGAATGGATTGGAAATTTTTCCTTGATGTAAGTAATTGAATGGCGTTTAATTTTGTAACATCTTGTGCTATTGGCATGATAATTGTAGTATTACTGTGCATTGTTATTTCCAGATATGGTGGCCTGAAGAAAGACATTGCAGTCTGAAACGAGCGAAGAAAGACTGCCGGCTCATACTCGTTGCCATCCACTTACTTCACCAATTATCTGCTTGCAGCACTGCCTTTTGTATACGCATTCACACTGTTACTTGATACGACCACGATTGGTCTTTAAATTGGACTCTTGACTGGTACCTCTACATAGCCTATTGCCTATATGTATTACGGCTTGAATTTTTTGTATCACATTTACCTATTGTAGCGGAA
This sequence comes from Eublepharis macularius, assembly GCF_028583425.1. Lineage (NCBI taxonomy): Eukaryota > Metazoa > Chordata > Lepidosauria > Squamata > Eublepharidae > Eublepharis > Eublepharis macularius. The sequence goes on along the minus strand of NC_072795.1, from coordinate 38,074,653 downwards.
GAATTGTGATTCTGCACGTTTGTGGATTTTGTGGAATATAATTGTATTTTGTGATTACGATTGTGCTTCTTCCACTTCTTTTCTTTCTGTGTATCCCAGCCATTTACAGTGTCATCCTAAGCATAGTTATACTCTCCTAAGTCTGTTGAAATCAATGGGTTCAGAAGGGTGTAACTCTCTTTAGAATTGCAGTGATAATCAGCTTGTCCCCAAAAGGCACTATTAAGACTGCCCAAAATGGCACAAGTCAGAAGGGGTCAAAGATCCTTAAGTGCAGGCTGATTAACTGCCCCCGTCAAGGTGGCTAGTAGACATCCTTCTTGTATTGTCTATTAAGCAAATTATTCTTGTTCTGCAGGATGTTAATGACAAAAATCAATATGGACTTTTCAAAGCACTCTCAAATGAAATCTACCATGGAGTCTGGGCACAGGAGAGTAGATGCATTACCATTTCCATCAAAACCCAACTGAACCAAGAAGTTCCTGCGAAGTATAAACTTATATGATTTTTAGCAGAATGAATGTTTTCTTCTGTAAAGTTTCTCTTCCCTTCTGTTCTGTCATGCTGTACTGAAATATAAAAAAACGCTCCAAGATTCAGCTATTAGTGCTGTTCTTACTAACTTGCTCCTACCAGCTTCCCCATGTTGGTACATGGCTCGTGCAGTTAACAAAGTAAATTTTATCTAGAAGCTGAACCCGGAAGCTTATAAAACAAAAGGCACCATGGGTCCTTTATGCTCTGTTAGCTTGCCCATAGGATTTAGACAGAAGGGAAAAAATTAAAACATGAAAATAATATATTGTTAAAGTTGATTAGCTGGCTGTAGTTTCCTAGATACAGTAGATTTTCTCCTTTTACACAGCAGGGGTGTGCATGACTTATGCAGGCAAAGCCTACTTTACCAGAGGTTAAATTTGATCAAATTGATTAAACACAGGGGCTTTTTTTACCTTTTTCTATCAAGGCCATTTACTGGCTTCATGCATGTTCTCAGTTTTACTTGGTTGCAACTGTCCCCAGTTTGGCCTGAAGAACATTGCTTGCCCATACAAGCTTCAAACTACATTAATTCAAACATATAGTTTTAAACTGAGATTTTTGAAAACTAGTGATTTGAAGAGACTTTTAATTTTAAGAAAATCGACAGATGCCCATTACCATTCATTTTGTTAATGCTGATGATGATAACAAAATTGTTAATGGGTATGCATTAATGGATATCTATTCCAATGAATGTGTTCAAATATTTAGTCCACACTGAATGAAAACACATTTCTCCAGTCTGAAAAGAACTGTGCTGGCTGCCTATTCAATCCTGGAAACAATCTAAATTTCACAATCCTAAACAGTTTTACACTGTTCTAAGCCCATTGACTTCAATTGACTTAGAAAAGTGTAACTGTACTTAGGATTTCACTGTTAATGATCCAAATTGTCTGAGACTGAGAGCAGAACCACAAGTGAGAAAAGGCACAGATTGGACACTTGTCAGCTTCCCTCAAGTTTTGATGGGAAATGTAGGCAGCTTGGCGGAATGTTGGACAAGTGACAGTTGAAAAGTCCATTGGACAGCAGTCAGAGAGAGAAGCTGCGAGACCAGGATGCCTACATTTCCCATCAAAACTTGAGGGAAGCTGACAAGTGTCCAATCTGTGCCTTTTGTCACTTGTGGTTCTGCTCTGAGGTACTTTACAGGGTCGTTTTCTCCCCTACTAACAAGCTCAGCAACATCCATTGTCATTGGAGATCTTGCTCTGTATGCCTCCCTTCGGAAAACAGTGTACTAGAGTAGGGTTGCCAACCTCCAGGTTGGACATGGAGATCTCCTGGAATTATAACTGATCTCCAGACAACAGAGAACAGTTTCCTAGCAGTTTCCCTTCATTGGATGGTGGCCTATATGGCATTATACCCTGTAGAAGAACCTCACTTCCACAAACCCTGCCCTTCTCAGGCTCTACCCTCAAAATCTCCAGGGATTTCTCAGCCCAGATGTTACCTGAATTGGTCTCCTTGCAAGTAAATAGACTTTGGAGGGGAATTAGCAAGCAAGGAAGACAGCTAGGTGAGAGGTTGGTAACTGCGGGATCTCTTCACCAATAATTTACGGAGTCCTTTCCCAAGGATATACACACACAAAGTCGGTGTTCTTAATTAAAGGGTAATTTTTATTCAAGGGGCAAATGCATACACACACAAACACACAAGAGGCCTAGGAAAAGCAGGGGTTAAGGTGAGATAAATGTGAGGTTTTGCAAGACAATAATTACCTATCTGGAGAGCAGGGGGGTCCACGGAGGGAGAGCTTCAAACACCAGCATTCTCGGCCAAGGGAGCAAGAGGCTTAGGGCAAACCTCAAAGGTGCAGCACTTCGGATCCAATAAGTGTGCACAATTTGAATGCCATATAGGTAAAATGTGCCCTGAAGTAGGAGAACCCACCTAGCCATTAGAACAAAGACTCCCATGGTCAGTTCCTGGGACTGACAAAAAGTTTGATTACCTTGATTGTAGCTGCCAGGGCATGTGAATTGTAAATACTTACGAATGTCATTTGATTAGTTCCTCAGTCAAGGACAGGAGATCTTATCACGGAAGGAAGGTAAGGAATGTGTTAAGTAGGGATGACTATGCAAGACCTTTGTTGCACTGGGTTCCTTAGGGGCTGGGGAGACTGAAAATTCAATCCTATTCCTATGCGGCATTCCATTCATGCCTTGATCTCCCAGGCAGGACTCAGCAACGGTTAGATGGAGGTCCTCTGGCTGCAATACAAGCTGCCATTTTAAATCCAGAGGCCTGGTGATTTTTTTATCATAAGCAGCCATGTTAAAATGGCTATTAAAGATGGCGGAGGCCAGGATGACTGCTTACACAGAGTTGGTAACCCTGCACTGGAGATAGAACTTTCTTTGTTTTGACCCTTCAATTGTGGAATGCCCTGCCTGCCAACTCTCCACCTGTTGCCTAGACTGCAGAATTTTTGGCCTATTCATTAATTTGGCTAGTAAAATTCTAACTTGGTGTTCATATGGTTAACAGAAATGGTATGAGTTGTGGATGACTGCCTAGTAAGTATCCTTAGGCAGCTGAGGAGTGATAAGAGATTTGATAAGCCCACTCATTATAGTTGATCAGCCTGATAGAATTGGTGAAAGTAATCTCTTGAGGTTTCCTCAGTTCCTTCCTTTTTCAGTTCCTTCTTTCCAAGCAGAAGAACAAAATCTGTTTAAAGCTCCTATATACGGTAAAAGCTATCACCACACTAGTGGTCATAACTCAACAAGCATATAACTTCCAAATTACCCATAAGTAGAGATGGGCACGAACAGCAATACGAACTAAAAAAAAGCCATGAACAGCCCAATCAGCTGTTCGCGAACAAGCTGTTCGTGAGACCCCCTTCTAAATGAACTCAAAATGAACAGTTGGTCATTGCAAGCCTTGTTCAGTGCTGTTCGTCAAGCCAGACAATCTGGCACCTGCAATCAATTCCCTTGGCAACTGGATGCAGGAACTGCCTGAACTCTGTTTGAACTCCTGCTGTAGCCCTGGAAACCCCAATCTGAGCCCAATTTAGCTTGATAGGCAGGTCTTCCTTTCAAGTGTGGAGCTCCAAATTTGTTACAAGGAAGTAAAGAGCAGGGGGAGGGGGCTCCCAGCTCTGGTTTTGCAGACAGTGGAGAGGGAGAGACATTTGTTGTTGGCATTTTGAGAGAGAGAGCAGGAGAGTGCATTGGAGCTTGAATTTTCTTTGCGTGTGGTAGGATAGGGATCTACCTCTTCAAGTTCCAGGGCTTCTGCTCTGGGGCCAAGCTATTATTTATTACTGGTATCTTTCCTGCTGCCTGCTCAGGTAAGGTTTCTGGGAGTGTGGTAGGAATCTTGATGGCTGGAGGAGAGCCTGCTGGCCCCCACAAGCAATGAACAACAAACATGTTTGTGAACAGGTCATGTTTGTCAATGTTCATTGTTTGTTGTTTGTGGATGGCAATGAACAAACACCATGTTTGTGGGGGGGGGGGTTCTGTTTGTGCCCATGTCTGCCCATAAGTAAACATGTGGAAAGGTTCCATGCCTAGTTAGGCTCTCAGAGAGGGCCTTAAATCTTGCAGAGAATCTTACGGCTGCACAGTAAAATCTGTGCACAGTGGAACCCCCAGGTAAATTAACATGTTGGAATGGAGAGTATGGCTTCTAAGGGGATCCTAACAGGTGGGCCCTAATCCTTTCCCTCCTTTCTACTCAATGCACGAAGCCTTTGCTAGTGACAGAGGCTCTGCTAATGCAGGGGCAGAATTGGCAATTTCAAGTGCTTTCTCTTCTTCACTGCAGCCCCCCATTTTGCATGTTTTTAGGGCTTTTCTACATGCTCAACTGACTCCTGATTTTCTTGGCAGTCAGTCCCCAAGCATCAGGCATGGTTATGAGTATGGTTCTTCTGCATGTCAGTCCTCCCTCTTTATTTTTGGAGTTGGTTTATTTTCTTCCTCATATGCTTTAAATAATGATTTTCAGAGGATCATTGGTGGCATCAGAGTATCCTCCTTTTTATTTTTTATGCATGCTTGTATAAATACAGTGATATAGTGGCTGATTTTTTTAAAAAAAAGATTGAAAATGAAGACACATTAAGGGATAAAGAGAAAGAGAGGAGGGCTCCATTGACACATGCAAGGCTGTAGATGGCAGGAGGGAAAGATAGCATTCGGGGGGGGGGCTGTACCTGGCTATTTGGGATGGTTGATGTGAGCTCTCCCTCCATTCAGCTGGGAGACTCCCATTCATTCCCCCCAAAAAACCCACCCTGCCTATCTGTCTTTGCGCAAAGGAAGCCTAGAAGGGGAGCAGTTCCAGAACTCATCCCGCCAAAGTCCAAACTGGAGTGCCCTTGCCAAGGTCAGCTGACCAAATGCAAGCAATCAGAGGCTGGTACTGGTTCTGTTGCCCTCTTGCCCATCCTTTTCAGTGGCTGTTGCTGGTTCAGTGGAGGAAATGCCAAGCTTAGGGCTGCTACTTTTTGTCACCTGACACACTCATGTTATTTTCTAATTCAACCCTTACATTGATATAGTGATATAAACTTGCACAATAATTTAAAAAAAACTTTTTTCAGCAATTCGACAAAGCTTGGGGGGTGGTCATTACGGGACTTGTTCCCATTGCAGCTTTGTAGACTGTGGCTCTATCAATGTAAGGGTTGAATTTTTTTAAAAAAAGATTGAAAACAAAACATCATCTGGGAGGGAGTGGCTTGACAATGATGATAGTACAATTGTGACAAGGTGGGTTGGATATGGGTGGGAGTGGGTGGGACAAGGAAAACCAAAAATAACTTTATGCATAAGAAAAAAGGTAACTAAAGTTCAGCTTCCAGGAAAAGCAGTAAAAGTGGCCTAAAAAAATCCCAGGAGGAACCAAAAGCACAAAAATGTATGCAGAAATCAGAGGATAAACCAAAACAGTATGAGACCAGAACTCATGGGAAAACCCCACGTGGGAAACCCCTCAATCTGTGCATAGTCTCCGATCACTAGTATAATCTTTTTTGGTACTTGCTGTTGCAGAAGGAAAAGGTGAGAAATATTTGCCTCTGCCAGTCTTTCCCTTCCACTGCACCATACAGGGTTAAGTGGGACAGCAGCTAAGTTTAAAGGCACCAAAAGTTTCAAATTTGAATGCACTTCGCTTAGTACTGTCTTGAAACTCTTTGTGACAGCCTGTGAAGAAGAATGTCAGTTCATAATGGCAACCTGAGACTTTGTTACGTGGAGCATTTTTATGACCTGCTCAGGCCACCATCACTGCAGATCACTGTTAAGCTAATGCAAATTCACACAATCATGCTTATGAGGTGCAAGTGTGGTTAAAATTAATATGGACTGCATTTTACATATGAGTCATATAAAGTCATTTATATTTTTGTCAATAGTTTTAGTTCTTTGATTTTTACTGCTGCTATACGTTTTCCCTGTAAACATGTTGCATGGTTTTTGTATACTGTTTATACACTGTACATACACAATGTGTATTAGTTTTATATCCGAAGTACATTGCTCATTTTTATGAGTACATTTCTGGTGGAAAATTCAGTTTGAGAAAGTATGCAACTATTTGCCCAGGAAAAACTCATCCTAAATTCACTTATCTTACACTCCTACATTTTCACTGAGACCTTTAGGACATGGGCTTTTTTAAATGAAAGAAATCAAATGAACAATAATTCCTTGTTATTTTAAGTATAACTAATCCTTCATACCACTGAAACTTTATTCCCATCCTGAAAATTCATTTACTCGATTTTTTGGCACAGTGTGTCAAATATACTTACTAAAGCAGAAAACAACTAGCATCATTTGTACTTGCCTGTTATACAAACTCATTTGAACATTACTTGGAAAGTGTCATAGACCTCACATTTATTGTCCTGAATAGACATTAGTCTTGTGAACAGTGAAGCACTGAAGGCTGAATAGTGGGTAATTATCAGTAGCATAGGTTCATTGCCATTACTCCTACTCTTTCCCTGTCAATGAACTTTTCTTGTTTTTCAACAAAAAAGGCAATTCCCACTTCAGAAATATTCAGCCATTTTGATTTGGCAGTGCACACTGCTGACTCTGTACATAGAATAATAAGATTACCTTCTTCTAGTTTTTCCTTCTTGACTGAGATTTGGCAAGGCACTGATAATTTGTAATGCAATTGGGATGGGAGCTTAATAACTCATTCATAACAGATTGTTTCTCTAGCCTACATTATAGTGTGGGTATTTTTTATTTTAACATTTAAAAAATAGCAGGTGTTTTGGGGAGACTTTATAATTTCATACATTGGTTTCAGTAGCAGGTGCTTGAAGTATTACAGTCACTGTGAAATATGCACACACACATGTATATAAGTATATAGATGTAGAACTGCCAAGAGCCATCATGGACTATCAGATAAAGATTCTCTCCATTCCCTCCATGCAAATCATATCCAAGTGAGATCAAGTCAAGTCTTAATTTTATGAGGCCAAGGGCTATTACAATTAAAACACAGAAGAAAAGAAACATGACACATACAAAAGTAACGATGAACAGTAGATCAAAACAAGTTTAAAAACAAAACACATTACAAACAACTTTATCAAAATGCACATAGCTAAAATCTTCAAGTACATCTCCAGCCTGTATTTTCTTAAACACCAAAGCAAACTATGTCACTCTATAGGAGACAATCTGATCAGAATCTGAGGTAAGAAAAAATAAGTTCTCCTTCGCCATGGAAAGATCTAAGCCCTTCAAAATCTCAGCATAAGTCATAAATTTTTCACCAAACAATGTTACTAAGGCCAAAACTGGAAGAAATAAAATAAAATAAAATTGAGACCTTTTAAAAGAAGTGCTGGATCCAAGAACTGATAATATTGATCCTCATAATGATTCTGTAAGAGAGCGTTAAATTGTCCCATTTTACAGACGGGAATAAGGCTGAGCAATGTTCCCTCTCCAAGACTATTCCAAGGCTGAAGTGGGATATGAGCTTTTTTTGATGGATTAATTCTCTGTACTGTTAATCAAATGCAGCCTTACAAATAGTGGTTTTGTGTATTGATATAAAATCGTAAACATACAATTGTTCAGAAAATGCCAGTGGTGTAACAGCTGAAGCTACTGTTCCTTCTACCCAATTTTCCATCAGCATGAAGAGATTTCAGACTTTTTGTGCCATAATGTCTTCATTTTTTGAAACTTGTAATGCACAAGCAAAGCGTACTTATTTGAGAATTATGGCTTACATAGCTTTCCAAGTAAAAGCTCCACAACGATTACACACAGGAAACCAGTGTGGTATAGTGGTAAGATTGTAGGACTAGGATTCGGAAGACCCAGGTTTGAATCCTCAGTCTGCCATGAAAGCTTGCTGGGTGACTTTGGGCCAGTCACTGTCTGAGCCTAACCTACCTTACAGAGCTGTTGTGTGGATAAAATGAAGAAGGGGAGATTGTTGTAAGTAATTTTCAGTTTCTATTGGGAATAAAAGTGGGGTATAAATAAACAAACAAGTAAAACAAGCAAGCTATGTGGATATTTTTATTTAATGCAAGGAATTTACAGTATCTCCAGATCTTGATATTGCTGCTGCTTCAAATCTCTTAACCATTTTTGGTTTCATGCCGGTCGGTGGTTTTATGCTTGCTTCGTTTATGTTTGGTTTCTCTATTGGTTTTGTGACATTTATTTTACTCCTTTTTCCTATTCAATTCTTGGAAGTTGTCTGAAGAGCTATTGCTGAGACTGCAGGTCAAAAACATTTAAAATAAATAAATGACACCTAGGCATATACAACACACACATCTTTCTGTCTTTGCATTACAAATCTAAAAAGAAAGGTTGGTGTGGAGGACAGATGGGGCCAGGCTAAAATATAGAAGCAGCATGAAACAGCTGTGGTCTGTTAGCACCAACAGCTTAGAAAACACGTTTCCTTTTTATTATTATTTAAATAAAAAAAGCCGAAACAATGGTGTGCAACTGAATCGAGCAATGCCAGGAGTGTACCCAGATGGGCAGTAATACCACAATTCTCAGGAGTGCTGGCTAAGATATGGCAAGGCTGAGCCTTCCGTTTGTGTTTGGCAGTGTTTTGAAGGCACTAAAGAGCATCCCAAATCAAAGCTAAGATATTCATCTCCTCTATTTGTGAGATTTTTCCGATGTGCGTCTCATTTTAACCTCAATGAGCATGAAGTACTTTGCCACAACTTCTTCTTCCCTCCCCAAAAGTCCCTATAAGAGACATCACAAATTAGCAGGCATTAAATATGGCACCCTTGAACTGAATTGTGGCTAGATTTAAATGAACCATCAAATAATAGGGAAGGCACTGAAATAGTTACGGTATTTTAAAGACCGAGGAGGGTTTTAAAATTATTTTTTTAAGCATTTCCAACTGCAAACACATTTTATGTTTTGCTTGCTTTTGTGTATCTTTTCATTCTATATTTTTATGGGGACTGGCTGCCAGGAGAGACATATCACATCCCATTGTGTGTATAAAATGCCATTATATTCACACCATACATTTTGCCGCAGCGCTCAAGGACAGCTTTCCTTGGGAGACAGGAAGGAGGGTGCCATTTATACCCAGATATGAGGAAACAGCATTCCCTCAGAGTCAGGAGCAGCTGGCGCTATTGTCCTGGTGTTTATGCAATGTAATCGGCTCAGTGGCACATTTGGAATTGATTGGGAAGGGGGCATTGAAATGCTGCTGTTTTACTTTTATGACACCCCCCCTTCTCTTTCCAGGCAAGGAGTTTGAATGGAATGATCCTACTAATTTTTGAAAATACAGTTAAAAAAAAATCCAGCTGCAATATCTAGCTACAAGGTACTATGGTGATGTAAAGTATACATTATGTTGATGGACTGCTTCATCAAATGGAAACATTAAATGTAAAATAAAACCACTTAAAATAGTTTGTGGAAACCATCAGAAGACTTGGATGAGTAACCAAATTACTAGTTAGTCTCTGGAGCTGCCTTTAAAAGTCTTCTATATGTGGTTCTTAATAAAGCCACACTGGATTAGATTTTCACTAAAAAAAAAAGTCATACAGTGATATGGTACTACATGGATCCTATGGATACATTGTGGTGCTTTCCAGCCAACACAAGCCAGTTTCCATGATGACTGTACATGGTATTCGGCACTGGCCTTTGAAACTATTGCCATAGATAGTGCTAGTCCACTCATGCATGTTTAGTGACTGCATTGGTACATATCCCTGTGAAAATAAGCCACTACAAAAATAATGTATATATGTCATCACCTCAAGCACAATACGTTCCAATGAGTTATTTTGCTTATTCAGCTTCCTGTCATCAACTATCCAGGAGTTAAATATCCTCTTCATCTCCTGCATCTGTTTACATGTAAATTTCCAACCCATAGTTAATAATTAGCAAGAAATAAAGTTCAGAAAACAAATCCGTGTTGCTCTTCTAGAAATTAAGGCATTGTGAGAAAAGGAGTCCACGTGGAAATTTTATGGCCAAAGCTTTGACATGCTGAATTTTTCCATTTTCAACCAGCTGATAAAAAACCTGGAATTTTGGTGATGCCAAAGAAATATACATGTTGATCTCCTTTAGAAGCAGTTGCAAGGTAACATTCTGTGAATAAATTAAGTCATGATATATTTTATCATTTTAATTCAATAACCAAGGATAATCAGGTAAACGTTTTCTTACATACTTTTAAGCTATCCCTTGTGAAGTCTTGTAATGTTTCATTTGCCATCTATGACACAGGAAGGCTTCCATTCCAGTATGGGAAAGTGGGTAACATAAAAGCCACACTACAGAATAGGATTCAGATTATCTTCTCCTAGGATTGAAGAGGGATTTAAATTTTTTTGAGATGTAGGGCTGCCAGCCAAAGGAGCTTCTTTGGTTGCTGGACATATAATACCCCATAACTTTAGTCCTGGTGATGTGTGATGTGTAGAGATGCACACGAACAGAAAAAAACCTGAACATGATGTTCATTGTTTGTTGCCATCCATGAACAGGGACTCACGGCCAACCATGAACATGGTCCTGTTCACGAACATGTTCGTGGTTGGCTGTTCGTGGGTTCCAGCAGGCTCTCCTCCAGCCATCATCCAAGCCAAGATCCCTACTGCACCACTCCCAGAAACCTGACCTGAGCAGGCAGCAGGAAAGGTACCAATAATAAATAATAGCTTGGCCCCAGAGCCTGGCAGCAGCCCTGGAACTTGAAGGGGTAGATCCCTACTGCACCACTCCCAGAAACGTGACCTGAGCAGGCAGCAGGAAAGGTACCAATCATAAATAATAGCTTGGCCCAGAGCCTGGCAGCAGCCCTGGAACTTGAAGGGGTAGATACCTATCCCACCACACACAAAGAAAATTCAAGCTACAATGCAATCTCTCTATCAAAATGCCAACAGCAACTGTCTCTCTCCCTCTCCTCTGTCTGCAAAGTCGAAGCTGGGAGCCCCCCTCCCCCTGCTCTTTGCTCCCTGGTTGTAACAAATTTGGAGCTCCACACTTGAAAGGAAGACCTGCCTATCAAGCTAAATTGGGCTTAGATTGGGGTTTCCAGGGCAACAGCAGGAGTTCAGACAGAGTTCAGACAATCTCTGCCTAAGTTACTAAGGAAATTGATTGCAGGTGCCAGATTGTCTGGCTTGACAAACAGCAATGAATAGCAACAAACAGGGCTTGCAACAACCACCTGTTCATTTAGAATGGGGCCTCACAAACAGCTTGTTTGTGAAAAGCAGATTGGGCTGTTCGTGGCTTTTTTTTTGTTCGTATTGCTGTTCGTGCCCATCTCTAGTGATGTGCAGCCCTGCTTTCGGGAGTTCCTAGGAATTATCCCAATGTCACTTTTTCACCTAAATTTCTCCTACTACTTCTTGAGCAGAAGTGGGGGACCAGGGGTGGAGGGGTAGAGGCATGAGTCCTCCTGCTATAGCTTGGTTAACGTAGAAAGAAGGGGACTCTTGTCTGTAGTGGAAAGAGTATATTCTTCATATGGTGATGCATTAAAAAGTGGATTAAAAATGGCACTCTTATCTATTCCACTACAAAAGTAGTTTGTTCTTAAATGTCAACCTCACCTTCATGCCACCTGGCAAACTGCTTTGGAAACTGAGGAACTTTCAAAAACTTTCAATTTGATTTGGAAAAAAAATATTGCACTATTTTGGAGCAAGCTCTTTTCATAATGCTTAGCTCTTTGGAATCTGGGCCATTGGTGTTATTTAAAGATATTTCTAACCTGCTTTTCTTACAGCACACAGCAGCTCACACAAATATTAAATCATAATAAAAATATACACCCTAAAACATTACAAAATATAAACAGTTCAACAACATTTGCATTAGATCTAAAATGACACTAACGACATTCAACGGATTCATTATAGAGGTAAAGTCAATTCAATGGAAGTCAAGGATCCTGGGAAAGCTAGATGAAGTATTTGTGAACGCTATCAAAGATTGTACCAGGAGCTCCTTAGCAAAAAGAATGCCAGAACAAAAAAGGCAAACTATTGTGATTTGTCCTCAGAATTATCATGTACCTTGCATTTATTCTGTTTGCATTCAAATTATTGAACTATGGTTTGCAATATGGCAGCGTATGAACTCAAAATTCCCAACTGCGAACTATTGGATCGCACAGACTGTGTCTTAGCTTCATATCTTGTTCAGTTATACACAACCACATGAGATTGAACAACCTATAGGCTTATTTTATGGCTTTGTGTAAATTCAGTAGAACTTCACATAAAATAGATTGTTTATTTACTTCTATTAGAAACTGACTTGGTAGACTTGCCCATTACCATTGTGCTGCTTTCTCAAGGTAAGAATAATTTACTCTCTTAAAGACATTAGGCTCCTGTGTATTGTTTTTCTCCATTTGGTACCCTCAGTTCTTCCTTTAGAACACTTGAATGCTTGCAATCACAACAACACTCTAATAACAAGTGAACTATAATACACCACCATAATGTGCTAACACCAGATATAGCACCACATAATGTCGGCAGTGCGGAACAGCTTTTCTCTGCAGAAATTTCCTTCTTTCCATATCTACATCTGTTTTTCTTTTCTCTCTGGTGCATCTGTTATGGAACACATCCCCTACTGAGTACACTGAGACCTTTCTCCCTTCCTCCTTCTCAAAAGTGTGTCTTTAGCTGTAATTCGTAGTCCCAGTTCAAATTCTGGTGCTTTACTTGACATTCTTAGAAAATGACAGATGTTGGACTAACACTGTGGCATGCAGGAATTATTGTGTTGCATGGTTTTCTTTGTTATGCTTATCACTGCCTCTCGGAGACACTGATGGTTGTGATTAGTTCACGCAGCCTACCTTCTTCTTAGATTTCATGATGTGTTATCACAAAAGGAGCATATTTTTGTTCAATGTTATGAAGGGGGAAAAAGTAAATGAGGGAAGATGTAACCTGTGTTGAAGAAACTGATGGTATGTCTGCTAACCATTATATAACATTAAGTAGTAATAAGTGGGAAAGTTCTTGATTCTGTGGTTCAGTAGGAGAGCACCAGCTTTTCACAGAAGCATATTTTTGTTCAATGTCTTACAAACAAAAGGCAAATGAGGAAAGATGTAACCTGTGTTGAAGAAACTGATGACATGTCTGTTAACCACTGCATAACATTAAGAAGCAGTAAGTGGGAAAGTTATTGGTTCTGTGGTTCAGAAGGCTTTCATCCAAACCATCCCACCTTCAGTCCCTGGCATCACCAGTAAAAGGGTCTCAGGTAGCAAGGGTTGGGAATGATCTTATTCAGCAACCCTGGAGAATCACTGCCGTCAGAGTGAACAGTACAGACCTAGATGGACCAGGGTTCTGACTCCATAGAAGGCCACTTCATGTTTTCTTCATGAAGGAAGGACCAGCATAATTATTTCTACTGACTTAAGCTGCTTCCTGTTGCCACAGAAAAACATAACCCTACCATGGCAGCAGCAGCAAACAGTGTGGGAATGGGCAGGAACCCCCTCATTCTATGCTGCTCACTGAAGCCCCTGCTCCCTACCCTCACTCTTTCCCTTCCCCCCAGCCATCATCAAATAATCCCTAATTCCTGCTATTTAATGTAATATATCCACTGTACCACTGTGGTGAAAGTGAGATCAAAATAAGATATAGTTGTAGGACAGTTTAACAACAAAGGTGCAATCCTGCATGGCTTGAAACATCCTTTCAGGGGGAAAAAAGCCAGTGCAACTTCCTCTTCCCAACCAGACTGACTTAATGTATGGTATGCCACGTCAAACTTAGACAAACCTGTCCTTCTAAATGGAGGCCATGCCTGGCCTCACTTTCAGATATCTAACAGCATGCTCCTTCTCCACACTTCCTACACATAGCTGTTCCCAGAAGAAATGGTAGAAGATCATGTGAGGCAGGGGAAAGAGGATAGTTGGATTCCTAAGATATGGCAAGGAAAGCCTTACATTACAGGAACCTATTACAGAGACTCTGCATGTAGAGGTGCGCTTACCACAGAGGTACCCTGATGGTAGAGGGGTGCCTTCTTATGAGAGACTCCTGTGTTGGTATAGGCTGCAGGACTGCCACGAAATAAATTACTGGGCTTGATATCATGTAGGCTAGGACTTAGCTTGCCATGTACAAGTAGACTGTTGCCTATATACGTTCAATACCAGTTTTTAGAATACCACAACAACAGATCTTATGGGGAAAGGGTTGCTTACAAGAGACTGACATAGATACCTTGAGTAATTTGTCTTTATAAAAGCTCTGTTATAACTAGACATGGGCATGAACGGGAAAAAACCCCAAACAGGCTGTTCAGCGTTCATTCATGACGATGAACATGAACAGATGAACGGGACCAAACATGTCCCATTAACGAACGTGTTCGGTGTTCAGTGTTCGTCAGTGCCAGAGTGGCCCCCTTAGCACTTAGACAGCCCATAATCACAGGGAATGTGCAGCAGGCTCTTCTCCAGCCATCATCGAAGTTTGGTCTAGATTGTGGTATGGATCTCGGAATTATACATTCCCAACTTCGACACCCCCAAGAAACTCCTATTCAACACAAACGGAGCCACCCTCTCCAGTCCAGTTCACTTTGGCCCCATGCTGTGGACCTGAAGGCAGGCCACCTCCCCTCTTGGGGTGGGGTGGGGTTTAGCCACAGTCTGGCAGCACCCCCCATGTGCCCGCCCACCAGGGCTATGTGCGGGTGGACACTTATCCGCTTACGCAGCAAGGTGGTTGATGACTGCAGCTGCTGGGACTGGCGGGCATGGAGAGGCAGTGGCAGGCCACCTCCCCTCAGGTGGCGGGGGGTCTGGACACTTGCCGGTGGCACCCCTCAGCCTTCGGGTCGGAGGCGGGGAGATTATCCTGCAAGTGGGCCTGTAAGACTCTGATACATCAGTGGCTGCTGGCATCAACCACCTCCCTGCTGTCACAGAAAGGAGGGGACGAGGTGGTGCAAGTGGTGGGGAAGGTACTCATGACAGTACCCAAGAGGGAGAGGAGGAAAGAGGGAACATGAAGTGGTCAGGGTGGGAGAGTAGGACTAAGGGGTTCCAGGAGCAGCAACGAGCCACACCTGGAAGATCCTGCAAGGGGGACAGGAAGACCCTGAATCAGTGGCTGCAGGCATCACCCACCTCCCTGCCATCACAGAAAGGAGGGGATGGGGTGATGAAAGTGGTGAGGAAGGGACTTGTGTCATGGCAGTACCTGAGAGGGAGAAGAGGAAAGAGGGAACATGGTCAGGGTAGGAGAGGGGGGCCAAGGGCTTCCGGCCACAGCAATGAGACGTTCCTGGAAGATCCTGTGACAGGTCCTGGAAGACCCAATCCTTCAGCAGCAGCTGGCATCAACCACCTCCCTGCCATCACGGAAAGGAAGGGGGGTGGTGCAAGTGGTGGCGAAGGGACTCATGGCAGTACCTGAAAGGGAAAGCTCCCAAGCGAGAGGTAGTTGGGAGGGGTTGGAGTGGTTCCAGAGAGGAAGAGGAAGAAATAGGGCAGCGGCAGCAGCTGCCATCACCCACCTTCCTGCCTTTGCGGAAAGGACGGGAGTTGCGGAACACATTTCCACCTGGCTCAAAGGGGTCCAGTCAGTCCCATTGACAGGGGAGCCCCCATGCTGTGCAACCGTGCCATATCCCTATATGATTCAATCCACTGTGCAATCGCAGCCGAGCTGTCCCTCATGACAAAGGAGGGAGCAATAAGAGGATAGTCCCTCATGAAGCGGCGGATGACATGGCCTGCTGTCCTGCCTTCGCGGAAAGAAGGGGCTGGGCAGGACAGGAGGGGTGTTTCGTAAGGGTCGGAGCAGTTCCACAGAGGGAGAGGTAGAAAGAGGCACCAGCAGCCCCGAGAAATGAGGGGGGGCAGAGCAATTCCACACCGTTCCGAGGCACCTCACCTGTGCAGGCAGTACGTGCACTACTTATAACAGTTTGGGCGGCACCAGCAGACACCAACCGCCTTCCTGCATTCACAGAAAGGAGGGGATGGACGGGACAGGGGATGTTGCTTGGACTAGTAAGAGTGGTTCCAGAGAGGGAGAGGGAGAAATGGAGCAGCAGCAGCAGCAGCTGACATTGGCCACATTCCTGCCTTTGCGGATAGGACATGAGTTGAGGGACCCATTCCCCCCTGCTCAGAGAGCACAGTGTTTACAATGGGTAGGGCCACCGCGCAGCTCACTACATGTGCAATAGTTCCTGAGCTGTTGCAGAAGTGCCCAAAGGAGGCTGCCGCCAGCATCACCCACTTTCCTACCTTCACAGAAAGGAGGTGTCATGATGATCTGGCTGTGCCAGGAAGGCCTAGCAAGGCCTCATAAGCCTATTCGCAGTGGGAGTGGGCCTGGCTAAACCTGACTCAAATGTGCTAGCTGTCATTCGAGATACACACAGGACTCAACGGGCAAGGGTGCACGGTGACAGCATGGAGAACCAAGGGGCGAAATGTTTTAGTAGCCTGCGGAAGCCCACACACACCACGATGGATATGGGTAAGCCATGTAGGGCAATCGTCTCTGCCGAGATGCAAAGGCCTGCCTCCTGAGCAGGGCCAGATCTAGAGTTACCGGTGCCCGGGGCAACCCTAGTCCGGCCTCGTGCGCACACTCCCGGCGTGGCGTGATGACGTCATTTTGGTGATGTTATCACGCAGGGCGCCAGAGGCAGCGTGCGGGGCTGGGAAGCCGCCCGCGCCATTCTCTTCTCCTCAGGCGAATTGTGCAGGCGGCCTCGCAGCCTCCCGCACTGCCTTTTGCCTGCCCTGCGGGACAGGGGGCGGCCAGCTTGCTGCACGCCCCCTGTCCTGCAGGGCAGGCAAAAGGCAGCGTGGGGGGCTCTGAGGCCGCCCGCACCATGCGCCTGTCCCACAGGACAGGGGGCGGCCGGCTGCCCTCTCTCCTGCGGGGCAGGTGAATGGTGTGGGCAGCTGTGCTGCCCTTTGCCTGCCCTGCAGGACAGGGGGTGCGCGGCAAGCCAGCCGCCCCCTGTCCCGCGGGGCAGGCAAAAGGCAGCACGGGGGGCTGCAAGGCTGCCCATGCTGCCGCCTGTGCACTCCGGCAGCCGGCAGCTGCTCCCGGCACCCCTCCCTGGCAGTGCCGGGGCAGACTACCCCCCTGCCCCCCCTCGATCCGGCCCTGCTCCTAAGCCCTCAACTTCGCCGTTCTAAGCAGCGCTGTCCCAGACTCCATGGGAACAACCTCCATGAGCGCGGCCTGCCTGAGCGCTCCACTCCCACCAGCGTCACCCTCAGGGCAAGGATTCTTACTTGGGGTGGATTCTGGTGACCTCCCACTAATCCCCATACAGAAGAGCTGTTTGCCCCTTTCTCCCCATAATGGATGTTTTGCTGGGCAAGGACGGAGACCACAGGCTCAGATGGTGCATCTTCAGGTGCCGAGTCAGGGCCATCGACAACAGGTGCTTCGGGTTTTTGCCCCTGTGCACCAGGACATTACAGGTACGAAGCACACAGGGGTCATTAGGAAGGGTCCAAAACTGCCTCCATACAGAAGTGTTGAAATGTGGACCACTAACTGTCCCAGGGGAAGGAGGATGAATGGTTACAGGCTGCAGTGCGGAGCTGGTCCTGGATGATGGAGTGAGGGGTGGACTGCAGGTGGGGATACCATGGAGAATTTGGGATGGGGATGGGAGGGATGTTTCATAAAACACAAACCATTCCTCCAGGGATCCATCACCCACCCCCTCCTCAAAATGTTGAGATCCTCTCCCCACAGCAGAAAGACCTCTTTTGCCTCCTCCACAGCCCCTACAGGTGAATCTGGGGGCAACCACAACATGAAGACTCATTGTGCCACCAAACTAGAATTAAGGAGGACAGAAAAGTAGAGAACACTGTGAGCACTCAGCTGAGGTGCCCACAGAGCTTGGCCCCAGGGCCTGGGAGCAGCCCTGGAACCGGAGGCTGAGGCTAGAGCCCTAGCCCAGCACACCCAGAAGCCTTACCACCAGATCAGGCGCTGATGATGATGATGATGATGATGATGATGATGATGATGATGATGATGATAATCAATGTGAGCCCACAACCAAGATGCCCACTGAGCTTGGCCCTGGTGCCTTGCTGCAGCCCTGGAGCCAGAGGCGATAGCTCCCTATTCCACCCACCACACACAGAAAAAAGCCCAGCTCCAATGCACTCTCCCCTTGTCTCTCCCAAAACGCTCTGTCCCACTCCACTGCTTGCTGAAAGTGAAAGCCAGAACTGGGAGCGCAGTGCCCTTTTATAAGCAGAGGTCTGATTGAGAAACGCAGGAGGTCTGTGGTTGGCAGTCAGAACTGCCTAACAGGGTTTGCAAGGATGCGATTGGAGTTCCCATGGCTACAGAACACCCCCTCCGCCCTCCCTCCCCCCCTGGTGTCTGCTCCCACGTTACCAATTGTAACCGATTTTGCAGCTCCATGCTTGGAAGGAAGACCTGCCCATCAAGCTAAGTTGGGCTTTGGTTGGAGTACCCAGGGAGACAGAGGGAGTGCAGACAGAGTTCAAGCACTCCCTCCCTCCATTGCTGAGTCAATTGATGGAAGGGGCCTGAGTGTCTGGCTTTCTGAACGGCGGCCGAGTGCAATGAACAAGGCTTGCGACCACTTGTTCGGCTGGAGTGGCGCATCATGAACAGCCTGTTAGCGAGCAGCCGAGCAGCTTGTTCGTCGTTTTTTTCCATTCGTAATGCTGTTTGTGCCCATGTCTAGTTATAACTCTCCCAGCCATAAAAGAAACCTAGGTGATGAGACACAGTTTACCAACAGCTGTCAAACAATGGACTGGGAATCCTGCCACCAGAGATTAATTTAACCCCAGGCAGCAAAACCAGTGTTAATATTCGTTGTTTTTATTATGTATTTCTTTCCACTCAATTGAATATTGTCGCAGACAAACACTGACTGTCCATCTTTCATGGGAAGGTTTCTTGTTATTGTGTTCTTGAAAGGACATTCTGTCCTCAACTCATTTTTTAAACTTATACACCATTTCATTAGTTCCTGCTATTTTCCATTTCAAACTCTTTGAATTGCAGAATGGTATTCAATTGAATTTCTGTTTGGATTTCTTCCAGAACTGTAGGGTTTTGAGTGCAGCACATAAAATAACAAAATTGGTACCCCCTCTCCCAGTGACTCCCTTTATTTTCCCCAGACAATGATGATAAATGCATGGCAGAAGAGCTGTAAATGAAATCTACTTTTACAATGCTGTTGGTGGGTTTTTTTGTTTTTGTTTTTTGCACAAGTATGGATTATATTTTGTTCTGCCAATTCTGAGTTTCAGCTTATGATATAATATGATTCTTACAGATGGTGCCGTAAATAAAGGGTTGAGCTCTGTTCTTTGTGACCCCCATGCAGATTTGGAAGATTTTTTAAAAAATACTTCATTTTTTACCATCTGAATTGTTTGGAGTTCTTAGTTGTTTGTTTGTTTGTTTAAAACATTTTTGTGCCTCCTTTATTTCAATTTAAGATCCCAAGGTAGTACACAAAAACATTAAAACTAGCTTTAAAAATACATATACATGCATACATATATACAGAGAAAACACTGAAAACAAGAATTAAACAAATCGCATAAACAAGAAAAAAGATCAGTGAGGTAATGACAAGCAAAACAGGAAAGTCTTCACCTGCTGGTGGAAGACAATGACAGCGGGGGACAGATGAATCCCTCTAGAAAGGGAATTTGATAGTTTTGGTTCCATAACCAAGAAGGCCTTTTCTTGGGTTTCCACTTATTTGGCAGGGTGCCCCAAACAGAGTAGCTGAAGATGAACATAGTGGTTGGGTAGTTTCATATGAGAGTAGGAAGTGCTTAAGGTATGCTTGCTGACTCCCAAGACATATTTAATCCTTTAAAAAAATCAATAGCAAATATTCATTCATTCATTCATTCATTCATTCTTTACCCCTCTCTCCCTGCAAGCAGGCTCAGAACAGGTTACAAGTACAATAGCAGTAAATAGCATACAAAAATATAAGATAATAATAACATTCGATTTATACGTATACCACCCTTCAGGACAACTTAATGCCCATTCAGAGCAGTTTACAAAGTGTGTTATCATTATCCTCATGACAATCACCCTGTGAGGTGGATGGGACTAAAAGAGCTTACCCTTTACCCTCTAAAAGAGACTTACCCAAAGTCCCCCAACCAGCTTCAAGTGGAGGAATGGGAAATCAAACCTGGTTCTCCAGATGAGAGTCCTGCCACTCTTAACCACTACACCAAACTGTTCTCAGATACAAGCACAGTAAAAACAGCAATCTATAAATCAATAATTATAAAATACCAGTTAAGCAGCACTAATCCAATTTATGACACCTGACATTCTCACTGTGGCTGCCAATAGCGCACAGCAGCGAGGTTCCACAGGGCACATTTCCCCAAAGTTTCCCTGCCCAGTTCCACTGGTAGCAGCCACCACTCTTCCACCATCCAGGTGTTCTCAGGGTTTTTTTTAAGCAACTGAATATTTTTAAATTGACATGATATTATAACAATGTGTGTGTCAGGTTATCTGAATTTCCACTTTTCATCTTTTAAAAAGTAAGGCTCTAGCTCTTTCATTGTCAAGATATGATTTCCTCTTTATATCACAATGAAAGTTGCTGGAGATTTATTTTTAAATAGAACCTGTTACACATATTGCTATAATGTTATATCTATTTAACAATATTCAGGTTTTTTTAAAGCACCTTCCTTGGTGGCAGAGGTGGGGAGGAAATGGCTACTACGAGGGAAATGACAGCCATGATGGCAGGACCAGGAAAATCCATATTTTCCTGCCCATATTTTCCTGCCCATATGGCAGCCATCCAGGCTTTGCAGCAATCATTCCCAAAATGTTGGAGCAAAGCAGGTTTGGAAAAGACTGGGGGGAAAGCCAGGGGAACGTCGGGAGATACACCAATCCATCATGATGCTGCATTTAACTCAGAACAAATACCCTATTGTATGTATTGTCGAATGCTTTCACGGCCGGAGAATCCTATTGTATGTTAATAACGCTTTCTCCACCTCCTGAGGCTAGCTTTTAGGACCCAGTCACAGATCTCCAATACAAAAGCACAGTAGTGGCACCTTAGAGACCAACAAGATTTTCTAAGAATAAGCTTTTGAGAGTCTCTGAAGAAGAGACTCTTGAAAGCTTATACCCTGGAAATTTTGTAGGTCTCTAAGGTGCCACTGGACTCAAATCCTACTCGTAGTTCTTCATTATGAAGTTCTACATGATGAAGAGCGGGTGCAGGATTGGACTCAGAAACTGGAATACATGCCTGGTGTATGTGTCAGCTATTAAAAGACTGGTGGGCAGACAGAGCACCCTGCATGATCCAGAGAAATATTTATACTGTATTTCTAGTCATTAATTTACAATCTGATATGTAGAGGTCCCCTTTCTGGAATCTCATCTCTTTCACAGCAGCTAGCAATTGAATTAGAACCATTGCTCAGTAGCAAGAACAATCTGACATTGACATCATGTTGACAAACAATTCTATTCTATTCACATTTCTGTTTTCCTCTTGTTACATTTGCCTCTGAAATTGCACATGGGGAAGCAGTTAGTGGTTACTGGTCCCTTTCGCATCCTGTGTGCTCTCTCTTGCTCTCGGTGTGTCAGAATTTTCATGTAAGAAAGACAACATTGGGTGACAAAATCTTGTTATGAGTTTGAACAATAAGAGGAATAACAAAGGCATATCAGCCCCATTTTAAAGATTACTATAATAGAAAGAAATTATATTTGATCATACTAACACAAATTTGGAGTGGGATTCTGCTACGGAAGGTACTTTTCTCCAGAAGGAATTTTTCGTAGATCCAATAGTCTCAAGAAGACTCTCTTGTGTCGGTGGAAGATTCTTTCCACTAAAAGAAAACACCCTTGTTAGTGGAATGGATGAGCAGGATCTAACCTGTGGATGTTCATTTATTCTCTGTGCATGATATATTAATTTGTCACTGGAAGTTCAGTTGCAGAGAAATATTGTACACCATTCTCATTATAAAATATCGTATCTGGCTGTTTCGTCTCATGTCATAAAAATGGGAGGAATACTGAAAACTAGAATGAAAATTTGCAGAAAGTCTAAAACTTATTTGTACATAGGAGTGGACAGTAGCTTGTTGCTGTATGTGTACCTTGCTCCTTGCTAGGTTTGGGAGTGATCACTTGTCAGAAAGGAGTCAAGGGAAAGGAAGCCAATTAATTCCCTCACTCACCATAAAAAAGAGAATGTTCAAAAATGGCATCACCAACCATATCTCCCATGCAATATTTTTGCCATGATAGAAGTCTACAAAATTATGTATGCATGTGGAGAAAACAGATACATTTTTTTCACTTCTCCCATAATACTAGAACTTGAAGTCAGCATTGTGAACCTGGTGGCAGTAGATTAGTGACAGACAGAAGGAAGTACTAGATTCAATGGGTAGTCAATTTATGGAACTTGCTGCCATGAGATATGGTAATGGCCATTGGCTCATATGAATTGAAAAGTCAGCTGGACATTTTTATAGAAGACATTTCTACCATTAGATAGCTGAATAGGCCCTTTAGGTTCACAAGAAGAATGCTGGGCAGCAATCCAAAGGTGAGATCTGTTGTCAGTGGACTGCCTGCCTTGTGCCTGCCATGAGGACTTCTCTGTAGCATCTGACTGGCTGTTCTAAGAAACAGGAAGCCAGACTAACTGAACTATTTGTCTGAGCTAGCGTGGCTACTTGTATGTTCTCATGTATGTCATAACAGGCACTCTGCAGTTATCTCAGTGCTAGAGATAGTATTTTCCCCCAGCCTGCTTCTGTATGTGTATCACCTTTGATGTAGTTGATCAATTTTTTAAAAAAAATGTAATCTCAGGGCCAAGCTACACATGATGAATGACACTTGAATGGCAAGTGTATTTCTCCCTGTTCACTTGCCCTCCACTCAATCCACTTACCGTTCAAGTGTCATTTGTCATGTGTAGCTTGGCCCTAAGATAACATTGCAACATCAAGGGTACAATTTGATCGACAAATGGAAAACTGCAATTATCTGAATCCAATAATTGCACACATAAATATACATATGTAGTTAAATATATAACTATATATACAGCATTGTGGGGGAAAGCAGGGAAACTACCACAGAGGAACTAATGCCTCAAGGGAGATCTGGTAACCAGATCTGAAGCCTTGATTCTTTGGGTTGCTACTTGGCATCCGGCTTAGGTCTTAAGGTCGACAGTGAATGTTAAGTTATTACTGTTTAACAGGTGCATAGTGACCTGTGTAAAATGAGTTGGTAGTTTGAGGTTTGTTCCTAAGAGACAGATGTGCAAATCACTGAGAATGGAAGGGGAAATCATAGCATTTAAAACTTTTTTGAAGGCTTTGCAAGTGACTAAAGTTCAATTAATGCTATCTGTATAGCTGGTTTACTAGGATTACCTTGAGCTCTCTCTCCAAACCTTTCAGCATGAAGTTTTATTTCATGTCCAAAATATGAGTCAACTAGACATAACTGTTTTTCCAGCTGTAGGATACTCTGAATATAATCTTCAACATGTCCAGCTATGCTAAACACATGAATTTCCCTTGTATTAAGTCAGGCCACTGGTCTATCAGTCAGTATTATCTACTCTGCTTATTAACAGCTCACCAGGATCTCTTGCACATCATCTGTTATTTTCACAAGAGATGTCAGAGATGGAACATTTTTTTCTGTGATTCTGTGAACACAGGACTTTCCGCATGCAAAACAGATGTTCTGTCACTGAGCCACAGCCCTTCTCCTGTTCTCTGGTTGATATGTATCTTGATCACTGTAAATATAAACATCTTTTCTAGTAAAGCTTTGTAGCTTGGAACCAACTGCAGATTTTGGAAGCAAAATAGTAAAGAGTCCAGTAGCACCTTTAAGACTAACCAACTGTTAAGCTTTTGAGAGCCGCTACTCTTCGTCAGATGCATTGTGGCTCTCGAAAGCTTATGCTACTAAAGTTGGTTAGTCGTAAAGGTGCTACTGGACTCTTTACTATTTTGCTACTGCAGAACAACACGGCTAACTCCTCTAGATTTTGGAAGGGTTCTGTTTACAGCAACAGATTATTCTAGATCCAGGTAGTTGATAATATCCCATTAGAACCTGCCCATCCAACAGCATTTGATACTTAGCAGCATCCTTCACTGCTTTAGCCAGTCTTTGTTTGGCTTCATTCAGCAGGCTTGCAGTCAGCACCACAATAATGCCACAAATAATGCTCCACAAATTACAGAACTAAATTTGTGTTAGAGTGTTAACGGAAGACCCAGACCCTAGACAGGCCTGGGTTTAGGACTGGAGACCTCTGAGAACTCTGTGGACATTGCCTTGAGTTCCAAAACAAGAGACCTAATCTGAATGGGACTGGATTATCAGTTTCAAGCTGTAAAATATAAAACAAATTAGTACAAATTAGCATACATTGCAGCTCCAACAGGGATCTTAAATAGAGATGGGCATGAACAAAAAAAAAATGAACATGATGTTCATTGTTCATTGCCATCCATGAACAGGGGCTCACGACCAACCACAAACATGTTCATGGTTGGCTGTTCGTAGGGGCCAGCAGGCTCTCCTCCAGCCATCATCCAAGTTTGGTCAATAAATAATAGCTTGGCCCCAGAGCCTGGCAGCAGCTCTGGAACTTGAAGGGGTAGATCCCTACCACACCACTCCCAGAAACCTGACCTGAGCAGGCAGCAGGAAAGGTACCAATAATAAATAATAGCTTGGCCCCAGAGCCTGGTAGCAGCCCTGTAACCTGAGGGTGGGTAGTTCCCTACTGCATCACTCCCAGAAACCCTACCTGAGCAGGCACCAGGAAAGGTACCAATAGTAAATAATAGCTTGGCCCCAGAGCCTGGCAGCAGCCCTGGAACCTGAAGGAGTAGATCCATATCCCACCACACACAAAGAAAATTCAAGCTCCGGTGCAGTCTCCCTGTCTCTCTATCAAAATGCCAACAGCGGCTGTCTCTCCCTCTCCACTGTCTGATCCTGGACAGTGAAGGAGGGGGGTGGGTATTGCCACTTGCTTTACACCTGATCTCAGCAACATGAAGGGGTGGTCGGCTTTGCTACCTGCTGCACGTCTGATCCAGACCAGGTAAAGGGGAGCAGCCACTGCCACCTGCTCCATTCCTGATCCCAATCGGGTGAAGGGAAAACGGGCATTGCCTTCTGCTCTGCGCCTGATTTTGTATAACAACAACAAACACATATATGCCTAACTAACAACTTCAGTAATTCCTTTATTTATACATTCATTCATGCACAATACACATAATAAAAGCTATTTGTACGTACAAATCTTCACTTTCCACATGAAAAATCCTTTGCACAATTGCTAAAAACAGGTTACCTAAAAATATTAAAGTGCTGGTGCTACAAAATGCTATACAATTTTATTGCACATATAGTCCATAAACTGAAAATGCATAGTAACAACCTAGCATAATCCCTAATTACAGGTCCCAATTAGCAAAAATTCAGCTGGTGTGTGAAGACTACAATCAAAGTAGGGAACAATCCTTCTTGTATGTCAACTCCAAATGTCTGTGTCCAATAAAATTGGTATGGTCCTCCGATGGGCTATCTAGATCCTTATGTGGCCAGTTTCATACAATCTTTATCAAACAGTACACAGTCAAAGAATCCCTCATAAATCCCTTTCATACGTTCTCATTCCTGAATCCATTCAATAATCACCTGATACCACCTGGGTTAAGGTGGAGGTGGGCATTGCCACCTCCTCCACTCCCAATAACTGCTGGTTTAATGTGGGGGTGGGCATTGCCACCTGTTACACTCCTAATATCCACTGTGTTAAGGTGGGGGGTGGGCATTGCCACCTGTTCCACTCCTAATACCAGCGGGGTTAAGGCAGGGAGGGTGGGCATTGCCACCTGTTCCACTCCTAATACCAGCTTGCTGAAGGGGGTGGGCATTGCCACCTGCTCCACTCCTAATACCAGCTGGGTTAAGGTGGGGGTGGGCATTGCCCCCAGCTCTGCTCCTAATACCCGCTGGGTTAAGGCAGAGATTGGGCATATCTACCTGCTCTGCTTCTGATCCCAGCTGGTTGAAGGGGGGTGGGTATTGCCACCTGCTCCGCCCCTAATATAAGCTGTGTTAATACAGAGAGTGGGCATTGCCACTTGCTCCACTCCTAATACCAGCTGGGTTAAGGCAGGGTGGGCATTGCCACCTGCTCCACTCATAATACCAGTTGGCTGAAGAGGGCGAGCACCTGCTGCATTACTAATAGCAGCTGGGTTAAGGTGGTGGTGGGCATTGCCACATGCTCTGCTCCTAATACCAGCCGGGTTAAGGTGTGGGGAGGGCATAGCCACCTGCTCTGCTCCTGTTCCCTGCCTGGGCTTCCCACCACGGCATGTTTTCTGGAATGATATGGTGAGTTACCTGGGCTTTCCTCTGTGGCAGCACCCTCTGGTGGTGCACCAGGGTATAAAGTGAGTTGTCTGAAACACGCTTACTCAATTATATAGTAAGAAGATACTTCCTTTCACCAATGGATTCATCCTTCTCACTGCAGCCTCCATTTTGACCTTCCCAAAGGTGTTCAATTTCAGAAAGTACAGAAAGGGAGACAGAAAAGTTACTGGAGAAAGAGAAAAAAATGCACAGAAAAAGGAGACGTCAGAAGCTTCTAACTCAGACATAGAGAGGCATCACACAGACTGCTTTTAATATAAATATAATATAAAATATAAAAGGGAAATAAAACACTCCCAATGTCCGAGCATGATGAGTTACTTCTATTCCAACACCTACAACCCCAGGAATCAACTTTTTCAAAATTAGAAGACACTGCTTGAGGAAGGGGAAAGTGGCAAAGATTTGTGGCCATAAGCACCTTCGGACAGACTAGTGGATCCAGTCCTATCTCTTCCAAATCTTTACAGATAAGCCATCACTATAAAAGGAAATTCACATATCTTATGAAGAATAAAAGCTATGAAATCAATGAATTGTAGAAGATGAACTAGAAAATGAGTATATTGTGCTGGAAAACGAGTAGACAAAGGGAGCTTTGACTCTCAAAAGCTCATACCCTGGATATCTAGTTGGTCTTTAAGGTGATATTTTAGCTGAATCTTGCTCTTCTACTACAGACAAACACAATTATCTACTTGATTGTGACTAAAATGGTTTGCCCCCTGGTATTAGAACACTGGATTAACTTATTATGCTTCTCTCATTCTAGAGCTCAGTCCTAATGTCATACTTCAGGGTGCTTGCCACTGTGTAATATTTTATGAAAGACTTAAAAATACCTGTCCCAAAGATATACCTTCCTACTTGTCATCACAGGCTGGTAAATAAGCTAATAATATACAGATAGATTTTAAGTATAAGGAACGAATAAGTATAAGGAATAATAAGTATTAAGTCTCAAAGACCCTAGTAAAATTACCACCGTTAAAGCTGTGTGGCCTTCTTCATATAAGATTCAAAATATTAAACATTAATAGAATATCTTTTTATGTCATATGCTTTTCTATACTACTGCCAAGCATCTTGTCATTTCAAAGGTATCTACATTTCCTTTTTCCATAAATAATAATTTTATCCCTGTACTATGAACCATCAAAGAGAATAATATTTTTGAGAGGTTTATTCTTTACTACAAGCATACCTTACAGACTCTGAAGAAATCACCTTCACAATTAGTTGACTTCCAGTTTTCCTAAATGGGAAAAATGGATTCTAGGGCTCACCAAAAATACACAGAAGTCGAGTTTCATGCTTTCATCTCTCTAACGTTATTGGCCTGAATAGACATTGGATATCTGCCCTTATCCAGGTCTTAGGGCAAAGGCACATGACCAGCCAGACTACTAAGGGAGTTCCACATTAAAGGACACCCATAAAGGCATAGCTGTTACAAAGCTGGCCAAAGCCATTAAAACAACCAGGGCAAAACAGCAGCATAAAATACACATTGAACAGCCTAAAATAAATAAAACGATCCCTGGGCCAGAAAGAGGCCATAAAACGCTTACAACCTCTTAGTCTGGGTAAAAAGGAATATTTTAGCTTGGCACATAAAAGTAAAGTAGGCATGAGTGTCCATGTGGGAGGGCATTCCAAAGGCAAGTGTGATAACAGAAAAAGCCTGCCTCTGGTCACCAACTGCCTCACTCAGTTTGGTGTAGTGGTTAAGAGCATGGGACTTTAATATGGAGAACTGGGTTTGATTCTCCACTTGAAGCCAGCTGGGTGATCTTGGGCTAGTCAGCCCTCTGGAGCTCTCCCACCTCACAGGGTGTTTGTTGTGGGGATAATAATAACATACTTTGTAAACCCTCTGAGTGGGCATTAAGTTGTCCTGAAGGGTGGTATATAAATCGAATGTTATTATTATTTATTATTATTATTCACTTCTAAAGACAGGGGAATACAGAGCACAGCTCCAGAAGAGGGTCTTAATTGGTGGGCTGAACAATATGGGGGGAGGCAGTCCTTCAAGTACCCTGGTCCCAAGCCATTTAGGGCTTTATAGGTAAGAACTGGCACTTTGAATTATGCATGAAAATGGAGAGGCAGCCAGTGTAGGTCTTTCAACACAGGGGTGACACATTTCCAGCAAATAGCCTGGCTGCTGTATAAGGTTCCCAATGTCCTGAAATTACAACTGATCTCCAGCATACAGAGATTAGTTCATCTGGAAAAATAATGGCTGTTTTGTAGGGTGGACTCTAAGGCATTACTCATGCTTGATATCCATCCCCTCCCCAAGCCCCACCCCCAGGCTCCACGTCCAAATTTCAGGTGTTTCCCAATCCAGAGTTAGCAACCCTACTGCCACATTTTGGACTCATTGAATTTTCCACACAGTTTTCAGAGGCAGTCCCTGTAAAGCTCATTACAGTCATGTTACCTGGATAAGCTCAGAGCATGAATCACTGGCGCCAGATGGTTTTCAAAGAACAGCCGTAACTGGCATATCACCCCAAGCTGGTTAAAAGGTGCTACATGTAATAAAGCACACTTGAGTCCCTAGCTGCTGGCTAGGATGCAGCAGAACCTCATAGCGACAAACCTGCTTGTAGTATGTATGTGCTATTGCTGTTTTATATCTCTATATATTTCAAATTATTTTTCTATTGAAGCTGTAGTGTTTTGATCACCCCGACACGTTGACACCACTTCTGGTTCATGCCAGAAATGAAGTTGCAATGATGTATGTGTGTGTCATTTCCCCTCTTTTCCCATTCCACCCTAGCAAATGGTGGCAGTTGCATTAGGCTGCCAACAGGAGGTCTCCAGTCAAAGCAGGAGACCTAGCTGGCCTACCCCCACACCACTATACATGGATGTACCAATCAATGTATGGTGAAGCTGGCTTGCTTCCCCTGTGTCTCTCTGCCCCTAGCCATGCACAGTACATAACAAACTAAGGAAGGGAACAACAACAGCAAAGCAACCAGGATTACTGCATGCTCAGTAGGAGTTCTGGGCCTACCACATTCCTGGAAACTCTGAAGATGACAGAGTTTTGAATCCCCTCCCACAATCACTGCCCAACTCCCTCCCTCTTGACAGTCACACAAACAGGGAAGGAAGCATGGCCTCTATAATGATATAACCCAGATATTTCCTACAACTCACTTGGCAGAAATAACGAAGTGGCTGATAGTCTCATAGATATACGATTATTCCTGTGTTCTAAAGTAGAATACCATCAAAGTTCTGAGCAAAGCTGTGTTAGCGAAATCATGAAACAAAGTTTGTTCTCACTGGGCCAAGCTACACATGACGAATGACACTTGAACAGCAAGTGTATTTCTCCCTGTTCACTTGCCCTCCACTCAATCCACTTGCCGTTCAAGTGTCATTCGTCATGTGTAGCTTGGCCCCTTCTCAGCTGTTTGTGCTTCTTGCTATGTTTTTGAGAAGTGTGCCTTTTCTCTTTAGGTCCCATCACCAAAGCTCCCCCCTCCCGCCATGGCTTGCCCAATTTCAGGGCAAAGATATATATTATACATTTTATCATCTGTGATTTGATACAGCATGGTTAAAATTTATTCAGTTCTTAGGAAAGCTGTGATTGGCTGCATACTTAATTGGTGTCCTAAGCTGCACCATGAATGTATAAGCCTGGCAAGAGGCTAGTGGAAATAATTTTTTGTTTCCATTTGAGTTTGATGGGAGTTTTTATGCTTTCATCAGCATCTTTGCAAGTGTAGCATTATACCAGGTCAGAGGTTGGTGGAGTGGGCTCAAGATGTAAAGCTCTGCTACTCATCCTGTACCCTCCCCAGCACTACTCATTTCTGGTTCATGTTCTGGTGCAGCCACACTTATGCTAGGTAAACATTGGTACAGCATCATTGAGGCTCTATACTGGTGCATTTCAGCATACATCAACACTTCAGCATTACATTGAAATCGGAGCTTCATTGCCATGCTAAGCGCTTTCAAATGACCTTAAAATTATACCTTAAGTCTTTTGGCTTGGAACCCTGACTTTCCCAAGAATATTTGAATGTATTCACAATTGTTAAAACTTGTGATGAAAATTCATGTCATATAATTTGCTCCGAAGGTTCAGACCAAAATTTCATGTGATCTTACTTCAGGATTTTTGATGCAGAAATGTTTTAAACAGCAGAGTTTAAAACCACTCCAGTAATGTTAATTAAAATGAAGTAGTATCAACTATGATTTCAATTTACTTTGGATTAATGCCAAAGCTATCAAAAGCATAGTTCAGTACATATATTTTGTGAATACTGACTTAAAACAAAGAGCAAAAATAAGACTCATTATCTTTATTTGCGGAGATCAGGGAGTTCTTGTTAACTGTTGAGAAAAAAAATAGTCTGCCTGTTCTCCTGAATGAGAATGGCATACCTACCTATGTCTTTGCATAATAAAGGGAAAGGACACTTTCCCACAGGTTATTGACAACCTTAAATATTGTATTAGAGGTTCTTAAAGATTAAGAGCACATGCTTCCACCATTGCATACCGCACTATATGTAGGATGTAGTAAAAATATTGTCTATCTATGTAGAAGGAAAATTAAATGCTATGACTTCTTTTTATCATAGCAAACGTATTGTTGCAACATATCATTGTAAGATAATTGTAGCAGGTGGTCCTAAGTTGTAAAGGCATGAGTGTTTAGCATCTTATAATATTCCAGAGGTCTGTGAATATATTTGCAAGTGCATTTGCTCCTTTTTCTCCTGAGCTGGCACCAGTAGAAGGTACCATCAGAAGGCAGAGAGGGAGGGTTATGCAAAACCTGTGATAATTTATATTGGACAGGCCTGTGAAACATTTTATTCTCCTAGCAAGACCAGTAAGGAAAAGACTTTCTCATGACAATATCAGTAGCTAGAAACCAGTGTTTTGAAGAAGTATTGGGTTGAAAACCTCTAGTTGGGGCCTGGACTACTCCTGGAATTACAGCTGATCTCAAGATCACAGTTCCCCTGGAGGACATGGCAGCATCAGGGGGTGGAATCTATAGTATTTATTTTATCTATTAATTTCAGATTTCTATTCCATCCTCCCCGCTAGCAGGCTCAGGGCAGATAACAACATATTAAAAATACAATTAAAAATTCATATACATTGAAAACAACACATTTAAAACAGGATGGTGGACAGACTTCACAGGGAGGGTTAAGATTTATACACCCCTTTTTTTCAGGCCGGCAGAGGCCCAGCCTCAGCCATATGCCTGGTGGAACAACTCTGTCTTGCAGGTCCGGCGAAAGGATAGTAGGTCCTGCCGGGCCTTGATTTCAGCAGACAGAGCATTCCACCAGGTGGGAGCCAGGACCGAAAAGGCCCTGGCTCTAGTCAAGGCTAGGCAGACCTCCTTGGCGCCAGGGACCACCAACAGCTGTTTGTCCCCTGATCGGAGTGTCCTCTGGGGAATATATGGGGAGAGATGGTCCCATAGATAGGTTGGTCCCAGTCCGCACAGGGCCTTATAGGTCAATACCAAAACCTTGAATCTGATCCGGTACTCCACTGGCAACCAATGCAGCTCGCATAAGAACGGTGTTATATGCACCTTATTTGGCACTCTCATAATAACACACGCCGCTGCATTTTGTACCAGCTGTAATCTCCAGGTCAGGCTCAAGGACAGCCCCACATAGAGCAAGTTACAGTAAACTAGCCTAGAGATGACCATTGCTTGGATCACTGTAGTTAAGTCACGGGTTGACAGGTAAGGGACAACAAATTGCCTGGTCTGCTGCAGATGGGAAAAAGAGGACCTGACAACCACCAAGCCCATGAGAAATGGAAGTTCTTGACTGGCTTCAGACAATGGATGCTCTGTCTAGGATGCTATATAGTGGTGACTAAGAGAAACTGAATGTCACCTGTGAAGTCACTAAAGGAAAAAGGCCAACTGAGATTGAGAGAGGGATGGGACTACTGTTGGCTGGTATCCTTCTATGGGTCTTCAGAGTGGATTTTCTCCTTAACACTCAGAAAAACCTGAAAAGGATTCAAGAAGTTTTTTACATCGAAAGCAACTGGACAGCAGCCAGTTATACCAGCACAAATGTTTATGATCCAAGGGTTAGTATGACATATAGAAAATATGCACACGGAAGCACAAGTAATTTAAACTAGGAGAAAAAAGCTGGAGATTATGAAATGGGGGTGGGGGGAGGAAATGAGAAGATTTTAACTTTGATCTGGATGTGAAATCATAGGGTGAAGGATGAAATGTGTGCAACTTGCAAGTAAACCCAAATGATTTGGATTACTCCCATAGTTTCCAACATCCTGGTCTTTTGGGGGTTGGAAGAATATTTCCCTGTATGTTTGTCCGTTGCAAATCTTCTTAGAAAATCTCTTTTAGGCTTCAATGCATGGACACTTACGTGAGAGAAAGCACTGTTGAAGTCAACTGAACTAACTTCTGAGTAACCGTGCATGTGATTGGGCTGAACATCTGTTTATTGTACCAATGCTGTTATGTACATTTTCATATAACTACATGTCTGACTGTAACAAGGCCATTCAGTCCTAAATATTTAATGTGGTATTTTGCAGGTTTTGTTTTAACATCATTTTTGAATTCCCCAAACCAATGGCTGAACCTTTAAAACCCACAAAGCAAAGTAATCCAAGTGAAAAATATTCTAAAAGCTCTTTATAGTTGGGAATACAGCTTTATTAACTACAACTGTTCTAACATGATGGAAGCACTTATTCAGTGCCTGGAGGTTATATTGTTACTAGTTTTTTCCCCCAAAAAACAATTTGCTTTATGAAAATATATAATTTATTACATTTGAAATTTCAACAGTAATTTTATATGTTTCAAACAACACTTACATGTATCAGTGCACTTTTAACACCAAATATATCTTAAACTAGGACAAAAAATGTCATGCTGAGAGAAATAAGATTTCAAAGAAAATTAACAGTTTTATTGATTGATTCCACTAAGGATTGAAGCTGGAATTTACTCAAAGGTCTTGGGAACTGGCTAGAATGCAGAATGGGAGCCAGACTTTAGGAGGAGGAATATGATTTTTTCTGGAGGTAGACGGAGTACTCGTGGTGAAGTTCTGGCTGGCTTTATATGTGCAGGGATCTGTGCACAAATTTATGGGATACTATTTTGAGGAGTTATTTTTAAATGAAGAGTAATTTATTATTGCAGAAGTCATAAAGATTTTTCCTCAGAAACTACTCAGCAAGTATGTGATGGTTTCAAAATTATGAATGCCCTATTTTTCAATACTCACACAATTACTCACAATTACTCCCCATGGTTTTCATCAGCATGAGATCCTCTTAAGGTGGAGACAAGAGTTGTATGAATCCAATTCCACCACCCCAGTCTGACTTTCATCTGAAGCATCTTCATGCGTTAGACGAGTTCAATACTAGGACCCCGGCCCATAGAGTTTGCTCTCCTCTCTACTTGGGATTGGGATATCCAGAATCTAGCCCAACATATCTTAATTACTAGACAGTTCCTAAATATCAATGATAAGAGCAGGAAGAAAGAAAGAAAGAAAGAAAGAAAGAAAGAAAGAAAGAAAGAAAGAAAGAAAGAAAGAAAGAAAGAAGCAGCTGAATCAAACTTTGCAATCAGCTTAGTAACCCAGTAGCTACTAAATCCAATCCCTTAGAATATGATATATTATCCTATGGGGGGAAAGTCTCTTTAGTGGAAAAGGCTGCAAAAAATTCAACACTGCAAAAACTGAGCAAGCTTAGATTCCAATCTGGCATGAGAAGGATTCTTGACAACAAGCAGACACTTCCACTCATGAGGTTCAAAATTAAAGTTGACAGACAAGCTTTTGGTGGGATCTCTGTATTCCTTTCTGGTTAACCTGTGTCAACACCATTACAGGGGAAGAAGCAGGCAGTCAGTGTTTGAACAAGGATGGTATGGGTAATACTTTTGTTTCCACAGACTTGCCTGTTGGATACATTTCAATTTTGTGTGTTTGTTCTTGAGATAATCTGGAAGGGGCCTCATAAGAGCTAGTTTGGTGTAGTGGTTAAAAGCAGCAGAATGCCTAATCTGGAGAACTTGGTTTGATTCCCACTCTTCCACCTGAAGCCACTTGGGTGACCTTGGGTCAGTCACAGCTTCTAGGAGCTCTCTCAGCCCCACCCACCTCACAGGGTGATTGTTGTGATGATAATTATAACACACTTTGTAAACTGCTCTGAGTGGGTGTTAAGTTGTCCTGAAGGGCAGTATATAAATCAAATGTTGTGATGATGATGATGATGATGATGATGATGAACAATTTCAGTTTGATCGGTCTATCATCAATCAAGCTATATTCTGTCTGTTGTCTGTCACCAATAGTCTGCCACCAATTGGGCTTTATATGGCCATTGGATGTAAACTTCTTCACCTCTAAGTTACGTACAAAGGCACAAAGCACCAAGATGAGGGAAGGATTCAAAACTCTTTACATCAGAGACTTAATAAATTTGTGGACATAAAAAGAAAGGGGGGAGGAAATATAGTGGATTTTGGAACTGCATAGTTTCAAAATCTCTTGCCATCTGCTGGACTAAAAAATGGTAGTCATCATCAGCCTCGAGAAGAAATTATACAGAGGATCTCTTCCACCCTCACATAGAAACTGGAAAGTTTGCTAAGCAAAGTAAAACAAGATTATGGAAATATTTTGGCCAACATCAGTCAAGGGAAGAAATATATGCCAAAACTAAGTTCACAAGACAATGAACCAGCACAAGCTGATCAAGCCATGGAAGGAGTTCCTGAAGATCTTGATTATGGATTTGAACTATTTTCTGGACTGTCTAAAACAAATCAAGCATCTCAAAGAACCAATCAAGTCATCCAAGAACTTAAAAAACTTGGAGACTACTACTGGTGTGGGAAAGGGAACTGAATTTCGATATTCATTACAAGCAGACATGGAATTCAGAAAAAACAATATAGGATTCCATGAAGACTCTGCAAAGATCAACGGTGATTTTGACCTAGGAGGTTCCCCCCCACCGAGATTCCAAGGATTACAGATGCAAAGGAGATACTGAAGGCATGCATTCTTTTATACGCAATTAGGGTTGATTATCTTGCAAAACTGACATCAATTTACTTGATATATAATAAGCAAAGTATGCTACACAGTAGTCTAAGAAGATTTGGTATTTATAACAAAAAAATAAAAAATAGTTAAGAGATGAGGTTCTTGTGCAGATATGCCCTAAATCATTTATGTATATATGTATGTATTTTTTAAAAAAACTTTCCATAGCCACCTTTCTTTCATGCATGAACTCAAGGCAGCTTACAATATAAATAAAAAACAAACTCTCATCCATCCAAGGTAGCAACTAAAAAACTTTTGCTTTATATGCTTTAAAAATGTGTCTGTCTTCCATCACAACAAGGAGCTATCAAAAGTATTTGTCTTGCTTGAGCAATTCCCCTTTCAGCCTAGGCAACTGAAAAAAATAATCATTTACAGGCTTAACAAGGCCAATATTCTCCAGTAGACATGGGCACAAATGGGGGGGAAAATGAACAAGCTGTTCATTGTTTGTTGCCATCCACGAACAACAAACAACAAACAGTAACAAACATGACCCTGTTCACAAACATGTTCATTGTTCATGGCCCCAATCCCTTTAAACTATCAGCTGGCAGGTGGCAGGGGGAATTTGCCCCTGCCGCCTGCCAGCTGATAGTTTAAAGGGCCTTTTCCTGCCACCTGCAAGGGACAGGGCCCTTTAAACAATGCACAAACTGACCTTCCCAATGTCCAATACTCACCAAATTTGCAGGGGACATAGTCCTCAATGTCCTCCAAAGACCCCCAAGTTTCAGAAAGATTGCACCCCAGGAAAGGCATGATCCATAGGTCGTTCCCTTTGTCGTCATTTTCTCTTCACAGTGGCAAAAACAGGACTGTCTGGTGGAAGCTACTTTGAGGGGTTACAAACTGACCTTCCCAATGTCCAATGCCCACCAAATTTGCAGGAGACATAGTCCTCACTGTCCTCCAAAAACCCCACGAGTTTCAGAGAGATTGCACCCTGAGAAAGGCATGATGCATGGGTCTCCCTCTTTGTTGTCATTTTCTCGTCACAGAAGTAAAAACAGGACTCTCTGCTTGAAGTACTTTGAAGGGTTAAAGCCAGAAGGAAAGCCAGAAGGAGTTCAGACAGAGTTCAGTCTCTGCCGTTGCCAGGGGAATTGATTGAAAGGCCCCAGACTGTCTGGCTTGATGAACGGCTGACAGAGGCAATGAACGAGGCTTGCAACAACCACTTGTTTGTTTAGAATGGAGCCTCACAAACAGCTTTTTCAAGAACAGACGAACGGGCTGTTCGTGGGTTTTTTCCGTTCGTAACGCTGTTCGTGCCCATGTCTATTCTCCAGCATTTGCCAAGTATGATCCAAGGTAAAGCAGGTGTGCAGTGTTGTCTCTGGAGCTTCCTTGTCGTAACTCACCCAAGAGTTTTGATTTATAGCCACTGAGATCATTCTCTTCAATCTACCATGAAGCTGTCTGTTTTGATATGAATACAATGGATAAGGTGACAACTTCAGCTTTGGGTTACAATCTCTTTCCAATTGGTTTTAATCTTTTTACCTCAGAAGAATTATTTCGCTGCTGGAACAACTGAAAACAACTGACCCTTTGCTAATCATCCTATCTTCAATTCTGCATTCCATTCTCTACATGTAGCATTGCAGCATCTTTCAAGGAATATCCCAATGCAAACACATTCATAATTGCATGATTGCAATAATTTTCTAGCTGTACCAAAAAAGGCCATATTTTGCACTAGATGTCATGTTTTAATTATTTTAAAGCCTTTGTGATAGGTTATTATATGTACAGTAATCTATGGCTGAGAGAGCAGCCTTCATATGTGGTATACAAGGGAGCATCTTTTTTCATGTACAGTATTTTAAGTACTTCCCTTTTCCGGGCTAAATTACAGTGTTAAAGCTAGATTTCACCTTCCACCACCATCCATCTTTCTATGTATTCATATATATGAAATAGTGTTTCAAATCACAAGTGATATTTTTTATTGACTTGGCTTATTTTATTTAATTTTTTGTATTGTTTGTTTTTATTAGCTAGATTTTATTGGTTTTGTTGTATTGTATTAGATGTGAGCTGCTTTGAGCAGATTTGGAGAGATGACATTCAGATTTTCTAAATAAATAAATGAATACACTGTAGAGGGGAAACATCCCTAATTAAACAGACTCTTCATATACCTTTTGATCTGAAATATTATTTTAAAGTGGTAGTGCTGATCAAAATTTGAACCTACTGTATATTTGCATTCTTAGCTACAAAGTATCCATCAATATGTTGGCCTATGGGAACACAAAAAGGAATGCAGGCACATATTGTTTTCTGTCGATATTAAAAATATTAAGCAACTTGGTTTATCCATTTTACATTTTTCATAACTAGCTAATGGATAGGCTCTGTATGTCTCAGATATCTGTTAAAGGACAATTGTTGTGCTGTATTAAATAGATTTGGAACAGATATTTTGTGCATTTTTGTTTTTGTAAATTTAAGAAAATATGCTTGAGGGATGGGACATAAGTTTATTATTTTAGAAGTACAAAAACATTGTGCACTGATAATAACATTCATGACTTTGTCTGAAAACAAACTTCAATGCAGAATTTTCACAGGGCCAACTGTGGGAATATCTGAAAAGGAAAGTTTGATTAATGACATTCATCACTTTTCCAGGAAGGAGAGGATCATGTTTGACATGTTGGAATTCTTGGAGGATCCAAATAGCTTGATGTTAGAGAGAGATCCATTGATAGTTCCAACTACAGAATAACAGAGAGGATTTTATAAAATGCTGGTTAATTTAGAAAGCCATGCCATTACAAAATGTACTGCATATTATCCTTTAGGCAGGAACACAGCATGTGATAAAATATTAAATTGCCCTATTAATTTTTTTGTGGGTTCAGAAACAAACTTCTTCTATTACACTCCAGAAGCTTGGACCAACCTCAAAAATAAGTTTTCATTTGGCACTGTCCTTGAAACATTGTGTCACATGAAACAGGTTGCAGCTGTAGTTAAATTAATGACCACCCACCATCAATTGTTTGAAAGAGCTGCCTTGTTTTGCATTGGAGAGCAGTTAGCCCTGACCAATTTCAGGCACTGACTTTAGCTAATGCCACCAGGGTGGCCCACCTGCAGACTATAATCCAGAAGAATGGAGTGAAGCTAGAGCTGGACGGGCTGCTAAAGAAGTTGAAGCTGCACCTCTTAGATCCATTTGCTTGGAAGATTAATTATAAAGGACAGCAGCAAACAGTATGATCCCAGGCATCACTTTCAAGATGGTGGACCATAGCAGGCTTGGAAATTCTGTGGACATTCAGACCAGGCCCTAAATCTATCCATTTCACAATTGCCTAGTCAGGTGGGTTAGAATTTTCCAAAGGCTCAGTTTTCTTCTTGAATATTTACCCTTGAGGATTCTTTAACCTGAAAAAGTATGTGCTACCCTCTTAAGGATGGAACCTGATTTTCCCATCTAAAAACTAGCATCCTTTACCACAGTGAAAGGCACCAAACCATTACATTCTAGAATCAATAACTGTCCTTTCACAGAAAATATGTTAAAATAAAGAGGGTTTTTTGGCAGTCAGCTTCTCAGATGTTAATTGCATAATAATGAGCAAGCACTGCATACCTTGTCAAAGATTCGGTGGTATATTGCCACCTGTACTTGAAACAAAGAAGGATGAGCTGATATGAAAAACTCCTGGTATTAGGAACAGTCAGTTCTACCAGAAGTCACTGAACGTACTTAAAGTCGAGAATCCCACAAGGGCTTATTTGATAGGTGAGCTGAATGATGTGACAGGGAAAAATTCAGGAACAGAAATAGGGATTGCATAATGATGAAGATTTGCAAAGCTCCTGACCCTTCTATAGAGTCCAATATAGTTCCTCAAAATCTCATGTTTAATAAAATTCTGTCTGACAGCCTGCAAAAGAAAGTTATATGTGATCAGTGATGAGTAAGTATGGGTGAAAACAGATGACAATTATAAAGTGGTAACTTAAATTGGTGGGTGATCTGCTTTACTGCCTATAGCTTTAACACATCCTTGCTTCTCTAGATTTCTTATCCAACCCTCTCTCCTAAAGGAGTTACCACATTTTCTTCCCAAATGCAAAAAGAGAGAAGTGTTTGATCCTGTACTTTAACCACCAAAAATTATTGCATGTTCTCATCCTGTCTTTCGCCTTCAATGCAGAGCTATGAAACAAAGTGCATTTTTTGTTGTTCTTAGTGAAGTACTGAGCAATTTGGAGTGGCTACAGTAAATTATACTTCCAAAGAAGTTCTCTCCTGATCCTGAATAAAAGACATCTATGGGCAACAACAAAAATAAGACACAGGAAATGAAAAACAATTATATAGTATTAGAATAATTCTATTTTGCCCAACGGGAAAATAGAGATACGGGATATATTAGCAGGATGGGCCACTGGAGCACACAAAATTGCATTCAAGGCTGTAAGAAATAGGTTTCAAATAGAGCTATGAGAAACCTGCCTAGTGAGTAAAAAAGGAACTTTCTTTTAAAAAATTATAATCACATATTTTACCAACCTAGGGAGAGGTTAATTAAGGCCAATGGAAACAAAAGTCAAGTGAGACGTATTAGGTCTGCTATTATTCCTCCCATACTTTTCTGAAAATTGGAGAAGAAGTGGTGACAAAAGGAGAGCAGTAGGTGGGTGAGAAGTGAGGATGGGAACTGCAACATCCCATTGTGTCACCAGAATCCTAAAAGTTGTTTCCTCTTGCTAAGCCACATCTCGGTAGACTCAAAAGTGGTCTAGAATTCAATGGGTGTTGCATTGAACTGAAAATACATCAAAATAGCCAAGAAGAGCAGGGGTGGAGCTTGATTATTGTTATGATTGTTGTTAGGTAGAGGTCCTAGTCTCCAGCTAAATAGCAACAAGTGTATTCGTGTTGCTAATGCTAAAGTGTCATCAAGTCTCAGCCAATTTATGGTGAGATAACCCTATAGGGTTTTCAAGGCAAGAGAGACAATCAGGGCTGGTTTGGCATTGCATACCTTTGTGCAGTGACTTCCCATCCAAGTACTAATCAGGGCTGACCCTGCTTGGTTTCTGAGAACTCACAAAATTGGGCTAGCCTGGGACATCCAAGTTAGGGTGCTCATAATGTACCCTGGCATTATTATTCCCAGGTAAATGAATGACCAGCTTCTACACTCAACAGCCCAGGAGGCACAGAAAATGGGATCTGAAGCAGAGCTTTGAGTAATGGTGAAAGGAATGCCTAGGTACATCACTGGGACTGGACCAAGGCTCTTAGAGACTCAAAAGTTGCCATCAGCAATGTAGCTTCAACATAATGTGGATCCACTGCTGGCTTTTGGAATCTATCCTAAGGCCCAACAGCCAAGTGTGAGCTGGTTATATGGACAGTTTTCTAAATCTGTCCTTCTTGCCTTTCTCAGAAAGTCATGAAAGCTAGAGGAGGGGAAAGCTGTTTGCATTGCAGAAGCCACAACAGCTTCTTGATATATTTACAGCTCCAAACTTCATAAGTGATAACTTCACAGATCATGCTAGGCTCTAAAATGAATACAAGATTGGTGCAAAAAATCTTCTTTAGTGTTCCTGACACCCAACTGCCCTGAAGAACAGAACAGATGTTTAGACTGTTCTAATAGGACTTTTGCTCATTCTTCCCCACTGTCATTAACTTTGTCTCATCATTTTGGGTTAGTTTTGAATATTTCATCTCTCCTCCAGAGTACTTTTAAGGGATAGGATAGTGGGGACAATGAAATTAATTAAACTCGGAAAGGAAACATGAATAGACTATGTTTAAAATTATCAGATTCTTTTCTTTCTGTCACCTGAGGACTAGAAATAATTTGTGTACAGTGAGTTTTTCCCACAATCCATTCAGTGGACAACAGACCTCAGTGGAGAAATCTGCCTTTATTGCTTGTTGTTTGACCTTCAAGGTCAAGCAATAACGAATGCCTTAATTCTTTTTATCCCCCATTCTCTACACTCCCAGACAGACCAAAAGCTTGACAGATGGAAGGCAGGGGGTGTTGGAGCATTTACTCCAGCCTAAAGCAGCCAGGAATGCTTACTGACTCTGATCAGTGCTGTTCTCTGGCTGCCACCTACAGATGTTTCTTAAGGTGGCCTGCCTGGCATTGATACAAACCTGTGGTCCTCCCAATACACAGTCACCATTTTATCTGAATGGGGCAATGTATACATTTTTAAGGAGTGTACAGCTTTGATACATGCAACCATATGACTTAACAAATCCAGTATTATATTTGTGTGTAATAGAAGCTACATTCATTGCCCTATTCAAAATGGTGACCACCACTCATATCAGGAGGATCACAGATAGCACACACTCCTTACACATGGTTAATAGAACAAAAACAAGTTAAGGCAGCCACAAAAAAAATGCTTACTACAATCTCACTCTAGCCTGGAAGATGGCTTCTTACTTTGACATGGCTGACATAGCCACTTGGATCTGTGCTATGGCAACAACAAAAACTTGATTGTTGTAATGCAGTATACATTGGTCTCCCATCTAAGTTAACTAGGAGGCTCCAAAGGGTGCAAAATGCTGCAGCTCGACTGTTAGCAGGAGCAAGCAGGAGCATGAACATCACTCCCATCCTACAGTCACTCCATTGGCTACCTATCACTTACCATGCTCAATTCAAGGTATTGGTTATTACATACAAAGCTCTTCACAGCCTTGGCCCAACATACCTATGGTACCATCTCCCTCCCTATGTCCCTCCATGGCAGCTTTGCTCATCTGAACAGGGTCTCTTGCAGGTGCCACCCTGCACATGGGCAAAATCAACAGCAGCCCACACATGGGCTTTCTCTGTGGTGGTGGCCCCTACCCTGTGGAACAGCCTGCCTGAGGAGGTCAGGAAAGCCCCCGCTCTCCTGGCTTTCCACAAAAGATGCAAAACCAAATCATTCAAAAAGGCTTTTTACTCAGATAG
Source organism: Eublepharis macularius (assembly GCF_028583425.1). NCBI lineage: Eukaryota > Metazoa > Chordata > Lepidosauria > Squamata > Eublepharidae > Eublepharis > Eublepharis macularius. The sequence continues at coordinate 38,031,949 of NC_072795.1, read as the reverse complement.
GAGGGAAGTATTGTACGGAAGGGGTCTCGAATGCTTCGCTAATGAGTTAGCGACTATAAACTTCACCACTATGTTGCCTTGCATGTTATCTGTTGCTTTGAATATGTACTCCTATATATTACCTGTGCTTTATGTTATCTAATGTCAGTCCTAGAATTGATTATGTTCTGTTTCAGCAATTCTTCAACTCTGTACTGGATCCTTGTTAATGCTATGTTTCTAAAATTCTATGGCATTATTTATGGAAATGTTCTTGACACTGTATGGAAATGTCCTTTATACTGATTGGACTAATCTCACACTATGTAATCTGCCTTGAGTCTCAGTGAGAAAAGCAGACTATACATGACATAAACAAACAAACAAATGTGAACATCAGAAAAAGGCTATGTTTGAATGTAACAAATAAGACTATATTGTTATATAAATAAGCTAACAATATTTCCCTAAAGATTAAAATTGACAAGACTAAAATTGACAAGCCTAAAAATGAACTTTGTTTTTAGACACATTATTTTAATTAAAACATTGCTTTTAGCATGCAAAATCTAGCATAATGCACTTCATTTCTGTTAGTTGATCCTAGCTGCTACTATGTAGGGGTGTGCATAACGGAAAAAAATAAGCCAAAATTGCACACAGAACTCACTGGTTTGGATTGTTAAAGTAGCTCCTGGAACACTGAAACAAATCCAGGAAGCTAAATTGTAAGGAGTTTCTCCCACCAGAAAGTTTGTGTGTTTCATTTCAATTCGTATCTTCCAGCAGAAGGGAGGCACTGGGCTTGCTTGTTTCCCTGAACATCACCAATTAGATTCCAAAGGAGGGGAAAATCTTACATTAATACTTAGATCTGTTGGCTGGAAGGGAGAATGGGACTAATGCATGCAGCCTGAGTAAATCTCTCCACTCCTCACCCTGTAGTTGCCTGGGAAATGTGTCTCCCTCCCTGCCAATCCAGTCTTCTCAATGGGTGACCCCCCTCCCCTACCATCAGATTAGGAAGGGAGATTTCAATTTTAGGCAATTTGAAAGAAACTTCCCTGAGAGTAAGCATTACTGAGTAACATAGAACTTACAGCTCAGTAGTCCTGTTGGAATGCATCTTGGTTTGTTTTGCATTGCTACTCAAACAGTGATCTGTCTCTCCTCTCTACCCTCAATCAGGGCACTTGGAATTGCTGTGAGGAAAAGTGCTGCTGGGTGGTGGTGGTGGGGTCTGTTCAATCAATCAAATAATAAAAGCCCTGGAAAATTTCAATCATATGCTGCAGTTATACAGAGACTTCCCTTGGAGTAAGCATTATTTAATAACATGGGACTTATATCTGAGTAGACCCATTTAGGCTTACTACCAGTCTTTCAAGGCTCTCTCTTTTTCTCAGTCAATTGGCAAACTTGTAACTTTATCTTTTCAAAAACAATCCTGCCTGCCCTCACAGGGCATGGGTGGGTGGGTGGGGGGGAGTTATTCCACCAGTCATTCTGCCTGCCTGCAGGCCTGCCTGCCTGCCTGCCTGCCTGCACTTGGGCAATGGAGTAGATTGGCAGTGAAAATGCCTCATTTTGTAGCAGAATGCTAATCATCGAGGGATTTGGATTTGCCCCTCATTGTGGAGCAAAGCATAAGGAAACATGAAAAGGTAGAATGCAAATGTAGCGTTATTAGCACTATAGAAAAAGAAAAAAGTGAACATGAAGCAGGCTTGTTTTTAATGTTGCTAGATTTCACTAGGAGGAGTGCTCTCCTTCTTAAGAACTCCCCGCTACTCCACCCACAAACACTCACCTTCTATTGGTCCATTGTTTTTTGTGTGTATGTTATTGTGCTTAAGGAAAAGCTCAGTAGAACAATGGTTTAGACTAGGAGGAGGATTAAAGGTTGATGCTGTTTTGGTTAAACCAAAAAATGTTGCCCAAGAGATTCGTCATTTCCCCACTCCCCATCCCTTGAAAAGAACAGTGTGTGTTTGCTCAAGTGAGGCCAGCGTGCATGCAATGAACCAAAAAGTGGGGGAGAACGCCAAATGGATCAGTTCCAAGCTGGTACCAACCCAGTCAGAACAAACCAGTAATGGAATGGAATGATTCCAGAATGCCCAGAACCAAAACTGAAATGGAAAATTTCTTGGTACACAGCCCGACTGCTATGTAGCAGAGCAGAATCATGTGATGCATTTCCCTTTTCCAGGTTGGTTCAATACATCTTACTTTTCCATACTGTGATACTGAAGCCATATAACATTGATTTTATTGACCATCAGTGAAATCCTAAGCAAATTTGAAGCCAATGGGCTAAGAAGGAAGCAACTCTGCTTAGCCTAGCCCAGTCTTCACCCTAGTCTGACATTCTAACCACTGTAATCATACTGGCTGTAATATATTCTATTTTCCAGATTAGTCTTGTGAGTGATTTTGGCCAATGTGTGGCTTTGTCACAGATATGATTGCTTTTTAGGATTATTGATATTACTTGTATTTTTAGTTCCTTTAATTAGATCTTAGTCAATCATATTAAATAAATCTTATGAGTCAACTGATCGTATATTCGTTTGCATATTAATAAAGTAATAATTCTGAAAGCATTTTTTATGTTGCAAGCATCATCAAAAAGTATTCCTTTCTGTGTGACAGAAAGCCACACAGAAAACCAACGTCTCCTCTTAAACAGTGCTTACCACCACCACTCACCATCCAAAATTTGCAAAAGCTTATAGTCATTCTGAATAATATAGTAAAATTCCTGGAGACAAAGGTTATTAATCAATTAATTTAACCAATGTTGCTAACTTTTCTTTTGCAAAATTCTAACCAGTGTTTAAAAAATAGATCCTACGTATACAATATCCCAAAAGCATTATATTCAAAATGGAATAGACTTCCCTTTAAAAAAGTAAAAGTTGAATTTAAAACTTCCCCAAATTTAAGGGCTAGTTCACATGATCAGCGTGTACCTTGGCAATTATATGTCTTGTACTTGATAGAACCTGGAATGATTGTTTGAACTCTTCACACACCACACTATTGGGAAAGGTTGTAAAGACATACAAAATTGGAAAACGTGTATAATTAATAGTCTGGCATACATTTGAAGTTCATAAGTATAGCTCTGTTAGAATGATCAACAGTCTATGTAGTCCAGCACACTTTTCCCAGAAATGGTCAGCTAGATGCCCTAAGAAGGATCAGAAAAACCTGATCTTCCCCGGTTGTAATCTCAAGCATCTGGTAGTTGGTGGCACATTGACTTGGGACATGGAGCTATTATGGTTAGACCGATCTTTCATGAATGTTGTGACCAGGAGAACTGTGGGAATGGGAGAGGAGGGGACAAAAGAAAAAAAATGGCTGTTGGATTGGTCGTCTGAGAATCCTAAAGAAGAATTGCAATACTGTGTTCATTGTTTCTTACAACTAGTAAACTACTTCTCCTGACACAAATTAAACTGTGGCATACTTAGAAAGCCTCGTCAGCTTAAATATACCATTGTCAGATACAGATAATGAAGCAGAGGTTTTTCTTTCCCTGTTGTCTCTTGTCTGCTATAGGCAACAACCCCAGAAAGAGAAAGACAGACATCCTTAATTACAGCGCAGGACCACTGCTAATCCATAACCTGACTACCTGACATTAATTTCCTACACAAGCTTTCTTACTGCTTCAAAGTTTCTACTTCACCCTGATGCTATTAAAAATTTCCAGGGCCAGCTGCCAATAGCAATGAAATGGGACTAATTGTATCTTTATCTCATGCATAATTAATTGAAAAATATTGAGCTTCTAATTCTGCTCCCAGTGGAGCCAGTTGGTGTGTTGCCATTCAAGGGAAACTGATGCAGGCTCAGAGACTAATTGATATCTCACAAAACTTTAGTTCAAAAAGCAGTTTGACACCCCTACTTGTAACTTATCTAGCCAAGACACTGTGGTGTTAAATGTTCATAAACTAGCAATGATTCTGCCAGCACTTTTCTACATTTTTTTCTTTTCTTTCTGCAGACTCCACATAGTATGATAAGGCTAATACATCTTTTAGACTTCTTACTTCTACAGTGCCTGCACACATTGGATGAAGAGACAGCCAGTGTGGGGTAGTGGTTAGAGTGAGGAATACAACGGGGAAGATCTGGATTCAAATTCTAACTCCACCTTGAATCTCACTCAGGTGACTTTGTGCCAGTCATTGGTCTGGATCCAGCAATGTGAGAATGGAAATGCAAGCTCATTTAGCACATTCTTACTTAGGGTTGCCAACTGCAGGTTTGGAAATTCCTGGAGTTCTGTGAGTGGAGCATGGGGAGGGAAGACTTTGAGGAGGGGAAAGACCTCAGCAGGGTACAATGCCATAGTGTCTATCCTCAAAAGCAGCCAGGGGAACTGATCTATCAGCTGGAGATCAATTGTAACTCTGGGAGAAACTTCTTTATATGATAAATGATTAAAATGTGGAATTTGCTGCCAGAGTATATAGTGATGGCCATAGGCATAGGCAGCATTAAAGACTTTAAAAACTTTAAAAGACAGATTCATAGAGGATAGTTGATGAGCCAAACTGAAAAGGGGCTTTCATTCTTAACATTTACTAGGGAAGGCAGGAATGCAGATTGAGGCTTATGCTAAAGCCCGGCGGGAGGGGACAGCGCGCTGACAAACTCATACAGACCACAACAGCTGGAGAAAAAATTGGCCACAACTTTGTTGTAAACAAACAACAAAAGGAGCATTGGCAAGCATATGCTACCCGCCAAGTTGTGACAACAATAAGCAAAACAGGGTGCGCAGGGTGGGTATCGTGTCGGAAAGCAGAGTGAGGGGGAGCGGGGCCGGCTCTTGTTTAAATGCAGAGCCGCCGGACCAGAGGGAGAACTTTGCTTCTCAGGTCCAGTGGCTGGCCCCACCCCCCGGCAGCTCTTCCCTGGCTGCCTGCGATTGGGCAGCCAAGTTTTAAACTGATTGGCCGCCCCGAAAGCAGAGCACGCCGGGGGAAGGAAGGAACCAGCCGCGCCCGTCCCAGACTCTGTGCTGGCAGCCGCAAACCCTCCACCCGGTAAGTCGGATGTCGGTTGCTTGCGGCTTATGCTAAAACCCGGCAGGAGGGGACGGCAGGCTGACAAACTCACACAGACCACAACAGCTAGAGAAAAAATTGGCCACAACTTTATTGTAAACAAACAACAAAAGGAGCATTGGCAAGCATATGGATCGGATCCCAATAAACGGCTGGCCCGCCTGCCAGCCCCTGCCCTCCCCCCTTCAGGACCCCCACTGAAGGGGGGGCACCGAGGAGTGGCATTAATGGGGGATCACATGGGTGTATACCCCTGGATGATTCCCCTGCCACCTGGGAGTGAGGCAACCCCGGCGATCCACCCAGCACTGGGTATGCCTCTCCCCTCACTCCCAAGACTCTGTATGGGAATCCCCTCAATGGGGATCCAGGGCCAGGGCCCTGGAACTCAGAAAGAGATTCGATCCAATGCTACCCACCACAAGAGCCATGAGTGGCTCCCGCCAAAGCTCCTAAAAACCAAGCCAGTCCAGCAAAGCATCTCTCAGGTCCTGGAGCCAAATGTCCTGCCCCCAACTAGACCGGTGGACCCCATCCGGCCAGTATAGGGCCTCCAAGCGGAAGGTGATGTCTGGGTTCAGGATAAGGCACCCTCCAGATGCGACCACATGCTGCCCTATGGCCTGTGCCAGCTGCTGCCTGGCCCCGTCGATCTTCTCCGGGTCCCGCGCTCCCCGCCAGACCCGCCTTTGAAGCAGATCGGACCAAAGAAAATGTGTTCTTGGAAAGCTGGTAAAGAGGCGGTCCATGTCCTTGCGCATGGAGAGCTTCAGGTCGAGACATCCCTGCTGAACCAAGTCATTCTCGCCAAGCTGGATGATTAGAGCATCAGGTGGACCACGCCGTTGGGCCTGGTGCTCGAGGGTCAGAACCAGGGCCTCCCACCGCATGCCCCAGAAGCTGAACCACTGGATTTCCGCGTACTTGTCCAGACCGAGGTTGTTTCCCCATCTGGATCCAGCTGCGTACCGCCCGGTCCAATGAACGATGCTGTGGCCGCAGATCCAAACCATCCTCCGCTTGCCTAGGGGATGAAAGAGGGTAGAGGCAAACTAATTAGCAAAGCAAGACCTGAGCCGGGTGGATGTAAGAGCGGAAGGCCCTGGATCTCCACCGGCCGATGTGCTGAATAAGGGGAGGCACGGTGCCCAGCTCGGCTGCCACCGTGGCAGCCCTGATGCAGAAGGAATGTGTGGCAAAATCGAGGGCAGGGAGCCCGGCGGCCCGCAGGCCAGCCCGGAGTAAGGAAGCAAACTGGTAGCGGGTGAGGGGGGTCCCATCTGAGTGCAACAGGAAGGGCCCCGGGCCCCAAGGGTGAACTGTGAGGTAGTCCCGCACAAGGGAGCCTGGGCAGGCAGCCCGCTGCAGGGAGGCCCGCAGGGTGATGGAAGTGCCGCGGCCGAGCTGATCAGTCTTAGAACGCTGAATGGTGAGGATGAGCCTGCGGCGGGAGAGGGTCACATCGGCCAGGGTAAGGGCCCTGCCTGACGAGTCCCAGCGGGAACCCGCAACCAGCTCGCTGATGCGGAGAGCCCCAAAGAATGCCAACGCAAACGCAGCCCGGAAAAGCCGGACCTCGAAAGGGGACCAACAAAGGTCTGACACCACACACACAGTAGTGTGCCCAGTATGGGGAGTGTGATGGGCCTCCGCTGATTTGGTAGGGGGGGCAACCCGTCTCCACCCCGCCAAAGCCTTGCGGGTGGAAAAGCTGTCACAAGGATCACGGAACCCTAGGGCCTTGCTAAAGAAGGAGATTGCCACCAAGTCCCTACTCATGGTCCTTGGCGCCACCCCCAGACCCGGCAAGTGAGCCAGATATTGTAAGACCAACTGCTGTGATGCCGGCCAAGGGGCCTGATCCCCTGTTCCAGCCGCAAAGGTACAGAATCTTGATACGGCTGCTGAGTAAGCCCGTAGAGTAGATGGCACTAGGGAGCTGAAGATTCCCCGCATGATGGTGCCCCGCCAACCGTCCAAAGTTCTGTAGGGAATGGTTCGGGGGGCCGGTGAGCCTTGGGAGCCAGTGCGAAGAACCTCTCCATCTGGAAGCGAGACAGCACATCTGCGATGCCGTTATCTACGCCTGCGACATGACGTGCTGAAAAGGAGATGTTAGAGGCAAGGCAAACCAGAACAAAGTGGCGCACCAGGTGCATGACCCGCTCAGAGCGAGATGATTGCTTATTGACGACCCTGACCGAGGCCTGATTATCGCACCAAAACAGCACACACTTGTCCCAGAACTCCCCTTGCCATATTGTCATGGCCACCAGGAGGGGGAAGAGCTCCAAAAAGGTAAGGTCCTTGAGGATCCCGGCCCTGCCCCAAGAGGATGGCCAACGCTGGGCGCACCACCTGCCCTTGAAGTACACCCCAAACCTGAGACTGCCCGCCGTGTCTGACCGGACCTGGAGATCAGGGCCTGGGACCAAAGCATTCTGCCATAAAGACACCCCATTAAAGTTGGACAGGAAATCCAGCCATATCCGAAGGTCCTCCTTAATACCCTGCGTCAGGCGAATGTGATGGTGGGGGGGACAAAGCTCCCCTGCAAGCCCCAGAAAGGCGTGCGCAGAAAGCCCGCCCTGGTGAAACCACCCTGCAGGCAAAGTTAAGATGCCCAATGATAGACTGCAACTCCCTTAGTGTGCACTTCCAGCGTGCTAGGGCCAGCGAGATAAGCCCCCTTAACCGGGACAATTTATCTTGGGGGAGGCATGAGACCCTGGCCACCGAATCCAGCTCAGTTCCCAAGTAGTTTAGCCTTGAGGCCGGGCCCTCCATTTTATCTTGTGCTAGGGGGACGCCCAACTCTTGGGCCAGCGACTGGAAAATGCGCAGCCTGTCCGCGCAGGCAGAGGACCCGGCTGGAGCCATTATCAGGAAGTCATCTAAATAATGGGTAATATGGGGGGACCCCATGCGGTCTTTGGCCACCCACTCGATGAAAGTGCTGAAAGCCTCGAATGCCGCGCAAGCCACAGAGCACCCCATGGGCATGGCCTTGTCCACGTACCATTCACCCTGGAACTTGAACCCTAGCAGGCAGAAATCGCGTGGGTGGACAGGCAGCAGCCTGAAGGCCGATTCAATATCACATTTGGCCATGAGTGCCCCGGGCCCGCCACCTCCTTACTGATCTTGGTGGCCACCACCTCCAGCAACTCCCTGGTGGACTTCAGATTGCCGGAGGTGGTGGCAATTCGGGGCCCAGTGCACGGAATACGGAATCCAGCTGTGAAGCCTTCCAGCAGGAAGTGAGCTGCTTTCTTATCTGGGTAGCGTGCCAGGAGCGGGCAGAGAGCCTCGGCACGCACTGGGGTGACCGCCAAGGCAAGGTCCCTGTGCTCTGGGCTACTTACTGCCATTGTTGGCTGAGGCAGTATTGGCGCCGGGTCCCCCTTTCTTATGGGAGCTGCCATTGTAGGCCCGGCTGCCCCAAAAGGGCCCTGTGGAAAGTGCTCCCCGAGAGCATCCTGTGCGGGGGTGAGGAGCCCCACAAGCCTCACAGCTGTGTTTGTAGCAGCAGTTCTGCCGCTGACACCTGCCCTGATTGAATTCCCAACAAAGCCAATGTGATTTTTCGTGGCGCCCGGACCAGCGCCCCCCCCCCGCGAGCCTTCTCCCTTGCCCCTCATGTGGGGACCGACCAGCCATAGCCACAGTTTTTGGCTGATTAGGTCCCACCTGGATCTAGGGTTATGGGAGGCCCTCTTACAGAAGACCTCATCATAATCTAAGGCAGCCCCGTCACCTGCCAGAGCCCGGGCCCTGAGAACATTTCCCAAGTGGTTGGAAAGATGCCACCCCCTGTCGGGGTAGGCCACCTGAACCACCCCCATATAAACGTTAAACCCTTCCAACCAGTTGTTAAACGTGCGCTCGGCCACCACTTTCTTAGCCCTGTGCTTATCCTTCCTGGAGGGAGGGCCGCTCCTCCCATCCTCGGCCTTGGGCCTGAGGAGGGAAAAGACATCCACATAATAACCATCTAGAATCCATTCCCTGACCTTGTGGGCCAGATGGATTCCGGGAGGGTCCTCATCGTCAGTAAATAAGTTAGGGAGAGGAGGGGCCTGCTCCTGCCCCTCATCCCAAACAACGCGCACGTCACCGCTTATGGCGGTTCCCTCCCTTCTGCGCCGAGCCCATCTCGGGAGGCCTGGGACAGAGGCGGCGGTTACCCAATAATTATCCCCAGGAACCTCCTCGTCGGAAGAGGAGGACTCACCTGAGGATCCCCCGCTGTCTGATTCCTCCTGGTGTCTGTGCCTCCGAGTCTTCCTTCTGCTGGTCCTTCTCCTCTTAGGAGCAGGCAGCCACTCACAACTGGGGCTGCTGGAGCTGGAGCTTGGCAACCAAGCGGCCCGGCTTCCCATGCCAGCCCTCCGGCCGACTGGCCTCTTCTGGCCCCCAATAAGCTCCGAGGGGGATGAAGCCTGTTCGTGCCCAGAGCTCCCCAGCTGCTCCACCCAGGCAGTGAGCAGCTCTAAGGCCTTACTGATGTCCTGAAGGGAACTGGGGGGTGGGCCAGGGTTACCACGCCCCATGCCCCATCCCCCCGTGCTGTGCTGCACTTCTGGCTTGGCCCTGGCGCCTGCCCCTTGCCCCTTACTGCCTTTCCCAGTTGCCCTGCGAGGGGGGGGAGACAGGTTGCCCGGGCATTGCCCTCTGCTGTACTTTTCCAGCCTGCTGGGCCCTCCCTGTCTGCCCCTTGGAAGGCTTTGCCTTGGTGGCTGGTTTGCCTGCTGTGGGTCTGTTACTGCCCACTCGCTTTTGCTGCGAGGGCTGGGCAACCCTAGCTCTCCCCGATGGAGCTTGCCCTGAGCTGTACTCCCCAGCCCTGGGTCCAGCTCCGTTGGAGCTCCGAGCAGGCGCCATATTGTGGCAGCTGCCTGAAGAAGGTAAAAGGAGAGAGAGTGGGGGGGTAGAAGCCCGTGGTGCAGCCTGTGCTGCACTGAGGCCGGGCTGATCCTGTGCCCGGGATGGAGCTTGCCCTCCTGAGTAGCACGTGGCCACGAAGGCTCCCTGCTGCTCTTCGCTCCTCTCTTCACCGTGCCAAGGCTTGGGCTTAGCTAGACCCAAGCCTCTGGCCGTGGCGCTCCCACCCGACTTGGCCTTGCCCGAGTGAGGGAGCCGATTGACGAGACCATTGGAGAGAGACCACTCTGACCTCCCCATCCATCGTCTCGCCGCTCGCCCAAAGTCCCGTCGTCTCCATCGCTGCTCTGCTGCTGCTCTGCTTCCTTCTGCCTCGATCGCGTCAGAAAGCAGAGCGAGGGGGAGCGGGGCCAGCTCTTGTTTAAATGCAGAGCCACCGGACCAAAGGGAGAACTTTGCTTCTCAGGTCCGGTGGCTGGCCCCGCCCCCTGGCAGCTCCTCCCCGGCTGCCTGTGATTGGGCGGCCAAGTTTTAAACTGATTGGCCGCCCTGAAAGCAGAGCACTCTGGGGGAAGGAAGGAACCAGCCGTGCCCATCCCAGCCTCCGTGCTGGCAGCTGCAAACCCTCCGCCCGGTAAGTCGAGCGTCGGTTGCATCTACATTTTTGGTCAAAACATTTTATTGTCATATTGAGCTGTGAAAGTGTAGAAAAGCATACACCTTGGGTATCTGTCAAGATAATACATACTCAGCATCTGTCCAGGATAACATTTCACAGTGTGTTTGGGGTTTTATCTCTTGCGTCCATTTGTCATTATTGTCCATTTCAAAAGTAGTGGCAGGTTGCTACATAGCATGATGCTATTCCTGCAGTCTCTTTCCTTATTCCTAGGGTTATGCACGGTCTTTCCTCATTGCTTTTTAATGGAAAGTCTTTCATCATTTCTGGTAATTATCTTCCAAGAACTCCTCTATATTTTGTATACTAGAGTACAAACAGGGTTCCCCTCAAAAAACAGCTTTTCTTTGGTCAAATCTTTTTCTCCACTGAGTTTTCCATTTTATTTTTGTGCTGCCCAGTAATGAAATATAACTCCTGTACACAACACTTTACTTGTAAGAAACTTTTCTTATTGATCACATATATTATCTGGTCATTTAGTACTTGCAGTACAATCCTAAGAAGAGAGCAATCAGTGTGGAGACTTGTAACTCTTCTTAGGATTGCACTGTTAACTATACATTTGATGCATAACTGTCATATTTTAAATTCTATTATTGATGTCATCTTCCAAGTCACTAATGAACAGAATTCATGGGACTGCAGCATACATTATAAAACTCCTTTCAGACCCACCCCCCAGCAGGAAGCAGGACAATGGGAGTCCTCCGTGACACCACCACCCCCGCCAGACACACACAGGCTGCACTGCAAGTCCCACCCTGCTGCACGCCATGAACCTAAGGGGGGGAAGGGGGAGGGAAGCTGACCAGAGCTAGAGTCTCCAAGGTGCAACTGGACACCTGCTCTTTTGGCTTTTGCAGAGCCATACAAAGGCATGGAGCCACCTGGAACCTCATTGGAGCAACCCCACCTGTTCCAGCCGAGTCAGAGACCATTCACTTTGAAGCCCTTCGAGAAAGTGTACAGGGCCTACTGTCCTCCAAAGGCAGGCAAACAGACCAGAGGAAAGTTGGTGTTCAAAACAAATTTTATTGAACTGCGAAAATGGAAGAGGGTGTCTGGAGACTCATATTCCCAATGTCAACCTGCCAGGCCGGGAGCAAAACCAGCCTGCGCAGCTATCAGAGCTGTGAGATCCATTCCTCGTTCTGCCTTCACAGGAGTGAAGTTGAGATGTAGGATGCCTGGAGAACCACTTCCTGGGCTGGACTTGAATGGCAGTCAAGGAGGATCATGGGGGCCTGGAACAACCATGCTCCTTGGCTTCCCTGATGGGCTGTGACCTGCCTGAAAGGGAAACAGACACGTGTGGCAAGGCACCAGGCACTGTGAAAGCCCCATCCCAGTCCGCCACATTCTGGGAGGGTGTCCATGGGTGGGAAAGGTGTCCATTAGCACAGGAGCAGCCTGCAGGTAGATGATGCATGCCCTTCCAACGAGAAATCACTCCTCATCTGCCTCAGGATGGTCTGGTCCTGTGAGGGAGGCAGTAGAGGGGCTGAGCACCCACCACCAACAGGGAGTTAGGAAAACCCAATCACCCAATCTGTGGTCACACTTCCGCCTCTGCCGGAGGGGAAACACCCGGCTGAGAGGATCTGAACAGAGCCCCAAAATGGGAATCTGAAGCCCCTCAAATGGCTGTGTCGAGGGCAATTCCCTGGGCAACTGTCTTCGTGACTGGCGGGGCAGCTGCCACCCCCCCACGCCAGCAAGCCTCACCTGCAGATGCTGGTGTTCGAGAGGGGGCAGGTGAGGGAAGGGGGGTAGCTGGTGCTAACAAGCAAGCCAGGGCACCATTGCTCCAGCTCTTTCTTACCTGTCAGAGCACTCTCGCTCCTTCATGAGCCAGGACTCAGATGTCAGATAACCTGCAAGGAAACTTGGGTGACGTTTGTTAGTATGACATTCTGGACTAGGCGCTTCTTCTCTTGAGTACTCCCTGATTCCTTAAAGTACCTCAAGTGCATTTGTGCCCCACCACTATGAGCACCCTCTCCCTCTTTGCGCTATAAGTTCCTGCAGCAGGGAGCTGCCAGACAGAGCTTCCAACCGCCTCCCAACTTACCTGGGTTTATGGGCACCCCACCCGGAAGTTATATAGGGTGCCTGGTGAGCTGATTGGGTGTGCAGAGGGGGGCTCAGGTGCCACAAGGGGGCACAGGGATTGGCCCCTGCGGTAGTCACTATCCTATGCTCCACTGGGCCTCATGGGAGGGAGCCAAGTTTTCCCATTCAATGGCCACCAATGGCCTACACCGCATTTTCCCATGGCGTAACTTTCCACTGCTGCAGGAAAGCCCCTATTAAAAGCCCCTATAGCCCCACTTAAAAGCCCCTCTAGCATAGCTCTAACATTTAGAGTATTTTTGCAATATATGTTTAGAAATATGCAAAGTCATACTGTGTGCATACTGTAATCCAGAAAGGGCCACTCCATTATCTACTTTGAATCCAACATGCTGGTAATTTTTGATGCATGTTTGTTTTTTGACATGCACAATCTAAACAAAACTGCAGGTTGTGTCCTACAATTCCTTTCCACTAGACTGGATCCTATGATTCCTCTCCACCAAATCTTCCTCCAACAGGGAAAAACTTGTTCAACAAAGTCCTTCTCCTGTGGAAGAGATCTCACTTTGTTTAAGGAAAACTTAGCAGAAGGAAGTCATATGAACCAACTTACTGGAAGGGAGTCATAGGATCAACCCTGTTTCTGCATCTTCATGACCACTCCTATGCTATAATAACAATGTAAGAAGAGTCCTGCTGGATCTGATCATTGGGGCATCTAATCCAGCACCCTGTTTCCCACAGTGGCCCACCAGCTGCCCTGGAGGGCCAATAAACCGGGAGTACTGTCTGAGGCCTTCCTTGATGTTGCCTCCTAGCACTAGTATTCAAAGGTTTTCAGCATCTAGGTGGAGAGGTTCCCGTTATCCACCATGACTAATGACCACTGATGGCATTAATCCCCCCATCCAATCCCTTTTTAAAAGCCATCTGTGCTAATGGTGCCCTGACCTGGATGGTCATATTTCAGAAGCTAAGCAGGATTGGCCCTTGTTAGTACTTGGATGGAATACCACCAAGGAAGTCCAGGGCTACACAGAGGCAGGCTATTTCAAACCACCTCTGTAAGTCTCAGAGGCAGGCAATTTCAAACCACCTCTGTAAGTCTCTTGCCTTGCCTATTGGAGTCACCATAAGTTGGCTGCAACTTCATGACACCTTACACACATGTACATCACTACATCCACTGATACTGAATTCCACATTTTAATAGACACCAATTAAAAAGTACTTCCTTTTGACTCTGTCCTGAATCTAATTGCCTGCCAGTGTCATTGGGTGCTGCTGGGTTCTGGTTTTATGGGAGAGGGACAGTATATGTCCACAATATATAATACTTGAATTTAAGAAAGGATCAGAGAAGCTGATCATCAGTATCGAATAACTATATTATTAAAAGAACTCCTGAAAGAATGACCTTTGGTTTTCCAAGAGTCCCAGTTGGTGATGAGATGTTTATTTCCTTGTTACTTAGTGTTTGTGTGTGCGCTCGCACACGTGTGCACACATGTACATATGTATGTGTGTGATTTCTTGCCTAATCTAATTACATTATGTGTGTGTGTGTGTGTTTTCTTGCCTAATCTAAGCACAAGAGGCAGCCAAGGCATTCATTGGAAGCAGAAATGTAAAAAAGTGGGAAAGGAAGCCAACAATTATAGTTATTTTGCGTCAGATTCTTGCATCTGACTATATAACATATTTCCTTTCCACAGGAGGTAGTTATGACAAATTAGAAGTCTGAAAATTTTCTGATGGTGTAAAGGCTCCAGCTGTCACTGGGGAGATAGTGATCAGATTTCATAGCTGCATGGTCCCACAACGCCTCTAAGAGCTCCATATGGTCATCCAAATGTTGCAACTAAGCCTAATAAAAAAAATCCAGTAGGAATTTTGCTTATAGAAAATTAAAAAGAAAAAACTCGCCTTGGATGAATTCAATAAATAAAGCACTGTTGAATGATTCACTAAAAACCAGTACTTCTGAAAACCTCCTCGTGGCTGTTCTTGCTCTGAATAGGAGGATTTAAGTTTTCCTTTTGCACAGCTAACGGAATGGAGTGCGGCACTTCTGAAGGTGGATGCACCATGAATAATTAAGGTGTGTATATGCATGTAGTGACAAACAGCAATTCCTCAAGCCACTTCCTTTATAGTTAAAAAAAATACACCCCTCTTAAATTGTTAATGCCATTTCGGTGGACAGAGACACTTTCGTTCATGTCAAAGATGTCAGCATAAACCTTGTGCACCAACAAATGACAGATGAATAATTTATTGATCCTTAAATGGCCGTGTCCTTGGATGTATTTCTTATAACTAATTTGCTTAGGGACACATCTGGCTCGCAGAGCTAGCATCTGTTTTAAAGAAGGTCAGTATTGTATTTTAAAATTAAAGGCAGAAGAACATAATCTTTTATTTGTTATGTGTCTCTGCTCCTTTACCTAGGAACTGTTAATTCACATTCTGTTCTCTCTACTTATTTTTTATCATACCAAATCAAAAGATGTGCAATCTGCTGTCCAATTTCAAGAACCATAATAAAGAGCCCATTAAGGATGTGCTTGCAATGAATGAATACTTGTTAGGCAAAAAAAAAAGCCTAGAGTTTTAGATAGATGAATTCTAAATGCATCCAGAAATATTAAGATACTGGCACATTTCATCTATGCACTTTGTTTTAAAAATTATCCATTTGTATTTTAATATGCTTTAATGTGACATGACACTAGCCACTTATCTAGACAGCTTTTTTAAAAAAAGGATCAGATAAACTCATGATAGATTTATCAAAGGCTATTTACTACCCTTCATAGTTAAATAGAACTTGCATATTCAAAGGCAGTATCAACATGAGAT
The DNA here is from genome assembly GCF_028583425.1 of Eublepharis macularius. Taxonomy (NCBI): domain Eukaryota; kingdom Metazoa; phylum Chordata; class Lepidosauria; order Squamata; family Eublepharidae; genus Eublepharis; species Eublepharis macularius. The sequence goes on along the minus strand of NC_072795.1, from coordinate 38,016,376 downwards.
TTAAAGACAAACAGCAAGAGAGATCTGTTGACCTCATACTCTGAGTAGCCAAAAGAAAGACACTTCTGATCAAGTGAATGGAATGTATTATCATTTTTGTTCATAGATTAACTTGCATATTGCAGGCTTACAATATGTAAAAATATTAATAAATTGCAGAAGGAAAATAACAGCAATATTTATATATTTAAACCACGAAAGCCCATGTTGCAGTATCCATGCTTTATTTAAATTCCATCCAACCTTCTTGTGGGACTTTCTTAAGCATGTCCCACTACTGAAATAAATAGGCACGAAAGTGATCCATTTCTATATCAGCCCTTCAAAGCATTTTCAGAGAGTATTCCTTTAAAAATCTGCAGATGAAGTCTCATTTGATGCCATATAAATCAAAAGGCCAATCTCTCACAGCTTTCCCATCCTTCCTATCTATAAATGGACACATGGGGCTTATACTTCCACTCCTTTGCTTCTACTGCTGGCTCATTCCAGAACACTTCTTGTCTTCATTAGTTTGACACAGAAATGAAATTTCCATTGAATCTCCATTAGATATTGTCTCTGATACAATATATGATTTACAATCCATTTAAAGTTTGCACTCAGGTAGGAAAACAATGTGTTTTTAAACCTGTACAGAGTTAAGAAAGCACTTTTCTTGTTTATGGTTCACCTTGTACTGCTGATAAAAAACTGTTTTAATTATTTGAGGATTAATGGAGGTGGTTCACAATTAGGCTGAAGTATGATCTGATGTCATCATCTCAGTATGATGAGATACATTTTTATGCCAAAGCACCTGTTGTACTGGAAGGAGGCAGCTGATATCATTATCTACGCAGCCAGATAGTCCCGTTTCCTGCTGCTTAAAAAATTATCCTAAGTTGGGGTAATGCAGATTAACTTTTTCACGCTCAGGGCAGGAAGAAGTGCAAAGAAAGACTTCAACAACAACATTAAGAAGGAAATAAATACATCAACACAATCTGTTTGGGTTCATGCTCAATTCTACCCCCCCCCAATACATGAATTTTCTGTAATCCATCATACAGGCTATTCCATATTTATCTCAGAACTTGGAAACATTACAGGAACAACTATAATCCACTCGTTGCATTCTCTGCAGCAGCCCTGTTGACTTCACCGTGATTGTGCGATTGCTCCGGGAAAAGACGCTTGAAGACATTGGTGTTATTCTGACAATATGAATTTCTCAGCATTAAGAGTAACTTCATTTTTCATATGGCCTCTAAATGTTTCTGTATGAAAAATGATATAATCAAAATCAAGGAAACAGAACTGAATGAGTACATTTGAAATTAACTTAAATGAGTATTCTACGGTAAATAACACCATTGGCTTTTGGGGGACATTGGAGGCTGATTTTTCCTGCCAACTGACTTTATTGTTTGCTGTGCATTCTAAACTAAAATTAACCAAGTAAATAAATAAACACATAAATAACAGGAACACTAGGTCCTTTTAATTTTTTTTTAAATCATGCAATTGATACACTTATTTAATGGCATCATTGAGAAGCTCTTTTGATAGGGATGTATGGATATGCCTTTTAAAACAATTCACATCCATTGTATTTTCTTTGCTACTTTTTGTGTCGTATTTTGTTTCTTTTACACCATTTTTAACACCCCCCACAAGCACCAAGAAACGAAAAAGGAAATCTACCGTTTTTGCATGGAATCAGAGTAGTCACAAAACTTGGCCCTTTCTCTACATGTTCCTAACCTGGAAAATACAAACAATGTAACCAAATGGTTTGCTTTCAATTGCTAGCTTTTCATAGCTACATGGATTAAAACTCTTTCTCAGTATCTAATTTTCTTTGATACAAGTCTGAAGTCAGTCCAGCAATGTTGTCCTCCTTTTTGCCCACCACCCAACCCTGCAGTAGCCCTGCAGCACCTCCTCCAGCTCCAGGCACCTCCACAGGGCCCCAAGCCTTCTTCCTCATTGGGATGGCAGCTGCTGATACCCATGCACAACTCTGGGCAACAGGCACCCTGCTGGCTCACCTTTCTCCTGCAATAGCCCAGGCAGTTCATCCTCAGCCAGGCCCAAAGGAAACCTGGGCACGGCAAGCACAGGCCCCACTCCACCAAGGGAGCTGCACAGGTGAGCCAGGCAGAGAGCAGAGCAAACTCCCCGCCCTGGGCTAAGATGGAAGGAGGGGCCAGGAGATGGTAGAATATACCCAGCCCTCCCATCAGATTTACTAGGGAAGCTGGGTGAGGATTGGGAGGAAACCCAAGGGAAATCCTTTAAAACCAGGTTCTTGTGAGGACTGAGGAGGAGTCACAGAGAGAGTCAGGTGGAGTGTGCTGTCATTTTCTGGACAGAAGAAGGAGCAAGGTGGTGCAACTCCCTTCCCTGCCTATCGGAAGACACCTGTCTTGGGAAGCCAGCAGGATGACAGATGGTCAGATGGGGGCACCAGTGACCGAGAGACTCAACAATGAAACCCATCTTGCATCCTGATAGTCAATAAGTGTAAATGAAGACACTTCCATTAAGACTGACATGACAAACAGGATTTGTGTTGGTAACATTTCAACCTACTTGTATAAATGTCTGTGGACAGAGTCCATCCTCTCTAGCATGTATAGTTCTATGAAACAAAATGTGATTAACTGTAATGTTGTATAAGCCTCATTTTCCCACTAAACTCAGTTTACTCTGTATTAAACCAGATTTGTTGTGGAGCCGAAGAGATGCAATGTTGAAATAGGACTGAGGAAACTTGGCTTCAAATTAGAGATGGGCACGAACAGCAATACGAACCAAAAAAAGCCATGAACAGCCCAATCTGTTGTTCGTGAACAAGCTGTTCGTGAGGCCCCATTCTAAACGAACAGGTGGTCATTGCAAGCCTCGTTCATTGCTGTTCATTGCTCTTCGTCAAGTCAGACAGTCTGGTACCTGCAATCAATTCCCTTGGCAACTTAGGCAGGGATTGTCTGTCTGAATTCCTGCTGTTGCCCTGGAAACACCAATCTAAGCCCAATTTAGCTTGATAGGCAGGTCTTCCTTTCAAGTGTGGAGCTCCAAATTTGTTACAAGGGAACAAAGACCAAGGGGGAGGGGGGCTCCTAGCTCTTGTGTTGGAGAGGGAGAGACAGCTGCTATTGGCATTTTGATAGAGAGAGTGCATTGGAGCTTGAATTTTCTTTGTGTGTGGTGGGACGGGGATCTACCCCTTCAAGTTCCAGGGCTGCTGCCAGGCTCTGGGCCAAACTATTATTTATTATTGATATCTTTCCTGCTGCCTGCTCAGGTAAGGTTTCTGGGAATGGTGCGGTGGAGATCTACCCCTTCAAGTTCCAGGGCTGCTGCCAAGCTCTGGGGCCAAGCTATTATTTATTATTGGTACTTTTCCTGATGCCTCCTCAGGTCAGGTTTCTGGGAGTGGTGCAGTAGGGATCTTGACTTGGATGATGGCTGGAGGAGAGCCTGCTAGCCCCCATGAACAGCCAACCACAAACATGTTCGTGAACAGGGCCATGTTCATGGTTGTTCATGAGTCCCTGTTCATGGATGGCAACGAACAACTAACATCATGTTCAGGTTTTTTTTTTCTTTGTGCCCATCTCTACTTCAAATCCCCACTCAGTCATGAAATACCTTGGGTGACTTTGAGCCAGGCATGTTCTATCAACCTAACCCATCCCACAGAGTTATTGTGAGGCTAAAGTAGATAAAGGAAGAACAATGTACCTTACTCTGAGCTCCTTGAAGGAAGAGGTTAAATAAATAATAACATTAATAACATTCGATTTATATACCACCCTTCAGGACAACTTAATGCCACAGAGTGGTTTACAAAGTGTGTTATTATTATCTTCACAACAATCACCCCATGAGGTGGTGGGGCTGAGAGAGCTCCAAGAAGCTGTGACTGACCCAAGGTCACCCAGCTAGATTCAAATGGAGAAATGGGGAATAGGGATGTGCGTTTCGGCATTCAGAATGCCGAAAGAATGCCAAAACAAAAGTGTTTCGGCATTCTTCAAGAATCCCGAAACGTTTCGGGGAATGCCGAAACGTTTCGGGATTGCCGAAAGAAAAACCCGAAACGTTTCGGGATTCTTTCGGCATTCTTTCGGCATTAGAGAATCGCCATTTTGTTTTTGCTAGCCGTTTGCCTTAGCAAGCGGCTAGCAAAATCCTGCTGGAAGCAAAGGCTTCCTGCAGGCTCTTAGAAGAGGGGAGGGGGGGAGAAGGAGTGAATCACTCACTCCTTCTGTCACCCCCCACCCCTCTTGCAAAGGAGGATAGGGAATCCTGCTTTGCCTTGCAAATGCAAGGTGCAAGCATTGCATTGCACTTTGCATTTGCAAAGCAGCAGAGATTCCCGCCAAAACTAACAGGTAGGGGAGGGGGAGCAGGAGGAGGGTGGCTCTTGGAGTGTGGGTGGGGAAAGGCAGGGGACTGGGGACTTTAGGAGTCACCAATCCCACTGCTGCATTCTCATGCCAGCCAATAGATTTAAATCTTTGGCTGAGGCTGCAGCAGGGGATTTAAATTTGGAGCAAGACTGTCTGGAACACTTCTGTTGCTGCTGCTGCTGAGCTGTGACCGAGAGAGGAGAAGAAGAGAGACTGCACCTGGAGCCTGGAGGACATCTGCCTGGAGGATCAACTGTGCTGGACATCCTGAGAGGACACCTGGTAGGCCTTTTTAAAATTTTTGTAAATTTTTCTGATGCTGGGCAATGTGCTGCTGTGGCCTGCCTCTGCAAAAAGGTGTTGCAGTTTATTCTTGGCATGGCCTGGGGGACAGGTTGGGCAGACAATGTTTGATGGTGGGGTGGGGGTTTCAGCATTGGTTGTTGTGCTTGCCTTCTTTAAGCTTGATCCACTGTTTTAAGATTAAAACCAGAGTGTGCCAGCTTTGGGCCTACACAGGCCAGAAGCCTTTCTTCTGGCTGGCTCTCACAGTTGTGCTTCACAATCTGGAATGGTGTGGCTTGCTTTTCTGTGTCTGGTCCCCTGCTTGCAAGGATTCCCAACAGGCTCCGTCCTGATCAACTGTGCCAGCCTGTGGGCCACACACAGGTATGGCCTGGGGGACAGGTTGGGCAGACAATGTTTGATGGTGGGGGGGGGTTCAGCATTGGTTGTTGTGCTTGCCGTCTTTAAGCTTGATCCACTGTTTTAAGATTAAAACAAGAGTGTGCCAGCTTTGGGCCTACACAGGCCAGAAGCCTTTCTTCTGGCTGGCTCTCACAGTTGTGCTTCACAATCTGGAATGGTGTGGCTTGCTTTTCTGTGTCTGGTCCCCTGCTTGCAAGGATTCCCAACAGGCTCCGTCCTGATCAACTGTGCCAGCCTGTGGGCCACACACAGGTATGGCCTGGGGGACAGGTTGGGCAGACAATGTTTGATGGTGGGGGGGGGGGGGTCAGCATTGGTTGTTGTGCTTGCCTTCTTTAAGCTTGATCCACTGTTTTAAGATTAAAACAAGAGTGTGCCAGCTTTGGGCCTACACTGGCCAGAAGCCTTTCTTCTGGCTGGCTCTCACAGTTGTGCTTCACAATCTGGAATGGTGTGGCTTGCTTTTCTGTGTCTGGTCCCCTGCTTGCAAGGATTCCCAACAGGCTCCGTCCTGATCAACTGTGCCAGCCTGTGGGCCACACACAGGTATGGCCTGGGGGACAGGTTGGGCAGACAATGTTTGATGGTGGGGGGGGGGGTTCAGCATTGGTTGTTGTGCTTGCCGTCTTTAAGCTTGATCCACTGTTTTAAGATTAAAACAAGAGTGTGCCAGCTTTGGGCCTACACAGGCCAGAAGCCTTTCTTCTGGCTGGCTCTCACAGTTGTGCTCCACAATCTGGAATGGTGTGGCTTGCTTTTCTGTGTCTGGTCCCCTGCTTGCAAGGATTCCCAACAGGCTCCGTCCTGATCAACTGTGCCAGCCTGTGGGCCACACACAGGTATGGCCTGGGGGACAGGTTGGGCAGACAATGTTTGATGGTGGGGGGGGGTTCAGCATTGGTTGTTGTGCTTGCCTTCTTTAAGCTTGATCCACTGTTTTAAGATTAAAACCAGAGTGTGCCAGCTTTGGGCCTACACAGGCCAGAAGCCTTTCTTCTGGCTGGCTCTCACAGTTGTGCTTCACAATCTGGAATGGTGTGGCTTGCTTTTCTGTGTCTGGTCCCCTGCTTGCAAGGATTCCCAACAGGCTCCGTCCTGATCAACTGTGCCAGCCTGTGGGCCACACACAGGTATGGCCTGGGGGACAGGTTGGGCAGACAATGTTTGATGGTGGGGGGGGGTTCAGCATTGGTTGTTGTGCTTGCCGTCTTTAAGCTTGATCCACTGTTTTAAGATTAAAACCAGAGTGTGCCAGCTTTGGGCCTACACAGGCCAGAAGCCTTTCTTCTGGCTGGCTCTCACAGTTGTGCTTCACAATCTGGAATGGTGTGGCTTGCTTTTCTGTGTCTGGTCCCCTGCTTGCAAGGATTCCCAACAGGCTCCGTCCTGATCAACTGTGCCAGCCTGTGGGCCACACACAGGTATGGCCTGGGGGACAGGTTGGGCAGACAATGTTTGATGGTGGGGGGGGGGTTCAGCATTGGTTGTTGTGCTTGCCTTCTTTAAGCTTGATCCACTGTTTTAAGATTAAAACAAGAGTGTGCCAGCTTTGGGCCTACACAGGCCAGAAGCCTTTCTTCTGGCTGGCTCTCACAGTTGTGCTTCACAATCTGGAATGGTGTGGCTTGCTTTTCTGTGTCTGGTCCCCTGCTTGCAAGGATTCCCAACAGGCTCCGTCCTGATCAACTGTGCCAGCCTGTGGGCCACACACAGGTATGGCCTGGGGGACAGGTTGGGCAGACAATGTTTGATGGTGGGGGGGGGGGTTCAGCATTGGTTGTTGTGCTTGCCGTCTTTAAGCTTGATCCACTGTTTTAAGATTAAAACAAGAGTGTGCCAGCTTTGGGCCTACACAGGCCAGAAGCCTTTCTTCTGGCTGGCTCTCACAGTTGTGCTTCACAATCTGGAATGGTGTGGCTTGCTTTTCTGTGTCTGGTCCCCTGCTTGCAAGGATTCCCAACAGGCTCCGTCCTGATCAACTGTGCCAGCCTGTGGGCCACACACAGGTATGGCCTGGGGGACAGGTTGGGCAGACAATGTTTGATGGTGGGGGTGGGGGGTTCAGCATTGGTTGTTGTGCTTGCCTTCTTTAAGCTTGATCCACTGTTTTAAGATTAAAACAAGAGTGTGCCAGCTTTGGGCCTACACAGGCCAGAAGCCTTTCTTCTGGCTGGCTCTCACAGTTGTGCTTCACAATCTGGAATGGTGTGGCTTGCGTTTCTGTGTCTGGTCCCCTGCTTGCAAGGATTCCCAACAGGCTCCGTCCTGATCAACTGTGCCAGCCTTCGGCCCACACACAGGCCTGCTGCTCCGGCTTTGGTAACCCTTCCCGTTTGCTGGCCTGGCACTCACTGTTTTGCTTCACATTCAGGTTGTTTATCGTTGGTGGACCTCTTCTGGACTGGACTGCACTTGGTGGACATCGGCCTGCAGATCTCTGCGTGGAGGATCAACATTGCTGGACATCTGCACTGGTGGACTGGTAGGGTTGTTGTTAAATTTGGTTTTTGAGCTTATGTCTGCTGCTGTGCCTACCTGCGAGCATATGCTTTGGCTCTGTCTTTATGGCTTGGGCCGGGGGGGGGCATTTTCTGGTTGGGCAAGAGGATATTGTTTGGGGGTTAGGGGGGCCAGCATTGATCGCAGTGCCTGCTTTCTTTCATGTTTCATTTTTCAAGTTTGAGTGTGGGGTGGGCATGAACTGCTGTTTCACAGGACTAAAAAATGAGTGTGCCAGCTTTTGGCCTGCACAGGCCAGAAGCTCTGCTGGGTGGATGTGTTTTGTTTTGCTGCTGGTTGGCCCTAGCCTTTAAGGGGGGGGGGCTGACTTGGCTTGTGCAACGGGGCCTTGAATTTTGGGGTTGCGTGTGCGGCGTGTGGTGTTGACTCTGCTAACATTTCCAATTTTCTTGACAGCATCGTGGAGGAGAGGAGGACCAGCTGCAAGACCGCCTGAACATCGCTGGACTGCAGGACTGGTGTTACTGTGAGCGAGTCCGGGTTCACATTTGGGTGGCCTTGGGGGTGGGTTCTTGCTAGCTTGGGAGGGGGGAGGCTCATCTTCAAAACACCACATCCACACCCCACACCGACATACCACAGATACATCGGTCCCGCTAAATAGTGTCTCTTAGGTAGGTAGGCCAGTTGGTAGGTGATCAGTGGATAATTGCCCTCAACATAATTATTAGGGAAACCGAGCCTAGTTTTTTTTAAAAAACTAAATAGGGACTCAGCAGGGAAAGCATTAGTGAGTGAGTGTTAGGTTTGAATTCTATATATATATATATATATATAAAAATTTGTAATAGCTGTCAATAGGCTTCCCATTAGTGCCCCCATAACTAGGGTTCCACTGCCCATCTCTGGCACCCGTGGTGGTGCCAGGCCGGCCCGGGCATACTAGTGTGTGAGTGTTTAAGGCTTTGTCACCTGTTATTGGGGTTTAGGGCCAGCTCAATTCCAGAGGAATTCAGCTGATTGGCAGGCTCAGGTTCCCTGACATAAATAGGGTTGCTTAAAAAGGCACTTGATTGTTCATCTCCAAGTCACAGAGCCACTAGAAGCACAGATTTAGAGCAGGTTAGTTAGGTCTTGAAAACAAAGTTGACCTTTGTTTTCTAAATCTTTTCTGATTAGTTAGGGTTGAATTTGGGAGGGGAAAGTATGTCGGAGAGGAAAGCAGAGAGGGGCCCCGGGGGAAAGGCTAGGGAGAAATCTAGAGGGGAGGAGGGGAGGGGGAGGGGGACTGCTGCGGCAGCCCCTCCATCTGAGCGGAGGAGGCCCTCCCCTGCGCTGCTGCCGTTCACCAGCCTGGCTTCTGGTGACAGGAAGAGGGTTCGCAAGACTCTCTTTCCTGAGGCAGCTGCTGGAGGGCCACCCCCAACCCGGGTGCGTGAGGCAGGGGCTGGCACTGGGCAGGGGCCTGCTGCTGAGGCTCCTCCTCCTCCAGTGGTTGCGAGCCAGCTGCTGGAGGAGGGGCAGCATGTGGTGTCTCCTGGGATGGGCGCGGAGCACATGACTTTCCCTGCGCTCCCGCTCACCCCAGGAACCCGGAGGATGTTGGAGGAACTGCCCGTGAGACCCCCCCTGGGGCGGTCCACCCCAGTTTCCTCTGAGGCCAGCAGCAGGCCTCTCGCGGCTGTGCAGGAGGAGAGGACGCGGGAGGAAGAGGCAGAGACTGTGGTGGAAGAGCCCACATCTCTGCCCCTTCAGCCTCGTCCATCCCCACCTGCCCGGCCGAGAGTGGGACACGGTGTGTCCGGCCAGAGCACCTCACAGGAGGTGCCGCAGGGTGGTCCCGAACGCGCTTCTCCTGGGAAGCGTGGGATGCCCTTTTCCTCTGAAATCTGGAAGCACTTCCAGACAACGGAGGATCCCCGAGCAGCCCTGTGCCTGCATTGTAGGCAGCGCGTCAGCCGTGGCAAAGATGTGTGGCATCTCTCCACGTCTGGGATGAGGTACCATATGAAGAGGCACCACCAGGCGGTGCTTCTTCGGGAGGAGGGTTCGAGTGGCGCCGCACGGCCGCCAGCTAGCCAGAAGGAGGCAGGCTCCTCTGGTGCTCTCCCCCCAAGGGTACCTGCAGGAAAGGGACGCCAAGCCTCTCTCCCGGAGATGCTTGGTATGCAGGGCGCTAGTGTGCCCAGAGAGGGGATCCGGAGGGCGAGCAGGCGCATCACGCGCCACATCGTCAACATGATAGCAGTGGATGGGCAACCGTATTCCGTAGTTGAAGACTTCGGCTTCTCAGGGCTGCTCCAAGATTGCTTTCCCTGGTACGCCGTCCCTGCTCGCACGTCGTTGAGCAGATCGGTGGTGCCCTCGTTTTACAGGGCTGCCAGGGATCATGTGAAGGCACAGCTGTCCCGGGTTGCCGGGAGAACTGTGCACTTCACATCGGACATCTGGACCTGCCCAAGTGTGCAGCAAGCGTACCTCTCGCTTACTGCTCACTGGTGGGAACCCGAGTCGGTTCTGGGTGGGGGCCGGGGGGAGGTGCCTAGCACAGCTAGACAGGGAAGGATGCGAGACCGCCAGGCCGGCTACTGCAAGGCCTTGCTTCACGCCGAGGTGCTCGACGTGTCCCACACGGCGGAGAACATCGCTGCCACCTTAAGGAGACAGTTGGACGAGTGGATAGGCCAGGGACCCGCCACCGTGGGATGCATGGTGACGGACGGTGGCAAGAACATGAGGGCAGCGGCGCATCTAGTGAGCCGAGAGAGCGTCTACTGTGCCGCTCACAAGCTTCACCTAGTGGTGAGAGATGCGCTGGGGTTGGGCTCCTCGAAGGAACCCGTGGATACCCGGACCCGTGAACTCCAGTTACTTGTCCAGAAATGTCGGAGGCTCACGGGTCACTTCTCGCGCAGCGTGAAGGCCACGCACGAACTGCGCCAGACACAGGTCAGGACAGGTGTGCCAGAGCACGCTCTGATCACTGACGTCAGCACTCGCTGGAACTCCACCTGCGCCATGCTTGAGCGCTTGGTGGAGCAGCAGGCCGCACTCCACTCATGGCTCTCCGAGCACCGCGGTGCGAGTCAGGTGGGTGAGTTCAACCGGGAGGATTGGCTCACCATCACCCAGACAGTGGAGGTCCTGAAGCCCTTCAAGGACTTCACTGTGGCGGTCTCGTCAGACACGGCGACCCTCGGTCTGGTCATTCCCCTGGTGCACACGCTCCAGAGGAATCTGGCCACCCTTGCAGACCGGGTCGCGCCCCGTGCTGACCTTGTTCCAGCGGTGCGCGCATTAGTGAGAAGGCTGCAGCAGGGCATAGCTGCCAGGCTAACTCCTCTCACTAAGGAAGAGTCATACATGTTGGCGACCATGTGTGACCCGCGCATAAAGGGCACTTTCGCCGAGCGGGACGGGAACCTCACCCAAGCCAGAGACGGGCTCTGCTCTTGGGTGAGGCGCAGGCAGGCCAAGAGGGGACGCCTGTCGACAGGGGGGACGCAAGAGGGGCCCTGCCGTGCGGGTCCCTCTGACGCCCCCTCTGCGCAGGCCCCCCCCGAGGCCACCACCGGAGTGCCGATGGAGATGGAGATGCTCCGGTGGGCCCTCGTCCCCTCTGGGGTCGTGAGGACCGTGAGAGAGGATCCGGCGGAGGCGATGGTCAGGGACTACCTCGCGGAGCCCTGCGAGTCGCTCTCCACCGATCCGCTCAGCTACTGGGCCAGGAAGGAGTCGGTCTGGCCGGACCTCTCCCTCGAGGCGCAGCGGCTGCTCTCATGCCCTCCGACGAGCGTGGACAGCGAGCGCGTCTTTTCACATGCGGGCGACATTGTCGGCCCACATCGCACTCGCCTTCTCCCATGGAGAGTCGAGCAGTTGACCTTCCTGAAGGCCAACTCTCGCCTCTTCGATTTCTCAGGACTGGACTTCCAGAGTGACTGAGGTGAGCCCAACTTGTGGCCTGCATCCTCTATGAGTCCAATCCTTTGGAATCGCGCTCTCCCCTGTATAAAACCCTGTATATACAGTTAAAACCGGCCAGTAGAGGGAGGGTGGTTAGGAACCAGTGGCAAAGGGAAAACACCCAGCAATTTGAAAGCCCCCCCCCCCCAGGGTATTCAAAACATCTCCCATCACTGAGACATACCCTGTGGGACCAAATTTATTATGAAAAATAATGCCCCAGAAACATGGATTGCTACTGGAGGGAGAAACAGGTTAGATAGGGATTGCTTAGGTGTTTTTATCAGATGAAATCCTTGTAAAAAAAAATTGTAGAAGAATTGTTGTACTGTTTTTTGAAAGTTGATGTTCCGTTCATGTAAAAAAAAGGAAAAAAAACCAAAAAAAAATGTTGTGATTATGTTTTTTAAAAGTTGATTGAATGTTCATGAAAAAAAAAACCCCAAAAAATGTTGTGATTATGTTTTTTAAAAGTTGATGTTCTGTTCATGTAAAAAAAAGGAAAAAAAACCAAAAAAAAATGTTGTGATTATGTTTTTTAAAAGTTGATTGAATGTTCATGTTTAAAAAAAAAAATTTGATGTTAATGTTGGGTTTGCATGGTTGGGGGATGCGGGTAGAGTGGTGGATGGGCACCGGCCAATGATGATCTCTCACAGATGTTCCCAGGTAAATTCTGAGGCTGGTGTGGGGGTGGGGGGAGACCTCTGCAGAACTGCTCCAGAAATACCATTGTCCAGTGCCTTGGAAGTGCCCAGTTCAGCTTTGTGTGTCTGAACTGAAAGCACAGCCACAGGAAATGACATAGGTTCTGCTGGACCCTGTTGCAGTGGTTCCCCCCCATTTAGTCATGTTATGGAGGGAGAGTTGTATTAGGCTGGTAGTTATGATCATCTTCTGTTTCCATGCCCTGTTGTGCCCGCTCACTATGTAACCTGCTGTAATGTTCAAAACTTTACTGTTTGTCCATTTCAAAAGAAAAATTGTGTTTAAGATTCTCTGATGTGTAGTTAATTGTGTTGTGTTGTGCTATGAGGGACAATAAGTGTAATATGTTGTGATTTGTTGACCACTTGTAATTTGAAAATGAGAAAATAAAGTTTTTTTTAAACTTAATGATTGTGTGTCTGTGTTCCCTTCTTTGATGGGAGGTTGGTTCCCAGCATAGGGAACAATGGGGCAGGCTGGCCAGCCTGTTCCTGGGGTACTGGGTGTGGGGCAGCTGAGGGTGGTTTTGGTTCTGAGAGGGGCTGAGTGGAGGATTTGGGTCTGTGTGTGGCAGCTGGGGTGGGGGAACTGGGTTTGTGTGGGGCTGTAAGGAGTGGACTATGGGGGATGAGAGCACTGGTTGTCCCTTGTGCCCAAGTAGGCCCCTGCTACTGTCCTGGTGTGGGCTTCCATGCCTCTATCAGTTGCTGGCCCTCCTTTGCCATCTTTTTCTGAAATTTTCCTAGGGCTGCCAAACTCCTGGTTGGGCTTGAGTTCAGGTTAGAGAGAGTAGTTCCCTACAGAGAAACTGGCTGCTTCCAAGGGCAATCTCTTTAGAGGGCAAATGCGGACCATGGATTCTGGGGGAGATCCCTACTCAGATTTTCCTTTCCACAAGTCCCACCCCCAAATTGCCAGTAACTTCCAAGGCCAGAGTTTGCCACCCCAGAGAGATCCTGTTCCCACCCTCTTAGCCTTGGCATGAAAGTTGTAGCCCCCATGGAACGCTTCCAGGTTCCTGATTCCAAGCCCAATGACACCAATGTAAGACAATCCAGACCTCCATCAAAAATGGATTTTAAGTAGCAGTGGGATTGGGCTGCATTTCAGTCATTCACATATCTGGTTGTGTTCCCAAACATTTAGCTTATGTTTTTTTAAATCAGCGTATGGCACTTAAGGACACTTTTAAATGGTTCTAAAAACATATTTTTATTATGAAGTATTTAATGTGGCATTGATCAAGGGCAGGCCTTTTGGCCAAATGAGCAGTATCAGTACAGTAAAATTTAGACAAAGCTCATAGGAGGAAAAAGCATTCACACTGTGAAGTGGGAAGAAAGTTTCAATTTACATGTACCATGGACTCCGAAAAAGACATGTAAGTGGCATCCAGACCAAATCAGGCCTGCTTTCTCCCTTGAAGATATCAATTGATGATAGTGCTTATGTCACATCATGAGAAGACAAGGTTCACTAGAAAAGACAATAATGCTAAGAAAAATTGAAGGCAGTAGGGAAAAGAAGAATACCCTAGATGTGGTAGATTGACTTCGGTTTGCAATACATGGACAAGGTTTTTGGGATACTGTGGAGCTCAATATAATTCTAAAGTACACCACAAGTGATTTGAATGCATAAAACATACAGACACATACACATAAAATGTATATACCCCCTCCCCACCAAATTAAAGGTTTATCTTATGCCCCGGTTTTCTCCCCCATGGGAACCTAGAGTGGTTTACACATTGCTGTTCTCCCTTGATTTGTTTCACCCTCATCACAACCAGGCTAACAATAGACAGCTGCTCCATGCCTCACATTGGAGTGACTCCACCGATGTCCTTCTTAGTTGTATGAGGGGGGGGAGGGGGGGAGGAAGGAAACAACGCACTCCTGCCCACTCTATCTGGGGCCTAGGTGACCAAATTGCTTGGCCTTGGCAAGGAGCCAGTGGTGGGGCGGCACCGGTTCTGGGGCCCCGTCCAGAACATTTGTCCAGGGCCCCAAAATCACCTAGACTGCCTCTGGAAAACACAACACAATTGTTTACTTAGGCTGAGCCAAGAACATCCATCAAGCCTACAAGGCACAGAATCAGAGTCTGCCAGATTCTAGACCAACTCTCTAGCCATTGCACTACAGTGGATATCTAAAAATTGTTCATACCCCCACCAGCAACTTGAACATTTTTCTCCAAAAGGCACATAACTTGGCTGGGTCTCAAAAAGGACTATGATGCATGGGCCTGTCAATGCATACTGGTACTAAGGCTCTGGCCGGGGGGAGGGGGGCATTGTGCCAATGCCACCCTGGCTTTGGAAGGGGACAGTAAAATAGAAGAAATAATCTAGTTTCAGTGCCTCCCCCCCTTCTCTGTCTCTCTCTCTCTCTATAATGTGAGTGAAAACATTACTATACCATCACTGAAGCCTACAGGATACTTAGGGTCTGTTCACACACGCATGATCATTTAATGGCAATGCTCTGGCATGATGATGTCTGTTCTAGGAAGTGATGTGATCATCACACAAGGCTGGGGAGCACGCACAATTCACAGCAGGCAGATTTGGGCCACAAGGGATCCTGCTTTGGCCTGTAGGGCCCAAATCAGCCCACTGCAAAGCACAGGCATACTCTCAGGGCAGCCAGATGACATCAGTGACATCACGGCAGCAGCCCCTGGAGCGTACCTTGAAGGCTCATTCACTGACTTTCCCCCTTCGGGGTGATAGGTGAGAGTGGGGGATCCCCCACCAAGGGGAAACGGATCCCTAATTGTGTCTGAGGTTGTGGAAATCAAATGGGTCATTACCTCCATATTGCTTCTGTCTTTGAGGGACTTACATGCACATTATATTTAACTCCAGATTTCTTGATTGTCAAGGAATGCATGTGGTGGGGGGTGGGGGGAAGGGTGGGAGAAGGGCACCTGAGGGTGAGGGCGGCATTTGGCATGCAAAATGCCACCCCTGGCAAGACAAGCCTCTCCCAGCTGTCAGTGGTAGAGATGAGAGCAGAGCACCCACTTGGGGAGGCCATGAAATGGCCCCCCCAAGTGGGAGCAGGCTGAGCCTTGGTGGGGGGATGGGAGGAAGGGTGGGAGAAGGGCCCCAGAGGGTTGGGGGGGGATTTTGTTGCAGTGGTTCCCCCCCATTAAGTCATGTTATGGAGGGAGAGTTGTATTAGGCTGGTAGTTATTATGATCATCTTCTGTTTCCATGCCCTGTTGTGCCCGCTCACTATGTGACCTGTTGTAATGTTCAAAACTTTACTGTTTGTCCATTTCAAAAAAAAAATTGTGTTTAAGATTCTCTGATGTGTAGTTAATTGTGTTGTGTTGTGCTATGAGGGACAATAAGTGTAATATGTTGTGATTTGTTGACCACTTGTAATTTGAAAATGAGAAAATAAAGGTTTTTTAAACTTAATGATTGTGTGTCTGTGTTCCCTTCTTTGATGGGAGGTTGGTTCCCAGCATAGGGAACAATGGGGCAGGCTGGCCAGCCTTCTCTGCGGGTGGTGGGGGGGTCAGGGGGGTGGTTGTCTGTGTGCCAGGGCAGGTGCTCTTTCCCAGGGACGATTTGGCACTGCCACCATTGTGGCACCCCTTGTCTGTGCAGAACTGCCCTGGGAAAGAGAGTTTAGGGGTTCCCAAAAGGGGAGGGCAGGCCAGCCTGTTCCTGGGGTTATGGTGGGTGTGGGGCAGGTGGGGGTTGATTTGGGTCTGTGAGGGGCTACTGGGGGGATTTGGGTCTGTGTGTGGCAGCTGGGGTGGGGGAATTGGGTTTGTGTGGGGCTGTGAGGGGTGGACTTTAGGGGCTGAGAGCACCTACTTGGGGAGGCCATGAAATGCCCCCCCCCAAGTGGGAGCAGGCTGAGCCTTGGTGGGGGGTGGGAGGAGGGGTGGGAGAAGGGCCCCAGAGGGTTGGGGGGCATTTTGCATGCAAAATGCCACCCCTGGCAAAGGAAGCCTGCCTCTTCATTTTTTCCCCATAGGAAATAATGAAGAAAGATCAGCAGCAGCATGCTAACAATATGCTGCTCCTTTGCTTTCTTATGGGGAGGATGGGGGGACCTGCTTTGGGGGGCCATAACATGGCCCCCCAAAGTCCAATCTGTCTGAAACTTGAGTAGTTGTTAGAGAAGGGTTAGAGGAAGGTCCCCACCAATTTTGGGCTTATTTGGTGGGAAAATGCCTCCTCCAGGCGTCCTGAAAGACGGAGGCATTTTCCCAACAAAAAAACCCGAAAGAATCCCGAAAGAATGCCGAAATAATGCCGAATCCCGAATCCCGAAAGAGATTCTTGTTTCGGCTTTCGGCTAATGACGGTAGAGAATCTTGTTTCGGGTAATCCCGAAACAAGAAAGCCGAAAGTTTTTTCCTTGCACACCCCTAATGGGGAATCAAACCCAGTTGTTATGCAACTCTTAACCACTACACCAAACTGTAATAGTAATAGAATAGCCATTCTCACACTATTATCCTGAATAGGATGTCCTTCTGCATTTCCTTTTTGTGGAGGGTACAACAGCACTGCCTCTTTCTAGCAGAACGCCAGCAGACATGTTGATTGTTGACTATTCTAAGCAGAGTCATACAGCACCACACTTCTCATCCAAATTACATATGTAACATGGTTTCTTTAAAAATAAGCAATAATAAATAATGGCATCCAATTTAGAAGAAAACTGTGGTCACAATTCTGCACACGTTTACTTGCAGGCAATTTCACAGACATCAGTGGGATGCTCTTAGGTAAAGGTAAAGGTAGTCCCCTGTGCAAGCACCGAGTCATTACTGACTCATGGGGGGACGTCGCATCACGACGTTTTCTTGGCAGACTTTTTATGGGGTGGTTTGCCACTGCCTTCCCCAGTCATCTACACTTTACCCCCAGGAAACTGGGTACTCATTTTACCGACCTCGGAAAGATGGAAGGCTGAGTCAACCTTGAGCTGGCCACCTGAACCCAGCTTCCGCTGGGATCGAACTCAGGACGTGAGCAGAGCTTGGACTGCAGTACTGCAGCTTACTCTGCACCACGGGGCTCCTGGGATGCTCTTAATGTACTTTTAAAAAGTCTGTTGTATTCAAAGCTAATTTGCATGTAGTTGCCACTTAATAATACACTCATTAAAAATCTACAAACACTTTTAGCCAAATAGGCCATTTCAAGCAAAACAACAACCAAGTCATGAATGAGTACTGAGACACACAACAGCACACAATATGTAGTAATTTAAGAGATTAAAAACTGGATTTCTATTTCACAATCACTTTTATGCTTCAAATGTTACAAAGCTCTCTGGCTAGCTGTTTCATATCCAACCTCACACTGCAATGATCATTTCAGCTTAATTTCTGCAAATCAAAATGGCAAAGGTCCATGCTTGCACAGAACAGAATGGCTTGAGTTGAAACCAGTAATTTAAAAGAATGTGGTCCAGTTGATTTATCTGGTAAATTTAATGAACAATATGTTATGCCATTAACTGTATGACTGCTCAGAGCCTGTATACATCATCAGGATTTCATTGTAAAATTTGCATGGATATGTTCTGGTGATCCCAAAATGGCCTATGTCTTTACAGTAATGGGTAGGATGCTACAAGATGCATGAAGATCATTAGAAGTGATACATTTCGAACATATACGTATTTCTGTCTTGCAAACAAAATGTCTTCCATCCAATAAATTAGATGCAATTGAGGCTTACTGTATTTTCATCTGCTGTGTGTAGAATTTCCATTTTCTGATCTCTGCAGAAATGTTCAATAGAGATCTCTAGGAAAAAGATTAAAATGAAGCTTAGGAATCTAATATTTGATTGTTTTTAACCTTTTACGTCTCATGTATTTGAATATCCCAGGCATTAAGATTTATACTTATATATAATAAAGTAAGGGTCTGGGAGGAAGGTTAGAATTTAGAAAGTTAATAATACCATCCCAAAGGAAATAAAAAGCCTGCTGTGTCACCATTTTTGGAGCTGACAACAAGAAATTGTTGGAGTTGCTACTGTACAAACCATGATGATGACTCAATAGTTTACATTTCCCCTAGAATTTTTAGCAACAGAATTTATTCTCCTTTGGTTGGATCTACATTAGGACTTAAAATTGGCTTCCCAATCATCTCATAAGGAACTTTGGAACTGTATTTCTGTAATGGGTGGACTAGGGGAAAAGAGGATTCCTGGAACCTTCACCAAATCAAAAATTTCCTGAGGAAGTTATTAGAATCAAACTAGTGTATGGGATGGGATGGGATGGGATGGGATGGGATGGGATGGGATGGGATGGGATGGGATGGGATGGGACGGTTGGAAAAACATACATGTCCTGTGAAACCATGTCTATTACTCCTCCAGATTTTGACAATGGCAAATGCCTTACAAGTTCCTCTTCATTCTATCAATTATATTTTTATCCCACCATTTCTCTATGTCAAAAGCTCTTGCTGCTAGGTCAGCCAACATTGTCCTCCACAGGAAGCCTTTGTGGCCTTGGTGCTGGGAGAAGAGTGGGTTAAATTCACCCTCTATCCTTTCTCTTCCACTCTAGACCTCTCTAGTCTCCACTGTCTAGCAGAATGCCCTGGTACTTTTTTATTGACTCTCCTTTTGAAGGAGTTATTGGAGCCCTACCCATCCAGGAAGTCCCAGGGAAACCCTGCAAAAGAGAGTATTCACACAAGTCTTGGGATGGGGGTGTGGCTTTACCACCCCCACCCCACTGGGGAATTCCCGTTGTAATCTTTTTGGCCTGCTGACCAGCAGACAACAGGCTAGAGATGCCAGTCACCAGGTGGAGGTGGGAGATCCCCCGCCCTCACCTTTTGCCCCCTGGCCCTGCTCATCTGGCCAGTGGGGAGGGAAGGAGGGGTGAGGCAGACTGGGAACCACTGGACCCTGTAGTGAAATAGAACACACATGTGTTCTGGAGGCCCCAAAGATTAACTTCCAGTTTAAAATTGGAAGCTACAGGGTCTCAGTGGGAGCAAATCAGCCCCAAGCAGTGCAAATGCTATGTTTGGGGCTTATTTTGCTCCTGTGGAGACACCACAGCTTCCAGTTTTCAACCTGAAGTGATATCATCAGGGCCTCTGGAGGGTGTGTACCTGAGGAAGTCTGATCAGACTCCCACACTTGCAACATGACTCCCTGTTCCCCACTTTGGAAGTAAGCGGGGCTGCCATCTTTCCCGCCCAGTGGGAGGGGGGATGTGGCATTTACCTTGTCTTGGCTACTCATACATACACTAAGTGTGTGCACGCTCCCATGCCTGCGTGATGACAGTGATGTCTTTATGTAGGCACGGGAGCTCACACATGCTTCACAGAGGGCTGATTTGGGCCCAAACAGTCCTGATTCGTCTCGTTTGCCCAAATCGGATTGCTGTGAAGTGCAGCAGTGCTCTCTGGGTGGTGCAATGACATCACTCCAAGGAAGTGATGTTGTCGCTCTGTTCTGGGAGTGCATCCAGGAGGCCCGTTCCTGCTTTTTTCCCCCCAGCTAGTCATGTGAGTGGTGGTGTGGTGCAGAGGATGGGAGTGAGGGATTTCCTCGCCCCCAACAGCGGACCTGGGATCCTTACTAGCAACCATAGAACAGACCCAGCTATTATGCAAGTGTGAAGGCAGACTCCTTGACCCTGGTCACTCAAGAAACTCAGGGATTTGTGTTCTCTTGTCTTCCATTTAACTTCACAACAACCCTTTAAGGTAGGCTAGGTTAAGAGAGACCCCCCCCAAACTGTGACTGGTCCAAGCTGATGCAATGAGCTTCATGGCTGAGAGGCAGTTTGAACTTAGGTCTCCTTACTTCCAGGCCAACAATCTAATGACTATTTTATTTATTTTAAAATATTTATATCCTGTCTTTCCTCTTGGATGTCTATGACGAGCTAACAACAGATCATAGATATGGTAAAAAAAAAAACAATGAAAACCATTCTCTTCAAAATATACCACTTCTCCCACAATGTCCCCCACAGTGTCTTGCACTCTGCAGTAAAGTAGCTTTTGGTGGTCCTCAGACCACAGGAAATTCGCCTGGCCTTGACTAGGGCCAGGGTCTTTTCAGCCTTGGCCCTGACCTGGTAGAATGCACTTCTGATCGAGATCCGGGCCCTGTGGGACCTGTTATAATTCTTCAGGACTTGTAAAATGGAGATGTTCCACCAGGCCTTTGGTTGAGAGCCAGCAAACTGTCCCCCACCTGTCCCCCCCACATACTCTATTGCTGGCCTACCCCAGGCCTACCCACAGCTGCTTATTAGACAACTATATTGACCTGTATTGCTCTTGGTGCCAGTCTTGTATTCATGTTGTATTCTATTGAGCTTTTAAATATTGCTCTTAGATATCTGTTTATGATTTCAATGTTTTCCTTTTGTTGTTAGCCACCCTGAGCCCGTTCGCAGGGAGGGCAGGGTACAAATGTGATTACATAAATAAATAAATACAAGACAAATACAGCCAATAGAATAAAAATGTTAAAACTGTACCACTTATTAAAATTCTCATTGATGCAGGAACATTTTAACCACTTGTCTGAAGGCCTGTAATGAGAAAAATCTGATGAATCTCTTCCAGGAGCTTACAAGGCTGATGTTAAAGGGGCAGAAAGCATTTCTAGTCATTCCTGCAACTCACTTTTCCAAAACAAAACAGAGTTCAAGAGAACCCCCAGACTTTTAATATGAGCTACCAAAGATAAGTTCACACAATGAGGTTACAGAAGATCAGTCTTTTTCTGGAACATCAGGTTTTCCAACCAACATCCCTTCAGTCTTGTCTTGATTTAGATTAGCTCTCCCCCACCCTCATTTACTAGACCACAGCATCCAGACACTGTCCTAAGAGGACGCTAGCAGCTCTTGAAGGTTTAGAAAAATATGAGTGTGTGTTACCAGCATACGATGACAGACAGTTCTAGAGCTTCAGATGATCTCATTCAATGGAGATACAATCTATCCCTAGGGCACTCCATATTCCAAACAGAAAATTCCAGAACTGCACCAGACCAGAGGAAGAACTGAAACCACTGAAAAGCCATTCCCATTACCTCCATCAGTTTCTCCATACACTCTAATAAAATGACATGATCACTTTCTCAAAGGCAGCAGGCATCCAAGGCAATCACTAAAGATGGAACAGCTTTATCAAGCTGTAAACAGAGATCATCCACCAACGTTACTATACCACAATACCACACTGACTGTCTTTCTCTCTTTCTCCATTGCTAAAAGGCTCCATGCTGTACAATATACGGAAAAGAATGGACACCCTCAAAGCCCTTGAGATCTTTCTGATAGCAAAAGTAGGCTGAGCTCAGTTGCTATTCAAAATGCCAGTGTCAGTGGGATTTGGACAGCTATCCATGGATCTTATCTGAAAGTGGGGATTCCTATATCTAATTCCCTGGAAGTTGTATTTCACTTGTTATATTTAAACTAGCATAATAGTCATAGTATATATCAAGGTACACGTCTTGTGAACTCGATTTCCCTAACCCTCCTGACCTTTTTAATGACATACGTGAAGCATCTCATTCTTTGGAACGTATTTACAGAGTGTATGTAAAAACGGTTTACTATATACCATTGGGAAATGGCAAAAACCCCACAGCTTTAAATAACATGATTAGCACAATGTAGATTCAGCTTGCCTTCAAGAGCTACACACACACAAACACACAGCCCATCCATGTGCATTGATACTGCCCAGGTTAAACCTCTGAAGCAGCCTAGAGTGTTGTTCAGTGCAAAAATAGTGAAAAAAGAATCAGCAGCAAAACAAAACAAAAGCTGGCCCTGAGAAATTCCTAGTCTGGGGCAATTGTGAAATTGCCTATGCCTATATGTCTGTTTTCATTGTACAGTGCCATGCTGATGTCCACCCACTGAGCACTGATTGACACTCTTCAACACTCTATGACTTCTCAAAGTAATCATGTGGAAAATCAGTAAAAATGATAGGTTTTTAATTGAAGTACTTCCCAAAAATCCTGCATATTTTCAGGTTTCTACATCAGAAAGCTAAGCCCATATTAACTGGATTCCTAACGTATTCTGTCACCAAACCTCACATTGTACTGCTGAACTCAATGCTTCATGCTATCTAAATATAAGCTACTGATATTAATTACTAGAGCTAAAGGAAGCATGTTATGTCAACTGCAGTACGTGGAATAAAAATTCACTGAAATCCATGGGATATAAATCAGTTAGGATATAAACAGAGAACTACTGTGTACGAACTGGTTATAAACGGCTGATTTAAACAGATGGGAAGTATGAATATTTTTCCTGTGTTTGGATTTAGAAAGATCAGGTAATAGATCACAGTCCCAAAGCAGTCCCTTGCATGCCTTTAAAACCACATCGTATGTTAAGAGCGTGGTTCTCAATATGTGGGTCAAAAGTAGGTCACAAGATCAGGAGGGAGGAACAGGTTGAGCTCTGGGCTGTCTCCCCATATTGGTGAAAGAAGGAGGACCTGTCATGCCTCTTCTCCTTCTTTGCCCAGTCCGATTCATTTTTTACTGAAGGAAAAAGCAGCTCAGGACAATGGAACCATGGAGGGGGGACTGAAGCCTATTGTCTGGCATCAGGGTACTCATCTAAATCAGTGCACTTGGGAAATGATTTCTCAGCAGCATGATTCTAGTAGAGACAGGTTGGGGGAAACTAGACCCAACTTCCAAAAAATTGTCTCGTCTAGTTTGCACCTAAGCAGAGACTAAACACAAGCATCCTAGACTTAAATAACATATTCAGTCCTCATTGTTTTGGAGGGTTGTTCCTTATTTTGTGTTATTTACAGTCATATTTTTTCTGCATAGCTGATGGGGGGTATCTCTAGTATACAGTAATCCCTTCTTTGCCAAGGTCACAATCTCCCCCATTTTGCTGTTGCACTGATGAACACTCAATCCTAAAGATCAGTATTCAATGCTACAAAATACAGTCAAACTCATTTAATACAACCATCACTTTATATTAGAAAGGCCCTTATAAATAGAAAGATTTACGCATCAGCTAACAATTTCCTTCAAGTTCAAAAGAGTGGCATCATTAGACAGGCAGTACCATAAGGAGGGTGATGTCTACAGAAAAAGGCCTCCTTCTCCATATGATCATGTGTGAATATTGTCAATATATTTATTACTTTTCTTTGGCCTGAGCAGTTCTATGGATGTGTTCATTAACTTAGGGAAGTATGGGGCTGTAGCTGGGGTGGGGCCAATGGGAGCAAAGATTCACCTGAACTATACTGTCCTTTAAAAAACATGCTTTTTTCATAAGAAACATTTTATTTATTTATTTATTTATTTATTTATTTATTTATTTATTTATTTATTTGATCTACTTCATTTATGCCTTGCCTTTCACCCCGTGGAGACCTGAATTGGTTAACATCCTCCTCGCCTCCATTTTATGTTCCCAACAACCCTGTGAAGTAGATTAGGGTGAGAGAGAATGATTGGACCAAGGGCACCCAGCAAGTGTCCATAGCAGGATGGAGATTCAAACCTGGGTCTCCTACATCCTAATGCAACACTCTAAGCGTTACCCCACAGTGCCTGACAAGTTCAATCTGAGTTTTAAAAAATAAGTGATGGATTCACCATTCTCCCACAAAGGGGATAGTATTCCAAACATTACCTGTTTGACCTTTAATACAATTTATGACTCAAGATGGATTTTTCAAAATCCGCCCCCATCATGTTTAGTGATCTTTTTTACATTCTCTTTTAGCTCCTTGATCTGTAAGCATGGCAATGGGTACCTTGGGTAACTTTAAGAATTTATGCTTTCTATTAATTTTGATTGAATATGCTTACAAGTTCCCATGGGTAGCTAAAAATTTCACCTGTACTTGGTATTCTGAGTATTTAACATTCTGTTGTGTGGGTCTAACAAATCTGTTTGAGTTATTTAACTACTTCCATTTTATGTTCTCTGTTTTAATGCTTCTGTCATGTTGGGCCTGGTGTTTGAGGCTGAAAAATACAGGTAATCTGATACCCTTTAATTGCCTTCAGTCTTACTAATGCATGTGTAAAAAGTACTTTCCTAGGAGGAAATCTGCAAAGCTCAAAAGCTCAAATGAACCAAAGTTTTAGCTATTAAAAGGCTTATATTGTATCATGTTTTAGCAAATGTATATTACTGTTCTTCAGCATACAGATTTTACTGGAGAAGTCAGCTTTAGTCTGCAATGAAACCAGTCTTTATAATGAACTCTGAACCCTCAAATTCTGTATTACTTTCTTCAGCAATGCATGAAAAATCATTGATTTTCATGGATCACATATACCACCACCATTCTACACCCCACAATCTAATACTTTTCAGCACATATCTAATTGTAATGCTACATGTAACATTGCAGTACACAATACAGATGTTTTCTGTTATTATATGGAGAGGAGGTAATGATGGTTAAGTATGTGTTTGTACTATAGTCTCGGCATGAAATCATTATGTTTAACTTTCCTGATTGTTTCTTCACTGAAAGTGAAGACGCTGCAGAACCGTGATTCTCTGCAATAGACCATAGAGATCAAGAGGGTTTTTAAAATTGTTTTTGAAGACAGAAGAACCCACTTGGCCTACAAGATGTTAAGTGTTTGGGATGAGGAAAAGAAGTACACGTGGCTGGGATGGAGAAACAGGAGATGGCATAAAATCTTGCTATACAGACAAGAACTCTCACACAGTGTTTGGGGCAGCACTCAACAGTAACCTTTGGTATATAAATATAGATACGCAATTGCAAGCTACTGCAGAGTCTTCCTCTAAGGCAGTTATCCCCAATTTGGCACCCATTGGTGCCATGGCTCCCCCTGTTGTGTTTCTTGGTGCCCACTTCCTTCTTTCTTGAGAGCATCTCTTCCCAAAACCAAACAGTCAGTTGTGGCTTTTTTCTGTCTTATTGGAGCAGGAGGTGTTTCAGAAGAATGCAGGAGGCATCACAGTTATGCACCCATCCAGAAAAAACTTCCTTTATAATAAGAGGCTGCTTGGCTTGGAACCTCCCCATGACTGGCCCCCATATCCCATGACAGCCATTCTGGAATTGGAATTGGCCCCACCTATCCATGACAACCATTTTGTGGTGGCTCTCACTATATGTTGTAAAAATTGCAAAAATGGCCACAGGCTCAACAAGGTTAATGGCCACTACTCTAACTTTTGCACCAACAGAGATAACTTTATGAACTAGGCCAAAGTAATGACAAAGTAATAATAAACAAGATATACAGTTGCCAAAGAAACCTAAAATAGCTTGTCATTAAATAAGTATCTGAAGACAGCAGTGAAAGACTATGTTTATTTTGTATATGAAGTGTACTGAATTAGAACAAGACATTGAAATTTCAGCAACTAATTGTCTCCTTGATATCCAATGACATTTAATATGATGGGAGACATTAAAAAATCAACTTGAAGTTTGAGAATAGAAATGGTTGGGCCACCACATGTATGGTAGATGCAGCATCTCTCCCTCCACAATAGTACTCCTGAAGTTCTTGGGCCAGTCACACACTCTCAGTCTAACCTATCTCATGGGGTTGTTCTTAGGGAAAAATGGAGAAGAGGAGACTGATGTGAGCTGCTTTGAGTCCTCATTGGGGAGAACGCTGGGGTAAATGAAGCAAAAATAAAATAAATAGGTGCAATTCCTACCCATCATCCTTTGGACCATGGAAGAAGAGAGATTCCCACGAGTGTTATTGGAGTTAGGATTGAACACATTGACTGTCTAGATTATTTAAAATTAGATTGGATAAAGCAATTGAGAATATACTCCAGGGTATAATTTCACATTAATGAGGAGACCAGAAAAAAGTCCCTCTTCCAGCCATTCTTTATCACTAATTCCTTTGATTCTATGGACAAAGTATGCCTTTTGATGGAAGTGGAGAATACTGCAATAGAATTTGTTCTGTGTTTCAAATAAGACTAATGTGGCTAATGCTTCTCCCTTGTTCGAATAATAAATTTCAACTTATTAATGGCCAGCTTTCAAATTCCATTATTTATAATGGAAAGGTCTTAAAAGGCTATAATGCAAAATAATTGTTAGGCTTTGGCCTTAAGCACATATTGCAGAGCGTGAATTCCTCACAATCAAAGATGAATAAAAAAGGAACCCTGGAGAAAAGGAAGCTTAACCATCTGAGAAAGCCTAAGGCACATGTGTAGCCCCATCACCACAAATAACTGTAGCTCACAAAACGGGGCAGCTGCTGCTCCCGGAAGGATTTCATCTATAATATCTGAACCGTGTGACAACTGCTCGGATTTGGCCTTAAGGTGTATGGTAGTAGCAGAATGGACAACCAGTAAGAAAACAGAACATTCATTTCTGATTCTCTATAAAGAGAACATTTATCTTTTAACTTTAATTCAAAAATTGTGTTTGTTTCACCTGCAGTCAATGGGCACAGATGGTCCTAATAAAGTATTCCATTATAATACACAAATTAATTTGCTGTGCACTTAGTTATACTTTAGTGCAGCTCATGCTTGGATTTTAACATAGATTTGCACATGAAGACTGAGTATTTCAGTGCAAATATTAAAGCTGCATTCTTTACAGGGATATCTATGGAATTTATATTTAAGTAACCTGGGATTATTGTATGGATGTGGACAATGAGAGCCAGTTTGGTGTAGTGGTTAATTTAAGAGCGATGGGACTCTAATCTGTAGAACTGGGTTTGATTCCCCACTCCTCCACTTGAAGTCAGCTGGGTGACCTTGGGTCAGTCACAGCTCTCCAGGGCTCTCTCAGCCCCACCCACCTCACAGGGTAATTGTTATGGGGATAATCTGGCTCTCCCGGCCAGTGACAATGCCACTTAGATTGGGGGATGCATTTTGCCTCCTCGGAAGGAGGAAGGCAGAAGATGCGTACCCGGTTATTCGGGGCTTTAGCCATGAGGGCGGAGCCAAGAGCCTTGTTAGGCTTAGCCACCCTCTTGGCCACTCAGTTGCGCCTCATTCTCGGGTGAAGCGAGACGTCTTTCGCTTGCTTCTTTGGCACAAGGAGTGGGAGGACAGCAGTGAGGCTTGTTGGCCCGTCATTGTAGCGGGCGAGGCGTCTGCTGCCCGGTCTGCAGGAGGAGTGGATGAGCGGACAAGTGTGCCTTCCCCGGAGCGCCTGGCTCAGGCTGAGATAGAGCAGCAGGGAGTCAGGCACGCCTCTGCAAGGCTTCCCTGCGCCACTCTTGTGGGCGCTGGGGGGAGGTCAGATTTCGGTTGGGTCTTGTGGCACCCAGTAGGGGTAGGGCACTGGCATTCCAGGCTGAGCCTCGGCGCAGGTTTTCGCGCCATGCTTTGCGGGGGCCACGGCAAACCGCTTTTTTGGGCAGCATCCTGCGGCTTCACTGTGCACTTTGGTGCTGTGCTTTGCAAGCGCAGCACCTTTTTTCTTTTCAAGCCCAGCTGCTTGGCGGGCTCTTTGCTGGGCTGCGGCAAGCTGCTTTTTGTGCAGTGCCCTGCGGCTTCGCAGGGTGCTCTGGTACTGCACTTTGCGTGCGCGCTGCCTTCTTTCAAGCTTGGCTGCTCTGCGGGCCCCGGGGGGCGTCTTTTAGGGTGACTTTTCATCGCTTGGGCAGTGGGCTTGGGGCTACCGGCTGCTGCCAGTTGGGGCTTAAATCCCCCCTCTGGGGTCACCTCCCCTTGTTTAGAGCTTGGTGGTAATTTTTTCCCGGTGGCTGCCTGGCACACACACCAGGTTATTCTGCCTTGTTAGGCAGTTGGCAGCCATTTTGTGGGCGAAGGTGGCAACTGCCATTTTGAATAGTTGTTGTGCCTGCTAGTCCCATGGTGAATTGACTATCTGCAAGGAACTTTGAGTGGGTTGCTTATCTCTGCCATTACTAAATATATTTGGAGGTATGGGCCCCAAGAAAGGTGTGGGCATCTCTAAGGGAAAGCAGCCTGCTACGCGCCCTCCCAAGAGGCCAGCTGTGGCCTTGCCTTCTTCTGATGATGAAGATGGGGGTCCCACTAGACAGGAAATTTTGGCCAGACTATCTGCCTTAGAGCAAGCACGGGGAGTGGCTGCCCCTCGGTAGGTGCTACTCACAAGAGGCCTGTCTTCTTCTGATGATGAAGATGGGGGTCCCACTAGACAGGAAATTTTGGCCAGACTATCTGCCTTAGACCAAGCACGGGGAGTAGCCGCCCCTCAGTAGGTGCTACTCACAAGAGGCCTGTCAGGGCGGCCTCCAAGTCTGCTTTCCTTAATGACATTCTCTCTCGTTTGGCTACTTTGGAAGGAACAGTGGGCACTGGAACTGCGGCAGGAGTGGCTTCAATGGTGCCAGCAGCCCCAGGCAGTTTCCACACTGTGGAGGAGACACCTGAAGATGCAGGACCAATGGTGCCAGAAGGGTGCTGGGCAGCTGAGGCCGGTCAAGTTGCCCTAGTAGTACAAGCACCGGAGACCAATGGTAAGACTTGGCCTCAGCAGGGGAGTGAGTGGCCATGGTTGCAAGGGAGTCAGGCTGCTGCCCCTGCACCCTCTGCCATGCCCCAATCCACTTACACTCAGGCGGGCTCAGCTGGAGCAGCTCAGACTAGTGGGGCAGCCAGTGGGTGGTCACAATGGGGCCAATCTCTGTTTACAGGGCAGATGCCCAGGCATCTGGGCTGGCAGCCTCCGGTTGCCCAGTCTCAAGCCGGGATGGGTTTAGTTCCACCCTGGGGCTCCTATTGGGGGCTATCATGGACTAATTATGGGCTGGTGCCTTTCAAGGTACTGCTGTTTGGCAATACCACCATGTCTTTGAGCGATCACCTGACCTCCGCGACAAGGGAAAAAATTTTAAGGAGCGAGGACGTGGATGTCTTTACCCTTCTCTTCAGGGAACTGGAGAAGAAGGATAAAGAGGACCTAGATGAGAGAGACAAGGAGCGCCTTAAGTGCCGCAAGATTGATAGGACCTGGGCCAACTGGCTACCAGGATTCCTGATTTATGCGGGCGTGATCGCACATGCCCAGCCTTGGAGGGCAGCACCCCTATTTCAGTATATAGATTTCATATACAGGGGGTACACCAACTTCACCGGTGCAGCTTGGTTGCAATATGATGAAAAATTTAGAATGAGGGCGGCACTTAATCCTTCATTGCCATGGGACCAAGTGCACCAGCACTTGTGGCTGCAATTGATGACCCCAGCAAAGTCAAACCCTGGAGATCGATCTGATAGCGGGCACATTGTCCAGAGATCCTCTTCAGGGGCTTCTGGTTCTTTGGGCTCCTGCACCCCTGTGGGGCAGTCGGTTCAGCCCCGGCTGCTTTGCTTTGAGTTCACATCACAAGGGGTGTGCAGCCGGAAGAATTGCAGGTTTGGCCACGAGTGCCCAATCTGCAGGGGACCACACCCTTCACCATGTGCAAATGGCAGAAGTCATTTACCAAGAGAGGGGGTGGCCCAGGGGGGCAGCAGGGTCCTGGAAAAGGGCCCCAGCCCCATAAGAGTGAGGATACTTGAAGCCATGTTGGCTGATTAACCGAGGCGGGCTGATTCCCAGCTTTTGTTGCAGGGTTTTCTATTTGGTTTTCGGATCCCATTTCAGGGTCCAAGACGTTCATTCATGTCACCCAACTTATGTTCAGTGGTTGGCATCGAGGATATTGTTAGGGCCAAAATTAATAAGCAATTTGCTTAGGGCAGGGATTTGGGCCCTTTCCCTTCCCCTCCCATTCCTCATTTGCGGGTTTCCCCCTTGGGTATTGTACCCAAGAAAGCAGCTGGTGAATTTAGGCTGATTCACCATTTGTCTTACCCCCGGGGGGATTCTGTTAGTGACGCAGTACCTGAGCGCTTGTGCTTGGTGCATTACACGTCCTTTGACCAAGCGGTCAAAGTGGTTAGGTGTTGTGACAGGGGAGCTGAAATGGCAAAATGAGACACTAAGTCAGTGATTCGCCTCCTCCCGGTCCACCCTGATGATTTTGAGCTTCTGGGGTTTGCCTTTAAGGGTCAATTATAATCGGACAGGGCCCTTCCCATGGGGTGCTCTATATTGTGTGCTGTTTTTGAGGGTTTTAGTACATTCTTGGAGTGGACATTGCATCGCAGGCAGGGTTGCCACGACACCACCCACTATTTAGATGATTTTCTCCTGATTAGGCCCCCGCAGTCTGGACAATGTGCTCATCTTTTGGATGACTTTATTCGCTTTGGGGACGAGCTGGGGGTCCCCCTTGCACACAAGAAAATGGAGGGCCCAACAACTGTCCTGACCTTCTTAGGCATTGAGCTGGACACAGTGCAGCAAACCTCCAGGCTGCCGGCTGAAAAGTTCCAAGACTTGAGGGCACGCCTGCGTACACTTATAGGGAAGCGTAAGGTGTCCTTATTGGAACTTCAGCAGGTGGTGGGTCACCTTAACTTTGCGTGCAGAGTAGTGGCACCTGACAGGGACTTTTAAGGTGCCTCTGTGATGCAATGGGGTCCCTCAGGCTCCCCCAGCATAGATTGCGTATCTCTGCTGGTATGAGGTGAGGACCTGGCAGTTTGGTACCAATTTTGGGGTGGCTTCAATGGTGTCTCATTTTAGAGGCAAGAACTGTTGTTGGAGGGGGAACTTCAGGTTTCCTCCAATGCATCCAGCTCCAAAGGTTTCGGAGTTTATTTCTGGGGGTGGTGGTGTGCTGCTTTCTGGCCTGCTGATTGGGTGGAAGTGGGTCTGAGTAGAGACCTAACTTTCCTGGAATTTTTTCCAATCTTAGTGGCAGTTTACTTGTGGGGGGAGGAGCTAGTTAACCACTCAGTGCACTTTTCTTGTGACAATATGGCGGTGGTCCAGGTAGTTAACTCCCTTTCTTCTAAATCACCTAAGGTCATGAAGCTTGTCCGAGCTTTTACATTGAGGTGCTTGCACCTTAATATATTGTTTTCAGCCAGGCACATTCCTGGCATAAAAAAATGATGTGGCAGATGCACTGTCTTGTCTGCAGATGGACCGGCTTTGGCAGCTTGCCCCCGAGGCAGATTTGGTGCCAGCCACAGTGCCTCAGGAGCTGTGAAGGATTGGGAATCTGAAGCCTTCAGGGCCGTCCAGTTAGCCCTTGCCCTAATACCAGGAGAGCATATGACCAGGCAGTGCAGCAGTTTGCAGGTTTCAGGCTGGAGGTAGGTCTCCACCAATTGTGGCCTGTCCTCGTTGAGCATTTGATGCGTTTCTGTGTGGCCCAGAAAGGTAAGGGGCATGGGATCAAGTACATTTGTAGCCAACTGGCTGCTTTAGCTTTCACCTCCAAGGCCCGTGGCTTGGGGGACAACATTGGGGATTTCCAGATTTGCAAGATGCTGGAGGGTTGGTCTCAGGAGTTGGCTACCCCCAGGGATGTGAGACAGCCCATTTCTCTGGGCATTCTTTGGGGTTTGAAAGGTATGTGGTCCATAGTTTGTAACTCACCTTTTGAGGAGCTGCTGTTTCACGCTGCTTCTTTGAGTGAATTTTTTGGTGCTCTCAAAGTCAGTGAGCTTGTTCCTCAGTTCCTTAAGGATGACTCCGACCATGCTCTTATGGCAGTGGATGTAAAATTTAAAGGGGAACAGGTGGTTATTAGGATATGGTGCTCCAAAATGGACCAGCAGCAAAAGGGTATGGATGTTGTACTAGGCTCATGTGCCCTCGCTGATTTGTGCCCTGTGGCAGCCCTACAGAGATACCTCAATGCCAGGGGTGAAGCGTCAGGTGTTTTGTTCCACCACAGCGACGGTGCCCCGTTGACTAAATACCAGTTCTGGACAGTCACAGGCAGGGCGCTTCAGAAGCTTGGACTGGGGGGAGTCAAATTTGGGACCCACTCTTTCAGGATAGGCACTGCATCTACAGCTGCAGCAATGGGCTTCTCAGGGCCCGAGATTCAGAGGGTGGGCCGATGGCATTCTGCTGCTTATAGAATGTACGTTAGGCCTCTGGACAGTGGTCAATCACATCGACATTGTTTTTCTTTTAGGTGCTGTGGTGAGACAGGAGAGGCTGCGGATCCTCATCTGTGGCCACAGCATGGTCTTTTAGACAGTGCACCAAACTAAGAGGACACAGATCGTGTCCCAGCTTGGATTCAGCCAGTGGACCACTGTCGAATGGCAGGGCAGAAGAGGCCTATGCTGGTCTGGGTTGCTGCCACTGTTGTTTGAGGGGAGGACTGCCCCTCCGCCTCATATCCTGGTTGTCCACTTGTGAGGTAATGACCTAGGTATGATGAAGGGCATGGCCCTGTCTTGGCAGGCATGGGACAACTTGCTGGAGATTTGCAAGCGGTGTCCTGGTGTCCTGATATTTTGGTCTGCAATACTTCCACGCCAGGTGTGGCGGGATGCATTGGACCACAATACTGTAGAAAGGGCTAGGCGGAAGGCCAATAGAGCCCTATTCAAGGTGATGACAGGAAGGTTGGGGATTTACTCGCCCCATCCACAAATTGGGGCTGAGTTTGCAGACCTCTACTGAGGGGATGGTGACACCTCTCTACAAGAGGTAATAGTATTTTCCTGAATGACCTGCAGCGAGGGCTTGGGTTGCCCTTAAGCCATTTATGGAGCACTGAGGCCTAAGCAGAGGCTTGGCCTCTGTGGTGGCAGGATTTGCCTGGCCAGGCCGGGTCCCAGCCATTCGATGGATGGCTCGCACCTGGGGCAGTGGGTGTCTCACCCAGACAGGTCAGGGCGGAGTCTAGGAGTGACCCCAGGGCCTGACCTGTACCGCTTGTTAGGCCCTTGCTGCAGTTGATGTTTGCCTGTTGAGAATTTTAAAAAGCGGCCCAATTTTAGAACCCAAACACTATGTCTGCCTTTCATTCTGACTGAGGGGGCAATAACATACTTTGTAAATCACTCTGAGATGGTGTTAAGTTGTCCTGAAGGGCGGTATAAAAATTGAATGTTATTATATGAACGTTATAATGCCAATAGTGAAACACAAGATTTTATAATAGTTTTATAGAATCAAGAGGGGAAGCAGGGGGAGTCCAGTGGTAGGAGTAGAAGGGCTGTCACTGTTTTAAGAATTTCCACATTCTCAAATGGATGTGGTACCATTTCCATTAGTATTTTGTAAGACCACTTACAGCCTCTCCACCAGCTCCTTCAGTTCCAGAGAACTGAATCCAGGTAGATATCAAGCATTAAAGAGGAACATGGGTCCATAGAAGGCATTTGGTCCTAAATTACAAGTCAGGATGGAGTCAAAGGAAGCCTCTCTGACTGAGTAGGTACGTAATGGCTCAGTCTGACCAACCCATGTTAGAGCAGTGTCTCGGTTTATCTAGTCCAGTTGCAAGATCTGGTAATCCAGCTCCTTATTCTTTCATTTCTGCTTTATTTTTATTGTTTTTTTAATCACACACACATTTCCCCCCAAAAGATGGTATCAGATAAGCATCATAGGGGAAGAAATTCCATAACTTTGGTGTTGCCACCAAGAAGGGTCCATCTTGTATTGCCAATTGTTAAACATCTGGAGAACTGGGTTAGATTCCGTACTCCTCCACTTGTAGCCAGCTGGGTGACCTTGGGTCAGTCACAGCTTCTAGGAGCTCTCTCAGCCTCACCCACCTCACAGAGTGATTGTTGTTGTGGGGATAATAATGACATACTTTGTAAACTGCTCTGAATGGGCATTAAGTTGTCCTAAAGGGCGGTACATAAATTGAATGTTGTGCTGCTGCTGCTGCTGCTGCTACTGATGATGATGATGATGATGATGATGGTGATGATGGTGATGATGATGATGATGATGATGATGGGACATGGAACCATGCCTCTCCAAATGATTTCAGTGGTGCAGACAGGCTCACAGTGCACCAGATAGTCTTTGAGATTCCTGAGTCCCACACCTGAAATAGTTCTTTAAAAATACTTTTGAGTTAGACGTGGTAACCAACTGGGAGTCAATGTAGATGAAATAAAATAGCCATAATATGTGCAAAGCAGCTGTAAGCTATAAATAAATAAATATAATTTTGTTTCCGTATCTACATACAGCCTACCCGTGGTTTTAAACACTGATTCACCATCTTCACACTTAGAGAGGGAGATGTGGATGCCACTCTAATCTCATCTTCCCAGTCTTCAAACCTCTTACCCTAAGGGATGCTGACTAACCAGCTGAAGTCCTGCTGTCCCAAGACTTTTTCTTCTTCATCTGGATTATACCAACAAGTGACAACCCAAAGAAGCTACCACCTTTTACACAAGTGATTTGTTTCCTCTGTAAACACCAGAATGATCTTCCAGTGCTTGCTGTCAAAGGTCTCTCTGACAGAGCATTAAACTAATTGTTTTATGTGGAACAGTAAGGAATTAACCTCCACCACCAATATCCTCTCACTCCAATAAAGTTCTTCAAAACATGCAGCAGTAGGGGGGAAATCCTATTTTCCCTAGAATTTCCAGTTGTTAATACTCAAACAAATCTCCAGAATTTATTCAGACTTGAAGCCTCTTGAGACTGGTGAGAAGGATCAGTGTGCTCCAAGATAAATTTCCTCAGGATGGCTGACAGTCAAGGTGGGATACTGCTTACCATTTCCTCCTCCAGGCTCTCTCTTTTAGAAAGACATGAACAATTTAAAGTCCTCTCATGATACTTTATTCCTCGGAATCTTTCCCTTCCCTATTGCTCTTGTGCCTTCAGCTTGACTTGCTCCTTGCTGCCCCATGGCCCACACAGATGAGTTGCACCTGTTGGTGGGACTTGAATTACAATTGATCTTAATACTGTGGAGATCAGTTGCCCTGGAGGAAATGGCTGCTTTGGAGCACAGACTGTATAGCAGTATAACTTGCTGAGCTCCCTCCCCTCCCTAAACCCCTTTCTCCCCAGGCTCCACCCCCAAAGCTCCCGGAATATTCCAACCTGACCTCTGGTTCTTGATTCATAGAGCACTACTATGTCAGGAAGGAAGCATTCAGGGATTGTGAAAGACCACTGTTTTCAGGGCATCCCATTTAAAATCCTATAAAAACTTACTGCAGTCAAAACCTATTGATTTCAGTGGACTTAGGTAGCAATAACTCTGCACAGAATTGCATTGTCAGTGATCAAGATATAGCCATACACTTTACTATTAATGGGAACAAGCTGGGGGCTGCAGAATATAGTGCCCTCAGCTGAGCATTGATTATCCCACCTGATGCCCAGTCCTTGGCTGACGTCACAGCACTGTTTAACAAAGCACCACAACACAACAGTTACTAGAAGCCTCAGCATCCACCAAGGGTTCTTCTAAGACCACCCAAACTTTATAATTATGGGTGACTTCAACTTCCACAATGTGTGCTGGGAGACATGCTCATCAAAGCGACAAGAATCACATAACTTCCTGACCTGCCTGGCCGATAACTTCGTTTTTCAAATGGTGGAGGAAGCTACAAGGGGCTCGGCCATACCAGACTTAATAGTAACCAACAGGGAAGAATTGGTAGATGGGGTGAAGGTGGTGGGGACCTTAGGGGGAAGTGATCATGTCCTCTTTGAATTCCAGTTGCTGTGGGGGGCCAAGGAAGTTCGTAGCCAGACTCGTAGGTTAGATTTTCATAGGGCCAACTTCAATGAACTCAATTCTGTGGGGGAGTGTGCTGGAAAGGAAAGGAGCAAGTGAAGGGTGGGCTCTTCTCAAACATAAGCTTTTGCAAGCTCAAGCTCTCACTATTCCAGCAAAATGGAAACATGGTAAGTGCTCCAAGAAACCAATGTGGATGAACAGAGAGCTCCAGAATAAGCTAAAGGAGAGAAAGGAAATGTTCAGGAAATGGCGAGGACAGACCTCTAAAGAAAATATATGAGGGTTACTAGGTACTGAAGATCAGCCATCAGAGAAGCCAAAGCTCAGTATGAGTTGGGTCTGGCCAGGGGGGCTCTCTACTATAAGAAAACTTTCTACAGATATGTGAGAAGCAAATGCAAGGTAAAAGAGGCAATTGGACCGCTGTTGGGAGTAGAAGGAGAAACTCTGATAGAGAACAGAGGAAAAAGCAGACAGGCTTAATGACTTTTTTGCCTCTGTTGTCTCCCTGAAGAACTCGAGCCCATCTAGAGATGGTAGTAGACATGACAGGACACCTGGGTGGCTAGTTGACATTGACAGAGAGGTTGTGGAGAGGCACCTGGCTGCACTGGACAAATACAAATCCCCAGGACTGGATGGTGCGCACTCAAGCATGCTCAAAGAACTTCCTAGAGAACTTGCAGAGCCTCTGTCCATCATCTTCAAGGCCTCCTGGAGGACTGGGGATGTGCCACAAGATTGGAGAAGAGTGAATGTTATCCCAATCTTTAAGAAAGGGAAGAAAGATGACCCAGAAAACTACAGGCCGGTCAGTCTGACTTCTGTTGCTGGGAAGATATTAGAACAGATTTTAAAGGGATCGATCTGTAAGCATCTGAAGGACTGCTTAGTGATCCGGGGAAGTCAACATGGTTTTGTCCCCAACAAATCTTGTCAGATCAACCTGGTTTCCTTCTTTGATCGAGTGACAAGCTTACTGGATCGTGGGAACTCTGTCAATGTGATTTACCTGGATTTCAGTAAAGCTTTTGATAAGGTCCCCCAGGACATTCTGATGAGTAAACTGGAACTGACCTATGGACTATAGGTCAGTTTGGTGGATAGGGAACTGGTTAGAGGACCACACACAAAGAGTGGTGGTTAATGGCATTTCATCGGAGAGAGGTGTCTAGTGGGGTGCCACAGGGCTTGGTTTTTGGCCCGGTACTTTTCAATATTTTTATCAAGTTCAAGTTAGCCTTTATTGGCATATATCATCAATTCAAGTTATCCACTTAAAATAAGAAAAACAAAGTCAGAAGGATACTACATTGCAAATACATAAATACAATTATAGCTAATTTCTGTGATATCCTTTGATGCAACTTCAAAAGCAGAATGGAGGAACGTAGCCACCTTCTTGGTGACATCAGGAAAGGAATCGTTTAACAGTCTATAGACTTTGAGCAAGTCAGAGTAATCCATCATACTAGCTAGAACAGATTTTAAATATGTTTGAGGTATACCAGTATACAAATTACAATGCAAAAGAACATGTGTAATTAACTTAACACATTTTTGTTCACATAAACAGCATCTAGCTGAATAGGCTATCCTGTTAAATCTGCCATATAGAATGGCCAAAGGCATAGCATTGCACCTGGCCAAAGAAAATGCTCTACGAAGTTGTAGCACCTGCAGGGAAGATAAATATGAAGCCATCCTCCCTACAGTGAGAGGAATTTCAAAGCTCAGGGGAAAGCAGGTTTTAGTAGTCAGGCTATATAACTTCTGGCGCTCAATATCTAGCATCCTACTCTTAATTTGTTGAAATGCAGCATTTGATGTTAACATAGACAATGAGTCCACAGATATACCCATGCCTTTAATTTTTGCCATGATATACACTGACCAATTTGACACATTGGACTCTGAAAGCATTTGATATATAAAGCTCCCAGGGTCACAATTATAATGTTACCATAGCCAGTATTTACATGTCATAAGCCAGGCCCTCGTTTCCACTAAAACTAAACCAGTTTCTAAGCAAATAACTGCATATGGAACACATTTGTTGAAATGTGGCATTTGATGTTAACATAGACAGTGAGTCCACAGATATACCCATGCCTTTAATTTTTGCCATGATATACGCTGACCAATTTGACACATTGGACTCTGAAAGCATTTTCATAAAGCATAAAGCTCCCAGGGTCACAATTATAATGTTACCATAGCCAGTATTTAAATGTCATAAGCCAGGCCCTCATTTCCACTAAAATTAAAGTTTCTAATAACTGCATATGGACTTTGGTAGGCCCAGAATTTTTCACAAAAATGTAGATTGAACGCGTTCAATGACTCAGTCAAAGGCCATAATACGGATCGGAATACCATACAATCATTGTGAAATCACTTTGGACTTAAAATTTTTTGAAGCAGCTGGTACAAATTGATTACCTCTGGAGTAAAAAAAATGTGCTATAGCTGATGTAGTAATGTCAGCTGTCTTCGCTGCATACTTGCTGTGGGTGGACCAAGTCGCATTATATTGAAAATAAATACCTAGGTATTTGAAATATTTAACTTGTTCTATCTTCTTCCCATCCATGGCCCATTTATAAGGTCTCCAAGTTTAGAAGAAACTATGACTTTTGACTTGTCATAGTTCAGCTGAAGCTTGTTTTTAGCAAAAAAAGATCAATACAGTGAGTCAGCAAGCGTCTTAAGCCAATTCTAGAGCAAGACAGCAAAACTGTGTCATCAGCGTATAAAAGCAGAGGCACATGAATCACACCAAGTTTTTGGCTATGACAATCAGCACCAAATAGGTGATCAGCAAGGTCACTGAGAAAAAAGATATAACCCTGTTTGACGCCCTTATTAATGGGAATCTTCGAAGTCAGTTTGCCTGATAATGAGCACTTAATCTGGCAGGTATTAGAAGTATATAATTTCTTAATAAGCACAAGAAGTCTTTTATCCATATTAAACTGGTCTAATTTAGTCCAAAGAAGATCCCTGTTAACTGAGTCAAACGCTCCCTTTAAGTCCAGGAAAGCTACAAATAATTTCAGATTAGTTTTCACAGTGTACGTATTAATTAAATGAGATAGGGTGATACAGTGGTCAAACATAGTCTTCCCTTTACAAATGGCTGGCTGTTCAGGGCCTAAAATATGCTTCTATGTCATCCAAAAGTTAAGCTTGGCCAATAAGTGCTTAGTGTATAGCTTACCCATTATGGAGAGTAGGCTAATTGGCCTATAATTGGCAGAGTTAGTATGGTCGCCCTTTTTATATAACGGAACCACTATTGTGTTCAGCCACACTGTAGGGATTATGCCTGTTCTATCTACTATTGTAAACAGAGATGCAGGGGAGGGCAGCCCACCAATTTGGGTCTAATTTTAAAATTTCAGAGGGGATGGCATCAGGGCCAGGTGCCTTTCCTGATTTCCGTTGCAGGATTAATTGTTTGATCTCCTCTGATGACCATGATCTGAATGAAGGGGTAAATGGGCTACTCATTAAATCTGCTGATGATACCAAATTGGGAGGAGTAGCAAACACGCAAGAAGATAGAGTTAAAATTCAACAAGACCTGAATACTCTCAAGAAGTGGGTGGTTGTGAACAGGATGCAATTCAACATAGATAGGTGCACAGTATTACATCTGGGGCACAAAAATGTGAAGCACAAATACTGGATGGGGGATACACTTCTGGGTAGTACTGTATATGAAAGAGATCTTGGAGTAAGAGTGGACTAAACTAAATACGAGCATTCAGTGTGATGCAGTGGCAAAAAAAGGCAAATTCAGTCTTGGGTTGTATCAAAAGGTCCATTGCATCGAAGTCGCAGGAGGTCTTAGTCCCTCTCTATACTGCCTTGGTCAGGCCCCACCTGGAGTATTGTGTGCAGTTCTGGAGGACTCACTTCAAAAAGGATGTGGACAAAATTGAAAGGGTGCAGAGGAGAGCAACGAGAATGATCAGGGGTCTGGAGACTCAGCCCTATGAAGTAAGGCTGAGGGCCCTGGGAATGTTTAGTTTGGAAAAGAGGAGATTGAGGGTGGACATGATTGGTCTCTTTAAATATTTGAAAGTCTGTCATTTGGAGGAGGGCAAGGAGTTACTCCAGTTGGCAGCAGAAGATAGGACTCAAAGCAACAGGCTTAAATTACATGCACAAAGGTACCAGCTGGATATTAGGAAAAACTTTTTCACAGTCAGAGTAGTTCAAAGGTGGGATCAGCTGCCTAGGGAGGTGGTGAGCTCCCCTTCGC
This sequence comes from Eublepharis macularius, assembly GCF_028583425.1. NCBI lineage: Eukaryota > Metazoa > Chordata > Lepidosauria > Squamata > Eublepharidae > Eublepharis > Eublepharis macularius. The sequence continues at coordinate 37,976,304 of NC_072795.1, read as the reverse complement.
TGGCAGTTTTCAAGAAGAGGCTGGATGAATATTTGTCAAAGATGCTTTAGGCTGATCCTGCATTGGGCAGGGGGTTGGACTAGATGGTCTGTATGGCCCCTTCCAACTCTGTGATTCTGTGAAACTAGAGCCTAAAGTACTTTAAGATTTAAGGCAGTATTTCATTGCCTTTACAAGCTGGACTACAACATGCAAGTCCAGACACAGAAGTAGATTGTAGGAACATCATGGGGTTGGGAGTAGGTGGGAGGATTGTTCCAGTAGAAGGAATCACATTTTTATGAGTACCTGGAAATTATCCAGATATGCAGAATTATCTCCCTTCTACCTTTTGAATGCCTAGCCTTTCTGCACAGATTTCATAATCAGCAGAGGGGCCAACATTTGGAATTAAATATAGTAAATATATTATTATGGAAGCTGTATTTCTCTAATAAGGGGAGTGGGGGAGGTGGTATGGTATAGTTTGATTTCATCAGCTCTCAGAAGCTAAGCAGGGTATGTACTTAGATGGGAGACCACCCAGGAAGACTGCAAAGGATGGCACTGGCAACCCACTTCTGCTTCTCACTTTGGAATAGTTTGGTGTAGTGGTTAAAAGCGTGGGACTCTAATCTGGAGTGCCAGGTTTAATTCCCCACTCCTCCACTTGAAGCCAGCTGGGTGACCTTGGGCTACTCACAGCTCTCTGGAGCTCTCTCAGCCCCACCCACCTCACAGAGTGTTTTGTTGTGGGGATAATAATAACATACTTTGTAAACCACTCTGAGTGGGCATTTTGTCCTGAAGGGTGGTATAGAAATCGAATGTTATTATTATTATTACCTTCAAAGCCTCTTTCTGGGGTTTTCTGTCAGTTGTAACTTAACAGCACTTTACACACTCATTTCTCTAATTACAAAACAGTTACATCAGTTGATCATATAGAACAAAGTGCTTTAAAGTGAAACAAACCAAAGATATGATCAAAGTTGTCAGTCCTACCAAAGGGCTTTCTCAGATGGTACACTAGCACAATAGAGCATTCATTTCCAGTTAGACCAGTACCTTTTCTGTCCACATAGAGCAAAAATTCCATTTCCTTTCCACTTTATTATACACATGCTGGACCTCCACGTTTAAAATTAGCAGCCAAGTATTGTAAAAAGATCAGATCTCATGAAAAAAATGGTCATGAAAAAAGGGAGGCACAGATAGAAGAACATGGAACCTTACTAAATGGCTTCTTCTACTGAACAGCCAGCCATATGATATATCTCCATACACAATCATAGTGGCACAAGGTGTTTGTTATTTGCTATTTCCATGTAGCAGCTGATGCCTTTTTTGTCATAATTCATTATCCCTAAAAGCCATATCAAGTGCTGGCAATTGCCATGCAATGCAGATGTAAGCCTATAATATAGCTAGTTTGGAAAGAGAAAAATAATACATTAGGCACTTGTGATATCTTTATGTATAAGTTTGAGAATCATTAAATAGCTGTCATTCTTCCTTCCTCCTCAGCATCAATTACTCCACTCTGGTTTTACTTACTCTACTCTGTATAATGAGTCCCTAGAGCATGTTTCATTGCGGGAGAATGAACACATTCTTCACTTGCGGTCAGTGGGATGTGGTTAATTTGAAATCACTTAAACTATTATATCTGTCAAGCGTGGTTATTTTATTTTCAATTCACATCAGTGTTTTAGTATGCATGTCGGTTACTGGGTCAAACTGCCAGATTAATTTCCAAGTATTTGATGGGAATGCTCTTTATCACTGTCTTTAGACTCCTGTTGAAACTAAATACAATATATTTCTAAACATATTTTATTAGCAAAAGGGGGGGAAACTACATTAAAACATGTATTTTGATAACCTTATGCAAATTGGGCATGTATTTAAAATAGTTTACCTAAATGCCTTTTTTGGGCAAGTGTATCATGATGAGAAGCAGAGAATTATTATGGCCATGGACTATAGAGAATGCTACCATATTTGTGTTGCATGTACACATCTAATAATAAGTCTAAATTTGCATTTCAGCCACATTCAGTTACCATTATGGGGGCTCCAAATTAGGATCTTTCTAGCCCAATTTTTCACCTTCTGGTAAATGTATTGCCTGGCTAGCAATTAGGTGATGTCTCTTATGTTGAAGTTCATCTGGTAAAAACTGAGAGCAAACTAATCACTTACCCACCACCTGATTGCTACCTTGTTGCATGATTAGTGAATTTACACAGCATGAAATTGGCCTCTGATAGTCCAGAGTAGAGAAAAGACAAATCATCACAAAATCAACCCTCAATAATCACAGAACTGCTGGTGTCCAAAAGCACTTGTTCTTTGAAAAAATCTTGGCAGCTTTTGCCTCCTTTTGTACCAAGATAAGTACTAAACTAAAAACCTTGGAAGATTTGGGATTCTAGCCAAAGATCCAGGTTTCAGCACTTATGCACTCATGAGCTTCAGGCTGGTGTATTCAACTGAGAGCTATTGAATGGGGAAAAGATATTGGTTCTCAGCCTTCACAGGCAACTGATCAGCATTATCAAATCTGACTATGCTGTTGGTTTGCCAAGTTCCAGATGGGGCCTGGAGATCTCCTGCAATTACAACTGGTCTCCAGACTAAAGAGATCTTAGATAAAACAGCTGCTTTGGAGGGTGGTATTTTACCCTACTGAGGTCCCCCCCCCTCAAACTCTACCTTCCCAATGCGCCATCTCCAAATCTCCAGGAATTTCCCAAACCAGTGTTGGATGTAGGGTTATAGATATTCCATCCCCATCCAACTTCTGGAACCATGCACACAACCCATGGTATTTTTTAGTGCAGGTCTACTGAATGATGTTCAGAAGTTCATTTTTGTGGACAGAATTACCTTCATGGTTTGGGGCAAATCATGACTTAGCTAAGTCTCTCGGCTTCAATTGAATCACTGACATTCTTCACAATGCTGTTGTGAGAGGAATATGGTAAGGACTGACAAGTATTTTGAATACTAGAATAGCTACAGAAAAACAATAGCATGTTCCTTTTGTGTATGAGGGCTATGTCCCCCCTTCCTCTGGCCTGCTGTCCCTCTGGAAAGCCCTTCCTCAATGTCTGGGGCCCTCCAGAATGCCATGCCCATCATTAAGCATGAGGGGCTGCCACTGGAAGGAAAGAGCGAGCCAGTGTGGTGTCCAGGTGAGCATTCTGGCCTCAGGCTTTCAAGTCTGATGGTCTCCCAAAGAGTACCCTGCCAACTGTAGCTTGACAAAGTATGGAGTCTTGCAAACTGCATGATCCAGCAATGCTCTCTCCCTTTCCCTTAGCATAAATAGACTAGGGGATAGCAGCCTGAGGCATTCTGAGGGGAGCTTCTAGAATTCACCCAGCTAGGTCCTAATGTGGCCAGAATCCTGCAGGGGATTAATTCAGCTAAAGCAATGGTCTGGCTCACTGGCTGGAGTGTGGAATGCCAGCCTGGCACTGTGTCTTCTTTCTAATGCCCTGCTGTTTCTTCTGTGTTGGGGAGAATCCTGGAAGGCTATTGGTCCAGGCCATGATCCAGCATAGCCGATGTGTAGCTATCCCAGAATCTGGGAGGGCAGCTGAGGGTGGTATCCTCTCAACATTGGGCTATTCAAGATTGGGCCCTGGAGCTAATAGGCCCATTTCTGAGGGGGCTGGTACATTGTGATGGTCTCTCTGACTTCCCTGACTTCCTGGTTCATCGGGCTCCTCCTGAAATTTCTGAGTCCATGGACTGCCCAGCAGGGTCTTGACAGTTAGGGTGTTGGTCTAGACTGAGGAAACCTGGATTCAATAGATGAATAGACATATCATACAGATGCCCCCACACACATGTGCACAAAGCACTTGCCACTCATATGCACAAAGCACTTGCACGAGGGAATTAGATCCTGGTGCTTTCTTACTGTTCAGAGTTTCACATACATTTTCTCAATAATCCTTGTAAGGTAAATAAGCATTGTTATCCTTGAATTGCTGAAGTTGGGCTGGGGCAAAGCTGCAAGACAAGCCCTTATCTGAGACTACCTACTGATTTTTTTCAGCTCGACAAAATGCTTGCCGATACAGTTAAAATAAAATGGGAAAATCCATTCTAATTCATCATCATTTCCTAGACAAGTGGAGATCCAGTCTGGATGATTCAATAGATGAACATTATTGTGTTCCTTTTTAAAAATGAGCCATCTCCAATTGCCATTGTTGCCACAGAGAAACACACATTGGCATTCTACCAATGCAGAGAAAGGATAGTACAACTATATAAATGAGAATGTAAATGTTTTAACATAACTTGGGGTCATTATGACATTGACACAAGAGACAATCAGCCTGTTGCGATAGCAGATTTTCACTCGTTGGGTTCAGTCTTATTTGACCTGATCAATTTTGTCACGTATGAGTTTCTTAATATGAAACAAAGATCCAGGTTTGAACATATACTGTTCAAATAACAAGCACTAAACTTGGGTGAGATCGAACTAGATCTTGTTCTCTATAAAACAGCTTTCAATCTTTAAATTATTTAAACCTAGGATTGAAAGCAGCTACAAGTTAAAGATGCTGAAATGTTGGTTTAACAACTCAGAAGAAGGTACTCCTAAGAAGAATTAGAGGAGTCACCAACAGCCCTTTTATTATAATAGACATGGGCATATTTCATTAATAAATTACACCACCACATTTATGCAGCTGCTTCATCATCAGCTTAGAAGAGGATGCTACGCTGCAAACCCATTAACTCTAAATCTACTTTGGCTAGAGTGAAGGTATGATCCCAAGTTAAACTGCCTTCACATTACACTCTACAGCAGCCTGTGAATAATCAGGGACATGCTTGCTGAATGGGGTGATATGTTTAGATGCCTAATCAAATATACAGAACGTCTCCATTCCTGCAAATCACTCAGAACATTTCATATTGAAGTGCTTGTTGCAAAAAAAAAAAGGCATTAGCCATAAAAATACAAAATGTGTTTTGCATGCGTGCGATCACAATCTAAAATAGTTCTTCAATAAAACAACTTTCTCCATTGTAAAAAAAAAACGAGCGGAAGATTTTATTGCTTGGGATATTGTTAGTACTGATTAGTAATAACTCTCTGTCAAGCAGTCATTGATACCTGTTTTTGAAGGGACAATTTACAAAGCACCAGTCTGCCCAATCGTGCTAAGTGGTCACCAAATTGGATTGGCAACTCACAGCCTCCACTTGTTAACCCTTTTGCTGACTTGTCATTTTTTGCTGCTCCCCTCTGAGTGACCCTTTTCTCATCACAATTTCTGGTTTTGACTATGGCATTGTTGCCAGTTTCCTGAACCATCAACTTCTACCCTGCTCTTCTTTTTGTACAATAGCAGTCCTCCCTTCATCTGGATTATTTTCATGATGATTTCCAACTTGAAATATCTCCTGTCTTTATTTTCCTTTCTACCACCTACTACCCTTGTGGTCTGATTTCCTGGTGTTTCTCACCTAGTCTAAACTTGGACACTCATGTCATCCTTCACAACTGAGAGTCACCTCAGCTTTAGTCTCTGGTATGAAAGCTTCCCCTGAACTTCAAAGCAGCCAACAGCTGTCTTCTCCTGCCCCCACATCCCCCCCCCACTGTATATCATAGTGTTTGCTCTGCACCTGCATCAGGGTCAAAAAAGTCTAGCTTCATTCTTGCAAACACAACCTTTGACCCACTACCACAGAGTAAACCTGACAGAACTGCTGAACCGCAAGACATCCAGTGAATAATACAAACCAAAGCTGCAGAACGAGCTGGCAGAAGTGACTGTTTGTAGTTAGGGAAGACCATACTTTTGAATGCCATGGGGCCGTGGCTCAGTTTTGCATCTGTTTTGCATGCTGAAGGACCCAGGTTCAATCCCTAGGATATCTGGTTCAAAGGGACAAGTAGAAGGTGATGTGAAAGACCCCTGCCTGAGACCCTGGAGTGTAGCTGCCAGTCTGAGTAGACAATACTGACCTTGATGGACCAATAATCTGGTTCAATATAAGGCACCTACATGTGCTAATATGTTCATGTGCTCATGTGTTTAAATATGGCCCCGCAAGTATAAAATTAGACAAGTATAAAATTAGAAAACTTTTCTCTTTTGTGCTAGTTCTTTAGTTGACAAGAGTGTTTGACATGGTGGGGTGTGTGTATAAGTGACCTTGGTGCACTAATTTTAGATTCTGGACTTAAAGGTCTTATGGAGGCCCCCATTTAGATGATAAACAGTTCAGATGCAAAATACAGAATGAGCATTCAACAAGAGTATTGCATCCCTTCCTACCATCTCCACATATGAACTTAGTAGGATTTGAGTCCAGTGGCACCTTCAAGACCAAAAAGCATGTCACATGTCTGAAGAAGGGAGATCTGACTCTCAAAAGCTTACACACTGAAAATCTTTTTGGTGAAGTTGCCACTGGACTCAAATCCTGTTGTTTCTATTGCAGATAAACAAGGTTACTCGCCTAAAACATATAAATATGGTGTAATCTTCAGGTGTGCATTCCACTGTGCTCAATTTGGCTTAATAGCTGCATCTTGCCATTACCACTCACCCATCCCCCTTTGAACACATCAAAAGTCTTGTCCTAACTGCACAACTGAAAATGGTAGCCTGGACATTAAAGTACAAAACAGTCATCTTAAGATGCTACCACCTCCTTCTGTGGCACGTGTAGATCTAACCAAGCCCTCTGCCCTAAAGATGAGGACTATGCCAAGTTTCTTCCTTGATTAAAGAACAAAACCTGTCTCAGTTTTGTTTGAATGAATTAAACATGTGAGTCTTTGGGTACCAAATTTGCAGAGGGCTTTATAGAATCACTGGATTGAAAAGGATCATCTAGACTAATGATCTTAAACTGGAACAAGGTTGCATTTTCACCCCATCCGAACTCCAAGCTTGTCAGGGCCGGGCACATGTTATCTCCCCCGCCCCTTCATTTTAGCCTTACAACTACATTGTGAAAAAAGTTAATCTGAGAGAAAGCAGTTTATTCAAGGTCACCCAATGATTTTCATGAATGTGCAGACAGGTGAACTCAGGTCACCATATGGGTTGTCAAGATTGCATCTGAGGACTACAGTCATTTTTTTTTTTAAAAAATGAAAGTGATACCTTTGGGGAGGCAATTTAATCTAAATATTGCCTGTTACTTTCCCCTTCCATTTATGTAGTTTGGGTTTATCATAGGAAGGGCAGTTCACAGAAGAAACATCTGAGATTTATTAATTCCATCCTATGCTCTGAGCAGGACATGCAATCATTTACTACAGGCTGAAGTGGAAGGGCCACAGTGATTTCTTTTTCTAGTGTGTTCCAAGTGCTTTTACTATAGGTGATGGAAAGGGACAAAATTCAATCCTGCAGATTAACTGGAGGACTTCAAGGAATAATAGGAAATTTATGACATTCTAAATTAGAAGAATATTCCATGTACTTATAGTGAAAATAATCATATTCTAACTGCTTGCTGATAGGATGCGTGCAATAAACAGCACCACAGCAATGCTGGACCTTGTGAAAGCATCACCATGCTGATTTGCCCCATCTAAGTAGTTTTGCTCAACAAACAGGGTTTTACATTTATTCCTTTTTCCTTTGAAACACCTGAAATATTTTTAAAGGGAAGTTTCTGGTTAAAGGTATTGGTGGCAGCTGGTGCTCCTCAACACCGGCTCTAAGAGTTAGGAGCCTGGGGGTGATCCTGGATGCCTTCTTAAAAATGGAGGCCCAGGTTGCAGTGGTTGCCAGATCCTCTTTCTTCCATCTCCAACTGACCATACAGCTCGCTCCCTATCTCTTGGCCCCCGACTTAACTACAGTGGTCCAGGCAATGGTCACATCTAGGCTAGACTACTGTAACACATTCTACACAGGGCTTCCCTTGAACGTGATCCAGTGGTTGCAACTGATGCAGCGCGTGTGTCATCACCGGAATGTCTTCTAATGCAGGTCACCAACCCCCAGTCCATGGACCAGTACCGGTCCATGGCCTGTTAGCAACCGGGCTGCACAGGAGGTGAGTGGCGGGTGAACACAGAGCCAGATCCAGGGAGTAGGCAAGGTAGGTGGTCGCCTATTACCCCCAGATGGGACTGTCTAGTTGCAGGAAAACAAACTCAGGGCTCCCACTGATTCTGCACTGTGGTGAGTTGTATAATTATTTCATTATATATTATAATGTAATAATAGAAATAAAGTGCACAATTGTATCATTCTGAAACCTTCCTCCCCCCACCCCCGGTCCATGGGGAAATTGTCTTTCACAAAACCGGTCCCTGGTGCCAAAAAGGTTGGGAACCACTGTTCTAATGCACACATAACACCGGTACTGTACCAGCTGCATTGGTTACCGGTGGAGTACCGAATCAGATTCAAGGTTTTGGTATTAACCTATAAAGCCCTATGCAGACTGATCCCAACATATCAGTGGGACCGCCTCTCCCTATATGAGCCCCAGAGGATGCTTTGATCCAGCGATAAACAGCTGATAATGATCCTTGGACCCAGGGAGGCCCACCTAGTGTCGACCAGAGCCAAGGCCTTTTCGGTCCTGGCTCCAACCTGGTGGAACACTCTTTCTAAAGAGACTGGGGCCCGGCTCGATTTGTTATCTTCTCGCCAGGCTGGCAAAATGGAGCTGTTCTGCCAGGCATACAGTTGACATTGGCTAAGGCCTCCCCGACAGCCAAATAGAGGAAAATGTGCCCTCCCTACCAGATGTATCTACCACCCAGCCTTCTGTTAAACATTTGTGGAGATGATTGGGTGGTGGATTTTCTCGAGAAGCGCTGCTATACTGTTTTAAATATTTATGTGATTTTCCTGTGGTCCATTCAGTTCCACCCACCCAAGATTCCAGATGGAGAATTTTTTAAGATCATAATCACTTTAAGAGATTCTGAGCGACTTCCTCTTTAGCTATTCTTACTATGAGCATTGCAGCAGAATGCTTAAAGGAAGTAAGTGGTAGTTTAAGAAAATCATTTATTTAAGAAATGTTATTCCCAGCTGAATAGTCTTTGTAGTGCTGTCATCACTATCCTTAATAGAAACAGAGTATGAGAATCAAGGGTGGGATGGGGGGTTCCTGGGGATTAAGCCTCGGGCAGTCCAGCAGATAACCAGTGGCAGCCCTGCTTTGGTAGTCGTTGAGTTTTGCAGCTGATGCCCTGCCTGCTCACCCTGTTTTTATAACTCAGGGTTAGATAATCATCTTGCCTGAGCAGATTTTTTTGGGCATTTCCTTCATAGTGGTCAGAAGTGGGCTTTTTTTAATCTCCTTCACAAGTTAAGTAGGGGATTAGTCATAGTAAATAAGCCTGAACTTTTGCAGAGCTATACTCTAACTAGGTTGGCAGGGTTATACTCTAACTAGGTTAGTACAGGCTAATAGCATATAGATAAGTATAATTGGCTAGTACCCTAAGATATCTGAAGATGATAGGAGGCTTTTCCCAAGCCAGTCATTGGCTATGTGGCCAGGAATTTAAGAAATTCCATTTGTGTGTGTGTGTGTGCTTGTGTGTGGGCACGCATGCGCACACATGAGAGTGTGTTGGTTGTGGGAGGGAGCAAAACTTGGCAACTCCTGACATAGTTTCCTGTTTAGGCCATGATAAATAAAGCTGAAACAAATGGGGACTCAGTTTGTGGGACCAAACTGCTAGCAGACAGCTATTCTGCACTAAAAAGGAAATGGGTAAACATGCAGATCAACTATTAATAAATCTAGCTTAACTGAAAAACTGGTTTCTTGTATCCTCATTTCATGGTATGTGGTCAAGATATTTATTATAAGTGGTAAAGCCTCTTCCTTAAAAAACAAACAAGCTTTTCATTCAAGATTGCTTATAACTCACAGTGACGATACATTTAGGTATTTTAAGCAGGTCTACTCAGAAGTATGTTGAAGTTTTGTCTGTAGGGCTTCCTCCCAGAAACAGTATTCTTAGGATTGCAGCCTTTAAGCTTGGCAAGAGGGATATGAAGAAATACGGCAACTCTACCTAGGAAGGTGGCTGACAACAGACCTGGTACAATACTCAGATTTTTAATGTTTTATTGTTACGACTAATTTATAATAATAATAATAATAACATTCGATTTATATTCCGCCCTTCAGGACAACTTAATGCCCACTCAGAGCGGTTTACAAAGTGTTATTATTACCCCATAACAATCACCCTGTGAGGTGGGTGGGGCTGAGAGAGCTCCAGAGAACTGTGACTCGCCCAAGGTCACCCAGCTGGCTTCGTGGAGGAGTGGGGAATCAAACCCAGCTCTCCAGATTAGAGTCCCGTGCTCTTAACCACTACACCAAACTGAAAAATAACTTCAAAATGAGACATCAATGGGTAGAACATTTCTGATTCTTTTTCCTCTACTGTATTTACACAAATGGAGAAACTGCTTATTTCTTACATTGATAGAAAGTGAAGTAATATATTGGAAAGGCACAAGTATTGGGATTTTGTATAACCTATGACATATTTTACTTGATCAAATTGTACAAGAAAAACAATCTGACGAAGATAACTTGATTCTCGAAAGCTTATGCTACAATAAAATTGGTTAGTCTTAAAGGTGCTACTGGACTCTTTTTGATTTTAATCCTGTGCCACAGACAACATTGCTTACATTAATATGATGTGTTTCTGTGGGTAGAAAGATTTCTGCCTGTACAGTCTGATTTTCTCACCTCTCCTCTCCTGCTACATCCCAAAATGTGTCCCAAAATGCCGTTCCTGGTGTGAGGGTCCCCCTATCCCCAGGAAAAGCATTGGAGGGGCATTTGGGTCTACAGTGGAGGGAGGGGAGGTAATAACAGTGTGGCTTGTGAGTGGATATCTTTCAGGGAAATGCATCATTGGATCCAAGGCACAATCCTATTTGTATCCAGAAGTCAGCAACAAGGTCACACTCACAAGTAAGAGAAGAGAGCTAAAGCCAGGCAAATAGTCTGTGGTATGGTTGTTGTGGGTTTTCCGGGCTGTATTGCCGTGGTCTTGGCATTGTAGTTCCTGACGTTTCGCCAGCAGCTGTGGCTGGCATCTTCAGAGGTGAAGCACCAAAAGACAGAAATCTCTGTGTCACTGTGACACAGAGAGATCTCTGTCTTTTGGTGCTACACCTCTGAAGATGCCAGCCACAGCTGCTGGCGAAACGTCAGGAACTACAATGCCAAGACCATGGCAATACAGCCCAGAAAACCCACAACAACCATCGTTCTCCGGCCGGGAAAGCCTTTGACAATACTGTGGTATGTTTACCACACTATTTGTGCAAACAATAGACAAATTTCATAAGCTGTACACAGAAATTAATGTTTTATAAGTGCCCACAAATCCAATAAATGTGAGAGTTATATGAGGACAGAAGAAAATAGAAGAAAATAAAATAATTAAACTTCGGCACTATTTGAGTATAAGTAAGAGAGTGACATTTCATGCTGGCCATGTGTATACCTACCCATTTACCCCAAAACCTAGCATGTCTAGTACCTGGTATTTTTCTCTCAGTCTGAAAAAACAGCAGCAGGTTGTTTTTGCAGCAAGGAAAGGTGTCAGTAGAAGTAAGGACACGCACACGGAAACATTTTCTCAAAGAAAGTGCCTAAATAAACACGCAAAGATTTCAGAGGAGGAAACATCTGTACAACATGTCTCGAGACCACCAGTAGCATGAAAGGAAAGAAGAGATGGGGACAGAAAGGATGCACAGGGAATACTTGGCCTTGTACTTTTGTCCCTGAGACAGAAAAAAAACCTTATGGAAAACATTCTTTCTGTGGTGATAATTCAGTAGTTTATTATCAAAAGAAAATGTTTCCCACAGGGAAAGGGAATTCTCGAGGAGAAATTATAGACTATGAAAGAAAGTAATATTTTTCCTCCTTTGACTAAAACCAGCCAGCAAATATACAGTCGTACCACCAATGAAGGAAAAGATGACCCTTTCCCTAATTCAGTATATTATATGCTTTATGCATTCTTAGCAAACCATAAAAATATAATAAATTCTGAACTTTAGTAGATTCTTTGGTCACGTAGGATAGGATTCAGCTAGCCTTTTCACTCAGTTTTGCTCAATATCCTTCCTTACTACCGCTGCTGTTCCTCCTGGCTTTTGCACATACAGGTCCCAACATTCTCAGCATCGCTTTTTTAGAGGTCCAAAGGGAACTGTCCTTCCTGTCTCACCTGAAAAAAGCTGGTTGGTTCCAGCCCATTATTCCCAGAAGTTTTGCCACAGTTTTCTTTAAAATTATTGACAAGAAGATGTCTGAGTGGAATTAGAAGGCATTCATTTGGACAAACAAGGAAGATATTACAGATATTTGGAATTAAGCTTTGTCCAGATTTGATTCCACTCCTGAAAAACAGCACTATAGGGCTCTTGGTTATTTATTCACCAATATATAGATAATAGTAGCTTACGATTTCTTGCTGCAGCTCTTCCTGTTAGTATGTGACATACATTTATTAAAACAATACTATGAAAGATTGATCCATGAACATGTTTTAGCATTATACATTCAAAATGCTGAGGTAGCTAAGGAGAAACTACCACATCTAAAATTTGTACACCTGGAACTTTCCAAAATACAATCAGAATGGACTACTGTACGCACACAATTAACCTCTAGTAGGCTCCCCACTGTGAGTCAGCTAAGCTTGTATTGTAGACTGGGCCAAACGGAGTATATACTCTTTTGCCTTCTCTTTAATAAGGAGAAGAAATGTGATTAAGGAGTTAAAAACGAACTAACTTTCTCTCTTAGTCTATCACCACAAAATCATTGCTATAATAAGTTCAGTCTTCCTGGAATTACTTGTTAATTAGGCTTAATTATACCATCAAACAATTACTCAAAATTTGACCTTTTCTAATAAAAGTCAGGCAACAAATCTGTGGGTGAGGCACTGAAACTGTGCTATAAACATCCAGTAGAACAATAATCACATTTTCCTTGGTAAATTTTTTTAGCTCTATGATTAACATTCAGCTAATCCACCCTTTTCTGAATTACTTGTAATCAGGTTCTACCGTAGATATCGCCATATGTACTGCTCCACCCCCAGTATGTCAAATTAAATCTGATAACTAAAAACATGGAGTAAATAAACTATAAAGAATTGATATGCAATCCTGAGTCAGAATGTGACTGCTGAATTCTACAAGTGCTAGGTAATACCCTAAACTTTTATTTATTTATTTATTTATTTCAAATTTCTATTCCACCCTCCCCACGAGCGGGCTCAGGGCGGATAACAACATATTAACATACAAAATACAATAAAAAAACATATTAAATGCAATAAAATTCCATACACATTTAAAACAGGATGGTGGACAGCCTTCACAGGGAGAGTTAAAATTTTATACACCCCCTTTTTTTTCAGGCCTGCGGAGGTCCAGCCTCAGCCATATGTCTGGCGGAACAACTCTGTCTTGCAGGCCCGGTGGAAGGATAGTAGGTCCTGCTGGGCCCTGATTTCAGCAGATAGAGCATTCCACCAGGTGGGAGCCAGGACCAAAGAGGCCCTGGCTCTAGTCAAGGCTAGGCGGGCCTCCTTGGAGCCAGGGACCACAACAGCTGTTTGTCTCCTGATCGGAGTGTCCTCTGGGGAATATATGAGGAGAGATGGTCCTGTAGATATGCTGGTCCCAGTCTGCACAGGGCCTTATAGGTCAATACCAAAACCTTGAATCTAACCCAGTACTCCACTGGCAACCAATGCAGCTCACATAAGAGCAGTGTTATATGGAGTCCTCTACTAGGAGTCCTCTACTTTATACAATCCTTGGAGGACCTCCTGGCAGATTGTGCCCTATGTCAAGAAGAAGAGTCAGCATTTCCCCAAATGTAACTATGGCCAACCTACAGACATACTGATTTCTTCCCAGCTTTCAGCAAAAACAAATGTATATATTGATCCTTATGCTAAAAATGACAAGCTGAACAGCCAGGAATTTATCTATTGTTAAGACTGGACTAAATGCTATTTACTGTTTCTATAAAGGTAGTATGTCACTATCTATCCCAAAAGCTTTTCATAGTGCCTTGAATGAAAATAATTACTAGAACAAAATTCAATCAAATCCCATTGTTATGAACAGAAGAGCATATCTGTCCATGCAAAAAGCAGGTAGGTTTTGCCGTTTCCCCCTTCCTACTGAAGATGCAAAACTAGACCTCACAGCATTCTTGAGGGCCCCTTGAATCCCAAGAGTCACTTTGCAGTGAGCGCATCAGAAACAACACCAGCTTAATTGGTCAGAAGCTTTCTTGTGCAGGAAAGACTTGACAGATATTCTGAAGGACAAAAGAGAGCTGGCCTGATGAGCTCCTTTAGCTGGGAGGTATGCAGTGAGGTTGCCTTCACTAAGTTGCTCTTTTAAACTCTGGCCAAACTTCAGACAGGAAAGACACTCTTTGGCAAATCTTGGCAATACTACAAGGTAAGTAAACAAGAAGAAAAGTTATTTTGGATATTGCCCCCCCGGTCGAAATAATTTCTCCCCCCCCCAGTCAAAATAAAAGGCATACACAAAGCTTGGGTATAAAATTGGGCCACTAGCAAGTACTAGGGTTTGCTGATCTCTATAAGTGTTTCCAGGATTTTTTATTTTGTTTATTTATAGTCTGCCTTTCTCACAGAGCAAGTAAAATACAATATAATCAACAGCTAGGACATTCAGTGAGCAAACTCCCTATTAGGTACATATCTGCATCAGTCGACAGTACCCAATAGCGTAGCATATAGTCCCTGTTCCTACCAAAGTATGTCTCTGAACTATTTCTTATGATACAGCCCTATAATCAGGATAACAACAAGGTAAAAAACATAAGATCAAAAGAAGAACCCTGCTGGATCAGACCAGTGGTCCACCTAGTCTAGCATCCTATTTCACCCAGAGGCCAACTGGAGTTGGCCTGGAGGCCCAAAAAGCAAGGCACAGAGGCCCTTGATGCTGTCTTCTAGCACTGACGTTCAGAGGTTTGCTTCCTCTGTGTATGGAGGTTCCCTTTACTCACTATGGCTGATTCCGCACACATTGGATAATGCACTTTCAAGGCACTTTATCAATCGTTTGAGGTGGATTTTTTGTTCCACACACAAAAAAATCCATTCAAAATGATCTATAAAGAGGATTGGAAGTGCATTATCCAACGTGTGTGGAATCAGCCGCTAGCTAGTGGCCATTGATGGAACTATCCTCCATAAACCTAACCCACCTTCAAAGCCATCTATGCTGGCCATCAGTACATCCACTTGCAATGAATTCCACAATTATTTTTTTTACTCAGCAAGAAGAATTTCCTTTTGTTTGTCCTGAACCTGTTGCCCATCATCTTCATTGGGTGCCCTAAGTTCCAGTTTCATGGGAGAGGGGGAAAAAAGCTCTCTTTCTCCTTTCACTTTCTCTACCTCATGTATAATTTCATAAACTTCTATCATGTCTCCCCTTAATTATCCATTTTCTAAGCTAAAGTCCAAGGTAATTTAGATTTATTTAGAAAACTCCCAGATTGTTTATTTATTATCTTTATTGCTGCCTTCTGTACTTTTCCCAGCTCTGATGGGAAAAAAGGGGGAGGAAGAAAAATCAACCCAGAAAAAAAACAGGTAACCAAAGACCTCTGCAATGTCCATTTTGAGATATGTCAACCAGAGCTGTACACAGTATTCCAAATGAGGCTGCACTATGGGTCTACACAAGGGTATTAAAACAGTGGCCTTTTTATTTTCAATCTTATTCCTAATAATCCCCAACGTTAAATATGCCTTTTATCACTGTTGATGCACACTGAGTCGACCTTTTCATCAAGCTACGCACTACAACCCCTAAATCACTTTAAATCTTGGTCTCAGCTAGCTCAGATGGAAAAGCAAAAAAGATACTAGTTAGGGGTGTGCACTGAAAAAAATCAGTTTTGGATCTGGAGTTTCTGAAGGAACTTTGTACCATTTTTTTTCTGAATGGAGCACTGCTGGCTCTAATCTACTCTAATTGTTTTTTTTTTCATTACTATGAGTTTTGGCCCCGTTCTTTGCAATGAGGGCTTCCAAGCTCTTTGGCGTAGCTGTTTTTGCACTTCAGGACATGAAAATCACACAGAATACAGTTCTCCCTTATATCCTTTCCTAGATTGTAGCCAAGGGGCAGGATAATCAAATGTAAAACACTATTTTATTTATTCTACTCTTACCTTCTTCACACACACACAACACACGCATCACCATAAGCACACTATGGGACGTTTTCGAGAAGGATCCCTATGAGAAGCCTATAACAATGAACCAGTCCTCAGTTTCTGTGCCTCATTCCCCTCATCTGCCTGCCTGTCTGCAAGCAAAGCTTCCGTCCCCTGCAGGAAAGGCAGGCAGACTGGTGTGACCTCTGTATCATACAGAAGTCTTCCCCAGACTTACCTTGCTTCACTTTCAACAAGCTAAACATTTCCTTGCCTGCCTAGCATTGCACAGCCCCAGATAACAACATGGCTGAAGCAAACAACATCACTCTACGTACCCCTAAAGAATCAAAAAACCTCCCCCAAACCCCAGAAATGTTGCAGTGATAGGTCAAGACAGATGTGCATTCAGAATGTAACTCATTAAAATCAGAGCTGAATACACTTTTTCATTAACTACACAAGTGTAACTATTCCAATTGAAATTAGCTCCACCACTCAGAAACACTCATAGAGATTGGAAGTGGTTGTGTTCTGATGCTTCACTCACTGCTGCTGCTTCCATTTGACCAGGGGAGGGCAGCATTCATTTGTTTGTTTATTTAGATATTTGTGCTCTACTTTTATCTTCAATGGGGATCTGCTGGCTATAGGGCTTGGTGCCTTCATATGCCTGTTCTGTAAGAAACATAGAAAAAGGACCTTCTTGTTCTCTGGGTGAAATTGAGGAGGGAGGATTCCTTGCATTCAAGACAGAAGTCTTGGGAATTTCATCTCATTCAGGTGGTGGAAAAAAATCACAGGCAGGGCTTACTCCCAGGAAAGTGTTCTTAAGAGGGCAGTCATGACCAGCTTGATTAATACAGACACGTGCCATTATTGTAGTAAAGAATCCAAATAAAACTCTTAAAAAATGAACTGAATGTGAACCCAGATAAAATATACATGTATATGCCCAATGATTGATAAAAATTAGAAATGCTGACTGCAAAAGCTCCAAATGGAAATTGTTTTCCATTACCTGTTTAGATACATATGTGTAATTCCTTTCCCTCTTTTCATTGTCCCTCCTGTCTCTTTCTACCTAGGAAAATTAAAGTAGACAACAAGGTGCCAGAATAGGTCACATTGGTGGGATTCCACCTGCTTCTGAATGCAGAATTTTTTTTTCCCCATTTGGATTTCCAGCATTTATAAATGGGTTATAAATGTTTATAAATGTGTCTTGGTCCAATCTACTGTTGATTATAATGTTTATTACACATCCCTGTTCTTATCTGGATACTTTTGCCGAGAGATAGGGAAGCTTAGCCATATATCAGGCGCAGATGTGATGTATCTATGGACTCTCTGAAGCACCAGTTCACATAAGCAGTTCCTTGATGCAAGTCATGCCTTTCTGAAAGCCCTGCATAAACCTGTATATTCCTTCCTTGACTCTGCCTGTATACAATTCAGACAGATGTGAATGGGTCACAAAATGTTTTCCTTTTCTGGTATCAGTAGCCTTTTGCTAAACATCAAACAGACAGATTCAAAGAGATTTTGTGTTTATTTTCTCTCCTAAAGCCTTATTTCTCCTCTGTGATTTTGAACAAGACTGCCACAATGTGTAACTCTACACAAGTCAAAGCCTTCGATGTTAAAAGGTATGGGGCAGCCTGAATAAAGATTTAGAGGCAAAAACAAATGGTTAAAATTATGGAGGTTCTGTTTTGTGAATTGGGGAAAAAGCTGATGTATGAATGCAACAACAAGGGCTCTAAGCTGACATCAAAGCAAAAATGGGGAAGGGTGGGGGGGAGACGGCTGAAATGACAGCAGCAGCTGCAGCATCTGCCTCTAAATTAGGCTGTGTTTCAAAGTCTGCACTCAACTGCTACACAGTATAAAGACCCAGGAGGAAGGCTAACCAAGAAAAAGAGTTAGCTTTCCTGCCTAACACATCAAAGTAACACATGCTAAGAAGAGCAATAAATGCATATGGCATACAGTCACTTGCTGCCTAATTGCATTGGGCTTAGGAAGCCCAAGCACAACTTCCACTGAATCCTAGTTTTAAGAGGATTTGAGATCTTTTTTCCCCCAATGCAAAAGAGCTGACACAAATTGGGAGCAGATTACATTCTGCTCTTGCAAGACAGCATCCCATAATTTCAAAAGATGGAGGGTTATTTCACAGGGTAGGACACCTGTGAAATACCAATTCTTAATTATAGGCTGTATTAACCTCATGGATCATGCAGCTGAAATATATTATAATTTGGGAAAACCTTGATCTCCAAAAATCAGAAAGAGCTCCCTTCTGCAAAGCTTTAGCAGTATCCACAATAAAATGAAGCTACTATATCTTCTGCCATTGCTTCTTTAATTAAATGCCTGCCTAACGATATTTCTTGTGTCACCAGAAAATACAAGTGCATTAATAAATGCTGGGAGTATTTATGATACTCCCTCATTCTTGCAATTGTGAAATGTGCTGAATGTGTAAGAAAAAGAGAATGAACCAAAACATTAACGAACAATATTAATAGCAAAGTTAATAAAAGTCTGTGTCATATTTCACATGCTCTTCTGGCTATACATTTTCCCCGAAAGTATCATATTGTTGCGTGAACTATGTTATCTTACAGCCCCTTGAGAAGATGTTAATTGTAATCCCTGTAAAGTTGTTAATTGATGAGAGCAGTACAGCACTTCCAAGCATTTTAGCAAACAGCATCAAATCGTAATTATACCTAGGCACTGACTGGAACATTAATAGCATTCTGTTCTCCACCAGCCAACTGGTTTAGTTTTAAATGAATATATGAACGAACAGAGGGTTAAAAGTTGCAAACAGTAACATTCATCTATAATGCACTCTGCTAACTTGTGCATTAGAAAAAACAATTCCAGCAGAAATGATGCACTGTGCCTGCCACAATAACAATATTACACATGAAATAATATTGGTTTTTATGCTTATGGATTTCTATCAGTTTAAATGAATCCATTCAAGGGCATCAACATCAAATAGAGTGTGTGTTCCAGCATAGTTCTCGTCATAGACCGCCAAAAACAGTCAAAAGCGGGGGGGGGGGACCTCTAACGCTCAAAAGGGAGGGAAAAAGAGAAACAAAAATAGGTAATACTTTGCTTTTAGTGACATGCTTCATGGTACTATGAATAATTAAAAATGCCAGAAATTTTTTCCTTATTTTCTTTTTAGATAAAACACACAACTACCCAGATCCAGCCATTAGCGCAGGCTATAGGCTTGACAAGATTATGAGGAGCTCTGTTTGAACATTGGAGCAAGCATGCAGCTCTGGATAAGGATTAGATGACCACTTCCCAAGTGGTAACATAACATAGTATGCATTCAATTACTAAATTTAGTCATGTATTTATTATTATTATCATTATTATTCAAATTATCCAAAACACAATCAACAATAAGCAGAGGTCGCATATTATTATTGATTGGACTTGCTAAGCTGATACAAGTTTCTACCGGAGACCTAAGTATCAACCAGATATTGGCATAATATATACGCTGTTCCAAGCAGTGCTGTCTTTTGTAGTTCTGTAGATGTTATGTCAGAAAGCTGCAGTTTTTCCATATGAATTGCAAAGGTTTTTGAGATGGTTCCAAGTGCCCCAATGACAATGTGGACAACTGTTGCATTCTTGTTCCATAGCTGAGTGGTTTCTATTTTTATATTTAATAATTTTTTCTTGTTCTTTTTCTTTGACTCTGGCATCCCCAGGAATTGCAGTGTCGATTATCCAGACTTTTTGATTTTCCATGACTGTTATGTCTGCTGTATTATGTTCAAGGTGCCAACTAGTTTGAATTCTGAAATCCCACAAGAGCTTGACTTGTTCGTTTTCTAGCACCTTTTTCACCTGATGTTCTCATGAATTCTTTGATACTGGCAAGTTACATTTTTTACACAATGACCAGCTTTGCAACCCTGTCATGTCTAGCTTTGTGTTCTTGTTCTTGTTCTTGTTCTTGTTCTTGTTCTTGTTCTTGTTCTTGTTCTTGTTCTTGTTCTTGTTCTTGTTCTTGTTCTTGTTCTTGTTCTTGTTCTTGTTCTTGTTCTTGTTCTTGTTCTTGTTCTTGTTCTTGTTCTTGTTCTTGTTCTTGTTCTTGTTCTTGTTCTTGTTCAGAATTTATAAACTCTGCCTTTAAGCTCTACTTATAAAATTACACAATCTTCTCAAGGAGGCTCACAAGTGAAAACAATGCCATAAAATTATTAGAAACAGCAGCATAAATTAACAATATTTTAAAAAGTAGGTATGCTACTCCCTCATCCTTAAACAATAGAAATGGCAGGAGAGGCGTTTTTAAAATTCCAACATTAACTAACAAGTTTATTTACTTTAGAGGGGAATGGTCAACTGAAATCAGGGATTGAAAATTTCTGAGGTAATTCAACAAATATGGAACATGCACATACTATTCACAGCCACTTAAAAGCTAGTTTTGAGACTTTGGTTCCCTTGTATTTCCCCAAGCACTCTATGACAGGGATCACCAACCCCCGGTCTGTGGACCGGTACTAGTCTGTGGCCTGTTAGCAACCGGGCCGCACAGGAGGTGAGTGGCGGGTGAACGCAGAGCCGGCTCCAGGGAGCAGGCAAGATAGGTGGTCGGCTATCACCCCCAGATAGGACTGCCTAGTTGCAGGAAAACAAACTCAGGGCTCCCACTTTACTGTAGCATAAGCTTTCAAGAATCACAGTTCTCTTCGTCAGATGTGTGACGAAGAGAACTGTGATTCTTGAAAGCTTATGCTACAGTAAAGTTGGTTAGTCTTAAAGGTGCTACTGGAGGCTGGCAACCCTAATAGAAACCATCAAAAAGTACCTCTCTATATAAGGTTTTTTTCCTGCAGGATCTGGCTCTCCATAAAATAGTTGTCTTGTGCAACAGATTCCAGATACTGATATCTACTCTCATTTCTGGCTTCTGTTAAAATAAAACTCTAATTAAGAGGAAATAATTTTTTCACTTCATATTCTAAAGATGTCTCAGGGCTGGTTGCTATCACTACAGTATGAATGTAGTTCATAGACAGAATAATTAAGAAGCTGTTCACACAAGACTTGTGTCTTGAAGGCAACGTATGTGGCAAGGCCCTACTTGTAGGCTTCACAAAAGCACTTGCTGGCCACTCTTAACAACTGAGGGCCAGGCTACACATGACGAATGACACTTGAACGGCAAGTGTATTTCTCCCTGTTCACTTGCCCTCCAATCAATCCACTTGCCGTTCAAGTGTCATTCGTCATGTGTAGCTTGGCCCTGAGCGCCTACATGGAAATAATTGACTTGTCTAAAACCACACATTGAATACAAGGTAGAAGTGGGATCAAATTCTAAATGACGCACTTTGACTTGTATGTTTACTAGAACCAGTGAGGAGGAGATCCAAGTGCTTTCCTGCAAGTACAAACCAAGTACAAGGAAGAAGTGGAGCCCAACTCCAACATCAACCAAGTTCATTTCCTCTACAATGAATGCTCCTAAACAAGCAGCAAAGAGTCAAATTAAAGAGTGGAAGAGTTACATGAGTAGATAGAATTTTTTTTAAAAGAAAATTCACTGTGATTTATTAGATAAGCCATATATTTTATGGGAAACTTCTAACAAAATCCATTGGCTTAATGATTGGTCATCATAACTGAATACGTTTCCTTCCAACTTCCTGCTCATCCATTTCACATTTCAGACCTCATTCTGTGCCACTCGCTGTCTCTGGAATGGCCTTCCTTCTGGAGCCATCCATCCATCCATCCATCCATCCATCTCGCCCACTGAATCCCTTCTCAAAAATCTTATCTTCTTGTATCCAGTCATTTCCTCTATCTTCACTCACATGGTGTCCATGTAACTTGCATGATCTTTACTATAAGCAATTGGAAGTCCCATTGATTTCATGGTGTTTACCTCCAAAGAGGCATGCATAGGTCCTCAGTTTTTCTTTCATAAGCCTACTGGGCATGAACCATGTTAATTTGGCATCCCATACAGTGCCTAGCACACTGCTGATTCTAAATAAATGTTTAATGAGAATAGGAAAGATGAGGATGCTTCATAGGAAAAATGTATAAAATACTGTTGAGGTCAGATTTTTAGTTGGTACGACTCAGCATAATCCCACCAGCTTCTGTACAGTTAGAATGATTTAAACTCAATCATCTAGCCCACACACAGTACTGCAGCTGGTATTACCTAAATGCCTACAGCTCTATAAAATTAAAATCATATTATTATACTAATGTAATAACATGAATAAAAAATGAATCTGATCTAATGAAGATGTGATAAAAATTAATCTATTTTGTTGCTTGTGCTGCCTTCTTTTCAAATTTCCAAGTTTGGAAAATAAAACAATTTGGGTCCCATGCTGTTTTACTGTAAGTTTCAGCCCTCTGAGAATTTTACAAGCAACTTATAAATGTCCTGAATCCAGAAATTTGCAACAGGAGTTCTTGTACTTCCCTAACCATTCCAAGGCCTAACACCACCAGTGTAATTAACTTTGGTTTTCTTCATTTTTCCCCTGCTGTTTGAAATAAAATGTGTTGTTCAGCTTTCCAATATACAACAGAAAAACTACATGAATACTAATCTATTTTAACCTCAGAGGATTCGCAAGAAAAAAGATTGACTTTGATTTTATTAATTGTTTTCTCAAATAAAACAGTTAATGAAGGAACTGAAGATGCTGCTTTTCACATTTGTACCAAGAATTTCAAATAAAAATCCTGTTTTCATTACTGAAGCAAAGAATAGCAATTGATTCTGCCAGTGTTTAATTGAAGCACCTACTGTGTGTCAAAATATTTTTTAAAGAAATCTTATCAAGTCATTAAAAACAAGGTAAAGTAAGTAAAACAAAAAGCAAATTTATCCAGTACCTCTCTACAGATTGGCCAGCAATGCTATCCCAAACTGTAAGAATGTTGTTGCAGCTAGGCCACCAGAAGCAAATAACATATAGTTTAGAAAATCACTGTTATTTATTTGCTAAACAGTTGCATTTGATCTGACGTGGATATCACATTTTTTACAGAAGTTCTGAATGCTCCAGAGGCATTCATTAGTTGGGTTTCTATGGATTGTTTTAAGTTGGAATAAGCACAGGAAATGGACAGACTACACAGAATGTTAAGGCTACCAACTTGCTTATTGGACCTCTATGTCTCATGGTTAATTAAATCTGATAAAAGGAGCAATGTCTTTATGGATGACAAATATCAATGTATCCTTGGAAAAAGGGTCAGAATTGGATCCAGCTGACTTGAACAACTACAGGGCAATTCTTTCTGAGTTAGTACTTTATCCTGGAGAAGGTGGTGACTAGAAAGTTCCCAGAATTTATGGAGGAAACTGATTGTATTGATCCTTTTTAATCTGCCTTTTGTTTAGGTCAGAAATAGTTTTGGTTGCCCTCATAAATGACCTATGCTGGTTTTCTGTCTAGTGCCAGGGCCAGACTTAAGGAACCCCTCAGGTACACCCACCCCAGAAACAAGGCTTGCAGCACCCCAGTCCAGCCCTACCATCCTTAACAGCAACAACAACAACATTTGATTTATATACCACCCTTCAGGACAACTTAATGCCCACTCAGAGCAGTTTACAAAGTATGTCATTATTATCCCCACAACAAAACACCCTGTGAGGTAGGTGGGGCTGAGAGAGCTCCAGAGAGCTGTGACTAGCCCAAGGTCACCCAGCTGGCTTCAAGTGGAGGAGTGGGGAATCAAACCCAGCTCTCCAGATTAGAGTCCCGCGCTCTTAACCACTACACCAAACTGGCTCTTACCCTTAAACACTCACCCAGCCAGGAGAGGACAGACATTGGAGGCACTAACAAGGGCCAAGAATGTTGAAGGAGCCCCAGGTGCAGGAAACTCAGAGCCAAGCTACAAGAGATGAATTACACATAGATGAGCACATGAAGGGAGTCACAATGTTAGCCTGGAAGCTGAGTTTTAAAAGAAATCAGAAGGCTTTGTCAATTTCCCCTAAGACCCAGGGAGATTGCTGCTCAGAGGGTTTTTTTAAATTTCCTCTTTGCCTCCAAAAAAATCTCCCAATAGCTATGCTTTCTAGGAGGTGAAAATTCAGCTTCCCAGCTAACATTGTGACTCCCTTCATGTGCTCCTCCTCATGTAATTCATAAGGCTTCTTTGGGGGAAAAAATTTACTTATCAATCATTGATGGCCAGTTGGCTGGCTAGCTGATTTGCTCATTCTTCATTTGTACTACTGGTTGCTGATTGGTGTGCAGTCTATGAGGGGAAGGAAAGTAGGACTCCTCTGTGAGAATGTGCATGTGTGAAACACTATTGATTTCTCTATACAGTTTTAACACTTGAAATTTAGCCTTACGATTAATGGACAGTTGGCTCTCTGTTTGTGGCCAGCAATGGGATGATGTGTTGAACTGCTAAGCATCCCCAGTTGTCACCAGTTTGTGGGTGACACTCAGCCTCCTTCCACCAAGATCCAGGGAAGCAGTGGATAACTGCAGCAACTGTCTGGTAGCTGTAAGGGTCTGGATCAGGATGAACAGGCTCAAGTCTGGACAAAACAACAATGACGTGGGGGTAAACCAGATCCAACAATTCAACCCGCACAGGGTGGGGTTGTCCTCCCACTGAAGAAGGAAGTTTACGGTAGCCAGGAATACATTTTTCTGAATTTGGTTGGTTCACCAGCTGTGACCTTGTTTTAGAAAGTGTGGATCTCGGAGGCCACAGTCATGAATGCTTTTGTAATATCCAGGGTGGTTTAGTGTAATGTACTGTTTGCAAAGCTGCCTTGAAAATAGTTAGGAAACCCAGTCAGAGTTAAGGTAATAGAGATCAGTTCCCTTGGAGAAAATGGTTGCTTTGGAGGGTGGACTGTATGGCATTAGATCCTGCTGAGCTCCATCCCCAGAATCCATCCCTAAATCTCCAGAAATTTCCCAACCCAGAGTTAGCAACCCTAGCTAAAGTACTTATAGGGGCTGGCCACAGCAAGCATATACCCCCATTCTGTGCTTATTATATTGGTTACCAGTGTACTTCCAATCCCAATATACGTATCTGCCTTATTCAAAATATTAGTAACCTTTAAGGTCCTAAATGTGTTGGGCCCACGGTACCTCGTAGACTGCCTCCATCCATATAGAACAACTTGTGCATTGAGGTCAGCTGAAAGTTTATTGCAGGGACCCCATGTCAGAGAAATCCAATTGGTGAGATTCCATTTGAGGATTTTCTTAGCATCAGCCCCTTCATTTTTCTGAAGATCCCCTGGAGGAATGTGAAAAACAACAAGGAATGAGCCACTTTCCTGTTCCATGAGCACTTGTAGCTCACCCCACCCAATGAACCACCATTTTATGTTGTATTCTGGTTGGTATTCTATTTAAAACAAAATAAATCTTGCAAACCCAACATCTGTTTGCCCCAGTTTGCATTACAGATCAATTATCATGGGGATAGAACTTTCAAACAACTGAGTGCCAACTTAAATACAATTCATTTCACACATTTGGCTGGGAGCCAGTGTGCTGAATAGTGAAGTAATATGAGATCAAGCAATGGACATGCATGTGCGCATCAGTTCCACGTCATTAATACTCACAATGATATATGACTTTCTTTCAGCATACTTATGCTCTTTTGTTCCCCAAAACGCATTTTAAAAAGATGTTTCTGTTCATCTTTGGTAGTGATTTATTTTTCAGTTCCCATATAAAACTGCCTATATTCTTGCTTCCCATAAGAATTCAGCTTGAACCAGGTCACCTTCATCTTTTCTAATGAAGAACTCAATGTTGCCATCAGAGTCCAGAAAATGTGTCATAGGTAGGAGGAGAGGAAGCATTCTAGGATGTTTGCCCCGTTAAGCAAAGACATTTTTCACAGATTGGACCTAGGGTATAAAAGAGAAAGGAACAGGTATTAATGTACAATAGATATCTGCACAGTTGTGTTCAATAAACTTATATTCATGTTTGAAACAACTAAAAGTCTCTGAACCACTCTTTTTAAGCAGCTTTGAGTAACAGCATTCGTATCAGAAGCTTGGAGCAATGTGAAGAAGGTGCAGGAAGGAAAAGAAAATTATAACAGTGATTAATTATACCATGGCAGAACAGAGATATCATGCAAGGGACCACTACAGATATTTTCTAAGGAGGTACAAACAGTCACCTGAGGAAAGAAGGTAAAGTTTAAGGAACCAAGGTCCCAGAAAAAGTTCTACTTCCTTCCAGTAAGGACTTGGCTTAGACCAGACCCCTTAATATTCTGAAGTAATATCTAGAGATGGGCACGAACTGAAATACAAACCAAAATTAAGCACGAACCAGGCCAGTTCATGGTTCGCGAACCATGGTTCGTCAGATTCCATTTCTGACGAACCAGCACAAACTTTTAGGCTGGTTCGTTTGGTTTGTTTTTTGGTTCGTCACAGCAGACAGCCTGGTGCCAATCAATCAGTTTCCTAGGTAACAGGGGATGGACTTCCTGCAGACCTTCTGCTGACCCGGAAGTGAACTTCTGCTGGCCCGAAAGTGACCTTCTGCTGACCCTGAAGTGATGATTTTCTGACCTAGATGTGACGTTTTCACGAATCAAATGAACCGATTCACAAACCAGGGGCAAGTTCATGAAAGCTCGTGGTTTGTGGTTCATGAAATTTGACAAATCATGAACCGCATGGTTCAGTTTTTTTCCGGTTTGTGCCCATCTCTAGTAATATCTGTAGGCTCTACTTTATTGTAGAATGGATGGTAAAATATGTTGAGAGCTCCCTCATTGTAGTGTCCATGCATCTGAAGTATATCTATCAGCTTAATCCCAAATATGTTCAATATCAACCATAAAGATATGGGCATGATACAGTGCCATATTTTTGCCCATCTCATTACCACAGGTCAGTAATTACAGGGTGTCATTTAAACGTGTAGTACTTATTAACATGGAAGAAGCATGACAATTCAAGATTATTATAGCTGTACTTCGTACTTATGCCAACAATTATAATGGATTGTAGTCCATCATCATATATATTCTTTCCGTATAATGTTTCTATTTTGATAGGTGCACATTCTGTTCTCTGTTCTTTGATAAAGTTAATTTTGTTGATGAAGTTGTGACCTTGAGGAAGCTTGCTGTTTTGACATAGATCAAGATGGGTAGCCGTGTTAGTCTATCTGTAGTAGTTGAAAAGAGCATGAGTCCAGTAGCACCTATAAGACTAACAAAAATTGCAATAAGGTATGAGCTTTTGTGAGTCACAGCTTACTTCTTCAGATACCAATCTGAACAAGTAGCTGTGAATGAAAGCTACCACAAATGTTATTAGTCTTATAGGTGCTATTGTATTCTTGCTTTTTTGACATAGCATTTCATCTTAGGATCATGTCCACAGAAACAGTTTCTATGACGTTAATGCTAGAAATGTATTGTCGAAGGCTTTCACGGCCGGAGAACGATGGTTGTTGGGGGTTTTCCGGGCTGTCTTGCCGTGGTCTTGGCATTGTAGTTCCTGACGTTTCGCCAGCAGCTGTGGCTGGCATCTTCATCCTCTGAAGATGCCAGCCACAGCTGCTGGCGAAACGTCAGGAACTACAATGCCAAGACCACGGCAAGACAGCCCGGAAAACCCCCAACAACCAATGCTAGAAATGATTGGACACCCAGAGGTATCCATATATTATGGAATACTCTACTTAAAAAGAAGACTATTAAGGAAGAATATGCAAGGGTTGAGATTTATCTATTGTTGTATGCAAAAGCCTGGAAAATATGAAGACAACAATTAAGTGGCCTAAAATGAATAAACTGAATTTTTAAAAATTCAAAACAATTTACATGTGGAACTTTTATAGTAGAATGTTTCAAAGGATAATAATGCAACAAACACCACTGTGGATTAAATAAATGCCACTTGAAGGTTATCTGCTAAATTGTGCACGTGACTCTTTCATTTTCATTTTCACTAAAGCAAGTGCTGGTTCTATTATTAGTTCATATGCTCCTCAGAGCTGATTTTCAATGCAGTTTTTATTTATACTTTACTATTCCCAACCAATTTTTGTGATTCACAATTGGACAGTTTTAGATGCTGCTTTGATGGTAAAATTTGTAAGCAGTAGCAACAAATATGAACACAAGATACACATGGTCATAAATTTAAACAGTGGACAAGACAAGAGTAAAATATGAGCAGTCTAGATTCATGTCGAAATCAGCCAAGCAATCTGTGCAAAACCTAGGCATGTTGACCCCAAGTATAGAAACTAAATGAAACACTAAAGTTGGACCCACCACAAACACGCACATTGAGGAAGAATCCTAACATGGGGATTTGAACAAGCACATGACAAGAAGCTCAGAAGGCAGTATTTTGGCATCTGTCAGAATTCATTCACTTTTCTTTCCTGTGAGGTTGAGATCCAGAATAAATGTCCACCACGCTGGCTTCAGCCTCCACTGATGACTTAATATGAGTGGAGCAACAATCACAGAGAAAACAGAATATTCCTATCATCACCAATAACAGCAATCTTCAATGGATATAGTCTCCATATTCACCCCTTAATAAGATTAATTGGAAAAGAAAAAAAGAAAAAAGAAAAAAGAATTGAGTGATGCCTTAGAGTTGAAATTTGAGATGATGATCTGTGCATCAGTCCCAGCTTCACAAGTCAATGTGTTCATGAATGTCCCTGCAGGAAAGATATTCTCCATGGTGTTCTCAGCTGTTTGGCAGTGGAGGAAGCAGAATTCTTTCCCCAACCTCATATTATTTCCCCTGTACTGGTCCTTAGGGTATGTGTGCCAATGTAGTCTGCAACAGCCTGATGCTGTAGATGGTAGACACTGTTCAAACATCCCATCTGCCATATGGATGGCTGCTTGAAAGGCAACTGGATGGAGGTGACACTGTGTGGCAAGCTATTTCTGTCAAGTAGCTCCTCTTCTCCCACATGGTGCTTCCTGCAGTCTTAACCATACCATCCCAACTGCTTTTGTTTTCTTCTGTCTGGATTGGCTTGGTTGAAATTACTGGAATCATGGTAGGGGGTGGGAGGAAGCCCGTTCCTACAAATGGCTTTCATGTAAAGCAGCTCCATTAAAGTTGTATTTCAAGCAATTGCCCATGTGGCAAGTTGCACTTTCCAAATCTAATGTATGTCTAAGAGAAGAAGCAGAAATTCACACAATCACTGTTATTGCTATGATTTCCTGTAACTTGACTACAAGGAGAAAATGAGAGCTGGTCTTGGTTGAATGCTATGACTATCTTCTGCCAAGTTTTCTTACAATGGAGAAAGTCTTTGTCTATTAAAGAAGACTCAGCAGAAGGGAGTCATACGTCTAAACCACAGTTTGGACAACAGTACTTCTCTCCCCCCCCCATCCTCAAATATCTCTCTTTCATGGAGGAAGCCTTTGGCTTGAATGCTTTAGTGTTTTTACACAGCTAAATACTTGTTACAACATGTTCTTATGTACCACCACCGCCACTGCCTTTCTTCTTGCCTCCCCGCTGTTGTGTCAAAATTTGGATTATACCATGCTCCTCAACTGACTATAAAAAGTAGAGTAAGATGCTTCATAATAAATATCTGATCAATGCCATCTTCTATAAATTAGTGTTTGTGCCTCTCTTTCAGTGATTGAAATATGTCCAGCAAAGCATGATTTCATACACAGAACAAAAACTGAGTTTGCTCTTCCCATTTTACATCAAAAAATTCCATATTACAGTGCATTATTTACTTGAATTTGCAAAATGCTGCCATTAGAGGGCAGAAAAGAGTAAATGTGTAGACAGAAATGTGCATTCCAAACCAATAAAGCTGGAAGAAAAGAGCTGAGATAAGATAACAAAAAAGGACATTGTTTTAAATGAGTCATCAGAGAGAGTATGTTGTACGATGAATAATGACACTTGTAGGCTAAAGCATTTTGCATAACAATTATAGCTGCAATTTTTCTGAAAAGAAATTCGGCATTTATTTATTTATTTATTGTGGCTGCCATTGGGAGAATCAGAGTAGGTTAATAACTCTTCTAACCTAATCTAACAAAAAGTTGTAACACTTCCCAGGACATTCTGAATTATGCAGTAAGAAGGGATTCATGACCTATAAATTTGACTGAATTAGGGACACAAACAAATCTAAATTGATCTAAATTTGGCTCTGAAAATGCCAGTGCTGCATGTTCTGTTTTTATCTACCGCATGCCCCTTGCACTCTCTGGATGGACAAGAGAACAGGAGTGCCAGTTCAAGTTGTCGGTGGGACAAAGTGAAAGCACAGAAAGAGAAATCAAGATTCCCAGCCAGACGAAAAAGCCTGGCTTTGAATATTTATTAATTTATGTCATTTATGTCAAGCTTAAATTGCTGAGACAGTGGGTTGTATCCAAGAATCATTTGTCATGGGCAGGGGCACCTCTGTCCACTGGGGGATGTTTGGGTTTGGGTTTTTTTTGCCAAATCCTTCCTTCAAAGTAGATCCCCACTGTTATGCTCCAGAAATGTTCTTGGGCACCCCTGAAACCTCAGGAGAGTATTTTAGGGGGCACAGAAGTAGATAGGGAAAATCGGTTAAAGGGGAGAGCTCCACTTGCTACTAACCAGCACATTTTAAGTGTATTTAGGAGGAGAGGAAAGTGGAAATATGAAAGGCAGCTGAATATGACCTGGATTGAACATTTGGACTTTCCTTTCTGCAGGCCATTTAAAGCTGAAGCATGAGGAAGAGATACCAAAAGAGCAGGGAAGGGGCTGAGAATTTGTTCCATCCTCAAAGCTTATACTGGGAGCCTATATGTTTTTGTAAACTGGATTTCTTTATGTTCATTTCATTTTCTAAGTTGTTTTGAATCCCAGGTGTGGACAAATAGAGGAATAAAATGTCCTAAATAAGCAATACATTAATTTATTGTGGTTACCTTTTTAAACCTCAAAATAGCCAGAGGTATGTGTTTCCTGTAACCCAATGGAACCAAAGTGATATTGCTTGTTTGCTTCTTGCTGAATGTTGAACAAGCAATAGACTGAAGCAATGTCCTCTTAAGCAGTTAGACCCTTTTTAAGTCTATTGAAGTCAATGGGTTAGAAGGATGCTGGTTAGGCAAAGTTAATTAGGTACTGTGTGATAATGAGAAAAATGTGAACTCAAAAATGTGAGCTTGTAAACAAGTTTAATTTACATGTGTAGTACATGAGTGTAACCTAGAAGAGTGGTGTTTCTATCTTGCTATAACCCAGCTTTTTATTTTTTAGAAAAAACAAGACATGATAAAGAGAAATGGAAAAATGAAATGGAAAAATTAAAGGATTTTTCATTATCATCGCCATCATCACCATCATCATTATATGCCCTGCATTTCCTGTGGCCCATGATGGCTCTATATTTGCTTTTATCATTTGAAGCAGCACCATGTTCTGAGGAAGACGGGGCATGTGCAATTTTGACTGGCTACGTTATTAAGTTCATAATGCCCGCTTGGGAGAAGAGGCGCCATCCTTCCATTATTCCCCAAACTCAGCATGATCCAACTACCTTTGAGCCCCACAAAAACTGCAGTCTGTTTCACACCACCCATCCTAACACCTACTTCAAAATCTAAAGCCATCCTCAGAACCCAAAGTATTTCTACCAGGAGCATATTGCAGTAGAAATAGGATGAGTGATGCTTTCAGGTCACCACAATAAAGCAGTTTTTTAGAACAAAGTTCTAAAAATCTCCATTCACAAACCTAATCAGTGCGAGTCCAGGCAGAGAAGAACAGAAGAAAGGAAAAAAGGTGCTTTCCTTCATTACCTGCATTCTGTGCATTGCAGAGGCCACAACCTCCACTAATCCAACTTTATAAGACATAACACCAGTTTGCCATTGCACAACCTGTAAGTTCAAGGAAAATACTGAGACCTCTACACATGAAAAAGAGATATTGACTTATTTCAGGTAACACTTGAAGCTCTATCTCAAGAGACTAGAAGCTGCCTTTTTTTCTGCTTCACTCTAACCAACTACAAAGGAAGGAGAGAAGCAAAACTTATTTTAACAGAATTCCAATAACAGAATGCTTACAAAGGTTGCATTTAAATAGTACATGAAACATATTCAGAACAGGCCAGAAGTGAATCCATAGCTAGAGGGGTAAAATGAAAGAAAAGTTTTCTGAGAAGCCTGATAATTAAAAGAATCCTGGGTGCTTCTTGGACAGCACCAGACTTATCACTGAACTCTACTTCCTGGCAGAAAAGCGATCAAGAATAGCAAAATTAACTTGCTTCTCATGGGAGAATATTTATTCTGTTCTGATTTGTGGATCAAAGGTTTATTTTAGCCAAGGCCAAACGAAACATGCCAGTCTCCTGCAGCCACACAGCAGCTGCAGGAAACGGCTGTTAAAAAGTAAGGAATGCCTGCTTGGGTTTAAGGAGCAGCTCCTGCCTCCCCACAAGCTATTTTCTTGTGCTGAAATAGTTATTCCCCGTTTTTGCTGTTCCATGTGAAGTATTCTGTGCACATGGAACAGCAAAAATGCGGAAATAAATCCCCCTGGAGCTGTTTTGGCATGTAAAAAGGGCTTGAGGGAAAAGGAAGTAGTGCTTCTTCCACCTGTGGTGGCATTCTGAACCCAAATAGGTGCTCCTTTATTTTTACCAGCCATTCCCCACAACTTACAGGTGGCTATGGTGACCCCAAGTGGGGTTCAGGTAACCCAGACCTAGGTCTTTAAAAACAAACGTCTACATAAGTACAGGTGAAAGTCCCTTATACTGAATCAGACCATTGATCCATCAAGGTCAGTATTGTCTACTCAGATTCACAGCAGCTCTCCAGGGTCTCAGGCAGAGTTCTTTCACATCGCTTACTCCCTGATCCATTTTAACCGGAGTTGCCTGGGATTGAACCTGGGATCTTCTGCATGCCAAGCAAGTGCTCTGCCACTGAGCCATGATCCTTCTGCAGCTGCAGCCTCTTCCCAAATTTGTCTTCAGTTCCTGAGATCTAGGAGCCAATGCTTCTGCAGTTATTTCATCTGGCATCTCCAATCCATTTTCAAGTATATATAAGGTCACTGAACCTGTATGTCTTTTTAAAAGCCATACGAATGATAAGATCCTTATATGATCAGATCAAGGTTCCAGCAAGTATGTCATAGCAGTTAAAGTGTTAGACTAGGATTTGGAAGAGCCAAGTTCAAATCCCCACTCAAATCCCCAGCCGCAAATTTAATTCTCCCAGCTGTTTTCCCTCCGTCGGACCTATCTCAGAAGGTTGTTAAGAGAATACAATTAGTAAAGCAGAACCGTGCATGCTACCCTGAATTCCTTGGAGGAAAAGCGGGATTAAAAATGTAGTAGATGGAATGGGTTTTGTTTCTAACGGCGATCATCTGTATGGGATTGATCAGAATGTTATACTTGTTTCCAAATTCAGGTGCAGCATAAAATTTATCTAATAAAGGCATTAAAACACAGGCCATTTTATTTCCAGTCTGTTTCCTAACAATACTTAAAATGGCATGCCTCTTCTGATTGCTATTACACATCCCACTGAAGTTTCCATTGAACTGTTCATCTCATATTCAAGATCACTTGTGTAGTCAGGTTAAACCCAGTTCATAATTTATCAGCATATATATAGGTAGATGGGATTTTATTTTTTTTCTTCCAGATACTTCACTTTATCTTTACTTACATTGAACTTCATTTGCCACATTAACCCCCATTTACCCATTAATCCAGTTTGTGGGGATCTCTTTAGAGATCTGGGATTTCCACTATGCTGAATAACTTGGTGGCATCTAGACTTGTTCATAGGAGTTTGTTTCATTTCTTTCATTTTTGTAATTAATTCCCAAATGGAC
This sequence comes from Eublepharis macularius, assembly GCF_028583425.1. Classification (NCBI taxonomy): domain Eukaryota; kingdom Metazoa; phylum Chordata; class Lepidosauria; order Squamata; family Eublepharidae; genus Eublepharis; species Eublepharis macularius. The sequence goes on along the minus strand of NC_072795.1, from coordinate 37,942,169 downwards.
TGTTATTGGGTTGTTTCATATGGCTTTGTTTTTCATTATTGTTGTCCATAATTCTTTTTCATTATGACTTCCTATTGGTTTCAATTATAGGACATTCACTCACTCTTTTCAGGGTTTCAGCAGGATTATAGTCCAATGGCATATTAAAGATCAACAAGGTTTTCAGGTCATAAGCTTTCAAGACTGAGGGCCAAGCTACAAGTGACAAATGACACTTGAATGGCAAGTGTATTTCTCCCTGTTCACTTGCCTCCACTCAATCCACTTGCCAGGCAAGTGTCTTTCGTCATGTGTAGCTTGGCCCTCAGACCTTCTTTCAAATTTCTGAAGAAGGGAGCTCTGACTCTCAAAAGATTATACCCTGAAAATCTTGTTTGTCTCTGAGGTGCCACTGGATTCAAATTCTGCAGACCTATCAATGTCAGTATTGACTAGATATGGTTCGCCAATGTCTCAGACAGAGGTCTTTTACATTGCCTGAGACCTAATCCTTTTAGCTGAAAATGATGTAAAGTGCTGCCAAGTTGGAGCTGACTTATGGTGACCCCGAATGGTTTTCAAGGCAAGAGACATTCGGAGATGGTTTTGCCATTGCCTGCCTCTGCGTTAGGGGTGTGCATCTAGAAAGTTTCCCTTTCAGTTTTGGTTCTGGGAGTTCTGGAAGAATCCCACTTCATTACTAGTTTGTTCTGACTGGGCCAGTCCCGCCTTGGAACTGATTCATTTGAGTTTTTTTCATTTTGGTCCATTGCATGCACTTTGGCCACACATGGGCAAATGCACACTGTTCTTTTCAGGGGTGGGCAGGTAAACAAAGCTCTGGGGCATCTGTTTTCACTCTTAACCAAAAACAGCATCAACCATTAGTCCCCCTCCTAGTCTAAACTATTGACCCACTGAGTTTTTCGTCAAGCACAATAACTCACACACAAAAATGAAGCCATAGAAAAAGAGGGTTTGTGGGTAAAGCAGCAGCAATGGGCAGGCCCAAGTAAGAGAGCACTGAAACAAGTGCAAACAACTATCTTGCTTCATCTTCATTTTTTCTTTTTTCTATAGTCCCAACAACTTTACATTCTGCTGTTGCCTGTTGGTTTTATGTTTCCTACTTCGTTGTTCTCACAATGAAGAGCAAATCCAAATCTTTCCTTTTGATGCTCAGCATTCCTCTGAAGAACGGGGCATTCTTGCTGCCAATCTTCTCCATTGCCCGAGTGCAAACAGGCAGGCAGGCAGGCAGGCAGAATGATTGGCTGAACTCCCCCCCCCCACCCCACAGACCTATGTTTTCCCCATAAGTTTTCCTCTTGCTATGGGGGGCAAGTGGGATTGTTTCGGAAAGGGTAGAGTAGTTGAATAGAGGGGGAAGCAATCTTAAACAGCTCTAACTCAGATGTAAGTGCCATATTATTTACTAGTGCTTACTCTCAAGGAAGTGTCTTTCAAATTGCAGCCTATGATGGAAATCTCCCTTCCAAACATTCTCAAAGCTGATAGGCAAGAAAAGGAGGGGTTTCCCCTTGAGAGCATCTGATTGGCAGGGGGAGGGGGAGACTCAAGCACATTGGTCTCATTCCCTCTTCTCACCAACAGAATTACTTAATAATGCAAGTTGGGATCTGGTTGGTGCTGTTCAGGAAAATAAGCTGCTGCACTACCCTGCGAGGCAAGCCTGCCCAGTGCCAAAGATAAGAAATGGAGTGAAACATATAGACTTTTTTAGTGGGAGGGACTCATTTTGATTTAGTTTCCTTGTTTAGTTTCAGCATTCTGGAAGCTGCTTTACTGAGCCGAACCAGTGAATTCCCTGTGTAATTTTGGCTTGTTTTTTTCATTATGTGTGCCAATACTCTGCATTGCCACCCTGGTCTTCCTTGGTGATCTCCTATTCAAGTATTCAACCAACACTGACCCTACTTAGCTGCCAAGAACTGATGGGACCATGATAGCCTACACACTGTGGAAAACTGGTTGTTTATTAGGAACATTTTTGATTTAAAATTACCAAGTCATAAGAATATTTTCTTGGTGAGTGCATGATGAACAAGTTTTATACTCAGTCACCCCATTAATCAATTTTTCTCAGTGTACTAACAGGCAGATCTCCTTATGCTGCAATCTTATACAAACTTATCCCATTGAACACAGTAGAGCTTACTTCTCAGTAGACATGCACAGGATTGCTTTGCTAGTCTCTCAGATCTGTCACCTGATTTCTTTTAAACTGGGATGATGAGAACTGAACTTGGGACCTTCTGCATGCAAATCAAATGCTCTACCACTGAGCTGAAGTCCTTCTCAAAGAAATGAAACATTCCATGTGGTTGGTGTGGCCACAACTTCAAAGAATTAGAACATATGGAAATATGAAGCTGCCTAACACAGTCAGACCATCCGTCTATCTATCACCATGTTTACTCAGGCTGGCAGCAGTTCCCTAAGGCACCAGACAGAAGTTTTCCCCCCATTTCTACTACGTCATCTTTTTAACTAGAGATGCTAGAGATTGAACTTAAAGCCTTCTACATGCAGCGCATAACATTCTGTTATTGACCCTCTGCATCCCTTGAATTAGTAGCTTTTTAAAAAAAATGCTGCAGAGCTTCTAGGAAGCACACAGGGTCTGATAACAGCAGAGCAGCATTACACTTGGTGGGGAAGAGGGGGGTTAAAGGCTTCCTTAGAGTTCTACTTGGATTATTTCTCACACATGTAGGGGAAAATCCAAAGCAGGTCTACTTAGAAGTAAATCCCATTTTATCCAATGGGATTTACTCCCATGAAGGTGTTCTTAGGGCTGCTTAACGGTAATGCAAAATGTGAGGGGATCTAAGTCCTTTATTTTGTGCTCACAGACCAACAGGTCAAAAGCAGCCAGGTTCAGCAATTCAAAATACAGAATGATACAATTCAATAAAATTGTTAACCAAATAACCAAAATGCTAAATGCAAAGTATAAAATATGTTGTTAGGAGTAAAAAAAACATTAAAAAACATAGATAAAATTTTTGCCACAGCGAGAGTGATATTCGGGTCAGTATAAGCTAAAAGCTTTGTAATTACGTCTTGTTTTGAAACACACTCCCACTTCTGGATGTGTCATGAGATCCATTTAGCTCTAACAAGTGCATGCTTCTTACAGTCAGTAAAAAGGTGCCAAAGAGTATCTAGATTCCCTGATTTACAATCACAGAAATGGTCAGAAAAGGGAATCCCTAAAAACCTGCCTGCTGCTAACTCCCTAGTGGCAGAACATTTAATCTGGCCTTAGTAAAAAGTATTCTGTATTTGGGAACAGTTAAAAATTTACAGTATGCAGGTAAGATCTTAGGAACAGGAATACCCAAATAGTACAAAGAGCATATCCTTTATGCTCTACAGAATGTGAGGAGCTGGATTAGGCTGTTTATTATTAGGTAAGGTCTTTTTGGATCACACTGCTACATCTAGGTAAGGAAGGACTTATAAAGTCGAACATTTCCACATTAAATGAGTTCTTTGACTTGATGTAAAAACAAATAAGAAAACAGAAATAATCTCCAACCATACATGCAATGGATTAAAGATGTACATTCCTACTTAGGCATTCATCATGAAAGAGACCATGCGACTGCTGGGGGCTCCAAGCATGATGAGTGGGGCAGAACAGAACAGGAAGGACCAGGGGTGAGATGGTAGTGGATCAGCAGTAAAAAATTGAGAATAGATTTGTTGTTTCCCACAACAGCAAAAAAAAAATTATAAAAACTGGATGGTTCTTTACTAGAGATGGGCACAAACTGAAATATGAACCAAAGTTCACAACGAACCAGGCCGGTTCGTAGTTCATGAACCGGCAGTTAGTTAAAGCCCATTTCTGATGAACTGCCACAAATTTTAGGCTGGTTTTTTTGGTTCATTTTTTGGTTCATCACTGCAGACAGCCTGGAGCCGATCAATCAGTATCCTAGGCAACAGGGGATGGACTTCCTGCTGGCCTTCTGCTGGCCCAGAAGTGACCTTCTCCTGACCCAGAAGTGATGATGTGCTGACCTGGATGTGACGTTTACATGAACTAAATGAACCAGTTCATGAATTGGGGCAGGTTCATGAAAGTTCATGGTTCGTGAACTGCGATGAATCACGAACCACATGGTTTGTTTTTTTCCAGTTCGTGCCTATTTCTATTCTTTACCAAACACATACCCAAATGGTTGCAGTTTCAATTACACATACGTAAGTCCAGAGGAGTTAGCCGTGTTAGTCTGTAGTAGCAAAATCAAAAAGAGTCCAGTAGCACCTTTAAGACTAACCAATTTTATTGTAGCATAAGCTTTCGAGAATCAAGTTCTCTTCGTCAGATGCATGATACAAACTGGTCAAATACAGAAGAGGAGGGGAGATAGGGGAGAGAAGGAGACATATATCAGAAGGGGACAGGATGCAATTAGCGGGGAGGCAACCAAAACATTCCTTTGCTAGTAAATGTAAACATCTCCTTTTGGTGTGGAGTCAGTTTGCCGTGTTAGTTTGCAGCAGTAAAAGCGTCCAATTCCTATGTAGTATAAACCTTCGATAACCACAGCTCTCCCTGCCAGATGCATCTGACAAAGAGAACTGTGGTCCCCGAAAGCCCACACCAGGCGCCACTGGGCTCCCCCAGACCATGCCTCTGTAAAGGAAATCTGTTACCTATGATAATGTGATAACCATTCATAGTCTCTATTCAGTCCCAGCTTGACAGAGTCAAATTTGCATATGAATTCCAATTCAGCAGCCTCCCGTTGGATTTTGTTTTTGAAAGGTTTCTGTTGAACCACAGCGACCTTTAAGTCTTCGGTGGAATGTCCTGGTAGATTGAAGTGTTCTCCCACTGGTTTTTGGACGTTTCCATTTCTAATGTCAGATTTGTGTCCATTTATTCTTTTGCGTAGAGGTTGGCTGGTTTGTCCAATGTACAGAGCAGAAGGACATTGTTGGCACATGAGGGCATATATCAGATTGGAGGATGAGCAGCTGTAAGAGCCAGAAGCAGTGTAGTTGATGCCATTGGGTCCTGTAATTGTATTCCCTGGGTAGATATAGGGGCAGAGCTGGCATCTGGGTCTGTTGCAGGGCCTGGTACCTGTGCTGGTGACTCTGCTGGCCGATTCATGATTGTAAGTGAGAAGTCGTTTAAGGTTGGGGGGCTGTCTGTAGGCAAGGAAAGGTCTTCCACCCAGGGCTTCTGAGAGAGAGGTATCATTTTCCAGGATGGGTTGTAGCTCACTGATGATACGTTGGATGGGTTTGAGCTGGGAGCTATAGGTGACAACCAGTGGTGTTCTGTTGTTAGTTCCTTTAGGTTTGTCCTGGAGCAGACTGTTTCTGGGTACTAGTCTGGCCCTGTTGATTTGTTTCTTCACTTCATTTGGTGGGTACTGTAGTCTCAAAAATGCTTGTTGTAAATCTCTTAAGTGTGAGTCTCAGTCGAGAGCATTGGAGCAGATACGGTTGTAACGTAAGGCTTGGCTGTAGACAATAGACCGAGTGGTATGTTTAGGGTGGAAGCTGGAGGCATGTAGATATGAGTATCGGTCTGTTGGTTTCCGGTATAAGGTGGTATTTATCCGCCCATTATGTAGTTGTACAGTGGTGTCCAGGAAGTGTACCTGTTGTGTAGAGTGGTCCAGGCTTAGGTTGATAGTAGGGTGAAAGTTATTGAAGTCCTGATGAAATCTCTCAAGGGCTTCCTTCCCATGGGTCCAAATGATGAAGATGTCATCCAGGAATCTTAAGTATAGTAGTGGTTCCAGTGGATGGGAGCTGAGGAAGCGTTGCTCCAAGTCTGCCATGAATATGTTAGCATATTGTGGTGCCATGCGTGTGCCCATGGCTGTGCCATTAACCTGTAGATATAAGTTGTCACCAAATTCGAAGTAATTGTGAGTGAGTACGAAGTGACAAAGTTCAGTGGCAAGGTGTGCCTTGGTTTTGTCCGGGATAATATTCCGTACGGCTTGCAGTCCATCTGCTGTTACCGGAACTGCTTTTTATTATAAGGGGGAAATTAGCTTTAGTAGTCTGTAACTAAAAATAGCGCGGATCTAACCTATGTTTATGGAGGTCCCGATTCCAGACACTCTAGTGCCAAAGAGGCAGACTACAAATAGGTTCAAACACGTGTATTTTACTAATAATGTGGCATAAGCCTGAACTTGCACATACACACAAGAAAACATACAAGACCTAGGAAATACAGAGTAGGAAATATAGAGACTTTCGCATTAGCAAGTTCCCAACGTTGGTGGGGAATACTCACAATCCTGAAGCGAAGCAGAGACACAACAGCGAGGTGGCCCAATGCCAGCACTGGGACCACAGACGGACAGCAAGGGGTTCTGGATAGGGTGGCACGCGCACCATGCGGTCTGGGAGACCAGCTTAAATACCCCAAAACGTACCCTGGGGCTGGTGCTGTACTTGGTGGTTCTCACAGATTAAAACAAAGGTTCTAATGGGTCACTGAATGGCTTGGATGGGCCACTTTGGTAATCTGATTGTGATAAGCGACACCTCAGGAAGAGGGGACAAAAGAGGGAGGGGGAAATCCGAGTGGGCTGAATGGATGTTCCAGCGGACAGGGCTTGCCCTGATGTCATCAGCTCTGGAATGCGGAGGTTTCTTTGAGATGCATTCTCTAAGTGCTTGGGATGGTCGGCACTTAGTTCCTTCTCCGGGGCGGCTCCTAAGATATGCAGAGCGGGGCGAGGTGCTCTTGCTGTGGACGTGGTGTGCCCGCTTCGCCGAAATGGCTTCCCAAAGCAGTCTTCTTCCCTGGGTCTTCTGGCTGCCTGAGAACATGGATGCCGGCGGGGCATAGCTGGGGCTGGATAGCAGGCTGCCCAGTAGCGGGGGCGAGCTCAGGGACCGACCCGTGGGAGGCTCCAGGCGGAAACTGACCAGGGAGCGCCTAGCCAGGCTCGCTGGAGGTTTCCCCGGCAGGCGCCTGGCTGCTAGCAGCGGCTTGGGCCCATATGAGGCAGGCTTCCATGGAGGCAGGGGGAACAGCACATAAAACACAGTCCAAAGCAGGGAACAGGCACGGTCCGTGGCAGATGGCAATGCAGGCACGGGGCACACTTGTAACAAAGTCCAAACACACACTGGGAAGTCCAGATATAGGTCTGGGCAGGGCTGCCCAGGAAAAGAGTCCTTTGTGCAGTTAACCAAACATGGAGTCCGGGAACTACACAGTCTATTGCAGTAGCAAGGTAATTAACACGCAGGCAGGAAACTGACACGTGTACCAGAACACACACGTGCAGGGCAGTCTTTGGTGCAGCAGTAAAACAGCAACGCAGGAAACTTTAACACAGTTCATGGTAGGCCTTAAAGCAGGAGAGGGGGCCTACTTGGCAACACTGCATGTGGGATATTGGTGTACAGGGCCTCCACATCCATGGTTGCTAGGATGGTGTCATCTGGTAGGTTGTCAATGGACTGTATTTTCCTGAGGAAGTCAGTGGTGTCCTGTAAGTAGCTGCATGTGTTGGTGGCATAGGGCCTGAGGATAGAGTCCATGTATCCCGAGACTCCTACTGTGATGGTGCATTTTCCTGAAACAATTGGGCGTCCTGAGTTACCTGGTTTGTGGATTTTGGGTAGTAGGTAGAATCTTCCTGGTCGTGGTTCCTGGGGTGTGTCCGTATGGATGCATTCTTGTATGTCCATGGGGAGTGTTTTTAATATTTTATTGAGTTCCCTTTTGTATTGCTCCTTGGGGTCAGAAGGTAGTATTTTATAGAATGTTGTGTTGGAGAGTTGTCTTTCTGCTTCTTGTATATAATTATGTTTGTCCATGATGACAACTGCTCCGCCTTTGTCTGCTTCCTTGATTACGATGCCAGAATTATTTTGGAGGCTGTTTATGGCCTCTCTTTCTCCATGGCTGAGGTTCTGCTTTAGGTGTTGTTGTTTGTCAATTATCTCAGCCTGAGTACGTCTACGGAAGCATTCAATGTAAAAGTAACGTTAGAATATTTATCATGAGATTAGCTGGAATCCAATTGGAAGACCAACCTGAAATGATTTTGAGGCCTGCCAAGAGCAAGTAAGCAAGAAGCTCTTGCCCTTCTGTGTGGTATGGAGATTAAATGCATTAAACAGTTTATTGAATTTCATAAGACTTCCGTTTGCACTTTTATGTGCAATTATACGACTCAATAAAAATGGGCGATTTGTTTCTTTTCTCTCTCTTTTTTAAACAGCACTGCTTACCGCATGTATTCAGTACTTCCTACTTTCATAGATTCTGTTTCAGTGTTATAATAAAATCCACAATGTTCTACAGCTTGGCCAAAAAAACTACAGAGCCCTTAGACAAGAGTGTTTGCCCCCACCCCTCGTGACTTTTGACAGGATGGATTTAAAGTTCCCCCAACAAGTAAAACACACTCCCTCATGTTTGCTTTTGCATCTATGAGCAGAACCACAAGTGACAAAAGGCACAGATTGGACACTTGTCTGCTTCCCTCAAGTTTTGATGGGAAATGTAGGCATCCTGGTCTCGCAGCTTCAATCTCTGACTGCTGTCCAATGGATTTTTCAACTGTCACTTGTCCAACATTCCACCAAGCTGCCTACATTTCCCATCAAAACTTGAGGGAAGCAGACAAGTGTCCAATCTGTGCCTTTTGTCACTTGTGGTTCTGCTCTAAGCAAAGAGAGGGAGGCAGTTACAGTTCTGCATTCCGTCCTGTTTACAGCCAACTGTTTAGCCCCAACACAACAGAAGGATGCTAAAGCAGGTCAAATTCTTTTTAAAGTGATTGCTAAAATGTACATAACTTGGGGGCAAACCTGCTGAGTGAGTCGTGTCCTATCATAGTGCAATCCTGTGTTGAGTTACATCAGTCTATGCTCAGGTATTTTAATAGATTTAGATTGGAATAGCTTTGCATAGGATTGTGTTTCAGTCAAGTAATCTGCCTAACTCAATGGAAAAGTGAAATGTAATCTGACTAAACGTTGCTTTCATTCTTTTAACAACTCCCTGTTCACTTTTCCTAATCTGTTCAAAACAGTTAAAATAATAATTGAACTGCAAACCTCACAAAATAAGGCAGAATAGCATTTCCTTATTGAAGAATCAACAGTCTTTTTTGCTAAAATAAAAACTACCAAGTCCCAATGTCAGCTCTTTCCACAATATCACCACTTTCAAATCTTTCCCCGCAGCACAGATATGAGATACCCCCTTGCTTTCATAGTTTAGATTCCTTTCCCTAGACATTGTGGGGCTGTGACTGCTTCTACTTTGCATGAAGAAGTTCCCAGATTCAGTTCCTGGCATTTCCAGTCTAAAGGATCAGGTAGCTGGTGATGTGAAAGACATCTACCTGAGACCTTGGAAAGCTGGTGCCAATTAAACAATACTGACCTTGATAGACCAATGGGCTGACTCGGATAAGACAGTTTCATGTATTTGTGTGACATTGAACCATGTGGCCTTGGACTCTGAGGTGCCATTCCATTACTGGAACAGCAGTTCCTCCAACTGAAGAGCATTTCTAGTTGCAGAAAAGTGGGCAGTTTTTACTGATTTCCCCTTCCTGCCACATATTCCCACCCAACCTTGGACACACACACGTGCACTATTCCTGACCACTGGAGCACAATTTCAGGGAGCACAGAAGGATACAGTGGCAAGTGGGATCCAAGGAAGTCACTTATTTCCCTCAAACTTGACTTTGCTTGCACTGTTTAGGATTCAAGTCATTATTTCACTTTGCTCAGTAAAAGTTACCTCTTTCACACGACGCTATGGAACTTCTAGCTTTGGTGAGAACTTCTCTCTCACCAAGGGTCCCTTCAGTAGGTGTCAATGACAAGAGAAAATGAAGCTTGTTAACTGAGCAATTCTAAGCAGGCCTACTTGGAAGTAAGTTAGTTTATTCAATTATGTTTGTAAATAAGACATTTTATTCAATTACTCTTACTCCTTAAGTGTTCTTAGGCTTTCAATCTCACTATAGAACAAATAACAGAAGAGTGGGCAGGTAATAGATAAGATGACATGTTATCTCCAGTCAGGTAGGATTGGTGTTCTTTCCACAATATTACTACTTCCCTAGTCTCAAGTCCTTCCCCTTAGTGTACATTAGAGATCTCCTTCCCCGGTCATTAAACCACATGGATTAGATCCTAACTTGCTGTTCAATCAGTGCAACAGCAGCACATTTGACAATTATTCTACAGGACTAAATGATGTATTGGTTAATTGGCTGATTACATGTATCTCCTGCCTTTTCGTTATCATGACACTGAGGGTGTCACATATATAGAGATTCCCAGTAGATTCCCATGCAAACCCAGACCCACTTAGTTTCAGTAACATTGCTATGAGCCATACTACAGGATTGTACACAGTCACCAGCTCCAACCTAATCACACCCCCAAGATGAGTGAGATAATAATTCCGCATCTAAGGTGTGGTCATAGCTCAGTGGCAGAGCATCTGCTTTGCATGCTGCAAATGAGCAATTAAAAAATCAGGATGACAAGAGGTGGGGTGGAGTAACCTAGGAATGCAACTGGGAGACACATTGTCTGGAGTTTTAGGAATCAAAGACTGAGTAAATCTTGGGGATCCTAGTGAAATAAGGCTAATATGGAAGCACTCTAGGAGTCCTCCTCTTCAAAAGGACCACATATACACACAACAGAGAAAACAGGCTGTTTTTAATTGCCAGGGAGGGCCAAGGCAGGCCAGTGAGGAAGAATTGCTTTCTTTTCTACAAAACTGAGCCTCTGCATGGAAAACTAGCTTGGGGGCTGTACCATGGCTGTTTTACGATGCAGCATAATTATGTTTGCCTCATATGACAAAATGCTCTTGCTATGATTATAAGCTATCAGGAAATTAAAGGTGCTGGGCAAATAATTTAAAATAGAATGCTCCATTAAATCATTTCAGAGACTGAAATAGACAAACAGATCACTGCTATATTTTGTATCCATCTTGGGTTTTTTTTAAAAAAATGTAATGATCTATTTATTATTTCCAAAGTGTCTGAAACCACTATACAAAAACAAAACTTGCCCTAGCTCCATGTTAAATACAAAACATAGCATGAAGGAAAAATCCAAAGGACACATTGGAAAAAGCAAGAGTAAAGAGATGCCTCTTGAGGAAGTGCTTACGGCTGCAATCCTAAGAACACTTTCCTGGGAGCAAGCACTTCCTTAGAATAGCTTTTAAATGTAGTAAAAGAGGGAGAGAACTACATGTCAGGTACAAATTTATGCCAGGGGTAAAAAAAGAAAAGAAGACAAGAATAATTCAATGTAAAGTATAGGTTTAGTATACCCACTCCTCTTCCTCACATAGAATATGTTCTAAGGGGACAAGCCTAAGGTATGTACACCCACTTACTCTCTCTCACACACACATACATACATCTCTGCCAACTTTTTTAGGAGGAGAAATATTGTGTAAACAGAGCCTCAGAAGGAACAGCTATTCATGTTGAAACCCAAAGACCGTGAATGGCTCCACCAACCACATAAAAACAAAGATAATATATGTACCAGGACAGAAAAAGAGAACACACGCAAAACCCTTCACAAATATAAGACTCTTGGGTCAAAACATATTCTGTACATGTTGTAGAAGGTTTCTGAAATCTGTAGGATCCAAGAGCTTGATAACCCAGTCACTGTCAACCTTGCTGAAATGTAGACTATATGCACTTTTTAAAAAGAACTAGAAATCACCAGTAAAATTATAACAGTTGGGGGAAACACATTGTCCTAAATGGCATCAAAGCATTTTTTTTGGCTTGTCCACTTATCTTCACTGGCCAGTACCATGTGCTCTAAAAAGTTAAGTTTTATTGCAAAATAAGTGAGTCATAGCATTCATACTTAACAGCCGTCAAATTTGATTTCTAAACTTTTAGGGACTTCTTGAACTAAAAATGTCACCTCTTTCTATGTTATGCAATCAATGTCATTGATTAGATTTCTATTACTTATAACTTTTCAAATTTAATACAGAACTAGACTCTCCTAATTTCCTTCAGCAGTTTGTTCCATGACATTACTGAAGGATTCATGCCAAAGTTGCTATCTCCCATTTATAATACAGCCACAGAATACTGCAGAATCAGTAGTTCACTCTATCCAGTTCATCAATCAGAAAACAGATATTAATTAATATTTTAATATAATAAAAATACATGAGTTAAACTCTCCATGTTAAAAGCAATAGCTCAGTGATCCAGCACATACTTTGCATGCAGAAGGCCCAACTTCAGTTTCTGGCATTGCCAGTTAAAAAATATTAGGTCAACCTGTTATACTATGAGTATTGTGAATGAGCTTCCAATATTTTCCTTTTAAGAGTGGATCTGTGTGAGCTCACCATTTGGATTTCCCCACTCCATTCCATGTTTGCAACCTGAAATGGTCTCATGGAGGTGCAATTTGTCCCACAGGAGCAAATATACAGGGTCTGAGGATTTGAATGTATACCCCGGTGGGATATATAGTAGCTGCATCTTCTCCATATGCACCACATTTCACATCCTTATGGACCAGCTTTTTGAAAGGGAAAAAATGTTTGGAAGTCCCATAATCATGTCTATTTCGCCCTTATTTATGTGTTGTAAATCCCTGACCTGGATAGCCCAGGTGAGCCTGATCTCAGCAGATCTCAGAAGCTAAGTAGGGTCAGCCTTGGTTAGTAATTGGATGGGAGACCTCCAAAGAAGACCAGGGTTGCAGAGGCAGACAACGGCAAACCACCTCTGTTGGTTTCTTGCCATGGAGTCACAAGAAGTCAGCTATGACCTGAGGGCACTTTCCACCACTAGGTGTTGTGAAAGGTCTTCCTCTACCTGATTTAAAAAAGTGGCTCCCAGTCAAAGCAGACAGTACTGAAGTAGATGACCCAATAGTCTAACTCTACAGAAGACAGCTGCTTATGAGCATATGGTGTCAAACAGGACTCACTGGTTTCTATTAGATTACGTGGTGAGATCCTTCCTAGCAGAAATCAAGGCATGACATGGACGTCATCCGATGTCCAGTTCTTCTGGGTCAGATCATGATATTTCCCCCCAGACTTTCTGGAATGGACCAACTTAGAATCGTTGGGAACATAACCGATAGCAAAGAAAGACAAATGCCTTCCTATAGTCATCATGAAGATTTTTTAAAAGCTCTGTTACTCTTTATGTTAAAAGAGGATTGCATTGCTGGATTCATTTGTCCCATGTCAATTGGCAACCAAGAATACTGAGAACAGGGACCAGCTGGGAGTGCTCTCCCTCTCTTCGCCTTCCTTGAACAGCGTAATGTCACAGAGTTACATTCACAGAATAGGAAAGAAGACTGATTCCTGCTCATCCCGCCTCCTCATTGCAGCTCCACCTGTTGCCTGACACCATGTTGTCTCATCCTGTCTCTCCCGCATGGTCGTAGTATCCACAGTCCTCAGCTGTGGCATTTCAGGGACTACACACAATGCTGAGAGAATTGAAAAATCACTCCCATCAAGTTACACTGATGTTAATATGTTTCTATGCCATATGTATTCTTAGTTAGATAGAGCTTAAAGAAAATTAGGTGGACACAAACTCAAAGTAAGAACTCTGACCAAAGAGCACTTCTGACCTAAGTATGTACAGAAGAATTGCTGCAGCGTTTCAGCAATCCTGCCCTTTGAACAGGTCACTCAAAATATCATCACACCCTAGCCACAGCAGCTAGTCATACTGCACTTCGGGAATCTTAAATCCACGTCCAATAACAGTACCACATTACTGTTAAGAAAATTTATAATTTCTTTCTGCAGCTTTAGAAAAGTGCTGCTAAGAATTAGCTACAGCAAATCAATGTTAATTTTCAGCTTGTTAAAAAAAAAACCTCAGGAAAGTCACTAAGATAAGGGGGGAAATAGCCCAAATTCTCTTTAAAGTGGCATTTAAAGAAAATGTTGATGTCATCTAGAAACTAGAAGGAAGGGGCTCAGGGGTGGACTGGAAGGCCAAAATAAATCTGAAAAGGGCTCTCTGCCTCTTAACGACAGAAACTAGGTTTGAAGATAGCAATATTGTTTTAGTCACCTAGCAACTCTCACAATGACCACTGACATTGCCTTTCTTAAAGGCACAGGCTCTATTTTTATTATTTATGAGGAGGTTAACCCCTTAATGTATTTCTTTTTAGATTTTAGAATTTTCTGCAAACCTGTGGCTTTTTCTCTGGTGCATAGAAATACCTGTCTTTTCTGTTTATGGCTCTTGTCTTCAGATGGGGCCACTTCGAGAATAAGATATATTGACAGCTTGATTACAAACAGGTGATGGTAGAGGTAACTCCAAGTGATATTTCGTATTATGATGAAGAATAGAGGGTGGTTCCCCAAAATGGCAGTCTTATGTTGAGTTTTTCCTCCTCCTCCTCCATATTTTCTGATATCATTCTATTACTATAAAAATGCCCCTTCCCTCCAGTGGTACATTGATCGCAATGACATCAGGGCATGAGTAAGTTGGGTAAGCTGATACAGGCCTTTCAAAAGGTGGCAGACAATTCAAGATGGGACTGCTGTTTTCAGAGGCAGCCCATAGTTGCCACATGCAGTTCTCTCCTCAGATCCAAGGCAGCAGAGCTGAGCTGAGCTCAGAGAGAAGTAACGGAATCAGCATAAATCCAGGATATTGCTTTTAGAACAAAATCCAGGATATTGCTTTTAGAAAGAGATACCCTTTGTATCCTTGTTGTTACGTGGGTCCTTCAGATACCCTTCTGGCCTTTTGTCTACTAAGATTGCTGGCAGTAAAGCTCTGTTTCCTCTTTGCAGTGCTTCAAACATGTGATCAAAGATGCTAGAGCAAAAGACGGAACAAGCTCCAAAGTAGTTGTATTCTTGTACCAGCAACGAAGCTTTGCTTTGAAGCTGGTTATCAAATAAAGTCATTTCATATAACTGTTGCTTATATTTCATATAAAACAGCTCACAAGTCTGTCTTTGCATTTAAAAAAAATGTCAGTGCCATACTTCATGAAATTGCAACTGTTGATTACAATGGGGGAAGAAACTGAAAATGAGTTGCAATAAACATGACTGTTATTCTTTTGACTTTCTCTCTGAAACACCTGATGAATACCCTGCTAAAAAATAGGCTTGCTGAGGGGTTCAGACTCATTGATTTCAACACATCTGATTTTCAAGTCAATGTATCTGAGATTTGAGATGCAAGGTTTTAAATAAGTATTTCATCCATGAACCTCACAGATTATACAAAAATGTTTATCTCCGTGGAGTTTCTGCATATGAAACCAAGTATCAGTATAGAAATTGATTAGACATTCCTCTCTTGTTAAGAGATATAACAGTACATAAAGTCACAGCCTGGGTTCATTTAGCCTTTTCATTTGTAGCGCTCCATATTATCTGAGTGCAGATCCATTTGAATCTCTTTAATATTCATGATCCTCTCACCAGTCTGAGTGAAAAAGATAAAGCTTTTGATGGCAATTTGAAGAACTTGATTAACAATGTGCTAATCATCAGCACTATTGACCTGATTCAAAAAAAATGTTTCCATTCATCCATCATTTTATTACCAAAGATGATTACGCTACCTTACTATTTTTTTATCTAAATAAAACCACATGAGCTGTAAATATCAGGTCCCTTTTTTAACCAAATACACCTTGAAACCAAATTAATTTAAACTAAAATACTAAAATGACCTGTAATAACCAATTAGCACATGAACAGGGGAAGGCATCGTGCAAGTGGCCCACGATAAACCAATTCACTTTGACTTCACGTTAATAAATGTTAAACTGTGCCAAGGAATTAATTTTGCAATAAATTGTTATTGTTGTTGTAATATCTAACTAAAGCATATTACCAGAAGTAATTATCCATATATCAGAATGCATTGAATGTAGAGTGTGCTCTATAATTACTCCCCAAATTGCTTATCATTCAAATGGTAATTTTAGGGATAATGTTGCAGTAACTATAACTTACCTTTCATTTGCTGCAAAGTAGTTTTAATCATCACACAGACCTGGATATTGCATATATAATATAAATAACTGGTCATGGAAAATAAAATAACAGGGACATTGCTTCCTTAAATTTATCTTCCTTTCCAATCATCCTAAACCTGGAGGGAACCCATATGTTTACCATCATTGAATTACAGCTATGTGAGTGATACATATTGACAAGTGGTGTTTCCTCTGTCTATAATACAGGACTGGTATCCTTAAGAGAATAATTTTACTGCACTGACAAATGTAAGTTTGTTAAAGTTGACTGATCAAATAGATCAAGACTGGTAGACATGTTAGTCTCTCTGTAGCAGTAGAAAAGAGCAAGAGTCAAGTAGCACCTATAAGACTAACAAAATTTGTGGTAGGGTATGAGCTTTCATGAGTCAAAGCTCACTTCTATGACAGAAGCGATCTGTGACTCATGAAAACTCATACCCTACCACAAATGTTGTTAGTCTTATAGGTGCTACTGGACTCTTGCTCTTTTCTACTCGTCAAATGAATTAGTAACTGCAGATTAAATATCTGGTAGAACTTTGATACCCCCAACAACAATTAAAACAATTCTTTCCAATAGAAACAAGTCACATTTTCTTGAAAGTCAAGAGAGTCACATTCAGGAGCTCATTTAGGAACAAAGGGAAGTGTGGAAAGATAGTCGTGGTCATGCCAACTGGATCCACTCTTTCAAGTGTTTTAGAGTCTATGAACATTGGATCCTCTATTTTTCTAGGGCACAGATATCGTGCAGGTTTTATGCAAATGAAATATTTGAAGGTGTGGAGTCAGGGCATGGCTAGCAGTTATGGCTCCAATCTCCTAGAGGAATGCCTGAATAAGAATCAAGTGAAGCCCATGGATTTAAATCCACACTACAGGCTGATATGTGATTTCTGTGAGATAGATCCTGAATGCCAGTCTGAAATAATATTATCCAGGTTTTTTAATTATTATTATTTTGAAGAATGCTAAACCTAACTTTCTCTCAAGGAAAGATTTTGATATTGAATTGATAATGGTATTGTTATTGCAGAAGACAGAGCTCTGGTTTTCCATTAGAAGGTACAATTACATTGTAAGTATTTGTACTCATGTTTAAATTTATTTTATTATTTAATATTATTATATTTTAATCCTTTGGAGTTGGAAAATTCAGTTAATTCAAATGTGCAGTGAGGAAAGAAAACATAAAAAGCCATGGCATATCTGCTATGGGACTTCTGGGGGAACTTTTGAGAGGTTCTATCAGCCCTTCCAATGATTTTTTCCCCTCTCCTGAAAAGAAAGCCCCCCCAAAATCTACAATGACATGAGAGTCTTTTTTTTAACTTCACAAGGATTTTTTTTTGTCAGAATTAGCCTAAAGTTTATCTCAGGTGTAGTTAACTGGAAAATTTTGTGAAATGCAACATTATATCTATATAGGAAAACATTTAATACCAAGTACAAGATTAGAATTTTTCACTAGGTAAATTTAATGTGCCCCACTCCCAAATATTGTAACTGAACCTATTTTTTGTAAGTACATCTTTGTTTATCTCAAAGAAAAATAGAATTTTTATTTGCTAATGATTTATAACGCCACCTATATTTTCTTAGTTTAGAAATATACACAGATTTCACATGCAAATCATTTATTATTAGGCAATTTTTGCAATTATGTTTATTATTGAGTAGTCATAAAATTAAATATACAATATGGATTGCAGCCTAACTTCAAATAGATATTTTATGCTTGTGGCATTGGAATTGGAATTGTGTATGACAAAACTCACTAGATTTAAAGTATATTGAATTTTTACAATTTGTTTCATTTTTCTGCAACTTTCTGATGTAAATAACAACTAACTACTAGATTCTGCTACACAGAAGAAAACATTACTTTTGGTCTGGATTAGGTGTCTCAGGGCGAAGCTACAAGTGACGAATGACACTTGAACGGCAAGTGTATTTCTCTCTGTTCACTTGCGCTCCACTCAATTCACTTGCTGTTCAAGTGTCATTCGTCACTTGTAGCTTGGCCCTCACTTTCAATATCTGGGGACATCAAGATGGGTAGGCATGTTTGTCTGTAGCAGTAGAAAAGAGCAAGAATCCAGTAGCACCTATAAGACTAAGAAAATATTTGAGAAGGCATTTTTCATTACACATTACTATTAAGGGACTGATCCGTGCAAGATTCCCTACATGGTCTAGTAGATCACCTATCTATTTCTAACAGGTTTATCCAGGAAATTTTTCTGATAGCTAGTTTGTTTCTGAAGACAAACGATAAGTCAACATGACATCAACTAACACTAAAAGAATTTGAATACTTGCCTGATAATTATTAATGATAATTCTGTGTGACCTCTCAGCCTTTGTTCCAGGATGATGTGCTTTTGATTAATTACATTGGATTTTTGATTGCAACCTTCTGTTGTTGTTTTTTAAATCATACAACTGTCATTTCTTAGGTATTATCCGTTATCCAGAATTAAACTTTCTGAACCAATTTGGTTGGGGGAGGGGAGAATAGTTAAATGTGTGCCATGCTCAATCTGTTGAGAAAGAAGAATTTGGATTTGCCACACGAAACATGTCACTGGTTTACTCTCATAAATAAGTCAAAGAGGGAAACAGTAGGGTATTAGGATCTAGCAGCAGTTTAGCAAGATAATGTTTGCATTATTAGTAAGTGCCCAGGATGTGAGAAACTCAGCTGCAGAAAGCCAGAGACAGGGAAGCTGAACAAAAGCATTTGCCAGCAGATCTGTGTCTCCTGGCTTCCACCCTACCAGAGGAGTCTTCCACAGCTACTGCACACAATCACCTAGGAGATATGAGGGTTTAGTCAAATTCCCTCCCCCACCTCTTCCATTTCCATCCTGGTTTAGTTCCCCCTTTCCCCACCCCCTAAAGATTTCAGTTGAACCTTAATGTTCTAGTGGTCCTTAGCATCAGTTTTTGCATTTCCTTTGCAAACTATCCAAGGATTTGTGGATTTAGGAGTGTATTTGTGCTAAGGTGAAATAGTCCACTCAGATCAACATCACAGGCCCTGCTTCGTCTATTGCCAATAACAGTGATTAGTAAGGCTGACCCAACAAGCAGGATGCTCTTAGTTGGGCCACACTGGTTGTGGAGGGCCTTCTCAGCAGCTCACCCGGTGCCAATGTCTAGCATCGGAAGAAGACATATGTTTGTTCAGGTTATCTTAATTAGTCTTGTTTTACTGTTTAATAATTATTCTTCCTCCATTTAATTCTCTCAGTGATTTTCTTTTTTGTGTTTGTGATTTGTATTTAATTGCTATATTATAAACTTTTTCAAAAATACTGTATTTAAATGTAGACATGGGCATGAACAAAAAAAACGAATGTGGTGTTCATTGTTCTTTGCCATCCACGAACAATGAACAACAAACATTGACAAACATGATCTGTTCACAAACATGTTTGTTGTTCATTGTTTGTGGGGGCCAGCAGGCTCTCCTCCAGCCATCAAGATCCCTACCGCACCACTCCCAGAAACCCTACCTGAGCAGGCAGCAGGAAATGTACCAATAATAGATAATAGCTTGAGCCTGGCAGCAGCCCTGGAACCTGAAGGGGTAGATCCCTACTGCACCACTCCCAGAAACCTTACCTGAGCAGGCAGCAGGAAAGGTACCAGTATTTATTATTTATTATTAGCTTGGCCCAGAACCTGGCAGCAGCCCTGGAACTTGAAGAGGTAGATCCCTATCCCACCACACACAAAGAAAATTCAAGCTCCAATGCACTCTCCCTGTCTCTCTCTCAAAATGCCTACAGCATTTTGAGAGCAACAGCAAGAGCAACTGTCTCTCCCTCACTGTCTGCAAAACCAGAGCTGGGAGCCCCCTCTCCCCCCTGCTCTTTGCTTCCTTATAACAAATTTGGAGCTCCACACTTGAAAGGAAGACCTGCCTATCAAGCTAAATTGGGCTTAGATTGGGGTTTCCAAGACAACAGCAGGAGTTCAGGCAGAGTTCAGGCAGTCCCTGCCTCCAGTTGCCAAGGGAATTGATTGCAGGAGCCAGATTGTCTGGCTTAAGGAACAGCAATGACGAGGCTTGCAATGACCACCTGTTCATTTAGAACGGGGCCTCACAAACAGCTTTTTCGCAAACAGCAGATTGGGCTGTTCGTGGCTTTTTTTAGTTCGTATTGCTGTTCAAGCCCATCTCTATTTAAATGTTGCTTTGATTATAAAAATGATGTCTTATATCCCTCCACTCCAGCCTAAGGAGCGGTTAGATTCAGGCCAATGTGTTCACAGACACTCTCTTTTATATTACCACTTTACCAGGATAGATTTTAATTTGCAGTTTAACTTACAGTTCACATTGATCATAAGCTTCTCTGAGAACTTTTCAATTAAGGAGTGAGAGAGAACGAAATTTACTAAACAAAATAAATAATTTCCCCTGGACCCAAATCTTCCAGCAGAAATTTCTTGGGCTTGGATAAATCATCTTGGGGAATTAATTTCTCCTGTAGAATTTTAACCAGCTTTACTTGAAGAACATAGATAGGAAAGATCACTTATGGGAAATAAGAAAAGAGCCTTTAACTCTACTGGAGCTCTCCCCCTCGATTTTTACTTGCTTAAACTTTGGATTAAGCAAAGAATGGCTCCATGGTTTGGGCAGCACTGGGCAACATGATTTCCAGAGGCCCCTTTGCATGCATCTACATCTGCATACACTATCGCCTGCAGAAAGATGCAAAGGTCTCTTTCATGCTTCTTTAAGCATGGCTGGCATTAAGTAAAGCAGTACAATCCACTGCTTCCCAAGGAACCCTCCACTGCAGGCTGTGGGATAATGTCTGGAAGGTCCTTGCAACTTTTACCAGACAGAGAAGGCATTGCATGGCATCTGCAGCCTATTGTCACACAGCAGAAGTTTAGGAGTCAGTGTCCCTGAGTCCTCTTGAGCGGCTTTTCCACATGCTTGATTTATTCCTGATGTTCTTAGTGGTCAATCCTCAAGTGTTGAAATCAGTTTGGGGATGGTTCTTATGCACGTCTGCCCTCCATCTGCATTTTTACAGTTGTGCAGTTGGTTTATTTTCTTCCTCACATGCCTTACATAATCAGGATTTTCAAGCAAGGGTGCAGTCATCAGCAGCAGCAGCATCAGTGATGTCACATCACCACCTTTTAAAAAAATTGTGCATGCTTATATTGCTATATCAATAAGGGCTGAGTATTTTTAAAGATTGAAAATGAACACACTGCCAGGCTTTGCACAGGGAAGCCTAAAAGGGGAGCAGCTCTGCCACCCATACCTAAATCCACACACACCCCCACACACATGGTCCAAACTACAGAACCCTGCCTGGGCTGACCCAGATCCAGGAGGTGGAGGTTGTTACCAGAAGGGCAAACTGACCTCTGTTGGGATGGAGTCTGGAGCAGCATGTGTTTTTTAAGACATGCTGTTTTTTCTGGTGCCAGAAGTAGGCAACCTCCCCCTCCTCTGGGCCACAAGGGCTTTTGCAATTTTTGTTTATCATCAATTTCATATCTCTGTACCAACCTACATTTGTAATAATAGGTGCAGAAGTTTCTCTGAATGTTCAGCTTTCATTTTAAAAAGTAAGTCACTAGTCCTTTCCCTCGCCAAAGGAAAAAGGTGTATCTCCTCAATGGAAGGGGCTAGAAACTTAATTTAAAAAGAGAATGGAAGCTGGAAATTCAGAGAACCTCCTACACCCATTATTACAATTGTAGGTTGGTATAGCAATATAAAATTGATGTTTAAAAAGATTAAAAAACTGGGGAAGGGGGAGACGGGGAGGAGTGGTTAGATGGTGATGAATGTCCAGTCATCAAAAATGGGTTGTATGTGGGTAGGACAAACAAAGCCAAAAAAAACATTATGCAAAAGGGGAAAAAATTGACTCAAAATTGGCTTCCCAAAAAAGATTGGGGTAAAAGTGATCTCAAAAGAACCGAGGAAAACACAGAGGAAAACAAAACAAACAAACAAAAGAACTAAAGGCAAAAAAAAATGTGTTTGGAACTCAAGGGATACACGAAAGCAGTATGGCGCCAGAGCTGACCAAAAAAACCTGTACAGAAACCCCAGAGGTCTCAAGCAACAGCCTACAATGTCAGTCTCCTATGCTGGTCCTGAGTAAACTCATGATCTTAGAAATGAAGTTGATTAAAGAGCTTATTTCTGCAAATAAGAGTAATTTGCTTTGCTTGTAAAATCTCTGACACAAAATGGAGGGGGTTTTTCCTTATTGATTTCAGTAAACCAAGATTTTATCCTTTGTTCACATCTGGATTCAACAACTTCAGTCCCACTTTTTGGGGGGGGGGGATCCTGATATTTCCAGGGACTGAGGTTTCACATATGCCTGATGACTTTTCATTGGGTCTTGTGCTTCTACATTCCATACAGTGATGAAATATGCCTCAGGAAAATTACACCAGTAGAAAATTCAACTATTGACATCAAAATGTTATAAAAGAAATAGAAATATAATAGAAAAAGTTATCACATCCCTTTGGGCAGTATGATATTGAAAATAAAACTCTCCTGCATAGGAATTAGCTACGTTTGAAAAATTTTGAGATTATTTTTTTTTTAAATGTGGCAATAAATAGATGTTTTCCTTGATTACTTTTAAGACGCTACCAAAAGAAAGAGGTTTTGCCCAGTATATTATGGGGGGTGGGCAGGAAGTGAGGGGTTATAATTTTAGGAAAGAAAAAATGTGTTGCCATTTAGCTCTGGACTACATGGCCTTGAGAAATGTTATTTTAAAGCTGTTTGCTTTTTAAATGGCAACAGTCTGTATATCTATTTGTCTAGCCCCCATCAAGGAGTACTGTAGCTGGCGGCTGTGGCTTGAAGAAGTCGAAAAGGCTACATCATGTCAAAGGCCTGAAGTAGGAATTATTGCCTTCTTGCTTCAGTTCACAGCTGTATTATGTCACCAAATCACATCACAGTGTAATCAAAAATGAATAAAATATTTTTCCCCTTTACCTTAAATGCTTTCCCTGTCAATTACAATCAAAGGACATGATTTCAGGTCTGTCAGTTGGCTGGGCTCCCCTGACTGATGACTCTAAAATTGTAATCTACTAAATACAAAATGAATCAGAGAAGTCTCGGAATGATTCTGCCATTAAGAAAGAAGAATTTTTTTTCTTCCCACAGGGGACAGAAAAATAATTGCTCTTTAAAGAATGAAATCAAAGATGTTAAAAATGACTTTTGTGGTCCTTCCCCCATTACTGGCATTTTCTTCTGTACTAAAATTTCAGTAATTTTCCTTGGGGAAAAGCTCATATCAGTATTCTAATCAAACCAAGCTCATCTCCTGTGCCATTAAAGTAAACATTAACTAATATCTTATTTTTATATATCCATATGTTTTTTGGTTCATATTATTAGGTGTTCTGTAATGGCAAACTGTAATCCCATGACAACTCCCAACTTCTAGGCAGTTTACTAGCTTGATTACATCATTAACCATAATCAAAAACAGTTCCCCAGAATGATTTCAGCTTGGTGGTAGGGATTGCATCCTTTGATCTTGGTAGCATCATTTTACGATAGGTTGCTCCTCATTTACACTACAAATGCTGGCAAAAATGAAAGTGGTATCTTCACAAGCAATATTGGATAAAATAAAATAACCAGTTCAGCTGTGTATGCTAGTTGCTTTCATCAATGAACAATCAGAATTTATAAAAAAAAAAAAAATCCTGGAAAAATTGTCTCATATTGTGTCTCATCTCTGTATGATATTGCTTTGTGTTTCCTGGCATTTTTAACACTGTTTCCATTTTTAAAGAGAAGTATTTTAGGGACTGTATTAAAAGCAACTCCTTTGTATTGTGCCCAGGCAAAATGAGTTTGATCACCATAGCACTGCGTATGTGGGATATTTATGTTCAGCATAACATTTTATTTTAATGTACTAATATACTTAATAAAATCAGTTCATTGCTAGATACTAGACTTTTTACAGTTCCATTTATAATGTTGTCACCACTGATGAGCAAATATGAACCTACAGTATGTTTGAATAATGTATGTCATTATTGGAGAAATAATATTTCCTTATAAGTTGAAAGTGGGAAGTTGGGTAAAAACACAGAATGAAATTACAAAAGTTGTATATAGCAGAGGTCAAGTGCAAGGTGTGAGATACATGTATGGCCTGATGTAGCACCCTCTTTAATACTTTAATAAATAAAGAATCTGGAAGTGCAACGTTACTTGTGCATTTTTAGCACAATAGTATCAGCACTCAAGTCATAGTAAAGAGTCCTGTAGCACCTTTAAGACTAACCACCTTTACTGTAGCATAAGCTTTCGAGAACCACAGTTCTCTTCATCAGATGCATGGAGTGTATAAAGAAACTGGCCAGATATATATAGGTGGTGACGGGAGGGGGGAGTAGATGCAAATCAGTTTGCTTCTGCTAATGAGATCAGTTTGCTTCTGATGATGAAATCAGTTACTTCTGTTAATGAGATAACATTAATGAGATAATAGTCTCTATTCAATCCAAGTCTGACTGAGTCAAATTTACATATGAATTCTAATTCAGGAGCTTCCTGTTGGATTTTATTTTTGAAATATTTCTGTTGAGCTATGGTGACCTTTAAGTCCTTGATGGAACATCCTGGTAGATTGAAGTGTTCTCCCACTGGTTTCTGGATGTTGCCATTTTTAATGTCAGATTTGTGTCCATTTATTCTTTTGCACAGAGGTTGGCTAGTTTGTCCAATGTACAGAGCAGATGGATATTGTTGGCATATGAGGGCATATATCACGTTGGAGGATGAGCAGCTGTAAGAGCCAGAGATAGTGTAGTTGACACCATTGGGTCCTGGGTAGACATGGGCACAAACAGAAAAAAACCTGAACATGGTGTTCGTTGTTCATTGCCATCCACGAACAATGAACACTGACGAACATGATCCTGTCACAAACAAGTTCATTGTTCGTTGTTCATGGGGGCCAGCAGGCTCTCCTCCAGCCATCAAGATCCCTACCGCACCACTCCCAGAAACCCTACCTGAGCAGGCAGCAGGAAATGTACCATTTATAAATAATAGCTTGGCCCCAGAGCCTAGCAGCAGCCCAGGAACTTGAAGGGGTAGATCCCTATCCCACCACACACAAAGAAAATTCAAGCTCCAATGCACTCACACTCTCTCTCTAACAGCAGCTGTCTCTTCCTGAAAAGCAGAGCTGGGAGCCCCCCTCTCCCCTGGTCTTTTCCTCTTGTAACAAATTTGGAGCTCCAGTTCACACTTGGAAGAAAGACCTGCCTATCAAGCTAAATTGGGCTTAGATTGGGGTTTCCAGGGCAACAGCAGGAGTTCAGACAGAGTTCAGGCAATCCCTGCCTGAGTTGCCAAGGGAATCGATGACAAGTGCCAGACTGTCTGGCTTGACGAACAGCAATGAATGAGGCTTGCAACGACCACCTGTTCGTTTAGAATGGGACCTCAGGAACAGCTTGTTCGCGAACAGCGGGTTGGGCTGTTCATGGCTTTTTTTAGTTCGTATTGCTGTTCGTGCCCATCTCTAGTCCTGGGTAGATATGGGGGCAGAGTTGGCATCTGGGTCTGTTGCAGGGTCTGGAACTTGTGTTGGTGACTCTGCTAGCCGATGCATGGTTGTTAGTGAGAAGTCGTTTAAGGTTGAGGGGCTGCCTTTAGGCAAGGAGAGGACTTCCACCTAGGGCTTGTGAGAGAGAGGCATCATTTTCCAGGATGAGCTGTAGATCACTGATGATACGTTGCATGGGTTTGAGCTGGGAACTATAGGTGACAACCAGTGGTGTTCTGTTGTTAGTTCCTTTAGGTTTGTCCTGGAGCAGGCTGTTTCTGGGTACTAGTCTGGCACTGTCGATTTGTTTCCTCTCCTCATTTGGTGGGTACTGTAGCTTCAGTACAGTGGGTACTATAGAATTTACAAGCATTTTTGAGACTACAGTACCCACAAATGAGATGAGGAAACAAATCGACAAACAAAAAGAAATTTGTCCTTTGGAAATGTGTGTGCTACTCTGATAACTGGAAAAAATCCCTGTCAGTTGCATACTCTCCCATCTCTCTCTTCTTGCAAGTTTCCTCTCTGCTTGTACTGTACTGTCTAAACCAGTCATCCTGACACCATAATAATGGAATATCCTAATGCTACTGAATGCAGTAAATTTTTATACTTGTGTGCTTATAATAATGGCATTATAAATCATGCTCTATTGTTTGTACTTCAGTATCCCCAAAACAAGAGGCTTTCCTGGTGCAGTTGAAAATCACATGGACCTAGTAGACACTGCTTCATGTAACAAGAATCAGGATTTTACACTTCCTAGGGCAAATGTACTACCCAAGTACTGGAACTAACAGTGAAGAAAATCCTTACTTAGAAATAAATACAAGCTGGAAACAGCAAGACATTACTGGGAAAATTACCATTAGTCTCTCTTACTTTTGTGTGTGTGAGCATTATCTATTACTCCAGTAATAAGCATGATTCCTTTGCATCACACAGGTTGCCAGTTCTTCCTCAAAATTATCTAGATACTCCCAAATGCCCTCAGGTTTTCCCCCTTAAAAATGAATTCTGTGGTTGCCAATGACAACCTTAGAGTTCAGCATTTTATTTCTCCCCATATTCACTTGCTAAGGGGAAAAGAGAGCAGAAAATACAGATCTGAGGCTTTCTTGACAGGTGGCAAGTAATATTCATCCAAGTATTTCCCCCACTACATTTCTACATCCATTGCTTTTCTCCCTCAAAAATCATATAAAGTCTACCATAATCTCATGTAAATTGGCCGCTATTTTCAGTATGGCAGCTCCCTGTATAGCCTAAAAACACAACAGGCAGAGAGAATGAAGATTCTGCCAACATCCTTCAACTTAGTAAATGTTTCGAGCATAATTTTTTTTAAAAAAAATTGTCAATAATTATAAAAATGTTGCTTGCCATGGCATAATTATTTTATAAACCACATAGTATACAGCCGTTTCTCGTCATACAGGCCATCTTCACACTGTACCATATGGCTAATGGCTTCAATTGTGCATCACACCATACTGTGTATTCTTTTCTCATCATACTGTATTGGCTACTGAATCAGTTTGCTGTTAATGTGCGTGTTACCCTTTCACTGCATGTTTATTTTATGAGATTGTGGCATCTGTTTTTGGTGTTTATTCTAAAAGCGACAGAGTTCCGTTTCCAGCTATAGCTTGGATACTGCCTCAATATTAATTTCCCAAGACAGGCTTAATTTTTTTTAAGGTTTGATGTCTTGCTTTTCCTCAGTGTATGTCTATTTTCTTTTGCATTTTGTTTTTTAAATTCAAACTACCAACCCACCATTCTCAGTAAGCCTAAATTGCATTCCCACCGAATAATTCTTTCGAAACAGCTTGTTTCAATGAGAGCAGCCCCTTCCAGACATACATGTCTGCAAGTTTCCAAAATATTAACTTTGAAAGCTTTGCTCTCTTTTTCACTTTTTTGCCTCTGAAAATGCAAACAAATGCCATTTTCAGCATTTAAACAGATTGTAAGGACCGTGTAACAGGGCCATTCACACAGCACATTTTTCAAAGTTTTTACAGTATCATAAAAGACTATGAATTATTTAATTCATTAAAAAATTCAGGAAGAATAAAATTGTAAAAAGATAAATCATTGCTGTACAGTATTCAGGATAATTAGAATTGGGAAAATCTTTGTGATTTCAAGCAACTGATATTTACCAAAATTATGAGAAAACTGCACAGGAAGCAACATTAGAAGATATGTCTGCCTACATTAGGGTTCCTTTCCCCAACAGAATCCTATTCAGTGTCTAGAAAGCAGAAGTTAAACATTGTTGAAGAAAATTAGCATTGTAGATCATCACAGAGCAGAGGAACCACATCATTTCTGAGTCAACCACACATTACAAGCCATTCACATTTAACAGTTACTGGGTATTCCAGTATATAATGATAACTTGCTTATATGAATCAAGCTATCATAGATGAATCACTAAAATCAGGATTTTTCTATTTTGTGATATCAGTTTACAACTGATTTAGATGCCACAAATACAAATGACCTAGGAATATATTGACAGGTGTGGCTCATCAAGTGGGAAGTTATCCAAGTACATGCATGTGTGAACTGGCCCATTATTACTGTATAAACTCAAGTTTGAAAAGGTCCCAAGGATGCCACTCTCAAAAAGATCAGAGCACAATGCATTTTCTACATTGCTACAGCTGCAACAGAGCTATTTTGCCATAATCTGATCTCTCACACTAAATGAATAATGGTAGGGTAGAAAATAAGCATCTTTCCACAAAACTGGCACCCCAAAACCCTGCATGGGATCACATGACAGAAAAGTGACCACTCCAGCTGGGGCTTTGTGATCCTTTGGTGCTGATGTGGGTGGTAAACTCTTCCTTCACTTTCCCGTTTAGACGGATTGTCCTAGAACACAAGACTCCATTATTGTAAAGACTTAAACTGGATAACCTAAGTTTCTTTCAAATATCAGCAACATCTTGATCTAGAATATAATCTTTCATTGGTATTTGTCTATCCCAGCTCCTCATGATCATTTAAACCTTGCTTGCAAATAGACAAATATAGTCATGGATAATCAAAGGACAGAATGGATCATTTATACACTGTCTCCGTTTATTTGCTTTGGACAGAGTGTAATGTCTGAAAAAGGTATGCAATCTAAAAGATTGCACACTGGTCAAGAATCCTTGATTCAAGAAAAGGGAAACTATTGTCTGAGGTCCTTCATGTTTATAAACCAAAATCTGGATGGCACATTGGCAGAAACTCTGTGAATTCCATGTACTCTTTGGATACGTAAGCACTGTACTGTGACTGAGTGACTTTAATGTAGCAGGTTTCCTGGATGAGGTACCAGGCAAGATGAAAGAAAATGGCTTAAACCATGACTTAATGCAAGGCCAAGTCATGCTGACCTCATTTACGCCCTTTTTTTAAAAAAGGTGGAGTTATTTCAAAGAGAGGCAGATGACACTACTATCTGTCCTGGAACCCATATGGCAAAAATATGGTCTTAACTATTAACAAGTCATTGTTAATACCTCTTTGCCAAAGTAGCATAACATGGAGGCTGGACAAACAGAAAAGCTTTTGAACATTCTTATGGGAATTCAGTTACTCTTTAGCTGCACAAATGCACAATTTGTTTTGACTATACCAAGCCTGAAATGAGCTATATCCCACAAGATATCCCCAAACATCTGCAAGACACTGTATGGGTCAGATATTCTAGTGATGTGATTTTCCCTTTGAAAATTTGCCTCCAGATGGTTAGCAAGGTGTTTGTAGTGCTGGGGTTTTATTATGGCAGCCCTGAGATATTTGTGTTGTGTTCAGAAGATACCTTTGTGAATTCAGTGAAATAATTACTGTCGAGACAAAACATAGTAATACTGCTGCTTGGGGGGAAATTAAATAATGCAAATGTTTCTCTTCTTTAAATTTAATTATACTTTATTCAATGGTAATTAATCAATTACTACTATGGAGAAAACCTAGAGTTACAGATGACCTTTAAAATATCTAGTTTGATAAGACATCATTTTCACATGAGGGTGTTTTCCCCCTTAACATTGAGGGTTCAGATTTCTCTGCTCTTTGTGCTCTTAGTAGTGGAAGATGTGACTTTCTGGAAAGATGCACTTTTCCTTCCCATCTACAAGCTGTAAGACTGATCCAGAGTGTAGCTAGGTTTGTTATAGCAAAACAAAAAGAAATCCAGTGACATCTTAAAGACTGACAGTACAAGAGCAAGAGTCCACTAGCACCTATAAGATTAACAAAATTAGTGGTAGGGTACAAGCTTTCATGAGTCAAAGCTCACTTCTTACCATAATAATAATAACAGCACTTGCATGTCGCTCTTTTAGACAGATCAGTGAGTGCGCCACTCAGAGCAGTGAACAAGATCAGGGTTGTTATTATAATCCCCACAATATGTCTAGGGAGCTGGGGCTAAGAGGCTTGGCTTATCCAAGGCCACTTGCTACGCTCATTGCAGTAGTGGGATTCAAACCACTAAAGTGCTGGTTCACAGCCCAACCACTATGCTACAGTACAGACTGACAGTACAATCCTAAGAAGAGTCTAAATCCATTTTAATGGGATTAGAGTTACTCCAAACTCTGTTTAGGATTGCACAATAAGAAGACTTATTGCAGCATGAGCTTCTGTGAGTCAAAGTTCATTTCTGCAGATGCAATGGAGGAGAGCTCTGAATTACAAAAACTTACACTGGAATAAATGATGCTAGTCTTCATAAATAGTGTTAGTCTTCAAGGTGCTTCTGGGCTTCTGTTTTATTTTGTAGAACATATGCCAGTACAACCAGATTGTAGGAAATATTCTAGTGGCTGCCTGGAAGAATGTTGCAAGTCCTTTACTGATATTTGGTTCCACTGTTACGTATTTAGCTTTTTAATTAGTAATTGTAATGCTAAAAGATTTATTATTTGCTCCTTTTCATAGGGGATTATGAGAATATCCAATTGTATGCACAATGTTTGGATTTACATGTGTGGCAAATCGGGGCCTTTCCTCCCACTGGTAGACCCCGCTCTGCCTACCCCTCCCTTTTCACCTAGCCAGGCACCTGAAGAGGCTGTCTCACTTTCCTGTCTCCGGGTAGTTGCTGCCACCACTGTCCCTGTATGGGGTTCCGCTTGGGCGGGACAGCCTCCTAACCTCCCTCTGTTTACATCGCTTTGTATTCCTTGACTTCTTTCTCTCCTCTCCTAGCGGACCCAAGCGGTTGGGGTTCTATGTGGAACAGAGGGTCTTCATTCCTTCATTAATCAACAAAATTTATTTAAGATCATAACTCCACCTAGACAAGTACGCAGTGAACAGAAGACAATATATAACAAAGGGGAAAAAAACAAAAACCCTAATATCTCTCCCTCCTTCTCTATACTCATGCCTTAAGTGTATGTTGTATAGGGCAGGCACAATACTGGGTTAACTCAAACCTACTGTTATGTATTGAGTTAAAATTGGGCTTAGCAAGGCCTCTAATGTATTGAATGTTATACACTGTGTTGAGCTTCAGGTTATGCCAAGGTTCCTAATGACTGAAATCTCATTGGTTGCATTCTGCGGGCAGTAGCCAATCAGTCCTCTCTAATAAAGACCAGTCGTTAGCCTGCAAGTCTAATGCATTTTCTATAGTTCATGCAAATGATGGCATTCTAAAGTACATGTTCCTATTGGTTGCTGGTTATTATCAGGGCGGGGTTTGTGTATATATATTGGCTCACATTGAGCTTCTCAGTCAGTCTGCTGTCGTCTGTCTGTTCTGGCTTGCAATAAAAGGTGTTGTTTTGAGTTGAAATCACTCTGGGCTGAAATCATTATGAGCACCAGGCTCAGTACATAATACCATTTTATTTATTTATTTATTTATTTATTTATTTATTTATTTATTTATTTATTTATTTATTTATTTATTTATTTATTGGATTTTTAGCCTGCCCTCCCCGCAAGCAGGCTCAGGGCGGATCACAATCATAAATAAGATACAAGAAGTAAAGCCAATAAAATAACATCTCATGGATATCCACATTCCAAATGGGATACCCTTCGCCCTTTCCATGCCCACCATACACAAGGGAAGAAAAGGGTGGAGGTGTGGGTTGGTGAACCTCTAACTCTTCAAGCATGGGGAGGCAGATACCTACCACTCTCCTCAGAGCCATCCCTCTCTCTCTTCAGCCACCAACTGTCAACTTTTCAACTCCCTTCCACCAACTGACTTGCTCTCCTTACAATCAAATTCCATTTCAGAACTGGCCCCTTCCTCCTGTAGCACCTAGAAAGTTAAATTCACCAATAGAATGGCATTTCTTCACAACATGCTATATCTGCCAAAAAATAGGCAAAAATTGTGTCTAGTAGTCTTTACAATGTTATACAAAACATCATTTAAACCCTACTATTCTCCCCAATGGAGACCCAAAGTGGCTTAAATCATTTTCCTCGCCTCCATTTTATCCTCACAACAACCACTACACCAAACTACTGCTTTTAACCACTACACCAAACTGGCTCTTTGAGGTAGATTACGCTGAGAGTGTGTGAGTGGCTCAAGGTCACCCAGTAAGCTTCCATGGCAGAGTAGATATTAGAACCCGAGTCTCCCACATCCTAGTCTGACAATCTAACCACTATACAACATTGGCTCTCATTTTTCCTCTGAATGTTTATTACTTCAGAATTAAAGACAACATAATGAATAAGAAAACTAATGTCACGGAGCACTAGTTCTTGCTCCATCAGTCTATTTAATCATAGGGAGAATTAGAAGTGTTGGTTCACAATGTAGTACTCTGATTGTCAGGAGCTAGTTGACAGAAATATACATCACTCATTGTTGTTTTAAAGCTACATTGAGTGCCAGTTTGTTTCCAACTCCAATTCAAGATGCTGGTTAAGACCTTTAGTGCTCTTTTTGGCCTAGGGCCCAATTCCCAAAGGACCATTTCTTCCCATATGTCTCTGTGTGCCAACTGCAGTCATCAGGTGGCCACCTATTGACTGTTTCCCCAATTAAGGTAGCCTGTCCACCATCAACCCAAGTCCATGCCTCTGCCATTGCAGCTCCCATTTTATGGAGATGTTGAGTAGGATCAGTTTCAGAATGTTTTAGGAGGTACTTGAATCCATTTTATTTCCCAGGACTTTTAAAAGGGTATAAGCAACAGACATCTGGGGGGGGGGGCACTGTTAGCTGGGATTTTATTTTCTCTAAATTGTAATATTTTTTAATATGACTTGCAAGCTGCCTTGGCCCTGACCTGGATAGCCCAGGCTAGCCCACTCAATTCAGAACTTAGAAGCTAATCAGGGTCAGCCCTGATTAGTATTTTAGGCTTTCCTTAATGTTGATTTGGAAAATCCAATTTCAGGGAAATAGAAATGCCTGCAGATCTTGGAGCATATTCTAATTAGATGTTGATGGTGATGCAGCAGCAGGAAAGGATGAAATGTGCATTCAGAGAGTGAATTATCACCAGTGAAATCATCCTAGAAGTGGGGACTATGGTATTGCTGCTAAGATACAACTTAAGAATTGCTTTTCCGCCTGTGTGATGATGCTTTCTTTACAACTTCGAGGTTTCTTATTTATTTACTTCAATACTCTATGCCCCACTGTCATAGATATGGCCAGGAATATTAGAGGAGCAGTTGCTGGACTTGACCAAAAGACCATGGAGGGTGCTTCTGCACACCAGAGAAGAGTTGCTGTAGCCTTCAGCTAAACATGCCAAACAGGAGTTTAGAGACCAAGAACAAAAAAGCCTTGAAAATATGATTCAAGGGTGGTACGCTGGTTGAGGGCAAACAGATAATCATCTGTGTGAGTGCCAGCATCACCCTTGGCCTCAGACCAGGGCCACACCTTTGAAGCACATGTGGAACCTATTTGGTTTCTCCTTGGCCACATCTTTCCACCACCTCCCTCTCTTCCAGCAACCTTGCCCCATGCTCCCCTGTACCATAGCACCCCCCAGTTCCCAGATTCCTTACAGTCCTGTGGCTGCCCCTAGTAAGTTTGTGTTGTGGAGCTAGAGATCTGGCTGCTCTAGTGGGGTTTGACTTGCTGGCTTGTGTCAGTAAGTCTTGCAGCTCCTTGGACTTGGGCCAGGTGCCCTCTGCTGGTAGGGAGTCCTCCCTTTAAGTCAGGCCTCCCTCCAGGTGTGTATCTTCCCATGGTGCCTCTCTCCAGGCAAACAGTTGCTCTGCACCAGCTGCTGGGAGGCTCATGTAGTTTCTGCCTGGCTTCCGTGCTAGCTGGGACTTGTTGATGTTGCTGCTCCTGCCTGGAGAAGCATCCCCAGCCTCTGCTGCCAGGAGGCTACTGCAGGTTCTCCCTGGCTCCAACACCAGCAAGAGCTTGTTGCCACTGCTACTGCCCTCTGCTGTCATCCTCCTCCCTCTACTTTTGGTCAGACTTTTTAAAAGCTCCAGCCATCGCACTGCCCCTCCAGCAGCATCCTGCCCATTTTTATTTCTGGGAGGGTCACTGGAGTTGTAGCAAAACCGCTTGGACTTCAAAGGGCACTCAAGTCAAGTATGTAGCCACACTGTTTTTGAATAGACCTTGGTAAGATAAAAAGTAGCAAGAATGAATAGGGTTTTTTATATATATTAAGGAGATATATAAGTATAGATAACTTTGTATGGTGTTGAAGATATAAGATAATTAGTTATCTGAGAATGTGACCCTTATCATGTGGGACAGCTATTGATTGTTAGGAGATGATTTAAAAACCCTTTAAGTATGGGAAGATGAATTGATTGGGAGCTTCTTCTCAGAAGGGACTCCTCATTTTTGACTTGCTTATCATGAGGTAAGATACTTTTACGTACCTGTGTGATTGTTCTCCTCTAGTTAGCTATGTTACAAATGGATGGTATAATATCTATTGAGTTACTCAATGTTTAGAATGCTTTAATAAAAGAATAAAATGGAAGCACGTATTCTGTAATAGTATCACTTGTGTACTAGACCCACAACAAACCTAAAACATAGTTAAGGTTTGCCTCTTGTAAGGAATTAAATGATCTGATATAGAAAAGCTAACTAATCAGGCTAGACCACAGTCATCTAGAACTCCACTTTCCTCTCCAATGGAGATTCAAAGTGGTTTACATTACAACATTGCTCTCCCACCTCCATTTTTATCCTCACAACAAAACTACAATAGATGAGAGTACCAGAAGCAAAAAGGTTCTTAGTTTTAAAAAGTGCTTTTTAATTCTGACCTTCCACACAGTGGATTTACATTTCTACTATGTAAATTAACAGAATGTTATTTATATAACAGTTTCTCATTCTTTCATCAGGCCGTTTTGCAAAACAAGTGCCCATTTACAACACAGATTGACTGCTTTCAAATTCATACAGTGAAAATTGCTTCAGTAAAAAGATTTTATCAGGGATTTTAATAAACTATTATTAATTGTGAATCTAAATCTGCCCCCATACACAAAAAATCAGGCATTTCTAGCTCCCATAAACATTAGTATATTCCATTTATTTAAGTAGGATATAGACACACAGAATTCTAAGCCTCTGAGCAAACAAACAGAAAACTGACCAAAATTAACTCTGGTAGCAGGTTTCAAACCAGGGTTCTTTCCTCACTCTCCACATAAGAATGGAAAGGGGAAGGAGGCAGGAGTAAGGAGAAGCTGAAAACTCATAAAGCACAAGAAGCCTGCATGAAGTTAGCTCAATGGGATATCGTTTGAAGCAGGATATATATAACCAAAGAAGTGCCTTCAAAGGGTAAAGAAAGGGACCTTTCATGTCCATAAATCAAATATTCAGAATACCTAAAGGGGATTCCTCAATCTCCTATGAGGTACTGGTCATGTGTTAGAGGGAAAGAACCAAACAAGATCTTTAAAAGGCATGTAGTGCATTTTTCACAAGCACGTGAAAAGTCATTGTGTAACATTCCCTGTATGAGGAGTTTCTTCATCATTGTCTCTCTTCAAGAGCATTTTTTTCTTTCCCCACATCTTGTCAGAAACTTATTAATGACCCTTTCCTCGCATCTTGTTAGAAACTTTTTAGTGACCCTTCTGTGGGCCTGTGGCAGCCATGGTTTTCTGATAAATGTATTTATAGAAACTGACTGGCAAGCACTTAATCTGTCAGTTGAGATACTTGTTGGTACTGGATTGTAAATTGGGTTGAGGCCATTGAGAGGCCTCCAACGCTCAATGCCCTGTGGCTGTTAAAAATATTAATTATTGTAGAACATTTCCCAGTCAAACTGTCCTCTACTTTGAACATGGCAGACTATTTTTAACCAATAATGTTGCAAATTCTGTAAGCACCCAACATATTTTGATGCTTGGGGCAAAAAATTCAAATAGTATGCCTTGTGGATGCATAAAGGTATTGCCATCTGAGGTCAACCTCAATAGTAGGGTTGACTGTGCAAATGACAGGATGCATTTGCACATGCATGTTAATGATGTAATGATGACAGGATGCATTTGCACATGCATGTTAATGATGTAGTAGAATCAGGGAGAAAAATCATAGCCATCAAGAAATGATCTCATTTTAGGCATCCTGGGAGCAATGTGTAAGCTCTACTAGTGTAGTTGTCAGAGTGCTGGTATTGGCTGGGTAATTTTGAGCCAGTCATTTGGCTGGATCTAGGCCAACATTTCTGCTGGTGCAAGGACTTCCACTTCCGGAGTATGATTTTCTGCCTCTCTCCTCTGAAATCCTGTTTCTGGGGATTCTATCTCAAGAAAAGGTTTTCGGAGGGCATTGCAGGCTGCCACAGAAGGAGGGAGTTGAGAAAATCATGCTTGGAAGGTGAACTTTCTTGCAGTTGTAAAAATGTTAGCCTGGATCCAAGCCACTGAATTAGATCCAACCAGCTTTTCCACCAGTGAAAAGGGAAGCAGGGAAGTCCCATGAACCACCAAAAATGCTGTGTTGGACATCATGGGACCTACATGGATGACTGTATCAAAGACGAACATTAGACAAGACTGAGCGAGAAAGCTGGTTGGATCCAACATTGTGTCTCAGCCTAACCGGCTCACAGGTTTGTTGGAGAACAAAATGGGAAACACCATGGAAGAAGGACAAAAATATTTGATTGATTAATTTATTTCTAAGAACTTCAACTGCCATAAATTTAGTTTTTTATCCAGCTCAACATTGTTCCTGGCCTGAAATGGAGGTTCTGAATTGGTTCTGTAGTTTGAATCTGAATTTTAGTGCTAATATGATTGTTGCTTTACATTGGTTTAGTACTTTCATGTTTATTGACTTTGTAAGATACTCAGGTTTAGTTAGTGCAGTAACAAGTCTTAGAAATAAATAATACTAAGGTAATTTGGGGGGGGGGCTATGAAGACAAAGTGAATCCTAATTTCATCAATCCTAAAGTAAGATGGAATGTAATTTTTAAAAATATCTCTTTACCTGCACATACAAGATCTGGAGTAATCTACATAACTGTTGTGTATTTTTACCACAAAGGAATTGAGAGATGTATGTCATGATTAACAATTTTTGTTCCCCAATACCCTTACAAATCATGATAGATTGATCTTCTGAAGTCAGCACTGAAAAATTTTTATGAATTCTACAGAGAGAAAGATTTTCACAACTTCTTTTGACTGTCAAGCTTCCTATCCCCTCAGTAAAACAGAAAAAAAATTGCATGGCTAATTAATACCAGGGGTTCAGTGTACAGAAGTTCACACACAATTTCCAGTAGTTGCTCACTGCTTGGTAAATTTAATCCTATTTTTTTCCCTCAGGAAGTTTATGTTCAAGTAATTCCTGTTTTTTTAAAAAAAATAATGCTAACTGGAACATTGAAAAATCAGCTTTCTAATATTTGGATAATAGGTCAGTACCAATAAGGAGGATTTTGCAAAAAATCAAAGGCATAGAACACATTTGCCATATGGTATTGATGTTTTTTTTTCATTTATAGATTTATGTGACTGATTGCCAAAGAACACATTCCTCCAGAGCAAACATTATGAAAAACTGAAAATGCAAGACGCTTATCTATCTCGCTGATGCTTTTGAGAATATCTGAAATCATGTCAGAAGATCTAAACTGATATTGGTCTTCTTTACAGAGAGCTATTTATTTTATTCACTTTTCTCCAAACATATGGGTGAAAGCAGCCTACTCCATTAAAACCAGTGATAAAGGCCCCAAATTTGAAAACGGTTTTCAGTTATTTATTTATTTATTTCTGCCTTTCTCGCTGAGACCCAAGGTAGATTACACAGTGCAAGTCAATATAATCAACAGCTAGAACATTCAATTATCAAAAATACAAGACGATCAACAGCTAGGACATTCAATGAACAAATACAATAGGGTAGGGGTTGCAAAAATCTGAAAACAAGCATAAATCCAAACACAGAGATGAAACACGTGTGAAGCAAAGTGTAAGTAATTAATAATGACATCTTTAAAGATGTAGAAACTACCCAGTTGGAGCATATCTACATAAACAGACAAAACCTAGTAGAATAGTTTATAGTTTCTGTCCCTTACCAAGAACAATGTCCTTCAGGATCTCTGTCTTTCCAACCAGCATCTCTGTTTGTGAAAGCTTTTCAGAGCTGGTGCCTTTCTCACTGTTTCTCATTGTTTCACAGAATAACAACCACCACCAAAAATGTAGAAGCAGGACTTACTGTCATAAAGAAAGGAACAACCTGAGACATCTGGGCTAATAATTGGACCAGCCATATAGAATTTGAGTGTAGATAACAAATCTACACTCCACCAAAATTAGCCATAATGAGGACCTTAAATGGACTGGTTAAGACACAGAACTCAACCTAGATGATGCAGCTAACTGGAAGAGTGTGTTTTTTAATATATAGACTGTTAATCCATTACTAAGCATGCTAGAACTCAATCTACATGATATAGCTAATGGGAAGGGTGCATTTCTGAATACACTGACTGTTCATCCCTTACTAATAGGCATGCCACACACTACCTGTCTGACTGAGTAAGTGGAACAGACCATATGGATGTAGACACCAGACAGGTACACATGATCTGCTGTTCATTGGTAAAATGATTGCTTCTGCTGGG
This sequence comes from Eublepharis macularius, assembly GCF_028583425.1. NCBI lineage: Eukaryota > Metazoa > Chordata > Lepidosauria > Squamata > Eublepharidae > Eublepharis > Eublepharis macularius. The sequence continues at coordinate 37,903,435 of NC_072795.1, read as the reverse complement.
AAAAGTCATGTGGGATTCTTTTCCCATTTCTCTCTGAGCTATCATATTTGCACAAAACGTTTCTTTTTTAATTTTAAGTTTGTTGCTAGTAGGATTAAAAGTTTGGGTTCCTTTAACTTCTAACAGAATAGACAACTCTGTTGATCAAAGCTAAACTGTGGGCAAACATTTTTCAAAATACTTACTACTTGGCATGTTCCAGTCCTTTCCCCCCATTACATTTATTTATTTATAGTCCATCTTTCTCACTGAGACTCAAAGTGGATTACATAGTGTGAGATTAGTACAATCAGTATCGAGGACATTTCCATACAGTGTCAAGGACATTCCCACAATATCATAGGATTTTACGAAGATGCAGCATTAGCAAGGATCTAATACAGAGTTGAACAATTGCTGAAACAGAACATAATCAATTCTAGGACTGACATTAGATAACATGAAGCACAGGTAGTATAGGAGTACATATTCGAGCAACAGATAATATGCAAGGCAACATAGTGGTGAGATCTATGGTCCCTAACTCATTAGTGAAGCATTTGAGACCCCTTTCCTACAATACTTCCCTCCTATCTGAGTAAAAAGCCTCTTTGAATAATTTGGTTTTGCATTGTTTGCGGAAAACCAGGGTCGAATCCACATTCACCCATTACCCACATGTTTATCGGATATCTTCCATTTGCCTCCAATCCACGATTTTTTCCTCTTCGTTCACATTCCTGCTTCCAATCCGTCTTTCTCGCGTGTCCCTCCGGTCACACAGCTGCTCGAAAACCGCTTTTTGGGGCGGGACCTTTTTTCCCCGCCCATTTTTGTTTATTTTTTTGAGTGCACTTTTCCGTTATTTCAATCTTGCCTTATAAAGAAACATCATTGATGATAATGATGCCTCTCTTTCCCCCACTGACAGCACTGATGGCTCTCTCCCGTTTCTTTTTTGGAAATTTGGAAGCATGTGGGAAGCTTTCGTGGGCATTTCCTATGCAGGACAGTTTAGTGCCTGAATTTTACTGAAGTTTCATTTCCTTGGAATGTCATTATTTCGATATTTTGTAATTTTGATATTACAGTAATATAAAATAAAAAAAATAAAAAACAGTTAAAAAGGAAGTTTCGCGAGTCCGTTCTGAGGATGGATTCACCCCAAAATGATTTTTCCAACTACCAGATTTGATTCAGAAACAGCATAATCAATAAATCCAATGCTATGAAGTCAAAAACAGTCTTTTGCAGACTACGGAGCACTTGCAAGTTGAATCAGCCAATAGGAACTCTCGGAACGGCCAGAGAGACAGGAAGGGGGGTGGTTTTTAAAAAAAAACACGTAAATTGCGCATTGGCCCGTTCACAGCCACCGTGAAACTCCTGTTGAAAACCTGTGACCACATATTCGGGAGAAATGCGAATGAAATGCGTCTGTTTAATGAGGTAATGTGACCGGCACTCGGGATTGCGTGGGGAATGCGGGGAACATGCGACTTAGAATGAGTAATGTGGATTCGACCCAGGAGTGTGACCTCCTCAGGCAGACCGTTCCATAGAGTAGGGGCCACCACAGAGAAAGCCCGTGTGCAGGCTGCTGTTGATTTCACTCATGTGCAGGGTGGCACCTGCAAGAGACCCTGTTCAGATGAGCAAAGCTGCCATGGAGGGATATAAGGAGTGAGGTAATCTCGTAGGTATGCTGGGCCAAGGCTGTGAAGAGCTTTGTATGTAATAACCAATACCTTGAATTGAGCATGGTAAGTGATAGGTAGCCAATGGAGTGACTGTAGGATGGGAGTGATGTTCATGCTCCTGCTCGCTCCTGCTAACAGTCGAGCTGCAGCATTTTGCACCAATTGGAGCCTCCTAGTTAACTTAGATGGGAGACCAATGTATAGTGCATGACAATAGCTGAGTTTTGATGTTACTATATCATGGATCCAGGTGGCCAGGTCAGCCATGTTGAGGTAAGAAGCCATCTTCCAGGCTAGCGTGAGATTTCCGTAAGCATATTTTGTGGCTGCCTTAACTTGTTTTTCTAGTAGTAGTGCTGAATTCAGTAGCAGCTGGATTCAGACCCCTAGGATCTTAACCGAGACTGCAAGGGTCAGACAAACTCCATCGAAAGTAGGGAGTACAATGTCTTACAAGATCTCTGACTTCCCTACAAGCAACACTTCAGTCTTGTCTGGGTTCAATTTCAATTTGTTATTTTTCAGCCATTTCACCATGGCTGTCAGGCAGCGATCTAAGATTTCTTCTGCATCCTGTGGGGACCTGGATAGTGAGATATAGAGTTGGGTGTCGTCTGCATATTGATGACATTCTACTCCATAGCTGCGAATGAGTTCTCCTAAAGGTTTTACACAGAGGTTGAATAACACGGGAGATTAAGATTGCGCTCTGCATTACCCTACAAGTTAGTTTCCATTCTGGAGATAGCTGATCTCCGACGGCAACTCTTTGAGTCCATTATTTGATTTGTTGTTAAGGGCTTATTTTTTTATCCTCCTTTGTGCCAGAAAGATTCCCATGAATCCTTTTGACATCAGTAGGAAAAGGATAGCTTCCTGATTCTTTGAAAGTCTGTTCCTCTAGTGTCCTGGTTGGTCTTATTTGGGAACAACTTGTTTGAGACTGTTATTGCTTTACATCTTGGGCTTATACAGTCTGGATCCTATTGAGCTGAAGTGCAAAGAACTGTAGAGCAATAGAAGGTCACCGTCAACCATCAATATCAATCCTGGTTGCTGGTCCTGATGAAGCTGCAACCCTGCAAGAATACAGCTGTGCCGACACGATTGTTCAGTGGTTTATGATGGCATATTTGTTCATGGCCATCTGACTTTTCTGTTGTCGTTTCCTACATATTTATTCTAGTCACAGTCTGGCAAAAATTTGTGAAAAGGGAAAAAAGTATCCAAGTAGTAGTTTCACAGCAGGTGCTGGATCAAACAGGTCTTGTTCTTTGCCCCCTTGGGAGGCCTACATGGATCGCAGGACTCCTAATATTGCCCTTCAGATGACCTGCAGTTAAACTGCGGAAGATATGCTCCGTTTCTTTCCACAGATAAACAAAGGCTATATGAGATATTTGTATAAGTATGAATAGGGAGCAATTTGTTTTTCTATATGTGCAGCTTGTCTATGGAGTTGATTGAAAATGGCATAAAATAAATTTTTGCCTAACAGATACTTATGCAAGAATTTTTATTTAAACATTAAATGTCAACATTTTCACTTTGATCTGCAACAGAACATGCTGTTTTCAGCTGGCTAAGGAAGGCAAGAATAGGACAAGAAACTGAATAAGTTTTACAAGCTGAAAAATTCACAGGCGTAATAAAATTCAGTTTGAGAAAAATTCTTCAGTGAGCTTCAAAGACCCAGAACCAAAAGCCCCCTACCCCGCAGACTCTGGATCTCATCCACTAGCTTCAAGGTGTAAGTTGGAATTTTAAATAGAAGAGCATGGCCAGATCATATTGATGAAATGATATAGCCAGAGTAACTGAGCACAAGCAATATGTGTTCAAATTTAATTTCAATAATAAACCCATCTGTATGGCCTTGATCAAGTCACTTGATCCTCGTCTCTTTCCCCTATTTGTTGTCAGGACCGCTGGTGGTGGAAAGTGCCGTCAAGTCATAGCTGACTTATGCTGACCCCTGCTGGGGGGTTCCACGTAAGAGAATAACAGAGATGTTTTGCTATTCCGGGTCTCTGCAACTCTTTTCTTCTTTGGAGGTCTCCCATTCGATCACTAAACAAGGCTGACCCTGCTTAGCTTCTGAGATATGATTAAAACAATATGATTTCAAAACTAGTTGGACACTGGAAATACATTCTAAATAATTGCGTATTATTTTCTCCCATTGCTCAAGATTTGTTCTCCTGAACTGTAAACTTTTTTCCCTGAAAGAGCCTTACTTTTAGTTCTGATTAATCAGTCCATTGGAAAACAACCATCTGAATTCCAGAAATGGCATAGAAACTATTTTGCAGTTACTGAATACACTAGAAAAACTCCCTTTGGTTTTAAAGTAACAAGATTGTGAATTGAAAAGATCATATTAGTGCACATTGCAGAACAAGGGGAATTAGAATGCAGAGAATGGCCCCTTGTTCCTGTTACAAACAAGATAGAAAAAGTGCTACTTTAATCCATGTTCATGAAAAAAAAATGGTATGAGGAATTAGACCTAAGACCATATTGAGCCATCATTATGAAAATGATAAGAGCTCAAGTTGATCTGCTCATGTGCAATGTGTTTCAATTTTTTGCCCAGTAACAAATTAAAAGTAGTCTTGGAGACCATTTTCATTCCTAGCTCAGATATTGGCTTTAAAAGTGGAACAGGTATATGGTTAGATGAATTAGAACAACATGTAAGAAAACTAATCTCTGTAGAGGAAGGGAATAGTCCTCATCACTGCATGCATTTTTTTCTAATTTTGGTTTTAATTGGCATTTATTAGCAGTAAATAAGGAGAACTGAATTTTTTACCATCCCCTACTTAATGATGGGAGAAACCAATACTTAGTTTAATCACAAAGCGTTTGAAACTCTTTGTTGCAAAAGATGTATAGTGGGGAGTGCCAGTACAGTATAGCAGATTCTGCTCATTAAAGAAGTGTTCTTCACATAGCTGAATGCAAGAATACAATAAATTAAGAGCATTTCTGTACTATGGACAAACTGGTTTAATCACTCTCTCCCCCAAGAATCCCAGTAATGTACTCCTGTCAGAGTGACTAGGAATAATTGAATTTTCAACATCCTTACTAAATTATAGTATCAAAGATTCTTTGAGGGAAACCTACTGTTTCATGGACTGTTTGCTCTTAGCATCCATGCTACAAATATATCCGTTTGATAAGAGTAAAAGGTCCAATAAAATTTAGGCCATGTTGGCATTTTATTATGAAAACTTCTTCAGATATTAACAATTCTTTATTAATTTATGAGAAGATTTTTGGGAAATTTATGAGAAGACTTCAGGGAAATACTTAGAAATCTAATTTTTCATATACAGTGCATGAATGCTTTGAAAATATGTCCATAATTTCAAAGTTACCACTAGAGATGGGCACGAACCAAAATACGACCCCAATAAACCCACAAACAGGCTGGTTCAGCGTTCCCGAACCAAGGTTCGTGGAAGCTCCTTTTCTGGAAATTCCATGAACTTTATACTGGTTTGTTGGGTCATATTTACAGGGGCAGCTTAAATGGCCATTTCCCCAGTGCCCCTTTAAGGGACTTGAAAGGGCAGGTCCCTTTAAAATATCAGCTGGAAGGCGGCGGGGGGATCCCCTCCCTGCCTCCTGCCAGCTGATAGTTTAAAGGGATCTGCTGCTTGCAAAGCAGGAAAGGGCCCTTTAAACTGTTAAATGCCCTTTCCTTGCCACTGCTAAGCAGCCAGATAGGGGCCTTTAAACCCCAAAAACCACTGCTGTCACTTTATCACCTTCATGCGACTGTCCTTCAAGCTAAGTGGCTACAGTGCAGAATTCCCTCACTGAATGCTGCTGTCTGTTTTGGAATATCTTCTATCAACTCTCCCATAGACCTATCATTTCTCTCATAGACTTCTCCCATAGACTTTCATTGCCTCTAAAAGGGGGGAGGAGAGCACTTTCATTCTATATATCTGAAATTTAGGAATGTGTATGTCCTAGGAGAGGGGCACAATTTCCCTGAGGTTTGTCCAATTACTGACCCAAGAAGAGGTATATGTGTGAAGGTCTTCCATTGAAATCAACAGGAAATAATAGAATTATAAAAATGAAACACTAATGAAAGAAACAAAAACAAAACATAGATCCAGAGGAGTTAGCCGTGTTAGTCTGTAGTAGCAAAATCAAAAAGAGTCCAGTAGCACCTTTAAGACTAACCAATTTTATTTTATTGTAGCATAAGCTTTCGAGAATCAAGTTCTCTTCATCAGATGCCTGATCCGAACTGGTCAAATACAGAAGAGGAGGGGAGGGGAAAGAACAGGACATATATCACAAGAAGACAGAATGCAATTAGTGTGAAGGCAATCAAAACATTCCTTTGCTTGTAAATGTAAACATCTCCTTTTGGTGTGGAGTCAGTTTGCCGCAGTGAAGGTATACAATTCCTATGTAGTATAAGCCCTCGATAACCACAGCTCTCCCTGCCAGCTGCATCTGACAAAGAGAACTGTGGTCCCCGAAAGCCCACAGGCACTCAGGCTGAGATAATTGACAAACAAAGCCCACATCAGGCGTCTCTGGGCTCCCCCAGACCACGCCTCTGTAAAGGAAATCTGTTACCTGTGATAATGTGATAACCATTCATAGTCTCTATTCAGTCCCAGCTTGACAGAGTCAAATTTGCATATGAATTCCAATTCAGCAGCCTCCCGTTGGATTTTGTTTTTGAAGGGTTTCTGTTGAACCACAGCGACTTTTAAGTCTTTGGTGGAATGTCCTGGTAGATTGAAGTGTTCTCCCACTGGTTTTTGGACGTTTCCATTTCTAATGTCAGATTTGTGTCCATTTATTCTTTTGCGTAGAGGTTGGCTGGTTTGTCCAATGTACAGAGCAGAAGGACATTGTTGGCACATGAGGGCATATATCAGATTGGAGGAACAATGCCATATGAAACAACCCATTAACAAAACAATCCCTTTCAGAATTAATAACAAAACAAAAAAAGGGAGCCAAACTCCCATGAACAATTCTATTCATCCCTTCATATCCTATCATTCTTGAAACAGCTATGGAATTGGCCTTGGCCTACTAATAAACCAATATGAAATGCTCCTAGAAAAAAACATTTAGCAATTGATGGAGTTCTCATTTACATAATTCTTGCTTCTTCTATGACAAAGGAATTGTGGAAAGTGGTAACACAAACCACTTATATTCCCTTGTGTATAATACTCAGTCGCTCATTGACTTATGGACAAAAATGAGTGTATTCTGTGAGAACTATACATTAGGCTAAAGGTGGCCAACTGGCATATGGACTGGATCACTCGGCTTAAGAAATCCTAGCTGGTTTCCCAGTGCTCCTATTAAATTTGGATCATATTATAATCAACTGTTTTTGCTCCAAGTGCTCTTGCAAGAAAAAATAGAAAATATCCTAAGGAACAGATGTGTTTCCTATTACTACTCCAGTCCACATCAAGCTAAATGCTGCATATGAACCCAGAATATTTTAAGCACAAACATACATAGAGCCAGCCAGATGCTTGAAAACATCCTCAATTGCAGTCTCATGCAAATAAAAAAATGGACAGTATATCAAGCATCTGGTATTTTGCTATAAATAACTTTTGAACTGTATTTGGCCAGTTGTGTCAAACGTTCTGCTAGCCTGTTGTACACTTGAATGCTACATCTCTCTTTTGGATTGTATTTTGGATGCAATACTTAACTAAGCCTGACCACATGTGGTCCATAACAGAAGTCTTTAATACCAGTTGGCAACTGCTTTATTCTAGCCCCTGTCTTCTCACGAAGAGGTAAGTTGTGTAACAAAACACCCTTCCGGATATTGAACATTGGCTGGTCAACAGAGAGAACCTCTGTGAGAACTTTGCCATCTTTGTATGAGACCGATACATCTTCTTTGACTTTGTAAGATGTGCATTGAGATGATAGTAAAACTTCTGTCACTTCATTTGATTGAGTTCTACAGCTGTCATAAAGGTTCATTACATTGCTTTTCTTTTCTTTGAAGTTTGCATTTTTGGCCTGGTTTTACATAGGAAATTGCTTAGAAAACGCCTTTTGCATTAGGTATTCAATGCAAGTAGGTAGAACAGAAGAACATATCACTTTATATTAGATAGATCATGTGGGAGACCAACTGCTCCAGTATGGAGTCTAATAATAGCAAGTCTTTTTAGTTACTTCTAGGGTATCATTATTAAAATGTCAACAATTTTAATCATGGTTGTCTTTAGCAAATACCATAAATATTAAATTACGTGATTAATACATCAGAGTTTATTACCTTATGTCAGATCGAGTGGGTGTGTAATAAATCAGTCCTTAGCATTAGAAATAGTTGGAAGTAAATGTCATGCCACACCACTGTGCTTTTTCTGCTGTACATATTCCTAACTGTGATGTGATCTTCAGAGTTTCACCATACTGTTGCATTGTACTCTAATAGAAAGGCGTCACACCTACAATTTAGCTATTGTGCTAATAATACAATGTGCTATGGATGGTTACATATTTCATCCCTGATTGTTACGGCTGCATATCTCCAAGGTACTTGATTTTAAGTACTGAGCTCAGAAATAACCAAACTGAACATTTCATGTTTTCTAGAACTTATGCACTTACATACAGAAAAAGCCACAAAACAAAACAAAAAGCAAAATTTTAAAAACACACACCCTGAAGTTTCTTTAAAAGTTACTATAGAACAGAAAGTTCTTGAAGAGTATTCATTACCACAATATATAATAATGGCTAATATTCAGCAAGCCAATAGGCCTATTCAGAAGCAAGTCCCAATTTATTCACTGGTGGCTAGCTCCTCCCAGAAAACTGTCTTTAATGACTGGCCCTAGTAGTAAAATGGAACACCCATGTAAAGAAACACAAATATCTCTGGGCAGTGGTTGCTGGAGACAAGCAACAAAAGGGGATTTTTACTTTATTTCCTCATTCCTTGCTTGAATGCTTTCAAGAAGTATCTAATAGGCAGTTGTGATAAAGCAGATGTTAGAGAAGATGAATCATTTGAGTTTGATCCAGCAGGTCTCTTACTATGTTCATATGATCTTCGTTCCCTTGGGGCCAGACTAGAGGTGACGGCATCCACAGGTCAGACCCAGGGACATTGTCACATCTAGTTTGGCCCTCAAGCTTTATAACAAAGAAGTTGTTCAATAACAAAAAAAAGTTACACTCATCAAAATTTTGGGAAAATATCAGATGCTGTTTATTAGACTCTCCTTGATGGCACTTAATTATTATTTATATGCATTTAACCACAATATTCTATGCCCTTATTCAATATAAAGATTTCAGGTTTATATAAACAGATCAATCTAAAAGCGAGATTAAGGAATGATGATTATTCTATTAGTCTCAAAGGTTTATTAAGACAGTAAAGGTGAATTCCAGTGATTTTTAAAATGCATATATTTGGAAAGAGGCAAGAGTCCAAAATAGAATTTGTTGCATAAACACCATTTTTCAAAATTCTTGCTTGCCTAAGGTCTCGTGGCCCAAGACCATGCTGGTCCAGGTTGCACCTCCAGTCTACATAGACTCCAACACAAGGTATCTTCACAATGCAGGGAAATCATCTTCACAGGCATCAGAATGAGGTGGTGATGCCATGGGATGGCAGATTGTTGTGGTCGTAGAATCCACTGGTGATTTACATTTTACAAGCTCAAGATTTCGATGCAGTAGAACCTTAAAAACCAACTAGATTTCCCGGGTATGAGCTTTCGAGAGTTAGAGCTCCTTTTGTACCATGGAAATCTGGTTGGTCTTTAAGGTGCTACTTGCAGTTCTACTACAGGCCAACACAGCTATCCTCCTGAAATTATTTACATTTTACAAAATTTGCTCATAGTGAAACAGTGAAACATGAAATTTGCTTGAAGTGAAATATGAAAAGGACTGATCTTTATCCCTGATGTGCTAATAATCTGTTTGCAGGAAATTTTTACATCTGGGGAAGTATAAAAAATATGACTCTCCCCACCTGTTGTCTGAAATGGTACGGCTCATCTTACCAGCTCAAAATTTGACCACCTGCTGCATATTTAGACCAAATCTCAGAAACAAAGGGTTGGAAAGCTGTCTGGTAGGAAAATTAGTCATATTATTATATATTTGTTTAAAATAATATTTATCTTGCTGGTTCATCAAATGATCTACAATGCAGCTTACAGCAAAATAAAACACAATACTAAAATCATCATAATAATGCAATTATGTAACAGATCTGATAACATGTAGTATGTTCTAAATACATTTTCTAAATAAAGATCATAACTAAAGTGGGGGGAAGGGAATCAAGAACTGACCAAAAACTAGTTTGGCAACTACCCTGGCCAAAGGAAAGAAATGTACAAAAATTACGGGGTTAATGTCTCTGAGGAAGGCTAAGACCTTTATTTGGCTGATCTATGACAAGGTCTATGTGACCTTATAGCCAGCAGGTGGGTGTTAAGCTAGGCTAATCCCCTTGTGTGGCAGGAACAAATTGGGTTGCTCAGGATAGGTAGGGTTAAGCAGCAAACACTGAGGCAACATGGTGATGGGAGGGTGATGGGGATGTCTTTAGAACAGGCCACCACATGCTGGTAGTGCTGTAAAAGAGCCCCCAGCGGCTGAGTGCCATCTCTCAAACTGGTAGGTGCTTAGTGGCCCATCAGGGAAGGCAGATGAAGCTGGGCATCCCTTAGCATAGAAGGGTTGGGTGGAGTTGGATGAACAAGTCTGGTTTGGAGCCAGGGTGGACCTACCAGGTGGACACTCATAATAGCTGCCTAGTACAGCCTGCCCACAAAAGGAGCAGCTTAGTTAAATAAGCACTGATATATATCAGACATTTAAATATATTTAAATAAATAAATGTTGAACCCACACCCAGTAGTCTTTGTCCTTATTGGCTCATGTCATATTTGGTGTGCTGAGGCAAACAGATAATGTTGGCTAATCAACAATATTGATTGGCTGTAGGTCCAAAACAAATACAGAAAAGTACTAAGGTATTGATGACAGTACCTCAACTGTGTCTTGAGAAAGGACATTGATAAAAGAGCCAGTCTATGGAGAGAATGGCTTGAGCACAGCACTCTTGAAGTATTATTTTTTACCCCATCATCAAGATAGGGATAATAATACAGACTAGGGGCATGCTCTGAAAAAAAAATCTGTTTCAGTTTTAGATCCAAGGGTTCCAAACCAACTATATGCCATTACTGCTTTCTCTAGTTGATTTACTGCCAGTTCAGGTTGAATCCATTTGGGATTTTTTTGTTATCATTAGTTTCAGCCCTGTTCTTCTAGGCTCTTTGGGGCAGCTGTTTTTGTATTTAAAGGTGTCAAAATCGCACATAACACAGTTCTTTCTCTAAACCATTGAAATGAGTGCTTCCTCGGGGCGAAGCTACAAGTGACGAATGACACTTGAATGGCAAGTGTATTTCTCCCTGTTCACTTGCGCTCCACTCAATCCACTTGCCGTTCAAGTGTCATTCATCACTTGTAGCTTGGCCCACAGTTACACTACTCATGCACAACAACAACAATGAAGAAGGTGAGTGTCAGCACTCAGCAGGAACCTATTAAGGAGAGAAACTGGATGGCAAAGGGGTAGCAAAGTGGAGGAGACAGCATTAAAAACAATCTTGCTTTATACTCATTTCTATAGTGTCAATAAATTATTAGCTTTGGTGTCATGTTTCTCTGTGCTTACTCCCAGGGAAATATCTTTAGAATTGCAGCCTATGAGTGAAGTCTGCACATTCCCCCTGCCAAAAGTTTCCAAAGCTGACAGGCAGGGAGAGATCTTCCCCTGCAAGGAACTTTTTGGCAGGGAGATAATGCCATTGCCTGGATAGCAACGGGGGGGGGGGAGGGGGAGAGATGTGCATTGCACTCATTCTCCCTTCTCACCAACAGAGTTAATTATTAGGGCTATCTCCCTTGGGATCCAGTTGGTGAATGCTGTTAAGGAAAACAAGAGGCTGTCATGCGAGCCCAGTGCCTAGTGCTGCTGCTGTGTGACGTATGAAGTAAAACTCTTTTTGGTGGGACTGTGCCATTATAACTTGTCTTCCCAGATTTAGTTCACCATTCTGGAAGCGGCTTTAACAAAATAAAACAGCGATTTCCAGGTGTATTTCTGGCTTGCTGGTTCCATTTCGCACACCTCTAAAACGAACTGCCTTTGCAGAGTCTGAACTTTCTAAAGTGAAGCATTATTATTATTGATATTGTTAGGAGTTGATTCAAATGTGTACACTGTGGCTCATGAAAACTCAAACACATAGCAGCAGCTCCAAATGAAAAATCATTTGCTATGCAATAACAAAGCAAAAATCTCCAGAATCACATGGATATGTATGTAATAGCTTTTTCACATGAAGATGGCTCAACATAATGGCAGTTTCTGGTGGCCACTGTGCTTTTGAACCCTCTGTTCTGCTATCAATAAGAGCAGCACATTTATTTCGTTACAAATTACTAATGCTTTAGACCAGGTTATCTTGATATACTACAAACCTCTTCTCAAGAGAATAGAATTTTTTCTCCCCCCAAAAGTGGCATTCACAGTTTTGATGTCACCTGAAGATTGCATCTCTCAGCTGTTGCTTAGGTACTATAAAAAAAAACTAACAGCAAAAATAGTAAATAGAAGAACACAAAAACATTTAATAAAGAAGCTTTGCGAAGGCAACACCTCTTTCTAGTATTTGTTAAATGGCGGATTTCTTGGTGAAACTTACTGGGTAGGATCCAACCAACATTTGAGTTGGTGAAAAAGGGACTGGCATTGTGGTAAGGAGGAGAATCAATAAGACTGAGTGGAAAGGCTGGCTGGATCTAAACAACTTTAAATAAGTTGAACAAAGAAGTTTTGACACATTTGAAAAATATTAAAGACCACAAAAATGTTTATAAAATAGTATATTTGGAACCTGATCTGGAGCTAAATCCATTGTTATCCTAGGCATATTCAAGCTAACTGCCATAACTTTTACTCAACTAACTAAATCTACAAAAAAAGATAAGCTTTTGCTAACATGCAAAAATAAATATTACTAAACAACACTATTATTTTTCCCCTGAAAATGGATAGATTGATGGTGGAACAATGCGGTTATCATTTTTTTTCTAATAAAGTAGATTGAAAAAATATTTTTCAGTGGCAATTTTTCTGTTCATTATATAATTTAATTTCAAAACAGGGGGTCAGATTAAACAATTCCAGGCAAACGTAACTGATTTTCTACCTACAGTCATATAAATAGTATTTAGTTCTAAAATGTTAACAAGCACATTACATCCTAAATTATTTAACCAAGTGTAATGGCTCCAGATTGCATTCTTTGCTAGGCTTCTCTCTGAACCCTCACCATTCATCATACATGGACTCTCTTGTCTTTTTTCTACTCAGAAGCACAGCGTGAAGAAACTTCATTTCACATTGAAACATCACTATGTGAAACAGTGTGATGAAATGAGTCACAGAAGGAGAGTTTGTGTTATACTCCGGTAAACAGTTGGTCTATGGGAATGATAGTATTTTATGCTGTGACTGATATATCAATTGTGACTCCTAAGATATGAATGATCAGGAAGCAGGAGTTTCACTTATATCAGTTATGCATGGGAAAGATTACAGGTAACAGAGCAAGCCCTGCTGGGAACTTATAGCACAGGATGGATGTAAGAGGTAATATAGCAGTGTAAAGAGTTCCTAAAAATTATATACAGACATATTGCTGATAAAACCCAGGTAACTGCTCCCCCCAAAAATCATATTCATGTAAATGTGAGACATGTCTGGGCTTTCAAATGAACATTATCTCTGTGTGGGTTTTTTTGACTGTGTGGGCTTAGATTGGAGTAACTCTGTTTAGGAATGCAATGTTAGTTAGTTACCTAGTTAGACAGACAGAAGTGTTGGTTGGAAAGGCGAAAGTATTGAAGAACATCATGCTCCTCGATTTTGATGGAGCTTAGCTGATTCTTGCAGGCACAGTTAAAAGCCTTGGATTTATACTGGATTCAGTATTGCTGCTGGAGAAGCAAGTTAATGCAACAGCAAAAATGCTTTCTTCCAACTCAGTTAAGATGTCCCCCACTACCTTGACATGACTGCAGGGCTGGCACCAGGTTTTCTGGTGCCTGAGGCTGAGGCATGCGTGTACCCTGACTGCAGGGTGGTGGGTGGCTGGGCGGGAGGGCTGCCTGCTCAGACTGCCCCGCGCTGCCACCGCTGGCGTGCACTCCCAGCCAGGCACAGCGGGTGGCTGGGGAGGCGCACGTGCATCCTCCCAGCCTGCCCGTGGATGCCTGCCATGCCTGCCCCGGATGCCTGCCACGCCTGGCCTGTGGCTGCTGCTCCTGGCCGGGGGCGCGTGTTGGCAGCGGCGGCAGTGCGGGAGGGCTGGGAGGCTGTAGTAGCTTCCGGCCAGGCGTGGCAGGTGGCCGGGGCAGCACACAGGTGGCTTCCCATCCCTCCTGCTCAGCCACCCGCATGCTGCTACCTCTGGCTCTGCAGCATGCACCCTTGCCCCTGGCACCCCCTCTGGCGCTTCAGCGCTGGAGGCGGTTGCCGAACCTGCCTCAATGGAGGCACTGGCCCTGCATGACTGATCAGGCCACCCAGATCCATGCTATGGTAACATCAATAAATAGACTGCTATAATGCACTCTACATAGATCTTCCCTCAAGGCCAACTCAGAGATTCCAGTTATTATCTGGAGCTGGGTAGGACATGCATATTACTCCCATTCTGCAGTCACTCTATTGGCTGCCCATCAGTTACTGAGCTCAGTTCAAGGTTTTGGTGATCAGATACAAAGCCCTTCAAGGCCTTTGTCCTTCATATCTGCAAGACTGCCTCTCTCCCTATACTCCACCACGGCAACTTCACTCATCTGAGCAGGGCCTTCTGTAGATGTCATCCTGAAGTGGGCAAAATCAACAATTGCTCATACACACACATTCTCTGTGATGATCCCCTCTTTATGGAATGGTCTGCCTAACAAGGGTTTGTTTTCACGTGTCTTTAAAATAGTGCAACACTCACAGAAGCCTGCTGCTGGCTTCCTTGCACAATTTGTGATGCCATCCATTTACAAAATGCCACGAAAGTGCCATCATCACGGCCTGCCTCCATTTTGTAAATGGATGGTATCAAAAATCATGTGAGGAAGCCAGCAGCCTTCAGTGAGTATCGTGCTATTTTAAAGACTGTGAAAATGGCCAGAGTTAGGAAGGGTCCTGCTCTCCTTGCATTAAGCAAACTATGCAAAACTGAATTATTCAGGAGGGCTTTTTCACACAGGTATTAGAGCTGTACTGTAATGAAATGGTTCAGAAAGGCTTTGATAAAGTGATTGAGACTGGACTATACTACTGTGTTCTGTCTGTTGCTTGAAGTATGCTGCTACTACGTAGTTTCTGCATCACTTAATCAGGTCACATTTAAATGCTTATGCTTTGTTTCAGCTCTGTTTCAGATTTATGTTTGCTTTCAGATTACTGCAATATAAACCCTATTGCACTGTTTATCGGATGTCCCATGCTGTTGATTGTATTTGACTTACACTGTGTTTTACGCCTTGGGTCTCAGTGAGACAGGCAGACTACAAATAACATAAATAAATACTTGAATAAATTCTTCCACTTGGGACACCATTTATGAAAGGGTAAAATCTCTTCTAACTCTGATCTCTAGTGAAGCTGGGATCCTAAAGAAGCAGAGAACATGAACTTGGACCCTGCCCAAGGTCCTTATAGCAGATAAACCCTTTACCTACATGCACACACATCATATTAATGGATATTTTCCAACTTTATATTTATTTCCTGCCATTTTGTCTGGTGAGCTCCCAATTTATCCTCTGGATCCTTATGAGGTTAGAGGTGGAAGCTCCTGGTTGGGGAATTCCTGGAGTGGAATCTAGGCAGGGTTGGATCTGGGAGGAGAGGGACATTAGTGGGGTATAATGTCATAGAGTCCACTCTCCAAAGCAGCCATTTTCTCTGCAGCCTAGAGATCCATTGCAATTCAAGATCTCCAGCCACCACCTGGAGATTGGCAACCATATCAGTGAGGTAGCTTCATCTAAAAGACTGTGACATGTACAAGACAAGCAAGCTCAAAATCCAATTCTCTAAATCAATTGTTTAAAACAATGGTTCAACTAACCCAGCATCATGCTTCCAACAGTGACCAGTCGAATGCCTCCTAGAAGCTGACAAGCAGGTCTTGCAGACATGAGTTCCCACCTGCCGGGAGGTAGCATCTATGAAATCATTAAAAGGCACAAGAACACCTCTGTATACCACTATAACAAACCACAATCAAAAGGATAATGAAACAGACTCCCCTGAACCTTCACGCAAGCAACCAAGTTTCCTGGTGAACCTCAAGGGGAAAATATTACATATATGAGGCA
Organism: Eublepharis macularius; assembly: GCF_028583425.1. Classification (NCBI taxonomy): domain Eukaryota; kingdom Metazoa; phylum Chordata; class Lepidosauria; order Squamata; family Eublepharidae; genus Eublepharis; species Eublepharis macularius. The sequence goes on along the minus strand of NC_072795.1, from coordinate 37,887,290 downwards.
TCACCATGGAGAAGACCCTGCCTACATTATATTACATGAATGGTGCTGGTCTCTCCATCACAGGCCTTCCACTAGGAAAGTTTACAGCATTCCGGAACTATAGGATATTTTATATTGCTGTGCAGTGCCTATTTAATTTCATGTGGATTGCAAGGTATGTTCTTGGTGATATTCAGCTTATGTAAGAACTTTGTGGCATTCATAAAATAATGAACTGTACACAAGGAGAGACTTACATCCATGCAGAACCAAGAAGAAATGGTGTATGTTTGAAAATAATGAATAAGATGGACAGTTTTCATGTTTCTTAGCAGCTCCAATTCTATAACAGCACAATATTCCCTAAGTTCACACAGTGAGAAGCGTTTCTGACCGAGCCTCAACTGTGAAGCATTTAAGAACAAAATAATGTCAAATAAAATTGTCATTTTTTGAACCACCTGCTGCCAGCTGTGACCACCTTGCTGAAAGCTCACACCAGTAATAAGATCCCAATTTGATAAGAACTCAGTCTCAAAAGTTTCAATGTTCTTGATTATGTTTTTTGAAGGAGTAGGTGGGTATGTGGAAATCTAACTTTTTAAAAAACAGTTTCCTGTCCACATTATCTTCTTTTGATGAAAAATCTAATATTCTTCTAATTATACTTCTCATGGTACAAAATTATTTTAATTTACGGGATTTGAGATAAATTGAACCCAAAACTTCAATCAGCTAAGCAAGGAATAAATTTGACCTAATGTTAAATGTTTAAATGCCTACATTTTCTTCTGATTGTTTAAACTACACCAGACTATTAATCTCTGCTACTTAATTCCTCTGTAACTGTAACAATGTAGAATATGTCTTCTTTCCCTCCAATTTAGCAACTGACAGCACTCATTTTTTTTTAAAAAAAGCTATTTGAATCGAAATAATTAATTTTCATTTGGGTGTGGCATGGAATTGTTCCTCTATCAGGAATTTAAAAATAAACCAGTAGAATTTAAAAACCTGCATTTTTGCTAAGAAGGAAGGAGATTGGCTGTTGAGGAAATAAACATGTAAATGAATGCTTGCCTCCTGTCAAAGGAGATTATCAGATTTCTGTAATCTGTGGCCCTTTTTTACTACATAGTGGGACAAAACCAATCTCTATATGTCAAAACTGTAAGAACCTAGTATTTATTTTGGCACAATATGTTTTCCACATGTGACCTTTTTATAAATTCATGTTCTTCCCATCAAGTGATGACTTGCATATGTGAACAGATAAAATACAAGGGGTAGGTTATTTATACCATGTGAATGTATGAATGCTATTTTAACTTTTATTCACCCTGGTAATGAATAAAAGTTAAAACAAAAGTTATTGTTTTTTATCCTATTTCCTGTTTTTAGAAAACCATGTGAGTTCAGTCTGTCTTGGGTAGCAGCAACTCTGGTCAAACTGTACAGCATACTACTTTTTCTGAAATGGCATTGAAAATTCAGACCTTCCCAACAACTGTTCCTTACCTCCCACTCACAAGATGTCAGTCAGGACTCCACACTATCTCATACAGGCCCCACAGACAGTGAAAAGCCATTTTTGTACTTCATCTTACCCTTCTTCACTCACTAGACTGCTTGTGGTTCAGCTGTGTATTCTTCACATGCTCACTGTCCTAATGACAAGCAGCGGGGGAGGGCCAAATGCGAAGAGCTCTTTGGTTCATGCTTCAATCCGGGCCAGTTCAGACCTGCAAAAGGCTGCTCAGCTACAGGTCTTACATAACCAGCTGGTGTTCCCTTCCCAATCTCTACCCTCCCGGACTTTACCACCAAATCCCAAGACGGCAATCATAGGCACTGGGTGAGTAGCTAAAGGGAAGACATTCCACGTTTGAATGTCACTGCAGAAGACGCCCTGTCTGTTCATCTCCTGTTTTATCTCAAGGGATAGATGGGACTCATTGATCCAGATTTTGAGTGAATCTACAATGATGGTTTATACTTCCTTAGACTGTGTTCCATCTAACCCAGTGCTTTACTGACTGGCAGCAGCTTTCCAACAAATCCCCTGACTCTGAAACTTTTTGTGTGTAAAGCTCATGTGAACTGTGACTCTTTCTCAGAAGGGGATAATCTCATGAAACCACCACATCATTTGGCATTTTGATAGCTGAGTGCAAATAATGCAGTGAAGTTATGCTGTGCTGATCAAAGAGGCAAAAAAGTTTTATTTGAGGAAGTTACATACTTGATAGTAAAGAGGAGAGAGAGAGTCCTTGCTATCTGACTACGTCTTGCAAAGAGAGATGAGAGGTGT